>NW_028141162.1:9540092-10170092 GCF_030444845.1 Prenolepis imparis
AAGCAGTGGTATCAACGCAGAGTACTGGAAAATCATTGTAGTGCCGCTCGTTGGTCGTGTTGCGTTTTTCGTCGCTGACTCTCGCTCGACCTCGTGCAAGCTTTCCTCTCTCAAGGGAACGCGGTAAGTTAATAACTCGGTAATTAGATAAAAATGATAGGTGTCGTCGTCGCTATATTGGACGTCGTGTAAATGCAATTAGTCGCGGTATCGTATGGAGAGTTAGTAGAACTATACTTTCATCAATATTATATACCTATTAATAATAGCTTTCTTAACGTGTTTGGGAATAATTATTTTATACTAGAAGTAGGAAGATAAACTATCGATAAATTATTTTATATAACATTTTTTTCTAAAAGTTAATTTTTCATTCGGCTTTAAATGGATTTTATTCCATCACGGAAACAGGATTTTTTTAAATGTAGTAAGCAATATGAATTCGATGCGCGACATCAATAAGTACATAACTTTTATCATTTATCATTTATCACATTATATTGTTTCGTGATTACGACCATGCTCAGATAGAGATATCTGAGTTTATTTGAGTGTGCACACGAGCTCATTTCCTTTATGATATAGCTGACTATTTCTCCGAAAATAAGCACATTTAGAAACCCCGGGTGCGCACGCAACACAAACTGCGAGACAAAATGAGAGGTCCGTGGCTGAATTAAAATTTACTCGCCGCTGGTGATACTATAGGTAGACACCTTGTTCGTGCGTGACCGACCTCACTGATATCTAATGTCAATCCGCAATGTTGTTTCGAACGTAGTGCAGTCTCGACCAGCGATGATGGCGGTCGCACGAGAGCAACCTCGCATGTGTGTTCGCACGAACACGTGATTTGTACATACACGGATACATATGTAGGTACGTATGTACATACACGCACGGGCATGGAAAACGAGAGGATCGATAGCCTTTTCGAGAATTTCCTCGATTGCGATTCTAACGATTGTCACTTGTTCGCCCACTTTTCGTCTTCCTCTTTTCCCCATGTCTGTCCCATCCATTCAAGCGCCGGTTGCCACAAATTAGCATTTTACGATGCTGCCGAAGGGACAATGGGGTTTGCGTTAAATTCGGTGGAAGAAGAGTAAAGCGGAGGACCATTACCGCGATCGAGGAAATCCCGGCTGAGTGCTTCATTTAAAATCGAGCGATCCTATGTTTATGGAGCGCAGAGACGGCGGCGGGACGACGATCTGCCGTGTCAGAATTTATTCTTAATCGAGCTGATTCTCTTAAGAATTTATATCCGGTTCGCATGGCCTCGCTAAATTATAGTTCTCTTTACATAAATTTTCTAAAAGTCATATTTTAAAATGTTTTTTGCATCTTTATTTTCGATTTTTTTATCGTGATTTATACATACATATACGTTAATATATATATTTTTAATTTCTCTTGTATGTGGCTTTTATTTTAAAATTGTTATTTGATATATTAATATTATATACTATATATACATATATAATATTATTTTATCAGATTAATATAACATTTTTCTTATAAATGAATTTTTTATTATTAAAGCATTGCTGAGTCACATAGCGTATATTATTAAATTTTTTTTTTATTACATTTGATGTTCAAAAATATTAATCAAAATCTGGGAGAATGCACACACACACAAGAATTTCAACTTTTTTCAAGTTTTTTGGATATCGAATTATCGAATGCTTTTGCACTACATTTACATGCCGCTCCACAAGCCTACCTATTATCGGCCAATTCGAAGCTATTCGATGATTGGACAATGTGGTTACGAAACTATAGCGCGAAATCATTAAACGAGGTTCCGCATCTGAAATAGGCTACTATTTGTTGTCGATCGGCACAAAATCCTTCTCCCTAGATGAACTAAGTTCGACAGAAATTTGGCATTTACGTAGAGACTGGTTTGAAATTCCTACCTATGTGATAGATTTGCGATTATGTATTATACTTAGTGCATGAAAAACGACATAAAGTATATTGAACGATGAATACGTTGTCGCGTCTGATATTGCAGATAGCATTACAGATGCGCTTTATCCCTTTGTCAGCAGAATCCTTTGAATCCCTGTAAAATGCAATCATCTCAAGAATTTTCTTACTGTGCACGCATATGTTGTTTTGTTTTATACACTCTGAATATCTTCTCTATTTTTATTACATTGAGATTCTTTGAATATTCCATATATTTTATTATTATAAAAAAATCTCTCTTTTAAATAAAAATCCCATAAAGTCCCAAAAACATCGAAACGGTAATGATTTTTTAATCGATTAAAATTTTTTATTCTATTTTTATTTAATTTTATTATTTGTTTCCACGAAATCTGGCTGTGTAATGTATTGGATTGCTGATAAATTATTCAATTTCCCGGTATATGATTGTTATACTCTCAGTTTACTATTAAATTCGACGATAATATCGAATTTTCAATTAGATGAAAATTTCCTTAACTCATATCGATTCATTATTGCGCTAATTAATAGATTGCTTACAAATATTGCTATATGTAATTTAATTTATCGAGGAAAGATGAAAAGCACGAATTATAAATTATTTAAATTAGAAATTGTATCAGACTTGAAGAGTCATCGATTCAGAAAGCGTTCGTTTGAAGCGATTAATGCACTAGCGCTAGCACATGTAACCTATACGTCGATTTACGATATCGTAAACATCAGCGCCCTGCGTTAAACAACGCATCGAGTTGCATGTAATTCTGCTACATGCGAGAGTTACAGTTATCGATGGATCCAGCAAGTTGGGCAATATGTCTCGCCAAAATGCGACAACGATTTACGTTTAGATGCGACAAGAGTGGGTGCAATTTCTAGGCGTAGCGTGATTTACTCGTCATAAAACTTTGGCGCAAAAAGAGGCCCGGCTTCGGTTCCTCGGGATTAATGTGCCGTGAGTAATGCATCTCCGATAGAACGTACATGTAAGGAGAAGAAGGAAAGGTCGGATTATTCTGGTTCTTTTATCCCCTAGGGGGATTTTATCTTAGGGCTTCGAAATAATACGACTTACGATAAGTACGTGTATATCGTTATACTCGTTGCCGCATCACGACACATTGAATAATTGTTGCGCCGAGAGAGTTGCGCGTTTATGTGATTTATTATACTAAATTTCCGCTCTACAAAACAGCGCGTCTGATAATTTTGTTAAGTTCATCAGCAATATACTAGCACAGAGAATTAGATGAAGGCAATTTGTAGAATCATCTCTCGAATCTGCGTTTGATTTAGAGGATAAATCAAGAAGAGCACACATTTCGGCAAAACGTCGTAGTTTTTAACGAGAGCAAAATATTTCGCCGTTATTAAAATATATACATGTAATACACAAGAAGCTATAAAGAAGTTACGTTAATTTTCTTAGTATCAACTTAATGTAACGCGTCTGTCTTGTATCGATACGGAAAATCGATCCAGCTACTTACTGTTACCTCACTACAACGAGCGCTTTTCCGTTATGAAAGTTAGGCGGGGAGAAGCGGGCCGAAATTAACGATAAGTTATTATAATATGCTATTTCGTAGGCGGATTGCGAGAGTTGTGGTACTTTGGAACGCCAAAGTAAACTCGGTCCTCGTGCCCGGGATCTTCCGCGTATCGGACCGACCAGAGTTTACTTCCAGAGTTCGGAGTTTCGTAATTTGCTGTCGGAGGGCCGAGACGTCGCATTATTGTACACGCCACAGTTGTAATAATCTCTGTCCTAATTACTACGCTACGATAAAATAGAATTCCTCTTAAATTGAAAATTCTTTGAAATGACGAGAGAGAGAGAGAGAAAAGAGAACTCCTTGATTACATCCGTGCAGTTATAATACCCTGTTGTTCGCACTTCGTTAGCTGTACATTTATATTTCCTACTCTGAGATAAAAATGTTAAAAACGGAAATTAAACTCTTCTTGCCGGTGTCGCGCGAAAAAAGTTCTCCGCATGGCAGCTTCCGGCAATATGTGTCCGTGCATATGGAGCCATGATGGAGTTTGCGAAAGTAAATACACGTGGCAAACGTGACTTTCGGATCACACATTTGTAACGATAATGCAAAAACTTGTTCGGGCAGAAGAATACTTTACGATGATAACGAATGCCGCGCTCGCTATTACTTGTCACACGGATGCCTTAATGTTTCCACGCAATTTGCATTTCCCCGAATTTATGAGACTGACGGTAGTTTACGGCCATGGCGTGGCTATCGATTTGAATATCGAGTTTTCTTAATAGTCGATTCTCGCGACTGGCGAAGTTCCTTTAACGATTACCGCAATGGCGACGAATGCTTTCAATAGCGAGTCGGGGGATAAAGTACGTCATAAATTATTTCCTACGACTATAATGCACATTGTGCTTCTCCGTTAATATTGCGAATTAATTTTCCGTATTTTTCGATAAAATAAAATTCAAACGACACAGTTCATCTTCTTCAAATTAATACATAATAATACATAATATTTTCTATACATCTCTTTGCACATATATGTATATCTGTTAGCTATATAGAGAGAGCATATGGATTTTCGTAATAATTTTTTAGTTAGCTTCCATTATAAAGAGAAATTTAATTAAAATTGAGATTTTTTCTTCGATATTATTAATTATGAGAAATGAAATCTTTATTATATATGTGTGTGCTTAAATCGATACACTCACGTATACATACACAACAAAGAATAAAATTGGAAATTGTACAATATCGAAAATGTCACATTAAAGTTTTCATAGCGTGTATATAAAATTTTTATGTGTTTCTAAAAACTAACTGCAATAATGGTTTTAAATAACCATGAAGATAGAATGTTTTCAAATTTCAAACAATAAAATCAACTAAAACATCTCAATTCCTAATCAGAATGAAACTGATTCTATTCTAAGAAAAACGAGGTTCGTTTAATTACATCGGTGTTTGCTATCGCAAGAGGTCACTCTATATATACTATGATTTATAGTTTTAGTTCCTTTTCCAATTTTCTCTCAATGTTACGTACTGGTCTTCGACGTGAATTAATTTCAGCATATAATGGTACGGTGCTCTCGCTTTTACTGCATGAATCGTTACGTTTAATTTCCGAGGACGTCGCATCACATTGGACCCTGCTCCACTGTTCCTTCGTCTCTTGTTATTATAGAAGCAGGGAGGACCGATTTGCTCGACGATGGAACTAGTCACAGCTGCGCTGACAGCTAACTCGCACCGTATCTCTCGTTTGCCAGTTGCACACTTTGCATTATTTCCCGCTCTTTCTCTCTCCCACTCTCATACATCAATACAGAATGCATATTATCTGGCACACTTATACAACCGATTGTCCTCTCTTTCATGCTTTTTATTATTTCTATACTTTCTCTTTTCTCTCTTTCTTTTTTTTTTTTTTCTTTTCGAACAACTTGATACAAGATTTCGCAAAGTTGAACAAACTAGAGAAGCGAGAGGTTGGTTCAGACATGTCACAACGCTGAATACGCTACAGCAAATTTTTGATATGTGCCCCACGATATTACAGTCGACACGGCAACGGGAATTGCAACGACGGGTATCGAATCATAATCGGATGAGGGACGTAACTCGCGATTAACGAGCACGAAAATTGGCACGGATGAAGTGCGCTTTTCGAATATTGTCCACGGTGCTGCTCGCTCGATTTCGACCGGATGCGAGCACACGGCAATAACACGGCGCGTAACGTCGGGTTTGGTCGAATTTGTTTCCGTTATGAGTTCGCCGCGATTTATTTCGACGGCATGATCCGAAACGGCGCTTTATGCGCCGCGGCGCATACTTTACTATATACGATAATCAAATTACGGGATTCCGTTCCCGATTTCCGTTTTCTCTTGCCCCGTGATGCATCCGTGATGTATACTTCGCTAACTCGCGAAACCAACGATGCATCTTGCATTGTGTGAGGAATGGAGAGGCGATACGGTGCATCAGAACTATCAAAGTCATCAATGATTCACGGCTCTTTTCTCCTCTATGGAGTTGCGCCTTGGCGAACTGCCAATCTCCATCTTTGCTACTGCGCGTTCCTTTTCTGCGAACCTTCGTATCAATTTTCCGTCCTTGCGAATACGTCACGGACGCGGCAAATTCCATGACGGAGAGTCTTAAGACTGTTCAACCTAAGATCCAATCCTCGATGATCGTGTAATCTTAATGTAAAATTAACGTTAATATAAAATGTTATTCAACTAATCGTAAGGGTAGTTGTTTTTCTCTCTTTAACTTCATCATCTTAATTTGTACAAGAGACAAAAATAAGGTATGAAAAAAATGAAAAGTTTTATAATTTTCCAAAGAACTGTTGAAATAAAAAGAAATGACATTCATCACATAACATTCGTCACATTATCTGCATTTCAAGCATCACAAGATAATGGAACATGACATAAAATCGCGATAGAACCGCTGGTGCATACGTTTGATCGATATCCTGACCGAAATTCACATTGTATGGAAGTACATGTGACACAACGGACCTAAACTCGACCGTAAGGCTCCACATAAATCAGTATTATCTCGCATTAATGCGCTACCAGCGCGGAGGTAATGTTCATAGATTCGCTTATAATGAACACGCTACGCATCCTGTACGTTAATCCATGTAAAGAGTATCTGATGTGCATTATAGCGCATGAATCGATACACGTCATCGTATCTCTGTATAAATTTCTAATACATAAGTATACATTTAAATACATAATCTTTGATAACCAAATACGCACATATTTACACACATGGGATTACATGTATCTCTACATACATATACATATATAATCAATATCACTAGCGGATCCTGATAATGGGGGGAAGGGGCGGGGGGTTGCAAAATTATTTTATTTAATATTTTTGGTTTCATGATTAGATTTATTTATTCTAGGATCAACGACGTCGATAACTCTTTAATGTTTGTTTTTCTTTACTTATATTTTTTAAACAAATTCAGCAAAACTGTTTCTTTTAATTTCCAAGGGGGGGGGGGAGGGTTTAACCCTCCGGATCCGCTAGTGATCAATATACATACACACACACACACATATATATATATATATATATATATATATAAAATATATTTTTTTTTGCTTTCAGAGATATTGCTGCGAGCTTTTCCGGAAGTCTTCTGTCCACTTCCAAGCACGGACGCAAAAAGTAAGATACATATTATATTTTAAACCATTGTAAAGTCGTATTCTTTTTTATCGTACTCGAAAGAACGAGTTGAAAACCTCTCCGTATATATTATATATAGACGTTGCAACAAACTTCGATTTATTTATGCGATGGAAATTGCGAAGCTTCCATATCGAACCATTTGGTACTAAAGATACTTTAATCGAAAATGTTTCTGAGCGAACCGATACTTGCGCGGCTTGATATTGATGGCTACATATTTATTTAACAAACTTTTTTTTTGCAAAGAGATGTAATATGTCTTTTGCGCAAGCTCTCTCTCGCTCCTCGGTCCAGTGAAATAAATATTGGCTTTCGGCGACAAACTAGAGATGTGCCGTCAATTCGAGTACCGAACAATATTTATTTAGTTGGTATCGATCTTGGTTAGGATATTGGCTTTCTCCACGGCAGCGATCGGATTTTACAGACTCGCTACCTCTTTTCACTTTTCTCCACCGCGATTCACGAACTTAGAGCTTCATCTCGAAAACGCAGGGAAAAGTTCTTGAAGACGATAGCGAGAGAATATTTATAAGATCGATAGCGTATAGTTCGCGCTGAGTATATTATGGATTGGATGCTCTTGGCAAATGCGTAAACGACAATCTGTCAAGTTATCCCAAGTTGTTTCTCGTTATCCTTTTGCCAGTTTATAAAGTTAAATGCTCAAATTCAAAACGTCGCTTAAATCAACGCCGCTCTAATCGCACGATGGCATTTCAAAGTGTGGGTGTGTATATATAGTTTTGCAATCTACAGCTCGCGTCTGTTTACTCTCAGTTGGTCTACTTTGTTACTGACAGCTCAACATGTACCACAACTGTACCCCATTGTACGTGCATCATTCGAACGTGTCTAGCGCAACATTCCTCGCTTGATGTTCCATACGTGCACCATTCGCTTTCCGCAGGGAAGTCTACTGTGTTTTCTACTGTCTCGTGACATCATCGTAAAAAAGTACCGAACAAGCTTATATTTCACGTCATCCCCTGGCGCTTTTAATTAACAATATTTATTAGAGTACGTAGAGCGAAAAAACAATTCACAGTTTGACTCGCAGTATATTTTTCATACGTCGGGCACGATCCCTTGCGTAAATTTATTTCGCGTAGCTAAATTTTACCCTGATTTTACGTTCGCTCAAGTGTCATACATACTTAATGCTTTTCCATTCCGGCTCAAGTCAAGTTACAGCTTGACAATGTGTTCGAAATGAGCTTTACACTCACCGCATAAACTCGGTGGACCGCACTGGATCGATTCTATCAATTAATCAAACCGCCGGAGGCACGAGAACGCGAGATGATCCCGGCCGCGCGATCGATATCCCTACGTGTTGAAAAGCTACTTGACACGAGCGCGAGATAGGTTCTCTTTATTTCTCGAATACGTGATCTAATTTTGAATAACGCCGCCGACATTCTTACCGCTCCTCCCCATCCCCTGCTATCCCTCAGAAGTAATTTTAAATTAAACACTCGTCGCACCAGTTTAATAAAGCTTAATGCACAGTCTGTGTTGACGGCAACAAGTGCAAATTGCGTCGCCGTGTATTGCTGCGGCAACAGCATGACCTACCCCCCCGTTTTACCGTTGTAATAATTCTCCGGGTTCTCTTGCCGAGTCTCTCTCCGTCTGTCGCGCGACAAGTGCTCCCAGCCAGCGGTACGACTATGGGATTTTCATGTAGCTTCGAGCACACGCGGGACATACCAGGGGTCGACGGCACGTTTCATCGCCGACGTCGTCGTTTTCGTCTTCTTAACGGTAGACGCCTGCAGGGCGCGTCTAACCGCTACGATAAAATACCACGTTCCGAACGCTCTCGTTCCCTCTCTCTCATCCTCTTTCGGGCGATTCTTTCCCTCCTTATTTTTTTGCCCCTATCGCTTTGTCAACGTAAGAATGCACAAAAAAAAACTGCGCGAGGAGAAGAGGAAGGTTTCTCGAGCGCGATAACGATGAGCGAAGTGGAAGTTTAAATGAACGTTGAAAGATGCAAGGGATACGGTCCACCGGAAACGCGCGGAAGGCGAAACGATATACTTGAACCCTCGCTGCTGGATCTCGGGGCGGATCCGGCGCGCCAGATATTTATTTCGAGGACGCGAACGTAGCTTTTAGAAGATTACATTCTGTTTGTTGCTCGAATTTATTGACTTTGATCTCGGTTGTGGCATTTTTCTGCTTATCCTAGATGTCGGTGAGCATGCGAAAGTGTGTGTATATATACGCGTGGCTGTGTGTATAGCTCGGGGAATAGAGCGTCGACGAGAAATTTTATGGCGAAAAATTTCGCATGCACATAAAGTATATCTTATATGCATCATATAATAGTGTTGGCGATCATAAATCAAAATTTGGGTCGGTTAACGCTTAAGCTCTTCAGCGTGTACGCTCGTTTTTTAAAAATATAATTGTGACAGCACTCTCCAAGATTGACTTCCGGTATTTTTATTCGTGTGTAGGTATATATATTTTTAGCATTTTATCATAGTACTCGGATACACACAACATTCTATCAATCATTATTCGTATCGGTATCGGTGACATATCATAAAGTGTACTAATTTCCGCGTATATTTCCGGCATCGTCAGTCATGCGCAATATTCTTGCGTGCTGTAATTGCGCCACTACATATGAACTGTCGAGAAAATTCACGAGATACCGACCGACTGCCAGGATCAAACGTCAAAGTCTGGCTCCCGCGCGGCTTCTTCATTTTCGCTTGCACACGGGTTCATCGCAATCTCCGGATTTATATACGCGAGCTAACCCTCTGGGATACCGTTGGTAGTTCTCGTCGCTGTTCATTGCTGGATAGCTTACGATTCGTTCGCACGTGAGGGGGTGGTTCTAAGCGAAAAGTATAACGAAACCATCAGCGAAAACGTCAAACCGGGACAAATGAGCGACCGAGGCACGATTTTTTAGACGATACGTGAGATCGTCGATGATATTCGAGACACGAGCGAATGAACGAGCACGAGGGAAGCGTTCGATCTATTCTTTTTGGCGATAAGGGCTAAATATCATAGCGAAGCAACGTGCGATCTATTCTTTCTCGTCACATAAATATCGCGGAGAAATTTAAAAGCGACGAGCCTAGTTTTCCCGACGACAAAAATATATGATGTAATTTGATGGAGACACATACATATAAGATAGAAAAACATATACACATAAGACAGGAAAACAAGTTTTATAAATAGTATCAGCGAAAAATTAAATGAGGCCAAAAGAGCTTTTTATAATTATGAGATATTAAAGTTTGAATAATTAATGCACTTATGCCACCATGTTTATACACTATTTATTTTCGTTTAACTTTGTAATTTAGGACAAAGGTTTAAAATAAGTGGGTTAGACCGAATTCCATTGTTAGATGCACACAGGAACTTTGAAGTGTGGTTAATTCGATTTATTAAAAAACATGGGTTAGACCGTTTTGACGCTCAGCGTCTCTAATAAGCTATGCATCACGTGTCAAGAAGAGAATTTAGTGCAAAAGTGATTAAACCAGAAATACGTTTTACATAAAGCAGAATTTATATTCGCGAGAAAAAAATAGTATTGACACGTATGCTTGCTTCCCTCAGAAACAGATGAAAAAAAGAATCGTCAATTTCGAGATTTCCTCTTTTACAAATGTCAATACAATTCATCCGCGTTATCCATTGTCCGAGCGATCCGTTGTCAGATATGATCTAAGATTTATGTATTGACGAGAAAAGCGACGCTAATTGCGTTCGAAACGTAAAAACGTGTTGTGCGAAAAACGTTTTCGCTCTCGCGCTAGAAACAGGCCATGCCCGGCATATACAGCCCATCATTCGACGTTCAACGTAACATCGAGCGACTCTCTCCGAAGCTGTAACGACATAATTTAAGCTCGTTAACAGACGCAGTGCCGGGTGTACTCGAACGCCGACATCGCCGTCGCGCTCTCGAAGCGCTCCGTGAAGTTCGTCAACCTAATTCAGCGGCAGTTTACTCCCGTTTATGCTCTCGCGCTCTCGAGGCCCCGAGGAGAGCGAATCGCTCTCATTGGGCGGCGCGTCGTTTCTACGTCGTACGCCGGAAGAAAACGAACGTTTGTCAGTGCGGTGATAATAAAGCCGTGAAACTCTCTGCCTCTCTCGGACGTGCAAAATCCAGTTTGACGGACTTGCGACTTGTTATACGGCGCGGCAATTTGGCCACTTTTTGCCGCCTGATTCGCAAGAAATTTACGACATTATCTCGAGAAAAGAACGACCTAGAGAGAACCACCGGGCACATTCGATTCCAATTCGACGTATTTCCCGATCGCGCGACGAGAAAGAGTGGTGGTGTCGCGTGTGTCAGGTGAGAAAGAGCTTTTCTCCGGAAACTTTACATTCGCGAGAGCGACACTTTACCATTGACTTCCGCAAACAGTGGAAACTGTTAAGCGGGCGCGCGTGACACGCATGACAAACTCACACTACGCGCTAACGCTACGGAGCACTTTGCACCAACCATTTCGGCACGAGCGAAACGCAATTATCATTAGCACACACACACATACAGCGACATCGTCCCATGATAGTTGTCTAATCGGTTAACCACAATTAGCTTCGATATATAGAATTAAAAGAAGGGCAGAATTCGCTCGCGCCGCCCCCAATGTTTGTATTTCGGCAATTTTGTATTTACATTTCGATTGCATTCCTAGAGAGAGAGAGAGAGAGAGAGAGAGAATATTTCCCGTTTTATTTCCGAATGCACAAAATTTCCTCAATGTTTCTGACTTTTCGATTCTTCTCCAGCATGACGTGTATTCACGAGGAGTAAGTCAAAAGGGGCGAGAAAATATTACGTATTCGGGGGTGCCGCCACGCGCTCGCGCTATATACATATATATATATATATGTATACCGTGAAAATGCAGTCGATTCTTCGTTCGCTATGCATAACCACTTCTCCATCTCCCAATGCGATTCTTTCGAGAGATTCTCTCGCTCGCTCGCTCGCTCGCCTGCATTGACGCGAATATATTCGCGATTCGGATTTCAGTCTTTTACGGCGACGTCGAATATCTCGTGACAAATAAGGCGTATATTCGCGTCCACGAAGAGGTGAACGGTTTTCAGAATCCGAGGAGAACGGACAATATACAAAGCTCTTGTGCCGCGTGCTAGAGCTTCGAATTGCGTGGAAATAAATTCCGCGCCGCGCGTTTGCTGTGTATATATGTGTGTGTGTGTTTATATATATGTTTTAACATTGCTCTATTAGTTTATTATTTAACTGATTTCATATATATAGAGTTAAAGTTCGGTACTTACTGCCACGAATTCAGTGTGATCACGTTCTCGAGAAGTTGTGTCGCAATTAAATGTTATATCTTAAGCGAATCGGAGCGAGGGACTGAATGCAATAACGCTCGAATAACGTTTCGTGCTGATAATAAGTCAGTTCGCGAATATAATTGTGCGCATTTTATTTTCATCGCGATGCCAAATTATTATTCGGATAGTCATGTGAACGTGGGGGGATACAATCTATGCCTTTTTATAACAAGCGATTGTTATGTAAGTAATAAGTTTTGTTGCAGCATATGTTTAGAGCTGTATAATAATTAGCGCAATCTCTAATGTAAAGTTCGTTACATAACTGGGAATGTATTTAAACCGGCATATATGTAAAAGCATCTGGTGCTCTTTCTCTCTAATCGAGATATACGATATCAAAGTGGATTAAAATTGGCGGTTGGTTGATTTCGCGCATTCATTTAACTGACATCAATGTTGATCTTACAGTCACGTATTAGAGTAGTTGGGATATATTCGCGTAGGTAAATGCGACGAATTTCCTCTCATCAATTTCCTTCCGTTGATGTGAAGAACACACGAGACTTGACGATTATTTCATGACACGTCACGTAGACGGAGATGAAATGGCCGGACTCCAGCTTCACGTTCGTAGCGTTTACGTTCAGGAAGATATACGAGCGCCGTTGCGTTCAGAAATATAACGCGCCGCAAGTAGTACTTGGTCAATACGGCATATAATACTCGGATATTCGATGTCCGATATGAAATTATTCCGAGAAGCCGGATTGCCGCAGAAGAGCGCTTCTGCAGGGCAATTGTCAGAGTATCCGCTCGCATACGGTCGAACTCACGCAGCGAGTCCTGTCTCTCTGGCTAAAGGCAGAGAGCCGGGACCGACTTCGATCTCGTGTAAAGCCATTTGCCGAACTCGCTCCTGGGTGGCCTTCGGCTCGCTGGCCATCTAATCCGGGCACAACAATGAGGCTGCATTATTGCGTGCGATGTTCGGTTCGTCGGCGGAGGATCCGGCTATCCTCGTTAAAGATTGACGGCGCCCTTCGTTATTCACGAGCGATGTGCTCCTCTCCGTTCAATCACGTTATTCCCAGTGATTCGTGGAAATGAGATCGTCGAGCCAGTAGAGACTCGAGGCAGTTTATCGACCTGATCGTTTTCTCAGCTCGCGAAAAGATGCTTTATACGAGTGACGGATAGAAGCGGGAATGAGATGACGGTCGTGGAAAGCGATAACTGGGTGGATTTCGATACCGCTCGGATAACGCTGTTCATCGCAACACCAAAGGTTCTCTAGTTTCCAACCGATATTTCTTCAACGTCAGCCTTTCTTTTTTTTTGTTTTTTGTTTTTTGTTTCCGCGCCAATGTCTCGCCGTTATATCACAGGATTGCGATATATAATATTTTCCGCAAGAAAATTTTGGATCAATTCGCTTTGACATCTGACTTTCCAAATTCCTTCGCTATTGTCACCGCCGGCTGTCTTTTCGGTGACGGTATTGTCGTCGATCCGATTATTTCGACAAAATTGCCGAATCGAAATGCATATTCCAGCGCGCTTTCATCCACCACAAAATCGAGAATCGACTCTAGGAAAGTATATAATCGTGTCACGTCGAAATATTTTATTCTGTTTTAAAAGAAAAATTTTCGTGCCGGGAATTATCCGGTCAGTAATTCAGTCGGGAATTATTCATGCATTCGACATGAAACTTTCAAACTTGGAAATAGGAGAATGATGTTCCATGCACACATCTCCAAAGTATATAATCCTCTAAAGAGTCTTACCGCATAATATTATCAGGATTAAGTAAGCTTCATAGGACGGTTTTGTGGATTTGTTCGCTAATGAGGTATTCCTGCTTATGTTCTCTATAATTGTGTTCCTTACAACCGCTGTTTATAGATCCAACGATCCTTCATGGTTGACTGTTCTTAAGAACCTCATGCGTGGGTTCTCGCAGATTAGCCTATCGATTAGTTTACATGTAGATTAAATCCTATCGGGGATTTATGTGCTAGGTAAGCAAGCTCGAGAACGGTTTCATCGGAAACAGACGACATTGAATCTGATTCAATCGAATGGTAGAAATAACAAAGACAGAGAGAAGCGATCGATATATTGTATATATGGGTAGAAGAGCATTCTCTTGCTTCTCCTACCACGATTAAATATTTACAGATCAAGAAGATAAAACTCGGCATGACCGAGTAAAGAGATAAAAAGGAAAATCATAAATCAATATCAAGATCTAAATAAGAAATGAATCTAGGAAAAAAAAAGAAGTCTGGAAGATATAATTTGTGTGTGTGTGTATTTAGGGAGAAAATTTTTACGGATTAAATTATAACTATAATTTTTAATATATAATGCAGTTCGAGAAACGTGATTAAGATATATTTTAAAAATGTGTTTTATAGATTCTAAAGATGTAATTTTAAAATGAGCATATTCCTTATTGAAAGTATATGAACACTATACTTCTCATGAGATTATAAGATTATGTCTTGCGAATGGCAATATATCGAGTTTGATTGCGTCGAACTGCGGAATTTCCATTCATATTTTATATAAATTTAATTCTCTTGAATTTTTCCGATGCCGAGAAACGTCTCTCCTTCCATCTGCGTAATTTCTAAGTAGTCATACTATAGTAATGGCTAAGAGGCTATTTATTTTGAATAACCCGCCAGCAGCACTCGAGATATTTTAGATTGAAGAGTCGTATTCGATCGCTTGCATAAATCAGCTCCACTGAGTAGAAGTTTTTCGTACATTATAAAATACTGTTTTACATAAAATATGCCGCAGAGCATTATACTCCGTTCCTTTTATCCAAGCATCAGAAATCGATATTTAAACTTAATTATCGAGAAGCATTAACAATATTTGCCAAATTAATGTTTAAACACGCCTTTGGATATACTGTACGAGAGAATTTGAGGTATATTTTTACTTTAACATGAAAAACTCGTTAAAAAAACTCATTAATTCATTAATTCGTAAAATTTTTTTTTTTCTATCAAGATATGAAAAATTTTTAAATTAATTGGAAAAATTCGACACATGATAAGTTTATTATTCGACAAGCAGCAACCTATTTAAAACATGTAGTTCTATTTGGTTAAAAAATCAGTTGTCAATGTGATCTTTCTCTCTAGTCGTGAGACGAACAAGGGCTGAATGCTTTTCACATCCGCAGTCGTATACGTCGCTCTAGGAATTTCCTCATTAAATTCTGAACGTTCTAGAAAAAGCTGAGCTCGTAAACTCTAATAGTCCGAAACCAAATACTGGCATATGCTATATTGGAACGCATGTGTTGCTTTGCACAATGTAATTTCGATTTCGTTGCTATACACGTTTAAGCATCGTCGACCGCTCATCAATATCGATTTCGTAGCGTGTCATCGTGATACGCGACTTCTTCGTGTTTGAGTATCCGGTTTCGCGAGGTTGAAGTCGATTATCTCGAGGGCACGAGTTTGCTCAGCGCTTCTCGACGATATGAGATCATTGCAAACAGAATCTGGATATACAAATATGCCATGTATTTTTATGATAATATTATATAGTAATGTTTATATATACATTTTTTATACATAAAACACATAAAACCTTTATATATACATATATGTATGCACACACAGTTGGAAAATTTGTGTTTTCTTGTTAAAAACGGTCCCCGTTAAAATTTTTGTGTTAAATATTTAACACATTCATGTGTTAATTTAACATATTGCTGTTATGTTAATTGGACTCAAATGTTAAATTATTAAAACAACTAAAAAAAAGTGTAAAAATAACACAATGTATATCTATTTTTAATTTTACACAATAAATATGTTCCGTATTATTAGTGACAAGATTTATCTGTTAAAATTTACAGAAAAAAAATGTTAATTTTACTTTATAATATAAGTGGGGGTGATAAAATGTAAAATTAACAATTTTTTTAGTTAATTTTTACATTAAAACTATGTTAATTTTACACAAAATTTATTTTAAGTTTATTTGAAGTTTGCATTTATTTTATGTTAAAATATTAACACAATATTCGTGTCACCATTTAACATATCCGTATTATGTTAAATTAATACAAAAATTTCTGTGGACCGTTTGGGACAGGTGATATTTGTTAAATTTAACACAAATTTTTCAACTGTGCACACTAATTCTAAATAATTATTTACCTAAAATAGAAAAATGGCTTCTAATAAAATTTATCACCAAAGTAAGGCATTTAAATCGGAAACTGATAAAATAATTTTTTTTTTTGAGAAAATTAATACTTTTTTTTGTTAACGAGTAACTAGCTTGATGCTACTGCACTAATACAGGTCGAGTTGATTTTATGCAATATAAGTGATAGATTAAAAGATATATCAAATTAAAAACTGTCTAAAATGTATCATATTTTGAAAGATTATTATTTGCTGCAGTACTTCTCTCTCGTTAGAATTAAAAAATTATTTTTACATTTAAATAAAAAATATTAATATTTGCATTGTTTGTCTGATTTAACATTCAGCATTTGTACCATATCAAGAAGAAAAATAATAAGAATCACGAATTATTATAGCACTATATATATGCCATCAATCGATTTTAATTTTTATGTGATTATCGATCATCCATCTGATAAAGAGCGTATAGATTCTCGAGATAAAGGACGTATAGATTCTCGATGGGTTTTATTGGAATCTAGAACATCAGCAATTAAGCAATAGAATTCAGGTCGATGCCATAACGCCCGATTGATTCGAGATTGAATACGTTTACGATCCTTTGACGCTCGATCGAGTGGCGCTCATTGCAGATAATCGTGACGCTAATTTGGCGGTGAGCCAGTTGATCGTCAACGATCATCATATTAACGGTTCTACTATAAGTTATTAAGTTACTAAAATCGATTCGCATATGTATGTATGACCATTGATTATGACAGATTTGGTATTTCATTTCAACACTTAATTACTTTCATTATAAGTGACATTCTTATAAATTTTAACTATTTTAAGAAAAATGCAACAGAAAGAGAGAAGAGGGAGAGGATAAAGGAAGTAGAGATATAGAGATTGATCGTGATTTTTTATTTATTACAAGAAAAATCTATTTTATATAATTTTTAATAATAGCTTTTTATATATTTTTCTATATACTTGATTATTGCGGATAATCGTGATTAGATAAATCTAAATTTATTCTAAAATAGAGAGAATAGAGAGAATTGTTCACTAAAGATTCTTCTTCCATCTGAATATCGAGAGTAACCGTCTGCTCCTCCTTCCTGGCTTGGATAATTTGCATACTACAAATTCCTCCTGGGTATTTGAAGCATCGTACGATAAATGAGCCGTTTCGGAAAATAACTCCTTTGACGTAATGTTACTGATTATATATCATAAGCATCTTAAGATTTAATGTATCAACCGCGCTGCACTGCATACGACGACGAGATACATTAGGAATAATATTTGCGAAATTCAAACGCAAATCTTCATATTGGAGAGCATCCCAATTAAGCTAAATTTTAATTGCATACATCCGTGTCACTGTAATATGAATATAAAATACGGAGATGGGGTGCAATTGAATTGAATTCAATTGGAATATGTATAATATGTATAGGTGGCTCATAATGTAAAGAAGACGCGATATGCACTACATATGCGCTTCGCGCTCTCAGATGTTTCTCTCATCTACATACTTGCTCGCTTGCTCTGCAGATACTTGTTCTAATAACACTGATACGGCATTATATATATAATGCTATGTCACGACAATTCATATGAAACATTCTGCATTTACGCACCACTTCGACGGTTGCGTCTCGTCATCTCCCTCGTCGTCTCTAAAACGTGTTGATACAATTAATAAGCGTATCGCAGAGTCTGCAGAGTCTAATAAGCAAGCATGCGTGCAAAATTTCGATAATGAACGACGTACCTGCGAACATGGTAATTTATCACTGTGTCGCCGTGTGTCGCATAGTTTTCACGTTGCAGCTTATTAAAGAACATCAACTTTCGCAGACGGTGACGAAACAATGACGAAACCGAACTTTAGCCCCTCTGTTTCCGACGTCAGTTATCCGAAATTGTTTTATCACGACAGGTACGAAATGGTGAGGAATTTTCGCGACACAGACATTAATAGAGCTAGTTCGCTCGAAAACAAAGTTGGGTCATCGTCGGATATAATAAATATTCGAGAAATCTAGTGTCTATATTATTTCAACGTAACAATGCGCGAATTATTTGATTACAATACTGCAAAGTTTCCGATACGTATATACTCAATTTCATATTAAAATCCCGTAAACTGTCTCTATTTCCGAAGAGAGCAACCGCGATAGATCGATAGTACGCCAGTACAGTTGGTTTATTCACGATCTCGAGGATCCCTTAAGTTTTCAGCGCACGAGAACGAATGACGGCATCGCATTAATGTCTTTGGCCGTTTTATCGAGATGGATCGTGAAATTCTTACGAAGAATGCTTATAGAGTCTTCACGTTTCACCTTTAATTTTATGACTTATGATATAACTCTGAAAGTAAAATAAAATATAGAGAATAAAATTTTTTTAAAAATGCGCATTTTTTTAAAAATTATATCTGCAAACACATTTTTTTTAGCAAATGTGCAAACTATTGATTCCGAACAATTTTCAAGTCACATTATAAATGAGAAAACATTTTCTTTTCTCCAAATCATAGAACGATCTAAACATGTGTTTTTAAACCTTAAAATAATAGGTATTGATTATACGTTCTCATTGCAAGTTATTGACATATATTCTGCAGAAGTATGCAATTTCGTTAATTACTTTTTATTTATAAATTTTTTGTAAATATCAAGATATATTCTACACATTTCCTGTACGCATTTTCTGTTTGTTTTTCCTTTTTTCTTATGTGCTAAATTTTATTTTTTTTATTTATAAAAAATTTTAAAAAATCACGTGGTTAATTTTAATAACACATCAATTTTATCGTGAAACTATAACAATGCTCTTATCAAGCCTAGATGAAGGCGCGAAATTTCTCGCGTATTTCTGAAACATGTATGAACTTAAATTAGCGGACGGGCTAATCCACTTACCGGTTACAAACTTGGTCTACGTGTGACGCCTAGATAAGGCCGCGGGTATTCAAAGCATAACACCGAGGATTCGTGCGTGACACAACTTTGCCTCTCGCAAAAACGTTGGCTTCAAAGCGCGATATCATTAGCAAGGAAATGATCTTGTTACTTGCAGGACCTGTTCGAGGAGGCGAACTAGCGGGAATGATCTTGATTTATAATCGCAAAGCGGATGTTACGTTTTGTGCGATCTTAACACGCGCGAATTCTGTCATCGTGAAAAAAATAAAGCTTAAATTCCATTTTTGCCGCCGATCGGCTATATTTCTCGACTTCTGCACGGCGCGTTTTCGAATCAATCTAATCTCGGTGAAGTCTCTTCGAGAAACTGAGGAATAAGAAAGGATTGCTCTCCAATTCGTCGAGTGTAATACGGCGAATGTCTCGTCGCTATATACGCAGCTCGGATCTGATTAAATACAAGACAAGTGTGTCGCGCGTTCCTTGCCTTTCCTCCCAGAGGGATTGGACTAGAGTCGAATCTAATTCTCGGTACCATTAATTACAATTAAGGCTCCCTCGCTCGTGGGAATGCTCGACCGAAAAGAATCCGGGACTCGTGTCGAGAGCACTTAGGAGGACATTAACTTGCGTTATTATCGGCACAATGGGAGTGGCTCTTAATCGAGAATTCAACTGATGCACTCTTTGAAATGGTAACAACTAACGAGACGACGTCGCACTATTTCAGCACAAGTGCGCTAGTATCAAATATAATAGACAATCTCACGATCTAGTCTGTATATATCTTTAAAATATTTAGAATGTTGATCGACTTATTTTTTTATACGTTTTTTGACAATGCAACAATGCAATTTACAATGTTTGTTGCCATTGTAAAAATAATGTACAGTATAGTCGACGCGTAATTCAAAAGTTGAAGATGAACGCATATTGTATGCATGAAGAGGACCTGTGATGCCAAAAAATCTCTTGCATGCAACCGTGATAAGAATACCGATAGAACATAATCAAAGTCTCGGGAGGAATTTCTTATACGAAATGAATTCACAAAATTCATTATGCGAATTATGAATATAAATTGTGCTTTTCACAATTATGCTAAAAGGGAAAATTATGGATTTATATATAACACTTGTTGACGAAAGATATTTCTGACTCCATAGAAGATTCATTCTTATTTGTCATGCATCCTATAATTGTAGTCGCACCGGCATCAGTCATAATTAAATATTTCACTTGTGAAGATTATAAATAAGCATAATATTATATTATTAATAGTTATTCATGGAGTAGGAAATAGCATACATTTTTTAATCTGCCATTATACAATATAGGATATATATATATATATATATATATATATATATATATATATATAGGGTGAACAAATCTAATTAATATTTACATTAAAATATCTCGATAGATTTAAAAAAAATAACGTTCGTATTATAATATTTTTGCTTTCTACATTTTTTAAATATGTCAATTTCATATTCTAATAAACTTGCATTTTATTTAATGCACGATCTGTCAGTTTAACAAATTAATTTTATGTTATACTCGATTGTGATTATCTTATTGACAAAGTTTGAGAAGCAGTAGCTAAACGTTGGAAATAGGGATAAGCACTGATTTTCTGTAATAATGTAACGATATATATACGATGCCTCTCCAAGATACGACGCAAATTGCTTAAACTGCTTAGTTTGCGTTGCGAATACTGTCGCCTCTTATCTTTTCTTTGTACTGTTGCAACTTTGTAATTAGTGAATCTCCACTTGTAATGTATTCGCACGAAAGTTCAATTGGATCGAGCTTCAAATCAACCAACGATGAAAATAAAAAGATATGGAAAAATCTTAGATTACCCTCCTATGTACGCGAAATCTTTCATCTTTTTATCATAATTGAGAGTCACGTATATATGTGCCGCATACTTGCGACAAATTTGCTGCTTCTATTTTACTTTGCAAATCATTTTGCCGAGACCTTCGCTATCCTCTTTCTATGTAACTTTCGTATCTCCTGACTAGACCATCTTAAATTATGTAAGAAATAAACAGCAGAGTTGTTGCTTCAGTTGCTGCCGTGTGTATGCGTCTGCTGCGAAACTTGTACTTGCTTGCCGCATGATTAAACTGTGCTCCAGGTGTTTTGAAAGATTTTCACCATTTTGCGATGTATATATTCTAAGAAAAAGGACAAAAACACGCGATGCACGCATAGAGACTTCGCATGAAAATTACTTTTCAGACATTTTATCACGCTCAATCGATGACTGATGCGACAAAGTTTTTTGTCGTGACTGTTGATATAAGCGTAATAATTATAATATCGCGTGAAATTAATTGCCGTTATAAAATGTACACAAATAACGTTACGGTCACTCATATAAATCACATACGGTACGATCGATATTTTATTTAAAATACGTGTTTTTCACCTCCTCGCCTTTCTGCAAAGTTGATCGAAGAACTAAAAAAAAAAAAGATAGAGAAATTTTTATCTTGCGTCAATAAGTGTAACTCCTGCGATATTATTAAAGAATACGCAATAATAAGAGAGATCTGATTTTGCCCTTTTGTTATTAAATGATTTTCTTTCCGACACTTTCCGACACAACTTTGACTTAGCTTTCACTTGCAAATAGTGACTTTGTGACAATTACATGTGCGGAATCTAACTCGATTTGCATTTGAAGAGACGCTTTTTCGTCCGAAAGACCTCATTGTCATAGAAGACTGCTTTGCATTCGAATTGCGTGTCACTTTCAGGCTCTTCTTGAAAGATAGCCTTCTTTGAGATTTTCTGTTATAAAACGAACTGAGAGCGATATTCTTATTGAAAGTTGAAAGATATATAATGGAACGCGGTGTTCTGTGATTATTCCCTTTATTCGTAGAGACATTTCATCTCTCTCCGGATGTGGTAATATTTTTCGAAAAGTAATCCTATATCATCGAGATATTAACGCATTACCATAGTCATTAAAATTACCTATTTCGCTTGATGGCAATTCATTATCGATAATACCAAAGTGCTGCGGAACGATTTATATGAATGATGGGTTTATGCATTTTACTAGCATACCTTTGCATATTCTAGCATGCGTAATCGGCAAAATTGCGATTAAAATGTACATTCCGTATCCATTAAATAAATTTCCGTATCGAGCAAGCATGACAATTAAATTCACCACAAATAATAATATTAAAATTAAGCTCTTTGTGTATTTACATATTGACGTTTACGTGCTTTTATCGGGAAATATGACTTTAGCCATTTATTTCGCGCTTATATTCGCGAAAACGGTAATCCTCTTGTACGCGTTTAAGAGAACAAAGGATTCAAATACGCGAAACAGTTTTAAATTACACTTGGCTTGATACCACTTTGCCGGGTATCCTTTAGCTTCTGAGGAAGCGTTACGCTATCTTAATGTCCGTGAATCAAGCGGAAATCGTGTTTCTTGGACAACGTACGGCTCGCATAAGCCAAAAGAAAACTATTTTTCTGGGAATGGCGCATTTTACCGGCCACAAGCGCGCGCGTCGTTCCGCAGAAATTTCATTAGCACCGTGTTGTAGTATCCTCGGGTGATTTCCCGTTGTCGGTGGAGAAATATGAAAACACCGTAGACTACTATTGTCAGTCTCTGTCGGTGAAAGAGAGGCAGGGAAGGGCGACGGCGGAGGAGAGAATGCCAGGAGGTCGAGAGGATCCGCGTGGCTGTAAAGTAATATAAACGAGAGGATTATCGGCTAAGCTCTCTCCCTCCCATGAGCATTAAATGCACTCTTTTTCCTTCGCTTTTCCCTTCTTCCGGCTATTCTCTGTCTTACGTTTTACCTGCCAGTTTCTGTACCAAAGTTTCCGAGACTTTTCTCAGCTCACCCTTCCATCTCCTCTCCCTCCCTCAAGACGTCTGTCTTGTGTTCTATGGTGCATCTGAGCCTGGCAATTTCGAAGGTTGGAGATTTTTGTCAGTAGAGTCTTTCAGTTGAACTTGAGTTATACTCTTTCGCGCATATATATATATATATATATATATATAAAATCGATGTGCGTTGCATGCATTTCTATAAATAGAATGATTTTCTACGAACTATTTATATTTTTTAAAGAAAAAAAGAAGATACTTTTAAAAACATATTGTATGTATAAATTTTTTCGACAAAAATTATTTATCATATCTCGAACTTAAAAATTGATTAATACATTAATTTAACTTTTTTTTTTCTTAATTTCGCATTACGCATATCCTTGTAATAGCCTGACTGATTATTTCAATAAGAGTAACGAGCTTTTAAAACAGCGGCGAGGGCACTGAAAAAGTTTTTCGGTGTAAAGTTCACGGTAAAGGGCGCGCAGTAGATAAATCTCGCGGCCTTTAACGGCATCTGGCGTGGGATTAATTTTCATAGGCTCTCGACCGCCCTTTAGCCGGCGTTCCTTAAATTCCGAATGCGCGACCATAAATCTCCGCGAACGGGCAGCAAAGTGAATTTTTCCCCGGCGTTCGTCGGCCAAGAGAGTCCTGTTTTCGTTTCATCGTGTTATCAAGAATTGATCGGATGGGAGGAAAGTTATGGAAGCTGCAGGTGGTATAAGATTAGGAATGGCTACATACACGTCGACGAAAACTTCCATGTCGTGTATACGATATTTCTCGTTAAAGCAAAATAGGAAAGTCATCGAACACGAGATGCGATTCGTTACGACGGACGTATCTTAGTTTTTGTGTGTATGTATGTACGTGCAATTCGGATGTGCAAATATATGTCTGCTACACTACGTACTGTGTTGCGTATTATTATATCTTTTCATTATAGAGGGACCAAAATGTTAGAGCCATATCAAAGAGCCATATTAAATTAGAACTTTATACATATAGATTTAACGAGTTTAATGAATATAAAAATTAGTTATATTAACCGACAGTATCCTAAAGTTTGCGTTAAACGAAAGTAATTAAATTTGCCATCACTGCGCTTGCTTCCATAATAACGAAAACTAAGCGTTATTATCACCCTCTTTATAAAGGTCGTATATGAAAGTTGACACAGTTAATAAATTTTGATAAAAACAGATTGCGATTAATATTTCTAAGAAAGTTGTACGTTGCATTACTTTTCATTGACGATAAATCGCGATGAAGCAATGGTGGCGAAAACATACATATACATACATATACATACAAATGCACACAATTGTGTATATTTTTTCGCGTATGTTTTTTCGCCAAATGTTGGAAGCAACCGCGATTCTTTCCGCAAGCTTTAATTTATTTCGTGATAGCCTTAGTGGTCGCTGGTGCGTATGCGGTCAGAATTTCGTTGTGCAAGGCACAACACCAGCAGCAGCCGCCACGTGCGAATGCCGAGAGAGTGGAGAAAAAGAAGTGCGCGATAACCATGGTTATATGAGGTGTACTCTCTCTCGAGAAGCTTTTCACCCTAATTTCTCTCTTTTGGAAAGTCCGTATAGTAGTTGCATGCCCGGCGCAACCGCTATTTCCACGAACTTTCTCCGGAATTACTTGCTCGCGCCCCCATTGTTTCTAGCCGCTGTTGCCTTGATTTGGAAATAATTGTCGCAAAGTTTTGGCGAATAATTTTGCAACGGCGGCGTGTCAAGCGTGCCTCTTGCGCAACTATCAAAGTATGTAACGCGTGACTGCGAATAGTCACGGGAGAGTTTAACAAAATTGTAACGGATAAAAGTTGAACAATGATTTCGGCTTATAAAAATATTATCGGCATGCGTGTCTCTGATCTTGCGCTAAATCGCGCGATTCGACAAAATGTTGCTGTCGAGATATGAAATACGGAATTTTAGCCGTACATTGTATATATTACGATAGAAAAAAATTAGAGAAATTTAAAATTATTGCCAGTTCTAAAAATACTACTCTTTACCCTCTTTATATACTCTTTATATAGCAATTTTATGAAACATAAATCTCAAATGGGACATACTTTGCAGTATAAATACGTCGCAGATAATCAAATCTGAAAGCAATACTTTTCTATTTGAAGGAATTCTTATTTAAAAATGGAAACTCTAAATCGAATAATTAAATTGAATCCAAATTCCATTAATAGATAAATATTTTTTAGTACCTGTAACAAAAATTTCGTTCTCGAGATTCTCTTACCGCTTGTCTCTCGGAATTATTTTTTTTTACTTACCAATGTTCGAGCAATAATTTAATCATTTAGAATTAGAAGTAACGCGCAGTGCTTTTACTAGCAGCCGCAATCTATTTTCTTTTCATTGGCCGAGTGATTTTCGTGCGAAGTATATCTGCGCGTCGCGGAGGATGGAAGAAGTTTAACAAGACGTTATACGATTCGAGATAAGGCGGGCGGTTTGCTTATGCAAAGGGGCCCGGCTAACCCAACAGCTTCATCACGGGAAGTGGTGATAAACGAGCCGGCTCGGCCAGCTATACGTAACCCGACCGCGTTTCTATGCGTTGTATTCGAGCCGAGAGAGACGTTGCTCGTATCAGGCCGACGAACGACGATGGTCAGTTACCGGTGGCACAGCTAGGGCCAAGCAACATCAGCAAAACCCGGCAACGAGAGGAGGCCTCCTCCCGGAGGCTTCCACTCGATTCAGCCTCCCTGAGCCGCGTGATGCACACCATTGCATAAAGCGCGGAGATCGCATGTTGCGACGCATGCTCGAACGGCCGAATGATGGATCATCGGACCGGCTGAATATATCGCGAAACAGGGCATTTTATCGTTATCGGGAACAGAGGATAGAACAGCTCTCGCGGCGCGCGATAAAGCACGACGGCCGTTCACCTTTCTTTCCCTCTGTCCCTCCTCCTTTAGTCTTTCGACTTTCTTTTGTGCTCACGAAGAGCGACTGGCTGCCTCGTGGATCGCGCACGCGGATCTTCCTGGGTCGTCCGCATTACTGTGGTCCGCGAATCGCCTTCCCCTTCGTCTCGAGTGAAAATTCATACGACGTAACTACATCATGCGAGATTCAGTCATTCGCTTCTATAATGCGAATTATATTGATCGGAAGAGATCGTGTCGGGAAAGATTATCGCGACAAGTTGATGAATCGTCGTATTTGTAAGGATTTGTTGGCCTAAAGTTTTTAATTAAGTAGGAAAATTAAGAGCGTTCTTGGAATATCGAAAAAAAATCAAGCAAATTATTAAATAAAATACTGTCGTAAAATACCGAAGAAAAAAATGAAAAAAATTACATGAAGAAATTTATCTCTTCTAAAATATTTCTTCTATATATTCTGGAAAATTTTCTACAGAAAAAGAAGAGAGAGGGAGGAAGAAAGACGAAAAATAATTCAACTCATGCGAGTGGTTGCGAAACTTTCTACGTCTGTCTTCGTCTAATATTAGCATTCGAGCTGGTATGAATAGCCAAATAATGTTTAGCAGATAACGTGCAATTTACATCGAAAGATTTATGCAAAATGGTTAGCGTTCTCGTGAAAATGCACAGACAGACGGCGCCTTGCGTCTCTTATGGCTCAGGTATGAAGCACGTATGTATATACGGACATGTAGCACATTGCACGCGTCAGTTGAAATTTACGGAAACATGTATGCTACTCACGATGGTGAATTTCGGAGACGGAGAACGTATATTCGCAGTCTGTCCCGAGGAAAATTCTGCGGAATAAAATCGCTCTGTAACGCTCTACGATCGTATTATTTCACGAAAACATACATAATATATGGAAATGTGGCAGTGAATGGTCATTTAAATCACAGGTAACGTGATTCTGACACTTCATACATAAATGAAACGGTCGATATGAGGTTTGTTTTTTTGATATATATATATATATATATATATATATATATATATATATATATGTACACATAAATAATTTCTTAAATTTTTCACACGCGTTGATAAAAAAATTAATTTTTTTTTACCTTATAAATATTAATTTCGTAACTTTATTTTTTATTTATAATGTGTATCAGAAAGGAAGAGTGAGAGGGCGGAAGGGACAGAGAGAGAGAGAGAGAGAGAGAGAGAAATTCTCAATTACAAAATGTTTATCGCGAGATAATGAGAACCTGTAGTTTCAACGTTATCCATGATAAAGCGTTCTTTTAACATGATACACTACTGAATGCTTTAGTTAATAATTCGCATCTCGCGAAGCTTGCATCTCAACTCGCTGCCGATGTTTTCCATTGCGCGACCTGCATATTAAAGAAAACCGAGTCGCTCTTGTTGCTAACGCGCATGCACAACGTCATTAGTAACTTAATATTAGTAATTTTGGATTATGCTTCTTTCAAAACCTTTCTGTATACATATACATATATGTATATGTTCTTCCAACGCATACGCATTCTGTCATCAGCGTCATATGTAGCATTAGATGTAAAACCAGTACGTTATTGCATCGACATCAAAGTAGCACTCTGCATACAACCATCTCTCTTTTTAAAGTCGCCGCGAAACTTTTCGCATTACAGTGTTGCGCGTGTAGACGATAGATCAAATTGCGATTGATAATGGCCGACACTAATTACGGTAATTCATGGGCGAACTTTCGATTCCAGGAGGAAATAGTGGGCGAAATAGGATACCGACATAAGACGATAACCGGTCGTGTAATAAAATCAAGAACCGACATTGCTGCTAAATTGCTAGCTACGACATTATTGCCACTAAATTGCTAAGTATCGTATACTCATGGTTTCACGGTTTTACGGATCTAGTGAATGTACTTGATCTAAACATAGTCTTAAAAAATAGGATTTTTTAAAGTTATGATCATTTTTCACAAGATGTCGATAAAAGTGGATAAAAATTAGAATATCGAGTTCATATAAATATTTCATGAAAAATGGACAACGAATTATAAGTAAAAAAAAAATGTTCTTACAAGCAATGTATAACATAGACTGATAAATTTTAACGCGATTCCGTAATGTGGATAATGGTATATAAATTATTTAAATGAATTCTTCTTAAAAGACTTCACATTTCTTGTCGCAGCATCTCCTCATTCATCTGCGCGATGAACGATTATTGACAGCCATTGATGTACAAGCGAGCTCTGATCATTTATCGTGCGCGTTTCGGCGCCGAGTTCCAGTTAAGTTTAACCACTTGATTGAGTATCAAGCTCGCGTGGAATATGAATCCGAGTTCTCGATCGCAAGCGAGCTCTAAACTTTAGGGGTGCTTTAGATACTACCCCTTTGAGAAATACTTACGCGGCAATTTCTCTGTCGTACAAAGGCCGCGCGAGGCCGCTGCGATTTCAAATATTCGTCGAAAGTTCATCTTCTACCTTCGAAATATCTTGTAGCTAGGGATAATCAGCTTCTTTTATTTAGACTACTCTGTATAATCTACCGCGCGCCACAAAAGGGACATTTCGGACGTATTTCCTCCATTTTCATTCGTTTGTGCATCCTTCTATCCGCCCTCTTCATCTTATTCCAATTTAGCTTTCTCAACTAGTAAAGGCGTCTTACTAAAGGTTGAAATCGTTGAAGCGAAGAGCGTAAAATTTGAATATCCACTAATAATATCAGCGTTTCGTGCAAGAAAATGCAAAGGCATACCGAGAGACACAATTTTCTCCGAGAGTAATTTCTTCTTCTTTAGAATTGCCTTAATTTACACGAGTTTGTACATTTCTTTCGTAAATTATGCGAATTACATAATTTATCACATGACGATTTAAAAACTCGCTCAATCTTTTTAATTGTTTCGAAATGTATAAGTATGTGTATATATTATGTAGGTAACGAAGCAAATTGTGAGATATATGAGATGTGTTAGTATCTCGTAAAAAATTTAATCTCCTCACCAAAGGCGATAACATCAATAATTCTATCTTTTCTCTTTCATTGCTGCCATTTTTCTTTTCTGAATCATGTTTTGTTCCTTCTCTTCTCGCGCGAACAACAAGAATTACGCATCAACCACCTATCATGAGAGAAAAACGGCTTGGCTTAACGCCAGATGCATCTCTGCGTTTCTGAGCAAATCAGATATTTTTCTTCCATTGCGTCTTCTCTGGTTTTAAAAATATATATCTGACGAAAAATGGTGAGATGTAAGAAAATTATGAAAAATAATAATATAATGCCAAAAGCACAGATACTTTAATAATAATCGTTTTCATGCGTTTTATTAATGCAAGAAAGAGCTCTGGCAAGAGAATTAGTTTTTTTTTCTCTCTCGCACTGTGCTAGAATGCGAAATGACCGGAATTAATTATTAGATTTTTTTTATTCGTTTCGTGTGTACAATGTGAAATCAAATATTGTTCTACAAGTACATAAACTTTAAACACACACATACTAGTAACTTAAGTTAAATTTCACACGAGGCGCTGTGTATATTGGTAGGTACCTGAAAATATTTAACTTTGCTTGACGCAGTCTTTAGACTGATCTGATAAATAATAAATTAACTTAAAATAAATTTAAAGAAAATCACCACAATGTGCCTTCCTTCGTGTAACAAAAAGTGATAGAAGGTGATAATAAATGCCTTATAAAACTTTACTAAAATATTTACAACAGCACGTTTGTATGACTAAATAAGTACGATTGCCAAAGACTAACAAGTTGTCGTCGAGGCTGTAGTTAGCGAACTAAGGTTGGGGATCTCTGATAAATGTAAAAATATTGATGCACCCAGGTCGTGAAGTCGAACGAAAGTTTTATGTGCATGCCAAAGAAATGTACAGGAGGGAAGGTCCTGTCGCGGAAAAACTTTAAAATATCCGTCTGTGGAAAGTACAGAAATATAAATTACATCGAGGCCTGCATCGCCAAAGATACGAAGTCAATTCCGATAGTGGCGCACATTGCGCTATCAAGGAAAAAAATTATCGTTCTGCAAAAATTTCGGTATTAAATTCCGTGAAAAAAATAATTTGATACGTTCATTTATCGTCGCGTAAAATCTTACTGTTTAATTTAATGCTTCGTGTTTCTCGATTTAATGCATAAAAAATAACAGACATACCGAGATTATATTTTTCTTTGTAATTATATTCAAACAAAGTATGAGATTGCAACGTACAATCAAATTATACCTTTGAGAATGAGCTGTTTAATTTGCTAATCTAAGAAATTGATCTCTTGGCAATATATGATGATAGTTGTTCCTGATCTTTGTGGTTTTTTGCTATTTATATGAAAAAGAACATTACATTGCGCAAGTTCCAATAGTGGAAAAATATGTTTTGTGTTGAATAACGGGTACAGTTTTCCCGCGAAACAACCCCCTTGTGCAATATTACTGAAACAAACGCAATCGCTCGGAAATTCCAAAAATGGTGCACATTGCATTTTATACGATATCACCACACCTTTTATTACTCTTACTTTCAAGGAATACTATACGATGTTCATCACACATCTCTTCTTATAATTATTTTTATTCTTCTTACATTAACAATTCACATCCTTAAAGAATTTTGTACATAGTATGAGTCATAACTATACTACTAGACTAATGAAATAATTTGAATTAGTTGCAAAGCTATTTCAGGTCATTAATTTATTTCCCAATTTTATATTTCTCATTATCGGAGCTTTTGGAATTTATCTATATCCCGTTTCACATAAAACTTCTTCATTTCGAGCAAGAAAATGCTCTCTCACTCGTCTCATTTAATTCTCCACGACGTGTACAAGAATAGGGATGCAACGAACTTTTTGCAGTGGCAATCTTGCTCGCAATTGGCCTCAGAGAATATAGCGTTAGAGAACGTAAGGAAACGGCACGAAATATCTTTGCAGGTTTGTCGTACGCTCGCGCCGAGCTCTACCGGCATTTCTAATTCACGAGTTTAGGAAGTTACTACGTAGGCGTACAATACATAGCAGCTTCGTGTCCGCAGTCGCGTAATCTAAGATAAAATTGTCGGCGACTCCCGACTGCGTCGAGCAATTTTACGTTCACTTCACACTTTTGCACTTTCGCGAATGACGATCGCGAATGGATGTAGAAATATATGTAATTCTACAACCATTTGCGGATGCGATCTTTTCGTGAATCTTCGTAGACTCGATCGAATATTGAATTGAATTCGTATTTCTTGATCGTAAAATAAAAAAAACATACATTGATGGATTTATATAATTTATTAATTTCTACACATCTTGTTTTTATTATATTTAATACTATATTACTTAACATTAATACTTTATTATATTTATTACTATATCGGTCACACATAAAATTATCCTTGCTAGTGGAATTTAACTTCATTTTACGGTGCCATGAGAATTTCGAATTTATAAAGCTCAAGGTTATATGTATAGGTAATTTGTGTGTTTGAAGGCATGTGACATTTGAATTTATTTCGTTATTCAAATAGCGAGTAAGGAAGAGAAAGTGGCAGAGGGAAAGAGTGACAGAACGTGGGAGGGAGATATACGGGTGAGAACCTATGCACACAAGACGGTCCGTGCAAAGGTCCAACACGTACTCTGCAGAGTAAATGTTTAATACAAGCCTGCGGAGCAAGATGTAAAATGGTATCTGGGGAATGCACCTGGACTTTAGAAGAGAATCTAGCACGTTCCACATGTAACTGTCTTTCCATTATTTAGGATTGATAGTTATGCCTTTTCTTAGCAACGCAGTGATATCGCATTGTATTATTTATGACATCCGATACATCTTAGTGATCATGTTATTCTAAAAATCGAGATAAAAAAGAAATGAAAATTTAGAATATTCAATAAACATCGAAGAGAGGATAAATTGTTTCTGGAAGTAATAAATTAGTAACAAAATTAGTAACAAAATTAGTTGATTCTCGTACGTCGGGCGAATTAAACGTTCAAATGTAAAGGCTAAAGTTTGATAGAAGAGCGTTTCTTTCGCTTGTGAAACACGTATTCACGTTTCTAAGACTCGCTTTTACACATCGCGAACACGCCTCGCAGTCGTAACTCTTTAAGCGTCGTTTCATCGGCAGAAACGACGAACTCGTGAAAGTCCCGCGACATACCATTAATTGGCGTTCAAGCATCGGCGTAACATTCTCTTCGTAACGATCGCTCTTCTCCTGTCACAAAAGACTCACGTTCTTCTCTAACGACGAGGTAAGTCTAAGTCCTGATCTCGTGTCGGGGGGAACATGTTCGCATAAGGGGGGAATACAAAGTAGCAGAGTCTCATATTTATCTCGGAAGAGTGTTATCGAATGGAGACAGCGATCTCCGAGGACTTACCAAAAGATAGAACCTTAAGTATCCGTAGACACTCTTAAGACATATTAGAGGGATGCGCTAATATTTATTACGCACGTTGCACTCGAGAAGAAACAAGCGACCTATATACATTTTAAGTCAGTTTCGTTCCCATTAATAGCGACGCGCTTCGTCAATTGCCGCCTTTGGTGACGAATTCACGTTCTGTTTGCCTCAAAGTTCGACCCCTGCTCTCCTTTGATTAAGTGTTTCGTAATGGAAGATAGCAGAGTCAAGAATTGCCTGCTGAACCCCGACGTGGAGAAGCGAATTCGGGCTTCTCAGAAAGTAGATAGAGTAACGTAGGAAACGAACCAAGTAACTGCACGAGCTCGCCTCGCTCGCTTCAGTCAGCTTCTTGCTGCTCGGGCGGTGAAGCGTATAAAGGGGAAAGGATTGGATATTGCGTTATTTTCTTTCTCGGATTCTCGGCCATGTTACGAGTCGAAGACCTTGCATTACGCCACGCGACATGCGTTTCCTTTTAAAAACGGCTATGTATTCCACTATCGGCGCGTATAACCGAGATAAATTGATGGCGTAAGGCTTTCATCGGGAGGTTGCTTTCATGCAGTAATAACGTTGAAGCCGAAGATAAGTGTCGCAGATGTAATATCGCGTCGTCGGTTTCTCTTTATTTCTCCCGTTTCCTTCTATTTCCGTTTAATGATACTTGTCAAAGAACGGAATCGGGAGAATGAAGAGTAAATCCCTTGTAAAATAAGCTGAATGCGAAGCACATATAAACCGTCAATTCTGCGATATATAATACAGAGAGAAACGAGATATCGCATACATCCGGAGTGTCTTCTTTGTCTTTTAGCATAACCCCTTTCACAATTCTCATTATGCTCAATATTCAGCGAACGGGATTGAAATCAAATCATTTGTACGCGTTCCGATGCACTAACTCGTGATATAATTGCGTTTAAGTGACTTCCGTTATAGCGAGATACTGATCTGGCTTCTCATCTCTTTGCGCGCGCGCGTTTACATTGGTAACATGGCTACAGCTCAATTATTTCAACCTCTGATTATTCGAGCGTTAAGCAAATTCACGCGTACAGAGAGACAGACACGTAATGATGAGAGGTAACGCCGTGTGATTTTGGGAACTATATATGACTTTGCGAGCTAAATCGTATTCAAACTAATCGATTATTTAATACAATTCAGGTTATCAGAGATGTTCCATGTATAGCTTCCTATATACGTTAGCTGAACTAACTGGTACGTTAAGACAATAAAGCTGTAAATGCGTTCTGCTATGACGGAATTTTTAATGATATACAGCAGTGCTTTCTGTGTTCCGCGTCTCTATGCAATAAAACCGCAGGAACTTTAATAGCGCGTTATATTATATTCCTAACATGTTCATGAAAATTCAATGGGTTGGAACAACGGGCGGGTGGGTAACCGTAATAAAGCTAAGCCGTATAACGACACTGTCATTAAGTGGCATTGCGGTCATGAATGCCGTGCCACGCGATACGACGGACCATTGTTCGGATTAGATCATTTCAACCGAGCTTTTTCGATGCACGAAGATGTGTGATTATTTATGTAAAATCATGATTACATATGTAAAGAATGAACCTGTCACACGGGATTCTAATCGTGGCGCGATCGTGGTGAAATTCTGCAAGTTATTAATATTTCGGGTAATCGATTTTCGGCATATCGCGAGGTGTTGAATCGGATTAAGTGATTCAAGATAGATGATGAAAATTATTAATTTTTTGACACGAATCCTTTGCTTTTTATAAATATTAATACGTATAATTATTTAAATGAGTAAACATTTTAAAACGCGTAATTAATCAAAAAGGAATGTGCCTGCTAATCATTTTTACATTTCGAACTTTTGTTCACACTTTCAATATGTATTTAACATTATTAATAATTATCAGCTAGAAAATTTATTTCGAGAAATTCTTCGCACATTTTCAATGCGTATATTTAGCATCATCAATAATTATTAGTTCCAAAATTCATTTGGAGAAATTCTTGAATTTATAAAAGTTAAGATGTTTTCTGATTTTATACCGGAAATTCGTTGCTTCGAACCTTAATTCAGCCTTAATAGAGAAGGTCACGAGGCTCTCGTGTAACCGTTAATTAAGATGTCTATCTGCGCGTTGCAAAATATAGACCGGCAATAGTAGGGCGTCCGATAGATACGATCTGGAAACTTGGGCAAATCTTTTCAAAGACGTCGCGCCGTAACGGAGTAATGAAAGACATCGATTTGCCGTGGCGGCGCGTACATGCACCGCAGCAATTCCGGCGCGATAGAGGCACGGGATAATAAATATCGCTTTGCAATCCCGGTAGTTTCGTCGTCGAGATACGGACTGCGCTCTGTGCAAATCGTTCGTACGAGGCGTATCGAACGAATGTTTTATGCCCCGAGTTGATCGACACACAAAACTGAGTCTGTCGGTTCGCGCCGTCGACATATAAACTTTCTAGATTTTTTTTTTTTTTCCAAATGCATTTGCGATTTTCGATCTCATCCGCGCAAGGACTTCTCATTACAATTCCGACACCGTCGGCGGCTGTTGTTAACGTCATGACATTCTCATAGGAAGCGAATTCGCGCATTGCCACATAAAAATAGGCACTTTTCTCGAAATAGCATTCTCGTAAAGTTTGAAACTCTGTACAAGAAACTTACCATGGCATAGAAAGTAGAAGCTTAAAATACTATATAGCTTCGCGTACACTTATCTCGCATGTACGCTACAGTTGCGTTGCAACAAAAGAAAATAAATGCGGTAATATACGAGGATAGAGAATCGTATGCGGAATGACGTTCCGCATTTTTTTACTTTTTTTAAAAGAGATTTATATAATTTTTATATAATTTTTTTCTATTCGATTTTATAACATGTAGATCTTGATGCGTATAGATTTTTTTTTAAATATATGCACATCTCTCAATCGTGTTTTACTCTTCCACTTTCTGGCTTACTCTGACATAATTTGTCTTACTGTGATTATATCTGGCGTACTCTGTTGGCGTAATCTGGGTTACTTTGATTTATTCCGGATGATTCTGGCATACTATACGATGTGTGTGTATGTGTGTAACTTACACTGGTTCAAATTACATATATATCTATTTTCGACTTGATATGACCTTATATGATACACGTTCGATTTTTCTTTTTTATATTTGAAGTAATTATATATTGATAATGTATGTAAATTTATATATCTTTACTGGGTTTGTGTAAAAGAAATCATGATTGAGTCTCCGAATATGCATCTTCATTCTCAGCGTGGAATCGCGCTAACTATTCTACTTGCGGCGTCGGAGTATTTCGATTCCTTCCTGTCTACAACTTCATTCCTAATAATGACATTTGAGTTCTGAATATAATTATGTAACTTTCGCCATCTACCTGTAAGCTAAACTATACGATCGGCGACCAGGATGTGCTTTCGCAAACTCGATCTAATTTTCGCAGACAATGGCACTCTCAGTTCTATACGTAACGTGCTTATCTAATCGCAACTTTTCTATGCATCCAAGAGTTATGACGCGGCATGTCCTTATTGCGGTCACCGAAAGAAGTGTACGTGCTAGAACACGTGTCACGGGCCTTGCTATGTTCTTCCTACGGCTGACGTATACGGAGTGCCGCACGCGAGAACACTAATCTCAGAATACACGTGTCACCGTTGTCTGTCACTTACGGAAAACGCACACGCGAGCGGACGATATTTGAAAACGCGAGGAGAGCACGCAATACAACATTTTCCGTGTATATTCCGCGGCGTTGCTTTTTAAGCAAGGTTTCTTTCAAAACTGTCTGAAGCACCTAAACAAAATTTGCGATGGCAAATGTCCGCTATAATGGACGGCGTCGCAATTTCTCACGACTATTGCCACGAAAAGCGGATTAATTTACGTTCCTCGCGCTCATTCGTTCCATTTGAGCGAATTATCAACCGGAGGACGAAAATTCCCATCACAGCGCAATTATCCTCTTTTCTCCTCTTTTTTATCCTTTTTTTTTTTTAGAAAGTCTGAAATTGGTACAGCACTCGGTCAGTTGGTTCACCGAATTAACGCTCCATTATCTCTAAAATAGTGAATTTCCGCACGCCACTAGTACATGGCGTTCGCAATTACGCAAAGTACACTGCGAATCAACTGGATATTCTTTGTCTTTATAAAACGCCATTTCTGGTATTGGCACGTATTCACTCTGATACAGATTTTAAAATTTGCATGGTCGTGTGTGCGAAGTTATTTGAGCGGAAAGCGAGGAGAATTCGCTATTTAAGTCTCATTTTTCCCGGCAAGACCTATTTTCCAGCACGTATAACGTTGGACGATGAACGAATAATATACGAAGAACTGACAAGTATTCCCCTTAGAATACGATTGTAAAGGTGCAGAATGCTGCTTTCCTCATTCATAATATATCGTGCACCGACACTACAACGATAACTATGCAGAAGAGAAAAGTTGTAATCAAATTTTAATAATATTAAGAAACATAATTAAGAATATACTTATAATAAATAATATTTCGATATACTTATGGAGAATTCAAGCTCAAAAAACTACAAAAGATTTCGGCGATATTGTATCGTCGCAATTGTTTGAGGAAAAAGTAAAAGCAGCACAGAATTTGTCAATCCTATTTCCTTAATACAGAGTGGATATATATATATTTGCACCACAAGTAAGAAACTTCGTTACTCTTTGTTATAGAAACGTTAGACAGACGGCATAAGGCGACAGATTGGGTAATTAAGGAAACCATTAACTGCAAAATCCGATTTATCTGCGACGATTGGCTTCAAAGTTTCGCGACGAGGCAAATGTTCCTCGGAGTTTCAATCAACTCTTGGAACCGGTACCCTGCAGCCGTTGTCCTAAGACGTTCGGAATACGATTATAATAAATTCTTGGCTAAAAGTTACCCAACTATCCAAATCCGCTTTCAATGATAATAGCAAAAACAATGGGGGTGTAGAAAAAAAAAGATAGTTTTTTTTTTTTTTTTTACATAAAGCATTACTATGGAACCTACGTCACAGTAGCTTGCATTTCAGAGGCGTCAGCATTGCGATTTGCATGTAAAACGAAATGCGCTTTCTCTCATATTTACGAGAGGATGATACTTCAATATTCCTTGTCGAGAGATATTCAATATTTTTCTAATATTCATGCTTCTTTTTTTGTCCGACGATTACGAAAACTTTTTGCACAGAGATTTGATAAGATTTAATCTCCAATGATATTGCAATTGAGCGCTTTTTGTACTTATATTATAAATGGAACGCGATGCAAAACTGTGTCAACTTGTGATATATTGCACAGATAATATTCAAGCGATATATGTATAATTAGAATTATATAATTCAAGAATATATTATGTTTGAAATTTCTTTTATAAAAATAATTTGTTTTCTGTGTTACAGGTGAATATTTGGGCCATGTTTGAACGGTGCTGCGAACAGGGTACGTTAAAATTTTTATTTGAACTTTTTAAAGTGTATCTGAAAATACAGCACAGCGTAGAAAATCTATGAGAACATTTGTTACAAATGTAAAACGTTGCACGGTTGTGTGTTTTATGCGGTCGCTGTATTATTATTATTATATACAATAATAATATTGGAAGCATTGCGGGACTATGCGCGTCGTACACAACACGTCGCTTACTTTTCGATTTCCGTTGAAAAAATTGAAATGCTATTTTCCTTTATGACGTTATATGCTCGCATTGCCGTCAATGTAAACCGTTCAACGTGACGGGCCACCATTTGTCCCGGGAATATTTCCGTTCTTTGGCAAAATGTAATTTCCTTGCGGCAAGAGCCATGCGCTTTAGCGACGAAAAAAAAGAAGTATCGAATGTGAATAATTCAAATGTCATTTCTCAGTCGGATTTCTCGGTTCGATGCCCGCATACTGCCAAACGATATATCCGATAAAGTGCCGAAAGCAATCGCCGTCACCCGTTCGGCGTAAAAAAGCTTATTTATGGAGTATCCGTCGATATCCGGCCTAACTTTGATTGTCACCCTAGTATCCTTATACTGTCACAGTATTTCAGTATCGTGATAGACACAACGATGATCTGGCACCGCTCAGATTGTTAACTAGTGTTTCCTTTTCGGCTTCCTTTTTCACTGGCGAAAATATTTTCGCTCCCTGTACGGAAAAAAATGTGTATCTAGTGCGTTCTGCGAAATTATTTCTTGCGGTATATCACACGATACAGTATCGCGCATCAACAAAACGACCGCGGTGCTAGTGATTTAATTAAATCGTCTGTTTTCCAGTTACGTGTAATTGAAATGCAACTTTTAGAACGTCAATGTATAGATGTATATATACGTATGTATTTGTGTGCGTAGAAATATATTCTCCACAGTTTGCCCGAGAGAAAATATTCGTCGAAACGCGCAGCTTCGTTTGAACAGAATAACTATTAGCTCTCGCGCTTCGGCTTTCCGCGTTTTATGATTTTAAAATTTACAATTCTCTGTGAAAAACGTGAACACATATCTATGTGAATTAACATTAGATAATGAACAATCAAATTATGTATTTAATTTGATTTCTTGTGGCTTCGATATTATTAAGAGCGAGAATAAAAATTATGAATTTTCACCTCGTTTACACACCTTTTTTTTATCGAAGTTTCTCTACACAACACTATTCGCAATCGATAAAGCGAACTTTTAAATTGAGCTCAAAATTTTCGTTTGGACTCGTTAATCAATAGTCAAATATCTCGTTATTGCTGGGAATGGAGAATTAAATTACCTATATGATCATTTATTGATTAACGAATCAAAAGCGAATTATAACTCCGCATTTGTGATGTTGGAAAAGCTCATTTATTTCGATGTAATTGCAATACAGTTGCAGTAATGATTCTTAATAGAGCGCGTTTTAATTTTTTTCTGCGATAGTATACATCTCGAAATATATATATAAAATGAATTTTATTTTATATATAATATTACTTTTTATAAAGTATAATATTGCTTTAACGTTACTTTATGCATATTGCATGACACAACACGTTATGTATAAAATTACATAACTTACACTTTACACTTTCTTTTTTTTACGCAATTATCAGTTTTTTTCCTTCATTATAAGTATTTGTTAGTTTGTTTTTTATTAACGCATTTTTTCTCATTTAGTGTTGTTCTTATCTCCCGCAGATGCTACGTAAAACGCGCTTCTTACGTAGCATTTGCAGCAAAAACTCTCTGCAAAAGTTATTTATATGTAAAGTTATTTACGAGTATTTCCTCAATGCGAAAAACCATAGTGTCCTGTTGGTAGCTGGTAGAAGGAACCAGTCTGCACGCTAATGGCGGCGATTATCGTGAAAACATCGGCTTGGCTGCTATATTTCTTGCTCGAAAGAGTTGTTAATACTTGGTTCGCGATCCCGCGATGATAACCCAATTTACCGTCCGGCGCGCGCGACAAGTCGACCTCGTCGAGTAGAGTTTGACGGTAAACAATGCCGAAAGCTGTTTTCGCAGGTCAAGAAGGTGCGAGTCAGCTCACTAGGCACGCGCTTGAGAAAGTCACGTTTTTGTAAACGGGAGGGGACACACAGCCTATAAAAAGCTCGTTAGGGCGCCACTTGTTGTCACAGCATCTAACCCTTGAATCCTTTCGACGGCTCTATTATAACGAAAAAATTCATCTCGCGGGCATTTCCTTTCACTCGCGAGACTAGAGAGGGAAGGAGGAATATTGTCGAAGGGGTCGGCTTTTGTTCTCGATGGTAGACATAAAATTGCGCTCTCCCCGTTCAAAATATATATTCGCCGGGATACGGGATCGGATCAGACCGACCCTTTTGTATCGTGCAAAGATAAGCTCGAATTTTTGCAAACACTAACAAGCCAATAGAATGTAAGATACGCGTGCTTCCTCCTTATTTGATCTCCTCCCTTTCGATCATGCGTAAGTTTCCCTTTGAAAAATACGCAGTTTGCTAGAGGATAAATTTACTAGAATACATTTGCTGCTATTATTTGCTTGAAGTGATGCGATTAACAAATACAATGATGTTATAATATTCGTAAATAAAACATTATTGTGTATTATTCATGCAAATTTGAATTACATGCACATCGCGCTTTATATGATAAAAACGAATTTGGTACATGTAATACGAAAATAAAGTTATATTTTACGCGCGCTTATCTATTTATTATAATTTTGTAATAATTTACATTTCATTCTTATATTATTCGCATTTTTTTCTGGAAAAAATGTTTCTAAAATAGCAATTGCATTCAGTCTGATTAATGTAAACTTGAATTAATAATACGAAGAAATTTCTATTCTAAAACATCTAAAAAATTGAAAATGCAACTACTTTATTTACAAATTCTTAAAAAGAACTAATTAACAGTTTATGTTTATTTGTCATTTCTCTTTATCTTTCATTATTAGATAAAATATTCGTAATCACAGTACCATGCTACATAAACGATATATCACCGTAATGAAATAAATACACATCCAATCTTGGACTCCAAATATACCGTTAATATTCGCACACTTTCGTAAAATGAAATTGTTAATTATAACGAACGAAATTTCTCACTTAAACTTCTCTTATATTTGTTCAGCGATGCAATCAGAGAGTGTATATATTTTGTAATATACATTTTTCAAGTGAAGGATGAAAATTAGATGAAGAAAAGACGGAAGGATTCCGGTCGGAAGGATAAACGTCACACGGTCTATCTGTTAACTTTTAAGTCAAATTAAACTTTTGGAGTTGTTATACAGAAATTCAATAGATTATTTAGGATGAATAGCGTTTCTTAATGAAACGCATATTTAGAATTTATTTTGATTATTATTTATATTAATAAGAAAGTTTCGTTCATATTTATTTATTGTTTGTATACTGGTTTGTAAAATACAACATGTAACAAATGAGTTTCATAAAATTTTCGCAATGCAGATCGATAGCAAATTGGCTGAGAATATCTGAATATATGATGCTTCGAACTTTTCCTCATTCGCAGTATTTTTTTATCGCGTGCGAATATGAATATTGAACATTCGCAATGTTTGCTATCAATTATACCGTGTTCTAGAACGCCTATGTAACTCTTGTAAACGCGGGATAGAAATAATTGATGGATTAACATGAAACAGCCGGGAACAGTAAGCAATAGAAGGATTAACGGGCATACGAACAATCAGGAACAGTTTCGCGAATATTTTAGAGTATGCATCACTTTGACAAGACGGGGGCCTATTCAAATTACTGGCGCGAGGTTCTATCGCGTGACTTATCAGATTCTCCGCGAAGCGCTAAGATTAATCATAACGATCGATACTCGCATATACATATATACGCGGCGCATAAACGATAATATTATCAACAGCTGAAAGCAGTCGCGGTGAAGCGACACGAAGCTGCTGAAAAAAAATGAGAGGCCCCAGCTTCGGTGCGGAACGTAATATGACGTCGTCCCAATTATGGCCAAATTGCTGTCGCGTTTTTTGAAACCGACACTTTGCGCAACGCCCATTGCGATGGAGCTTCGAACATTGTTCCGATACTCGCGGACTTTTTTTTTTTTTTTTTTTTTTTTCATTCACTTTGTCAGCCCGCCGGCATAGATAGAGGCAGCTTCTGGTATTGAATTCTAGAGACGCGAAATGCCACTGAAACGATTGCACCCGCCGCGCGATGCGTTCCATTTCGCGTGAATATCGAGTAGCAGGCAGCGAGCAAGAGCAGTCGAGACTTCCTGATCGCTAGTTATTGTCTGCTATCAACGTCTTCTCGGCTCTCTCTTCACGAAATTTCTTTCCTCTCGATCCTCCACTCCCGTAATCGCTGACTCATCGACGATGTTCCATCAGCCCACGTGTCATTCGAGATGTCATGACTAGAGGAGAGGAGATGATGCGCATCTCTCTTTCGCGATCGCGACACCTTATCATTTAGTCGCGTAAATATTATTTAAACGTGTTTCATGCCTACGCGAACGCGTAGGTTGCGACTCGTTTTGCCGGCCAAACCGGTGCGATGTAAATGGACGATGTAAACGGACGATGTAACAAAGTTGGCGACAACGCTATCGACGATATTAACGAATTTCTAACGGAGCGTTTTGTTCCCCAACAAAATTGGAAATTTTGCTGCTATATTTCATTCATGGGCAGATTTTATTACCGCGACACGATCGCGCGTGTGCGACAGCATGCAAAACAACGCATTCCGCATGTAATAATTCTCTTATAAAAAGCGATTTCGATGGCGTAGAATAAACCTGGCTTGCGTGCCTTGCATTATTAATACGCTCAATGTAACATCAACTGACAAAATCACGCGCAAAATGCAAATTAGTCATTATTCATTTCTACGTGGCATATAAATCCGTAAACTGTGGCGTGTTGCGAAAGACCGAAGAACGAGGAGAGAACGAGCGAGAAAATGAGGGGAAAAAAAGAGACGAATGGAGGGTGTAATCCGTAAAAAAAGTCATAAAATTCATTAACATTCACCCTAATAGGCAGGTAGGCGCTCGCGACTGTTATTAAATGTGTATACGTAATACAAATAATATACAAAGTAATGTTCCAATGTACGACTCGTTATTCGTGACCTCCCTCGAGAGAAAGCACTGGCGGACAGAGGGAAAAAAAGAAGAAAAAAAAATGAATTATACACCGCGAAATCTCGGATTATTTATTTTCTTTTTACGAAACGTTTTTTTCGCGATCGAATATACTATATTCCCGACGTACAATATCTTCTGACCAAAGATTACGTAATTATGATCGATCGATTGCGTCCTCACCGTCTTCCGCAAGGTGGAAAAGAAGCATCGCGTGCCTCTAGGAGCCAATATTTCAAGAACAGTCTGTAATTCAGAGGTCGCTAACGGCAATGCACCTTTTAAGCGATCTATTTTAAGCGTCCGCAGATATTTCTCAATCTATTCGCGCGATTTTCTCCTTAAAGCTTCCGGAATTTAGCATTGCTAGAAGAACTTACTCTCTGCGCATCTCTTAACATTGAGTATCATTCCGTTGGGAAAGAAATTTCAGTGCAAAAGAAAAAAATTGAAATGAATGTCGCACAAAGTCGAACTGAAAACTCTTACAAAGAGAAAGAAAGATATAACGAAATCCTCTAACGAATTCTCAAACGTTCCACTTTAGCTGTTTTATGAACGCGTTTATTTCGCGTATATCTACTACTTTTTTTTATCGCATTGTACTTATTTCCAGACGCATCGTTAAATCTTTCTGGTTTACTGCAACAAACACGCGAGAGATAGTCCGCGCGGGTGTTAAACAAAAATTGTACCCCTCCTCGGTAGATAAAGAGAGCACAGGAGAGTACTTTCACGGAGGAATCGCGGAAGACGCCGGGGTACATCTACAAGAGTTGTGACGTTCCACTCCAACGGGCTACGTCGCGAAAGATGTTCTCTTCGAGTAGCGCACTAGGAGGTTGAGCGTTTCTGAAAGCATGTGCGAGAAATACGTCGCGCATAAAGTAAAGACGGAAATTTATATCTGCACACACACACGCACATATATATATTTTTTTTCTTTTTATAACGCGAGGAGAACACGGCGAATATAACGTGTAGCAGCTAACTCGATCACTTACAATAACTTGAAAATGCTGGGCGTCGACGTCGCGCGTCTTAAACGCGTTCACGAGTACTGTATATGCAGTATACTCGTAAAACTACGGATGTTTCGCAGTAAATATTTCGTATATTTTTCGCGCTCGCGGATGTCCCACGCTGAAAATACCTTTGCGCGAAACGCAACACTTTTTCTGTGCTAAACCGGCGAGCGTGCGAACGGCAATAATCGTATCCAGAGTTACAATAAGAGTTGTATAGCAGCGCTTGTATCCGCGCGGCCCTTCGCATTTTTTGTCATGTGTCCCTATGTATTCGTTTCAGTCGATATTTGTGGTACCTACCTGGGCTTTTTCCCCGCGAATATCGTGTTCGTCAAAGGAACGTTTCGCGGATTTTATATGGAATCCCATATAACAGAACGGTACAACCGAATATTGTTGTGTCGAAATCGCACGAAATGGCTTTAGCTATTTTTTATTGTTAATCTTCCATATGTTCCGTAATGTTTTTTGCATATTGAATTTTATAGTATAGTATATATACGCGCGAAATGTATTCTTCCCCGCGCGCACAAAAAAAAGAAGACATGGTAGATTTTTTTTTAATATTTAAAAACTAGCGCATTTTCTTTTTTTTTTCTATATTCGACTATATATAGTGGGCGAAGCTTTTTTCAACGGGCATTTTTCGCAAATGTCTCAATATTTCATCGTGTAGCGATGCAGACGCATAATATTCTTTTATGATATATTACACATGTTCGACTTGGACGTATCTCAACTCCCATCTCGCATCATCGTACGTATCTCTTTCTCGTAATGCGTTTTCGATCCTTGATCGCATCGAAATCGACGAAATATATTCGGTACCTCCTTCTCTCTCTCTCTCGGAGGCAGCAACCTCCGTCCGATCGAAAGCTACGAAGAGAATATTTTGCCGGGGCTCGCGATTCTGAAAATACCATTTCGAAACGGCACGCGCTCAGGGCAAAGGGATATTTGCAATCACGGTAGTCCGTTCGCGGTAACGTAACCTCCGGCACGATTGATCCTGTGCTAAATGCGGTGCGGCTTGCGCAGTTGAAAACTTTCCGCGCGAACGTCCATCTCTCGCTCGTTTTCGTTTATAACGGAATAAACGTGGGGCGTGGGGCAAGACCAACGGGCGGTACCGACATTAATCCACGTCTGACCTATCGGGAATGCGAAATCCTGCAAGGATACAGGGATCCGAGGGGTCTTACCGGAGTCTCTTCACCGTATGCAAACACCGGTATATCATACTTGGCAGCTCACTACGTCACTGCGGGAGTGAGATGTCTCGCTACCGAGAGAACTTGGGATTTCCATATACGCGAGTCTAACCACATCAATGCCGACATTAGTCGATATCATCGCGGCTCTCGGAGTTTCATAATATCAGTAGCAGGTGATTCTATTTTTCAAACTCTGAGCGCGCTTTATAATATTTATACATATTTTCACCTTATACTTGTATTGACGAATAAATTTTGATAAACCGCAATTGATTAAAGCGAACGATTAAATATACATACATACGGCAAATTAGTGCCGTAATAGGACTCTGTCGCGCGAATAACTATATAGTTTATGTTACCGACAAGAATAATATCACCGCTATTATACTATGCTCGTTATGTTAATCTCACGAATGTTGATTTTACTATTAATAATATATATATATATGAGAGAAATGAACTAATTTACACAGAAAATATATAGAACATTTTACAGTTGAATCATCGGTATTTACAAAATTCTTTCTTTCATTGCCACTATATATTCATAAATATATAAAATGATTATAAATATTACAGCGCTTTATATTGATTACATAAATATAAGCATAGATTTATAATTATTTATCTCCGTTATTTCTCCCTTTTACTAAGAAATATTATGCGTCAAACGTCGAATATCGGGAGCGTAGTAAAAGGAACGATGATAGACGCAAGGATTGCTAACGCATTCAGACGATTTACGATGAGCCTTAAAGGAGATTAAAAAAGATTAAGTGGAAACGGTTAGATCCAACGAGATCGCCTTAAAACTCGCAAGTGACAGCCGTAATGTTTAATGGTGTAAAGGGATACTACTGCACGAGAGTGGCTGGAACCGCTAATCGATACATTCCAGATCACGGAAACAGATCGTACTGGGATTAAAAAAAAAAACCTCCGGGAAACATCTGCTACTGGCATTATAGCAGCGAGCCGGACTCGTCAACGCAATTCCCATCGTCATTTTGTCGTCGCGTGCATCGGTGAATAACGGATGTAGTAACGCGCGCGCGAAATCCTCTATTGGATATATTTTATTTTTATCCGATGAATGTGTGTGTGACACACAGGTCCCTTTCTATTTCGTCGTCGCTGCCTCGTCCTTTCAAACGAATCGGATATTTATTTTTATAATGCAATAAAAGAACAGACACTCTTAGAGTTACACGCGTGGAATTGGGTCGTAAATCGATCGATCACGCTTCGAAGAAAAAAAAAAAGGAATCAATTTAACGTAGAAGAAAGAGGAAACGTCTCGTAGTTGAATCTTCCATGTCTTGTAAAAATACTACTATATATTGACGAAATAAACGTGATTAACTGTCCACGAAAGTCAAGCCGCAGACCAACGTCGGTCGGACAGTGCAAAGGACGGAGAAAAAGTAGGGGCTCTTCCTTTCCGCGATCGGAAGTGCAATGCCTTTAAAACCGGACGAGAAGCCGCAACGGATTATCGATTAAACGACAGGATGTCGTTGTCCCCGTGTGTATCTCTCCCCGTGTGTATATATACGACGACGTCTAGCCGGAGAATAAATATTGAGCAATCACCGGGAGTCGCAAAACTCAAGACTCACCTTTCATCTCTTCGTCCCCTTCTTACGTTCGGCTTCTATTCTTTTTTTTAACCCCTTCGTATCGTCTTATACAATAAAGAAATGCTCTTCCTCTTTGCTTGCGATACAAAACATAGCAATAAAGTAAACATTTTAGAATCACTCAGTTTGATGACATATAAATTATTTAGTCTCACATGCAAAGCGAAAATAGGAATGAATTTTCTGCCGCAATGTAGAATTTCAGTTTATAGAAATTCCTCGCAATAGAAATATAATAAGAAATCGACGTAAGAAGACGCTGTCAAATCAGAAAATAGAATCGAAGGGTCGTAAAATTAGATTCTGCAAGAAATAAGTTTTACGATCGTCGACACACAATCCAATTATATGTACTTTCGTTAACATTGTTACGGTGAAAGGTGCAAAACTTTCGTCCCCTGCGCATGAAACAATATATTCTATTTTCTTTCTTCCTTCCTGTCTCATTTGTTATGTTGTGAGCTATTGCGAGGCTTTATATGTCACGTCTTTGTCGAGTGTCTGTACGATGCATCTTCCTCGATAAAAAAAAAAGAGGTCGTTATCGAAGAGTACGCAGTGACCAATTCATTGACCTCGGGATCTTTCGATGGAAGTAGAATAGAAAAACGTTTACCGCGGTTCTCAACCGCGAGGATTTCTCCTCTTTTCTATTTCTAATTACTATATTATCTCAGCCGTACGTAAATGGATTAGATCTTGAAAAATAGAAGTCTTTATAATTTTAACGGAAATTTATCGTCATTGCGAATTTTTATATCTTTACGCCGAATTTTTATGCATATGAGTATTTTTGAAAAGTGATTAAATTATACGTGTAAAATTCATATACTCTTTTTAGCTTTTTGCGTTTATTAACCTATGTTTTAAAAAATATTATCCTGCTTTCATGTGAAATATATTCTATACGATATTCTATATCTATATAATTGATTTCACCATTTATTATCGCCGAACGTTAAATATAAATTCCATTATATTGACGTTATATAAAAGCCAAATTTTATCAAATACCTTTTTTTTAATAAAATATTTGCAATGAATTCTTTTATGTTAAAAATGCGTAAAAAAATTTTTTTAGAGAATTAAAAGAGACAGAAAGAGAAAAAAAATTACTCTAACGATAATTATAAAATTTAATATAAAAACCTATAAACACGGAAGACACATTAAAACGCATTAGTTTTCTTATCTGCTTTCCTTTTTTACTTTGCTATTCTCAATGACGTTAATTCTGATTCTTCTAATTATGTGTGACGCATTGTCCTCGCAAATAGTGTAAGTTTAGTCACGGTGAGAACCCGGGCAAACGGAGAAGATAAACGACTCGATGTACTATAAAAGAATCAACAGCGGCGCGGTCGATGCCGAAAGCCCGAGAGAGAATTGAGAAAGTAGAGGATGGGGGTAAAGAAGTAGAGGAAAGAGGAAGGAAAGTGGAAGGACCCCAAAGGGGAGGAAAAAGGACGCGATTCCAGGCCATGCATCGTGAAATGCATCGAAGCACATCCAGACGAGTCGATACTACTGGCTCGCATCGATTTCGTACGGGGGCTTATCTCGTCGATAACGGAATCCAGACTCGCCGGGCCAGGGACTTTCTATACTTGTTCGCGCCATATGTGTGAGGATGGTGGGAATAGGGGGGAAAAAAAAGGGGAAAAAAACCGTGACCCAGTGCACCATATGCGCGCACCTGGTGAAATGCATCGCCGCCCTGGTGCGATGGAAATCGCGAAATTGAGCGACAGGCGGATCCTACGCCGTTGACGAGTGACACTGGTTTTGATCGATCACTATGCCGCGTATGATTGGCGCAACAGGCAATTAATAATTCATCGCTTTTTCTGTAGATTCGGATATCGCTCTGTCGAGCACTTTTTTGACAGAATTACCGCGATTGTGTAGTTAAAAATCTCGCATTTCGATCGTTCATCGAGCATGCGAATTTGTCGTTTCCCTGTTAATGCTAATGTATAATTTTTATCGTTATGAATAGCTAAGCGAATATCTTCATATACGAGCGTGTAAAGAAATTGGATAATTATGTTTTCGTCACTTAGGTAAGAAAGTAATTTAATTCGGGATCGATAAAAATCAAGTCGACAAATGTCAAGTATCCGCGATAATTTTATTTTCCGTTATAACTCTGCATAAGAGTTCTGCAAACTTAATATTAAGTACATCATTTTCTTTGTCAATGACTGAATTATAATACACAAAAAAAGTTTCTGAAAATATATTCTGAATGAAGGTTTCTTAAATATTCCGAGAGAATTTTATCTAATAGCGTAACAATAGCCAGATAGTCTGAGCAAGACGAAAGTAGTTGTAGGACACGTAACATAATTTTATTCGAGAGAGTCTCTGATCTCCCGCATAAAAGAACTCGACTCTCCTAACGGACATTGACCTGCATAGACGGGACGCGGTCCAGTCTCTTTATCAATTGTATCATTATAAAGTTAACGATCTTGCTCGTGTAACAATGGTCGGCCCGTTTTGAGAGAGACTCTATAATCTTACATGGCCTTTGTCCGAACGTACTCGCTTGTGACATTCGATTTTCCGAGGGCCGGAAGTCACTATTGCCATTCAAAGGCCTTCCTCCCGGGTGCGGTGCTTCACAAGATGTAATCAATTTTAAATTGTCCATAATCAGTGGCGCCCTTCATGAAGTTACAATCCGCGAAGCGATTCGAGCTCTCTCAAAGAAAGCCGTTTTCGAATAACAGAATTAGATAAACGCGCGCGTTTATTATCGTTCGTTATTATTATATCCGAAAAATCCATAAAATATTTAAAATACACTTTGACATTTTCTTTATACCGTCCGATACTCTCCAACCGATTAGCAGCATTTATTTATATAGCATTTACCTAAATGTAACCAGTAGAGTATCGAGAGTGAAATCGCGTGAATAGCGAAGAGAGAAGACTCTTGTGCATTCCACCGAACGCAAAATCTTTCTCGACGCTTGCAAAATCTTTCCCAAAGATCGCAGCCCGTAGTCACGTCGCTCTACAATAATAGAATCTCGTAAAAACGTAAACTCACTTTCACGGTTACGAGCCCGAGACACGAGAACTTGCCTCGAGTACAGACGTGAGGCAAACTATTTTCCAAACTATACACGGCGACCCGAACCCAGCTGCTCTTCGTGTTTCGCAAATCCTCACGGCTAATTTGCACGCCTTGCTTTTCTCATTTCCGCTAATCGACGCGATGGCGCGGCGATAATTGCTCGGCAGTTTTGTAATAACAATGGCCGTCGTCGAACTTTCTGCATGAAATGTAGATTTGATCGTGGTTGCGCCGGTAAAAGTCGATTTCAATCGCCCCCTCGAATATAAGAACTCAAGGAAGGATCTCCTCACGAATTGAGATAAGCGATATTGAATCCTCGCGATGGAAATATCTTCTCGTAATAATCAGTTATGATGAGTCATATTGTTAGCGAAAAAAACCCAGGAATAATATAAATTCTCCCTGATCTTGATAATTGTTGTGTTCTACCGCCGACGCGATTTTTTAGCGCGATTAATTGTAAGTCAAACTTTTGTGGAATTTTTCCTGTGCAAGTTTTACGGAACAATGATTATTTAATGAACTTCGCGAAATAAACTGCATAGGGCGAATAATTTACGTAACATTTTTCCCCAACGAGATTTCTATCTAATTTATGAGAAATGAAAAAAAGGACATTTATCAAAAGTTGAAAGCCGAAGCGATATAGAGAATATAGAGAACGTAGGAAGAAAAGGGTATACCGTTAATATTGTATGAAGAGAGATTATTCATTTAACTTCCCTTAATATTAATAAATACTTCTTCTCTCCTCGCTCTCCTTATTTCTCTTGTCCTTATTCTTTTTAATCCTTTAAACTTTATCCTTTATTCCTTAACGAACTCTTGACACACATCGCGTCTCGATCCGGCTAGAAAAATCCGAGAATAAAGAACGAGCAGCGAACTTTATCTTATCGGATTTCTCATCTCTCTCTCTCTTTCTTTCTTTCTCTGTCTCTGCTAGAGCATCCGAGAGCTTTCTTACACTTGGGAATTTCAACAATCTGCCTATGCATCTTCCGCGACGCGATGGTTTCTATTTGACAGCTGCGTTTTTCACCGCGCATCTGTAAATTACATCTTACAATGGTACATACTATGTGTGTTACGCAATGTCGACGTTGCTGCGGTATGTTCGGTCATTGTTATATTGTTTTTAGAAGAGGAATCGAGTGCAACTCAACGAAAACGTCTTTCTCACATCTCACGTCCTTGCTTACGTTTGCCTGCGTGTTTCGCGTTCGCCTCAGGACGCGTCAGAACGGTAGCATTCCTTAGGTGCACGCGACGGGTGAACGTACACGTGTCACCTCGCGTGAGAAACGTCGAAACTGTTTCCTGGCTACGTGACTCCTTAGCTCAACCTGCGAGCTCGTCAGGATTCGCTTCTCTCTCTCGATGAAACGCGCGCGATCCTTTGACAGCTCGGCCGGGAAGAAAAACGAGGACCGATCTTTCGGGAGATACCTTCATAATGCGAAAGGCGAATTTACACCTCCGCGAGGATTCGCTTTTGATCGATTTGTGATGAGCGAGATACGAATCTTTAATCCCAATTTACAATCGCGCCAACGGCTGATGGAAGTCGTACGATGGTATCGACATTGAGTCGAGTTTCTCGATGCGGCTGTGTGAGAATGTAACGCCACGGGCGTTAACAAGAAGTACTAAAAAAGGACCAGGGAGTAACGAGATATATCTATTTTGCACGTTCGAACTTACGATGTGAAAAAAAAAAGAAAAAGTTGTTTCGACTTGTTGATAGCGAATCGATGTTACTTGTTAAAGCAAGGTTGCATTAGAACGCAAGGCGGAAATTTAAGAGGCAAGTTTGATCCGCGGATTTTTTTACTTCGTAAAATTGGCGGAAAGTAAGTAATTTAATTAATGTAAATATAAGTTTAATTTTCACGGACAAATTTTTTTTCTTTTTTTATAAACTTTATGATAATTAACATATCGTGAGACGTTATACTATATTCCCGTCGCGTTTTGTTTGAGAGTTCCGCATCGTCTATGGGACACGATGGTTCTGATGGTTCTAAGTTGTAAGTATCTTGCGAGAGCACGTACCCGCCGGTATTCCTTGTCGAATTAAATATTTAAGCGAGCGGAGTGCTGAATGTCTGAGCACCGCATCTTTTTGCGGAGTAAAAACGTACGTTCGCACAGACTGTAAACGCATAGAGTGCCTCGCTGTCGTAAGATTTTTAACCCGATTCTGTATGTGGGAGGATTACGTCGCGAGAAACTGGAAAATAGAGAGAACGGAGAGAAACGGAGAAGACCATGCTTTTCATTTTAATACAGTCGAATGGATTTGTGTTAATTTCTTTCGCCGATATCCGCGTGTATCGTTGTGTTTGGGATGTCGACGTTAAACGAACAAGTTTTGCGTCAGTTGAGGAATCGCGGACCACGGCTGTGTGTCGCTCCCAAGTTACACAGACCCTGCAGTTTACATATCTTGATTGCATCTTTGTTTGCTTTGATAACCGTCACACGAGCACGAGAATAATCCGTAGTACTCATCATTGAGATGTCGTTGATTACGACGGGTGGAAACGAGAGAATCAATCGTTAAAATATACTCGCGAAGAAATGATTATTCGCCGGAAAATATTAACACAGACTAGATAATATAATACATCGCGGCGTCTTATATATATAAAAGCATCAGCTGCTCGCTTAAGTAAATTCTCGAGATTAACGTTCCGCTAGTCTCCCCCTTCTCGCCCCCTTATCTATGTTTGATCTTAAATTATTTGCATCTCTGGCGTGTGCCGATGTATAAATGCCTACTTATACGTGTATATGTATGCCTGGCTGCGCGTGCGTGCATACATATTTAAAAAGTCCGCAAGATTACAGGATTCCCGGAATTAGACGCCACCGGTGGCGGCGGCGCCAGGATAGGCGCGATGTACTGCAGCTTCTCCAGCGCTCTGCGCACTGCATACGCAATTGAGCGGTAAGAAGAGTTATGGGGGCCCTCTCGGGAGAGTCCCCCCTTGAATAGAGAAAAGAAATGACGAGGGAAAGACCTCGCGAGGATATATACGAGCGCGAGTTTCTTTCTTCCCCGTATATACGTGCCTCGCCCGAATATCATCCTCAAATCTTATCCTCTCGTATAAAGCGAGCCGCCACGCATATAAAATACCCGGGGGTCCTCCCCGCACATGTACGCCACGCATTATCCTCAACATGGATTTATCTCTATTAGAGATATCTCGCGAATATGCGCGCGAGTGTGTATATATATATATATATATGCATGCATATATACACATGCACATATATGCACACGGATGTAGACGGATAGACGCGCGCGCCGGTATTTCTCTGGAAAATGCGACCGATCCACGTGCGGTATCAATCACGGAACGCATTTGCAATTGAAATTATTCGGGATTGCACGAACGCTCACTTCGGCAAAAACTCGAATTTCCATCGGTCATCGCGCGGCGATAAAAATTAAATAGTTCGGTGCCGACGTGGCGCGAAGCGATCTCGGAATACAAAACGAGAGTGCGCGGGTGAACGTGAATATCGTTTGTTTCACCCTTCCCCTCCCTCTCCCCCTCGACGAGACAAATAATCTCGCCCCGATGGTTATCGAGAGCGCGACCCACTTCGCGACCCGGACTTATCGAATCGTGCTAACAAGAATATAGGACAGCTGCCTGAACTCGCGGAAGCTGCAAATTCGGCAAACACTCTTCGTCGTCGTCTTCTCTGCGTATTCCGCGAGAAATTTTTCGCCCGTCGTGCTTATCCGCGGATTTATAAAGCAAACTGTGCACTCTCTCTCTCTCCTTGCCGCGCATCTGGACTAGATCTGAGACTTCACGAGATTTCGTCTCCCCCGTATGGCGACATATGGCTTTCGCAATCTTCGTACAACTTATCCTATTTCGGGCAATCTCTTTCCCTCCGCCTGACCAGCGATATTTCAGAACGAAATTTTTGCGTGGAACGGATTCTCTTTCTCGCGCTCGATCGCGCCACTCGTTTTCGCGCGATAAGTTATGAATGCAATATCATGAATAATATTCGTTGCGGGTCTGAAACAGCGGAAAGTCTAGAATATATCTGCTGGCACGCAAATCGTATTTCAGCGAATTTATACATGTTCCTTTGACTTCTCTGGAAACGCGAGGCGTTCGTTCGTGGCGAGTTCTAATTAAATCAATGAGGCACGCTATCCACGATATAGATGATAGACCCAAGAGAAATGTTTGTCAAAAAAAATGCAAATATTTCATATTAATTTTTTATATCTCTAAATCTGAAAAGAGAACTAAAAAGAATTTTAAATACCAAAACGGCGAAAAACGATGTGTTCGATGACTGGACAACGATTATACAGTACTCTTCCGACAATTTCCAGCTCGATGAAAACATCACGGTCTACCGAGGCTCGCGTTAAAACGAAACGCGTTCGAAAGGAATATCTACTTATCGTTTAACTGAAATAGGAGGAGGGAGGGGAGATCTGCGGCCGACATTGACGAATTTCATCGTCGAATATTAATCCCCTTCGACTTATCGACACGGTTATTTTCCGCACCGAGACCGGGCAGCCTCGTTACCTCTGAAATATCGATACACCAGAGCATGAACCTGTTAGCTGCGATCGAGGGTTTTTTTTTCGCAAGAAAGCGGTCAAAAAAAAGGGAGAAAAAGAGAGGGAGAGAAGAAACGCCACGGAAAAGACGCGCAGCAACGCATTAATGGATGCCTCGAGGCGTCCTGCGATCTGCAGCGAACACGTCGCGGATGAATAATAGCTCCACCACTTAATCGACACTCAGTCATTTTCCCGTTTATTCATACACGCTTCCGATTTATATTTTTCGAAGAAGGAGAGGGGGGAAGTAGGTACCAAAAGCGGGGAAAGCTCCGTAGCTTTTAAATAACTATCAGCCGTGCTTGCGATGTATGACTAACAAGTGATGTTTACCATATTTCATAACGCGATACATCTTTCGCCCTATGATGTTTTTCATGAATAATAACCTCGCCGGAGAAAGTGACGGAAACTGCTTGGGGAGATATCATAAATTTAATCCCGTACGAAGATTCTACACGAAGAAGTATTAAGAAAAAAAGAAACGCGAAGAGAAAAATTGTATAAATCGAGAGAGAGAGAGAGAGAGAGAAATCTCAAATCAAAGTGCTCGACGAAATACGTATTGCGGGAACTTAATTGATTATTCGCGAAGAACGAGACCGTCGATTTTCTTCGTATTTCGATTGCCTGCATGCCTGCTGCTTGTCCGTCTGGCTGGCTGGCGGCTCCGTCACGCTTTAACGCTGACGGAATTATTCATGTCACGTAGCTCGCGCTTTATACGCTATTGACTGCATGGTACCCCGTCGCATCAAATAAAAAAAAAGAGAAGAAAAATACACTGCACGATCGAAAAAAGATACAATACGAGCGGCAAGTCGCATCTTTAAGCCCGTTAAAGTGTTATATAAATCCACCGAGCAATCCGAATCATCATCGTTGTGTCACACATACATATTACCGAGAGCGGAATGAGGCGTTTGAAATAACATGAATAGAATTAATGAAATAAATCGATTTGGATCACGCTGGAAGAGAGATTAAGAAAAACCCCGTTACACACACACGTACACATCAGAGTTGTTGTCCAATTGACAAAGACATACGGTGCCTCGTCAAATGACTAGCAATTCGTGAAGCGCAAATATCGATATACGAGTTCGTTACGCAATATGTATTCACCGAAATCCCTTGTTTAATCGTCGCGTTATTTATTGCGAAACGGTGAGAGATCCGATGATCATGTTGTCATAGCGACAAATCGCTCGTTCCGATAGCCTTGAAATCGCTCGAGTTTATGCCAGATATTTCATGCCGAATCGCATTCGGACACAATCGCATCATTTTGAAACAATTGTTTCAACGTCGATTTTTATCTATGATCATTTCGACGAATTTTACTCGTACAGGATTGCATTATATATCGCTCGCTGCCGTATTAACCGACGTCCGCAATGAGTTATTTAATGTTAGGTATTGTAACGATAATGCTGAACGCTACAGCCTGTAGCGCATGAGGCACAATAGCTTTCCCCCCGAGGACGAGATTGTTCGCGCTGACTATGAAAAGGGATTACACGTTATATTTCGAAACTCTGGGATTTCGCATAGTACATCCTCCTGTACTACGCGCGTCAACTAATTGCGACGTATTTAGTTGTGCAAGGTATGCCAAAATCATCGCATTCTCTTTCGCGACTGTCTCTGAGTTAAACGTAATGATGGTTTTACAACCTGAAGCGAAAGCGGTAACGATTTTTCATTTCCGAATGATCAAAGAATTTTATGGAATTAAGCGTGTCGAGTATTGTTAGATAATGAATTTTCTCTCTCTCTCTCTCTCTCTCTCTCTCTCTCTCTCGTGCAATTAATCACGAAAAGCGCAAACTTTAGTTTAATAGAAATTTATTACTTTAACTTAACAAGAATTTAATTGTTATTTGCTATATATAAAGTATAGAAAGTCTTTTTCTTTCGACGCGGATAATGCGTCGTATAAATTTTTATTGATATAATTTGAGAGTCTATATTTGTCGAAGAATTTGTAATTAGTAGAAAGTGCGACGCTCTCAGGACAAACTCTGCAGAGTGAACAAGTGATACAACAAAGTTTCTAGGAATGAACTCGGAAGTGTGAGAGATTCCAGAACGAAATACCGTCGTATGCTGTCGCGTTGACTTCTTCAACCTCTTCCATCTGTCTAACATATGACATTCTTGGGGACGACACACCGATAATGAATAATGTTCGGTAATGAGAGAATGTTGTTGTAAAAAGAGAGAAACTTTTTGTCGGCAGGAGAGAAAAATAGGTCATTATTTATTTTCTGAACATTAAAAAAAATTACAGTGACATTTTATAAATATTTTAACGTACGTATTTTTACATACATGTACAGTATTTTTTTGGTGACATATCGATAACATAATTATGTTATATAAATTCTATCATATTTGAGTTTTGTCAATATTCTCGCTAGCGAATGCAATTGACATGATTCACAATAAACAAATCAGACTCAATTAATCATTCTAATAATAAACAATTTTTATCCTATCATCGATTACAGGATGAATTGAATATTCCTATAAAAAGAGATATAAAGCTGTTTTTATCCAATGAAAATCAGGTAGAGCAATTACTATATTACAGATGCGCGAAAAAGTGATTTAATACGCGTTTGCAATATGGCAACTATAATGTATATTCTAATTTATATCGATAATTACTGATGCGATTTTATTTGCTTGTTTTTTGACTCTCTGATGCAATAATTAATCGAATCGAGAGAGTCGTCGACAAGAAACAACTATTAAATCTGTTGCATATGATATGTGGAAAATAAGAAACAATATATTTTTTTTTATTCTAATAACAATGATCCAAAAATTAAAGCTCGGAACATCTGTATCCAAGGATTTTTTTTTGTTTTTTACACAAATTATTATCAATTTTGCATGTCGTCGTAACATAATAATGTCTCTCGCGATTCTGTAACATCTCGTAAGAAAGGTTACGCAATTTACGCCAACCTTTAATCTCATCGCGACCTTCCACCTTCCGTGTCTCTTAAAACTTTGGTTTTAATTAAAGTTTGTTTTATCTGTTACTCGTTTGTTTGAACCATTGCAGACTTACTTTCATTTCCGTTCCGTCGTCGGCTGCTAAACTTTTCTCCTGTCATGCGAATCTTTTTTCAATCGCGCATATGCAAGAACTCATCCCCTTCAAATATCCGGAATATTTTGCAAAAAAACCTCCACAATAATTTCCAAAGCCAGTCGTGCGTTAGTACAAATTGAATCAATGTAATCCATTCGATGCAATCATCAATCGACAGTTTGTCCTTTTCTTTCGATGCGCATTTTTCAATATTTACAAAAAAATATGTTTGTCGTGTTATAGAACAGTCTGTTATTAGCGGTTGTGTTTGCTTACATAATTTCACGTTAAACACTAATTAGAATTAATGTTGTTGATTCTGGCTCAACGGTAATTTTTTATAAAAGTTCATGCGTTACAGGAACGAAAAATCGACTTGTAAAATCGTAGAACGAACTTGTAACGCACATCCCGGCGAGTGTAAAAAATTTGGAATATATCTTTAAAATAAAAAAAATACTAAACACATACGCACGCAAAGAAACTAGGTCACAATGCAGTCTGCGCTTGAAATTCACACGCAAAATGCAATACCTATATATCTTTGTGTTAACGGAGCACAAACTTGTTAATTTTTTTATACAAAATAATATTGTGTAGTATATATACTTGGAAATGTGTTGTTTTAGAGTAAACGAATTGTCATATAGATCTCGTAATTAATATCAAAAGTAAATGAAATAAAGTAGACACGTGTTCGTTTCTGCTTACATAATTTTGCACTGTGCATCACATATAAATGTCGACTCATTATTTTGCGGAAACATCTCTTTACCGGTATGAAATAGTGACATTTGTCGAAGTGACGGGTGAGAGGTAAAAAAAAAAAAGAAAATGTACGAGCGCGATAATCGTCGACAATTGTCGCCAATGTGGCAGCTAGTGGCGCATGCGACAAGAATTACGTATGGCCGATAGGCTAGTCGCATTTATAAACGCCAAGTGTCGCGTAATCAAAAAAAAGGTTGGAGTTGCGCTCGTATGAGCAGAAAGGGCGCGCAAAATGAACCATGAAATTAACGAATGGGTCCAAATTCTCATATCCGCGCGTCCCATTTTGCCGGCCAATTAATTATTTAAAACGCCTGCGCCTGGAAACACAACACACATACAGTCCTGTTGATACCCATATTAACGCTTGCAAGATGGATGACAGAAAATACTCCCGCGCCAACCTTTCTCGTTCGATCCTCCCTTTTCACGAATGCCAGCATCATGTTCATCCGGAAATATATGCACACAGTCGAGCGAAATACGAGGTGTTACTTTACACGTCTCATTTCATCTACTATATTTTAATTAATTTTACCTGATATTTTACATGATATTTTTATTAATCTTTCGAATCACATTTATTATATAAAAAGAGACGGTGTAGACTTTGTACGTTTTTACATGTTTTTATGTAAATATCTTGACATTTCATTAGCCGCCTATTTTCGATATGCTTGAGATAAATATACCTTTGAATAGTATTTCTAATTTGCCAGAATTCAGAAACCCCAATTACGTCAAACTGTTGAAGATTTCATAACGATTAATGATGCAAATTAATTGGCCATTATGAGTGTATTTGTTGATCAAAAATAAAAAGGGAGAAACTTTATTTTCTGATTTACCCTCGTGGAATTTATGCCATAATGATGTTCTATTTTTGCCTACTTTGCGGTAAGCGCGGATTATTTGCTCGGGTACTCATATAAATGAAAGAAGGTCCAGGAATGTGACACTGAATAGGCGGAATTAATGGATATGACGGACTTGAGAGTAATAACCGACAGAGCTTTTGGCCGCCATTTGGTTAGCTACTCTCAGAACGCGTTCAAGCATTAAACCCTGGCTGATCATTGAGTGTCTTTGCGCTTGCTATATATTAGTAAACAGACGTGCATCTTTAGAGATATTACGCTCTTCGGCTCTTGAATCACAAACAGTCGTAATGCACCAATATTTAGATGCACATTCGTTTCTACAAAATATTTATCTAGGAAAAGTAAAAGCATTTGTATGTCATCGAATATGTTTACGCATGTATATAGCAAGTGCAACATTCAATAGCCAAAGATCTGTACAGAAATTAACATTATTGGCTATAACAAATAATAACATCCAATTAGAGAGGAAAATAGGGAATTTGGTATACATATATGATTTCGAATACTCTATTCCATCATGTTACGAAATCAGTTCAATATTACTACGCAATTATTCAATATATATAACATCTATGTTACTTGCAAATAATATATTTGACTACAGACTCAATGGACCACACCTACCGAGGCATTCCTGCGTTATTGAATGAGATATCAATTTGCTTTATTATGCGCGTATAGTCACAATTAGATTTTCGTAGACACGAATACGAATATTATTAACACCGAGGGAACTACGTTCCGTCTCGTAAAATAGGTAAATCAGGCAGCACTTCATGTCTAACACCGCCTATATTGCTTTTGAATAACAGCGTTACATACATATGGGTATAGGATCTGAAAGGAGCAAATCATGGCGCAGTTGCATTCTTATCAACATTGTAATGCAGGATACTCTACTTTTGATTATACGATGTACCATTGTACGGTACAGTTTCATTAGACAATTGTATAAGTACATAGAATCCTAGATCATCTCGAATGAACTGTCGTTTTGCTAATGATACGATATTCAATCTCGACATTTCTGCGCGAATTTCGACGCACACATATGCATTATATATACGCGTGCTTATTCACGGTATTTGTTCGCGCGAATATAACCGTTGTTAACTCGAACAATAATAACTCGCGGAATAACGGGACTGTAAACTGCAACATAACCGAAACCCTTTTGCGGGACCGCGAAAATATATGCGCGGCGCGTGAACACGCATGCAAAAAAACACGACGGTGCAGGGAAAAAACTGCCGCGAGGGAATATAGATGTAAAAGTGGAGCTTGCTACAATGACATGTAAATATCGTCGGTAATCCGGTGGGAAATGAAATAGAGAGCCAGTAATTAGAATATTCAATCTATTCGCAAACGCACGGGAAACTGACGACTTTGTGTGCGTATTGTTCCATCCCATCCTGTGCTCTTTTGTCGCGTGTGCGTGTGCATCGTATGTGCGAAAATGAGGATCATTTACTCGCGACGAGAAATATATGTTTTGAACTTCATCGCGATATCGAAAAAAAATTACGTCTACTTCATAATTTCATTAAATAAGCATTCAATTTATATCTGGACAGAACACGCGAAGAAAATTGACGCAATTTATGAAGAAAAATCGATCGAGTCTACAAGCATAATTTTATGCGACAGACATAATTGTTAAGTCAGAAAGACAGGTGTAAAATAATCGTAACGTTGCATAATATAGTTAATAAAAGAGAAAGTTAATATTTTATTTATGATATTTCTAACATTAGGTACATGTAAGTTAAATTAAAAAAAAGTATCTGTTCGCGTGATAACTGCTGCAGAGATTCAAGTGTGATTTAATAGAGAATTACAATAAACACATAGTTTCAGTGCATTGAACTTCTGCGTCGCTAAAAATCCCCATCTCAAGTGACAAATAGTACAGATATTTAAACGTCAATGTTCGTGCTTTTTTTTTTTTATTTTTATTTTGCGAAACGACATTATATTATCAATTGACACTATGTCGAAAACGTTTTATTACTATTCATTTGTGGATATCGAGAAAGGTATTTCTAATTTTGAATTATAGTAGCTTGAGTGTGGTACGATGACCCAAGCGTTATTCCTGTTAGGAACAGTCGTTAATTACATTTAACGTCCTCATCGCCGAACCATCGCTGACATAACACATCGTGATACTGTTGGAACATAAATTAACTAATCAAGCGCGCCAATCGTGACAGTCTCCAAGTTCCAAATCTAGTATCTAGCTGCAATGACAAACCTAGATTTGTCGCTATTCGTGATCGGAGAACGAAATTGATTGAGTAGAAATAAAGACGAAATTTTCTGCACAATAAATAACTTATGCTATATACTTGAAATAGCGCTATTGTGAGAATATATGTAGAACGAATTCTATTAAAAAGTTGCTTAATTAAAAAATGTTTAAATCGATTATGCAGACAATTGGATTGTTCGAAACACAACAGTCCAATTAATGAAATTATTATTAAAAAAACATTTTTATTATACTACTTATTCACGCTAAATGTCATTATCATGTCAGTATAATAATGAAGGAATTGTCTCATTTAAATTAGTGAATTATATTACGTTGGATTAAAATTCGACAATGAGGCTGCTCAATGAAAATTAAAATCGAACCGAAAGAGACTAACGGATGTACGGAAGAGAGAAAAAGTATGACAGTTACTGAGCGCAGGCGGAAATGTAGGGTGATAAAGGAGAAACTGTAATTGGGGATTGTTTGGTTGGCCGACGAAACCGTTTCCACTGAAAACGTGAATCTTTTCGATTACCGGATTTTGGGCATTGTTCCGTCCGTCTTTGTCTGTACGAGCGTTTTTCCGAGAGTTTTGTCAATTTAAAGTTTCTGTTATGCCCTCATCCACCACCATACCTTCTGCCATACTTCTTCGTCATTCAATTTTTTATATTTTTCTTTTTTTTCCGCCTTTCACGACTATTTTTCCTTCTCCTATTCATATTCTCGGTATCTCATTATCTTGCGCTTATTATTTCGTCTATTTCTTTTTCCCTTATTCGCTTGTTTCTTATGTATTTACTACGCTGCAGTAACAATGTATCTCTCATTGTCAGCATCCCTTTGATCTGACATTGCGTTCCTCGCGTAACTATTCTGCTTTTTTAGCTCCTTAGCAAAATCCGGCAATTGACTTTATTTAATTAACGGACTCATAATTACACTTATATAGGTAATTTTTTACTTAACTTTCGCGTTTTGTATAGCGAGTTATAAGCGTAAAATGTCAATAGAATCTGAGCAAATGTAGAAAAAGCGGCACTTAAAAAAAATTCCAACATTTTTTATATGATAGCGCAAGCTTTGCAATTACGTTAATTATCGCGTGACCAAAGTTCAGCGAATGTTGTCGCGATTTCTCGTTAGTCAATCCCAAATCCCGACGTTGAAACAGGTCGTTTCGCGGTTGTTACTCGTTAGTTTAGGGAGTAAGGGTCGATTAGCTCGGCCAAAGTCGGAGCTAAGAGCATAAAGCGCACTCCTGAGCCACCGTCTGCCCGATTGCCCTCGTCTTCATCTCTTGGACATCCCCCGTTCGCCCGATTTCTCTCTCTCTCTCTCTCTCTCTCTCTCTCTCTCTCATATCTCCTTTCTCTCTCTCCTGTACGTATGTGTGTGTATGTATGTGAGTACAATTCCCCGAAGGACCGAAAGCTACGACGCCACGTTTAAAGGGACGTGACGTTAAATGGGTACACCTAATACCTACGAGTCTGAATTATACGACAGTCCTTACCGCTCATTTGGTATTCCGCGAGGATAATTTCATCTGAATCCATTAGACGCTCGCGCGGACGAGCGGTGTCAGATCTCCGCTTCTCTTATTGCAGAGGTGCGCAAATGCGCATTGTCATCGGGCAAAGTAAAAATGGAAGAGAGAGATAAACGTGTTAGAGCAGTTAGAGCAGTTAGAGCATCTAGGTCGGAGCCTCTAAGGTCCGTATTTATAGCCCTGATTCTGCTGAGAAACTCAGCTAAACCAGTCTCGAGACATAATATGATTTAATAGATGAATCTTGAAAATTAATTTGATTTCGTTCGTAACCTCGATTCAGTAGAGATACTCAATAGAAAATTTCAGTTAATTTCAGTTGATCTTTAATCAAAATGTAACTTTTGAACCGTCCGTATCTCGAGACATAATCTGAGTATCTAACCCGATCAGCTCTTGAGATTTGAGAAACGATTATAAATACGGACCTAAGACACCCGTTATGTGTATAACTGCGCCTGCGACTTATTCCGTCTATTTCCCGATCCTTTTTTAGAGCAATCTCCATTGCGATGTGAATTTTGGTATCGCGGCATTTTAACGTTCTATGAAAAAACTCTATAGCGAAAATGCTAGAATTATTCCTCTTTGCGGACTCGCGTCGAATTTTTATCTCTCATCCAGGATTATTTCTAATATTCACGGTTGATACGATAATTGATTATATAATCTTACATTCAGTAGGATATATAGTATGCAGATATTTTATTAAAACAAATTAAAAATATTTTTTAAACGAATAATATCATACTCTGATAAAAAAAGAAATCCAAGAGAAGCTATTAAAATATTGTGACTCGACAGATAGAAGAGTGCGCGCAAAAATTCAGGACAGTGCAATAAAAAAAATTATTTATATAGTCCGTTGAATAAAGTTGACGGATTAGATTACGGCAAATGCAAAGCATAACATACATTTAATCACTCACGCGAAGCTGACAAAGTAAAACGAGATAACAGCTTACATAAAATAAATTTCTTTTATAATCTCTTGCTTTATGGCTGTGCTGTAATTAACTATTAAATGGTATATTTTAACATGACGATTTTGCGAGAAATGCATTTCCGTCGATTTCATTATATTCAACCAAATCGGTAGTATAAGCGAACTGGGGAAAAATATATATATATCTCGCGGTTTGAATAATTCTTGAAATTCATTATCATGTGTGCGCAAAGTATATGAAATAATTTATTCCCCCCTCTCCCGACGCGGAGAAATTTATAAATATTTTTTTTTTTTTGGTCATAATCGTGCTTCATAATCTTGCTTCGTGAATCGGCGCGGCGGAATAAAAGCGTTTAATATCACTCTCTCCGATATATCTAGGACGAAGTGAAGTTCTATCACGACACCGCTTCTCGATAATCCAAGTATCGAGCGATGAGCTTCACTACAAAGAAAAGATGATAAAGCCAGAGTTGGCTTTGTTTGTACTCTCTTATAAGAGAATCATCCGGGGGTCGTTTTGACACTTTTCGCTCGAGGAGCAATAATTCGTTTCTGTTCCGTATCTCTCCGCGCCGATCTCGTTTCGCCCCGGTACCGGCGTCAACAGGTATCCGACGAGGCTTTTTTCGTCGTGTGATATCTACGTGCGTACGGTTCGTCGAATATCTCGCCGAGGCAAGTTTCGTCCGTGCATCGGTGCAATTCGCCCGGGGACGCGGCGGTGAGTGGCATTTTATTTGAGAACGAAGTGAATTCCCGGGCGCTGACGATGCCAAATAAGCTGTTTCCCGCGCTCGATACAGCTTAGCCCCCCTTCTTCTTCGTCTCGTCCGCCAAATACGGCAGTGTGCACGGCACCGCCAGATAAACAGCAGAAAAGCCCGGCTTTCTATTGAAGAGCTGCCCAATTGAAACGACGGTGCCTGCAGGCTCTCGTCGGTCGAGAGAGAGACGCAAGTGGGAAGATAACTTTTCGCGATCTACTTCTGGTCTTCCGCTCCCGCGAGGCCAAATGCGTATTAAACGAAAATCCGTAAGCGAATCCTCTCGCTTCGTGCAAAGAACGCACGCGAACGTTAGCTCCTATCTTTATAGAACCAAGTGACGCAATTAAGCTGAAAAAAACCATCTGCTCTGATCTACAATGTGTCTCTTTTGCTTATTAAATTTAAAAATTAAATTGAATAATTTTACGATGAAATATCTCAGAAAAATATGCTATTTTTATAAATAAAATATAGTATTATTATAAGTATTAAAGTACAGTATTATAATATTGTTATATGTATGTATAATAATGTTATAATGTATGTACATGTGTGTACATGCACGATATGTATAATAATGATTTCGCTTTTTATATATTTTCCATGTTATTATACGTATTAAAATAGAGTATTATAATATTGTTATATGTATGATATTGTTATAATGTTATATGTATAATAATGTTATAATGTTATAATGTATGTGTGTGCATGCACGATATCATGTATATTTAATAATGATTTCGCTTTTTATATATTTTTCATATGGAAATTAAAACCGTAAATAATGAGAATTTTATAAATCTAAGTATAATTAGAAACTCGTATAATTAGATAATATAATTAGATACTCGCAATTTGTGTTAAATGATATTTATCAGATAATTATTTTCAAATCTGAACAAACAAAATTATTGCTGAATTTAATTTTCCTGTAATTTTGATGAGGATATGTTGCCAACGGAAATACATTATTACGTTTGATCGAATTTATTGAATTGATTTTATTATACTATTAAACGAGTTTCTTTTTCTAAGTTTATATTTTCAGTAATTGCAATATTATCAAATCTAGGTTCTACATCCAGTTTATTTAAATAAAATTACTTCGTCGTATTAATTATTTAAATTTTATCTTTTATTTAAATTTTAGCTTTGTGTGGGTTTATTTTTATATTTATGATTGGATCCATTACAAACGCAGCTAAACAGCATTATTTAATGAATGAGAGATTATTAATATCGCAACCGATCAAGCATTTATATATATAAAATATTGAATCGGCAAAATTGAGTTTCGCATTTCAAATCACACTATTTGAGATAATTTTTTTCTCACTCTACAAATTTTTGCTCATAACAAACTATTTTTCTCTACATATAAAGTATACATATGACTTAATATTTTTAGAGATCAGATGCATCAAACTGTACTTTAAAGTCAATATTTTTAAATCATAGAATTGAATAATACATCTTAGACTATCGTATTTCTCGTCCAAAGCATAAATGGGCCTTCTAGTTACAAACGAAATTTCTCATATTCCTTACTGTAAGGATTTCGTTTACACCATAACGTATTACCGACGATTATTACGCTCTCGCATTCTCCCGAGCTCGCATTGTACGTACTGTAACAATAACTTTATGTTGAAATACTAAAACGGAAATTGCAAGAGTATTACGAGGGTGCCTTACAACGATAAAGAGACTTTCGCTATAAGTTGGAACGATGTATTTATCTAACTTTACATCGGCGGTCTCGTAGCATTCTCACCCTCGTTTGACTTGCATTCTTATAGCATTTAGAACGAAAAAAGTTCTCTTGTTTTGCGTAAATTTTTGGCGTGTTTTTAAAAATTGCATACTGCTAAATAATTGTTGTTCCTAGAACTTGATGAAGAGAAATAAAGTTTCAGATCTTTATCTCATTTATAAATCTTTTTCTTTTGTTTCTTTTTCCATTATATTTTTCATCATTATTATTACGAAAATATATAATTTATATTTATATAATACTTAAATTCACACTTGTATTCAATTTTGTGAAATTTGAAAGTATAATACGTATCGTATAGAATATATTATCTTTCATAAAACATAGATTGCATTTCGTGGATATTGATTAATCTTTATGTCATAACGTAATTGAAACTGATTGAAACGACGACGCGCAATCGTCTCCACCTTTACAGCGTTCTGCACATTATTGGCAATAGATTAATGAGACATCCTCTCTCGGCAGTCGATCAACTTCTCTCCAATACCTAACCACGCCTCCAACGAACTGTCACTTCCCTCTCGATCATTTCAGATGTATGTATGTATGTATTTCTGTCTGTGTCGGAGACAGATATCGAGGAGGACGTTTCAGGAATTAAAAAGGAAGGTTGATCTGTTCAGACGAGTAAAATAAGAGGATTCATAACGTGAAAGCGAGAAAAGGTGAGAAAGAGAAAGAGACAGAAAGAGGGAGAGAGAGAAACAGTGATATCGGAATCACTGCGAGAGATTGTGGCGAACCGCGGGAAATAGAGTACGCCAATGAAGAAGAATGGCCACCAAATTCCCGACAGGTTCTTTATTACTTCTTCACCGTGGGTTTCTGCTTCGAGGTTAATAGAAGGAAAAAAAGGAAAGACGAAAGTCGCAAACGAATTTCTTCCGTCAAGCGGCGCGAAATCTCCTTCGGAAACCGTCTGTCGCTGGGAGATGAATGAAAGACTCGACGGAACACATTGCTGAATGCTTTTAAAAGCTTTCATCAGACAGTCAAGTCGCACACGCGAATCTTCCGAACAACCTGAGAACGCGCACGCGACAAGAAAATAATTTATTTTCTCTCTCTTTCTCTTTCTCTATCGCAGATACATATTTAATCGCAAGAGAAACTGAAAATTATCTCATACATTCTATTTATTTATGGTCAATCGATTTACAAAATAAATTTTGGAATCAATCGTATATAATCGTATAATGTTATTTTAAATACTTTTTGTAATATATGTTATTTGGATTGATAAATATTTATCAAACGAGATACCGTAACATTTGAAATTACGTCTATATGATTTCTGTACATATAGTATATACGCTAACGTTTACACGAACGATTTTCCATATAGAATATAAACTAGGTCAGTCTTGCAGAAAACAAACAGATCGTTTTCTGCTTCTCTCGATGCGTTCCATACACAAAAAGGATTCAAGTTTGCTGATTTAAGTTTTTGTTGAAAGTATTTTTAGTAAAATACGAAATAATAATAATCTTACACTCTCTGCGGATGAATATAACGAAATTAAAATGACACATTGCGCGCACACACATATATGTGTCAAATTTAGTTTTTCCATTAACAGAGTCTCTTCCTCGATTCTTTACGAGCAACATACATATATTGATGCAATTCTTACGTCGACATAAACTATTATTACGTATAGACACCTAAGACCGATTTTGTGCCTCTTTGGCTTCTCCGTTAACGTGTACGATGACAGTACGTATTCTGTTTCTTGTTCCTGAGCGCATTGTCTTACCTCCTTACCTTTGTTATAACGACCGACCGACAAAATCAATAGAAGCCAACACCGAAAGAGGCGTATTTTGAGCCGATGAGGCGACGATCATCAGCTATCCCTTTAGCGACTTTAATGTGGAGCGAAGTTATCGCGTTTAATTACAAGGGGACAATATTATTTCAACTAAAGGAACGCGCTCTAACACTTTCCCGGTTGTCGGTTTCAAGTAATCACCGCCGATACGAATCCTACGTCCGGATAGCGTGCCACGCCGCCATTTTTCTATGCTAATTATTCATATGTCATCTCGCACTTTTTGCATTTGCAGGCACGTTGATAGATATTTACTTGGCGGCATTTTGTAGAGCGCAAACGTCATATTACCATAAAACTGCTTTGTTGAAACAACGCGATTAATATATCGATCTACTATAGTGACTCGACTAAACAAAGTAAGACGTCCACGGAATCAGAGGATTTATAAATCAAAAATTAAGAATATAATACATATATTTCATATTTTGCCTTTAAATTGATTGATCGTTTCTCAGTTTCAATTTATCTCTGCGAGCGCCATTCTGAAATAATATGATTGCATTCGTGATTTACGTAAAACGTGATTCTTCAATCAAATTAAGCGCAAAGGATATTTCGGAGCAACTGAAGGAAGCAATATCGAATGACATTCGATGCACTTAATTTAACGATTGCAAATGTTGGAGCGGACGTCGTCGCCCATTCTATATAATATATGCGATGCATTCTTACGAACGGTATCCTTGTAAGTGTTTGCAGTATCGGCGTGTAATTTTGCAAATGCATCTATGACGTGCTTCGACATCAGGCAACACGCTGCATCACACCGATCTCGAATCAGAAAGTATATTGGATTGTTATACTTTTTGCTTTTAATAACATGCTGTATCTTTAGTTCTTTGCTGTGTAACGAAAGCGTCTTATTCCGCTTCCATTACTTGACTTTGCGACGGTTATTTGAGTAAAATGATTACAGAATTATTCTAAAACATCTAAGTCTTGTTTGCAAACGTACGACGAATGGAAAAATTTTTCCTGCAAAATTTATTTATTTAAGAAAATTGTTTACATAAGAAAGAGAATTTATTTCTTTGTGATTAAAAAAGTGATATTCATAAGATATTCTCATATTGAGAGAAAACTCTGTTTGAAATTCTTGTTACGTGATTTCTCGGAAAACTTTTACATATGTTTTAAAAATATTGTATTCTCAATAATTAATTTTTTTTCCAATAGAGTGTGGTAAAGAATATTTTTCTGTCGATGAGATTTTTCGTTAATTATCATACTAAATTTGCCTTATGCAGGTTAGAACGGCATGATTTCAAATCTTTTAACTAATAATCAGTGAATAATATTTGTGAAAAGCGTATCAGATGTATTGGCAGGATATATTTAATGTACATGTTATTTCGTTTTAATACAGGATTATTCAATCAGTCAAATTATTTTAGGAACTCTATAAAATTATCGACGTATGCGATAATTCATTACGCAGTCACAGCTAATGAACATAAAAATATTTCAATCTGCAGTGCATTATTAATCATATAGTACAATGGAGAAAAGGGTCTTTTTACGGTGATCTCATATAAAGCGTGTGATACATTCGTAATTAATAAATAAACACCTCTGCTTTAACACATGTACATAATACAAGGGGACAAATCATTCCATTATAAATTCATTTATTTCCCTATGATATGCACACACACAGACGATACTAAAAGCAAATAATAATCTTCAATGTCCTAATTCCATCAAATTATTGCCGGTGCAGTGGGCTATGGGAAATTAAGCCACAAAATTGTTTACGTTCGAAAACATCGCATCCAAAATTGACGTGAAATCAATATCGAATCTCGGAATATACGAGAGAAAGAGCATTAAGTAACAATTTAATTTTATACAACGGTAATTCAGTGGTACATATTTTTGCCATTAACAGTTATTAAACAGTCAGTAACAGTTGACAATATTCGGCTTTTGTTCCAGAATCCTACTCGTCGATTGTAAATGGAAAGATTAGAATTAGTCGTACATATATAGAGAAATACATCAATCTCGCACATGTGATATCGATTTGTATATTAATACTTTATATTGCTACTCTATTCTAATCTCTCCAATGTAACTCTATTCATAACTAGTTTATCGGCAATCTGATAATTATGTTTTCATTGAGGTGTAGCGATTATCGTTTCTGGCACAGTATATCGAAATTCGACTGGTACTTGAAATTACTATTAATTACAACACCGTTTCTCCGTATTAATAATGTTGATCGGTAGGAGAAGGAAAGTGTTTAATAGAAACTAGACAAGCACAAATTTCGTTATTTAAAAAAATACCTATCACAATTATTAATGATGTTATTAACAATATTTGAGGAAACTTTTTTTGAGCCATGATTGTACGTAAAAAAGGAAAATGCATTATGTATGATTGCTGCGCTCGTTGTTGAATTTAGGCCAATGATGTTATTTCAAGAAACGTAGGTATCGACAGACGATGTCGATGCTTCCTTAAAATCAGCAGCACAAACACTACGATATTTTCTTTAAATTCCACTCTAATGCGATAACTTACGGCATCGCGATAGCATTCGCATTTCCACGTATATTTTCATCAATTTTTCATAACTATTTTTACACTGTTTCCTGAATCAGAATCAAAATCAATAATTTATGAACATTCCAATCTTTTTAAAGCAAGCTTATATTATCTTCTCTAAGTACCAGGTAGGAACCGTATTTTATTATAGTGCAAAGTTGATAAACGAGATAAAATCGTCAATATAATCTTCAATATCTATTCGACATCAACGAGAGAAGCGAAATCTCCGGATTGTTTTAATCGCGAACTAATATTCTAATATTCGCTTTCACATATCGCCGCGATTTTTGATCCGATGTCTAAGAATCATCGCTCACCACCGAAATGATTCCGGACGGCTGGTTCCACTGCTATTTATCCAGACGGGAAGCTGTAATGGCGGATGTACAATCTTGTTATTGCGCTGCGGTGATATAGACCGGGGCTATAGTGATTCAATAATTCAGTATCACGCTCACCGCCGACGCTATTTCGTATCTCGAGAGTACTGACCTACATGTACGGGGTTGGCTACAAATGAGGGACGAAGCGGAGCAGGAGAGAACAGGAGGGAACACATAGGTGCAAGGGAACACCTTCGTCCGGCCGCTTGCCATACCGTCGTCTCACATCTGAGTTCTCCGGGAGCCAGGATTCCTGGAAGCGTTTACCTTCACCCCCGTTGAAAGCGCATAGCGAGCGGGGCTCGCGGGAGAACAATGAGAGTCCATCCTCGGCGTGAAACAATGACGAAACGCGCTTCGGTCCGAGTTAACCCCCCGGGCTGGAGGTCGCGTTGGACCACACAGCTCTCTCTCTCTCTCTCTCTCTCTCTCTCTCGGCCTTTTGTCCTGTAATTGTCGACCCGACGGCGATAAGGCGTATCAAGCGAGGGAAGGAACTTGCTATCAAGCTCTCCGATCGTGCGTTGCAATGGCCGCTCCCGTACACGTGTACCTACATATTACGATCGTAACGTGTTTTAATAGCCGGCCGAGTGATTAGACGGGTAATAATAGCCGCCAATGGCCTAGACTGAGGCTGTCTCGATTTGTACATCAACCTGATGGAACAAATGTGGCGGAAGAATCGCTACATTTCACAAAGCGACGATTCCATTTCCGCGTGCCGTCGCTACGTATAAGTGTTTCGCGGCGTTTAGCTTTATGAGTTCTTATCCGGCATTTCGCTGGAATTGATTCGACAGAGATTTCCTGCAAAATACTCGGAAATGAAAGTATTTCTCGACCGGTAGACGTCGCAATCAATCTTGAAAATTATATCTCCGAAAAAACTCCATTATATTCCATCCACGTTTTTAATATCGATCCTCTCTTGGGTATTGAATGAGTCTACAAATTTTAGGACACTGGATATGTGGAGGACGTTATTTCAGAGTTATTGAAGGAGGCTAAGGCGGTCTGAGAGAGATTGCACAGACCTCGTTGCAACCTTTGAAGGTTTGAAGGGCACCTATTCAGTGCAGGTCCTCGAGAAATCCTTCGGCTTCCAAAGCAACAAAGGATTTAGGATAATCCTGAAATCCTCGAAGTGTATACTAGTATGTATACTACCAAAACAGAATAGAGCAAAAAAAACGATGCGAGCGATTTTCGCAACTTGTATAATAAAAAGTAAACTTGTAGAATGATTTGTAAAACTTTTTTAAATTTGTCTTCGTTAATTTCGATACAGCTGTACTCTCTCATGAACACTAATATTACAATTTAAAGATTTATTTAAAAAAAAAAATAGAACACACACATGTGTGCAAGAACATTTGAATCAAAATAAATTACAATTCCAGCACATGTTCCGTTCGATCAACTCGACAGTTTTTCAATTGACTTTCTGCTTTGCGTTTTATTTTTTTGTCAATCAAACACTAACCGAATTTGCATTTTATTAATTATTTTACATAGTTTCGCGGTTATTCACGTTCGCGTATTCTCACTATTTTGAAACAAAATTGCAAATTACAATTCGAGCACTCGTACAATTCAAACTCGATCACTTTGATATTTTTTCAACAACAAACTCACACCATATATGGTGTTTCGTTTTTCACCAATTGAAAAGTAATCGAATTTGCGACTTATCGATTATCTTTCAGTGTTTATACTCGCTTCTACGTTTACAACGATATTTCATAAACGTCGGGAAAAGTTGGTGGAAAAATGCCAATTAATTACGAATTAAATTATTGCGAGTGCGATAAACTCTAGCCGCGGCTTTTATTTTTATTATATATCACGCATTCCTCGGGTGTCGCAGATAAGCCGAAAATAATATAAACTTCCGTACGCAAGTTTTTACATCATGTTTTTCACATTAGCAAGCCACGTCTCGCGCAACATGAAAAAAGAGGAAGAAAAAAATACCGAAAGTACGTGCTGTCGACACGCGAATTCATTTCCGGGTGCAGGCTCTCGACGGAACACGCTTACAGAAGCGCGAGGGAGCGCCCACTCAATTCCCGCGGGAACGTCCCTAAAATAATCCCAAGCGCAAAACGTGTCGTTATAAAAATTCCATCGTCTCTTGTCGCGGCGTCGACGATGGTATGAGGAGAATTTTGTGTTCGTCTGACGTTTTTCCTCCTTCCTGTCTGCATTCGCGCCACCGTCGTCGTAACGTTAAGCACACGGGTTCCTCCTCGTCGTCGTCTCTCGTAAATCCGACTCTTCATAAATTTTTCATCGAACTTCGAGGAGGTAACCAGCCACGGTGCGTAGCATCGATGGCGAACAAACATTTTTCTAAGCGAGGCGTCTCTCTCGCGCGAATCGACCGACGTATTCGCAGTTATTTAATAAATATGGAACGCTCTCGGCGGGGGGTAGTAGTGCCCGTCGACGTTAATTGTGGTCTAACTAATGAAGGCGGCGACAGGGCTTGGATAAGCCGCTGTCACACAGCGACGCGAAGCCTAATACGCTCAACAGCGTTAGGGAGAGGTGGGCTGTCAACGGGAAAGAGAAGAGCAAACTGTAAGGCTTCTCCACGCAGAGCTGGAACCTTTCGCTTCTCTGTCGGAGAACCGATTATACCTCGCGCGAAGCCGGATGTAACCGCGAATAATTAGTTACTGCTAATTACTCGCGATTCCTTACAAGTGGCGGCAAAGCTACGGAGATTGCAATGGTTTATTGAGAGCGACGTCTTTCTCTCTATTCCGGAGTCATCTCTCTATTACGCGATTTTCAGCGATACTGGGGAATATATAGGACGCTCTGCTCGGTTCAAATTGCACGAATTGTCGTGATACATGACGGAACGTGAATTATGAAGGAATTTCGCATAATTTAGACGGGCGCTAATTTAGGCAAATGTCGCGTGATTATTTAAGTGGAATGGCTCGTACTTGTCACCGCGAAAGCTAGGAAACATCATGAAATCCTCGCGTTGGATTAACAGATTTCAGACATCAGATTTAATTCAGTATAAGACACTGATTTAATATTTGATTGTATAATCGACTTATTATTTACAAGTAACTCGCGTAGAAAAAGTAGCAAATTATGCAAGACGCGACATCCCTCTTTAATCTATGCGATAAACGCGTGAGTTTGCATTTTTAAGTAAACATTTATATATCGTACAAATTTCAAGAGAAATTTGTACATGGTGGAATATGACGATATTTTGTTGAGAGATATTTTTCTGCATAAGAAAATAATGTAAATAATAAATATATGTATAATTTTTTTTTAATTTAGCATGGTTGCGACCGCATAAAAATTTGCGAAAGATAAGCCGATCGTGGAGAACACGGCTTGGTTACAGATAACATCTGACTTAAACGCGAAACTTCAGGCGCCTCCCATTCGCTTCGGGGATTAATCGGTCGACGTCCGATTAAAATTGGCCGGTATGCGGTATCGGAAGCCGGCGAGCGGCGCAACGAACGAGGCGGCCGTAGTGCTCGCGCATATTAAATCGTATATACTGCGGCAATATACACGATTTAACTCCTCTCTCGCACAATAGATTCTTCCGCGTGAGTTGCCGCATTCCGTAAAATCGAACGCAATCGCTCCGAGCCGCGGAAACAATATTTCCCGCGGCTTCTCTTTCATCCTGCATTTTTTCCTCTCTCCCATCTCTCTCTCTGCCTATCTTTCTTTATCCACGACCTCTCGGCGAATTTTCTTTTTTGCTTGTGCTCTCTCACTCTCTGCCTTCCTTCTCTTTAACATCACGCCAGTGGCGACGACGAGCGCTTTGAACTTTTCCAATTTTCACGCGATGAGATTCAACTACGGAAGCGAATGAGACGCCGGTTGTAATGTGTGTGTAACGATCCTTAGTAGCGTTTGCAGTGATGATGTTACCCCGCTCTGACGTATTAACGGAGGGATCTCAAAGGGAGCACCGAGATACGCGCGCGGCGTTGTTGTATGCAATGCATAAAAAACGCATAAGTTTAATATACTTTGAAAAGTATGGATGCGTGGAGAAATTAAAATAGCACGTTGTAAAATGTGTATGTATACATGCCGTACACGTCGACTCGACGTGACACGCGAAGATGCGAAGACTCTGTTCGGGATTTTACTTATGTCGCGTAAACTACGTCTAAGTAAGCGCGTATGATTAATATTATTCATTCGTCTGATTTTAGGATGCCGACCACTGACGGACGCGATTGTGCCGTCCACGTAGTAGTCCAGGAGAAACTACCCCAGTTCGACACGTAGGTAAGTAACGCGTTAAATCGACCCCGAGCCCGGGTGACTTGAAATTTAATTGTCTGCCTGCCACTTAATATGCCGCGGCCAACGAGCTGCAAATTCTTGCCGCGCGGATGCGGTAATTCCATTACGACGTTCGTTAACCACGCGGTTCAAAAGAAAGATTTCCCGAGGGTACTTAATACCGTAACGAGTTTGTCACAACGTGCTGCACGTTGGCGAACGTGAGCGTCCATCTGAAATACCGCGCGTAATGTGACGATGCATGTGTGCGCGCACACCAAATTCGGAAATTCGTATATTACCTTATCGCCCTAGGAGAGATATCGCTCTATTCTCCCCCCTATACGATTATTAGGAAAAATTATTTTCACACATTAGTCAATTCGTCATAATAATAATCGCGTCGGTTTTCGATATCTTGATGATAAGCTCTTTAACATCGGTAAAACAACGAGTTTAATATCGGAAAGCGGACTATCGGTCAATTTATTCGTTCAGTCCCTTCAGAGCGTAAGCTTCTCACGGTCCCAGATCTCTATACCTTGAGGACACGCTTTTCTCGTATTCGAAATTTAATTTATCAGCGTTCACGAACATTGCACGCGGTTATAACTTTGCGCGGCTAGAAATGGAGAGTACCGAGATCTCTGCGCGCGATTTTACGCTCAACGATCGACTCGATTGCCGGCGTTTCTGGCTTACCTATTGACGCATGCATGTAATTTCGCGGACGAGGTATTTGCCATTTAGTCAAGCCAATTAATTAACGTGCGCACGCAGTTACCTTTTTCATTTCGACGTATACGCTCCTACTACTACTACTTCTACTATGTACTTCATATGGAATATTGAATATGATCGCTATGTATGAAATGTACAGCGCGTATTGCATTATTATCTGGTGGTCGAAGATTATGCTTCCATCAATGCTTCGCACAAGTTTCCGAGTTACGTGAACTTACGCGTCTCTCATAAGATTATTCATACTGAAACTTTTTATATTAAAATATGATTTAAAAAAAATATATTATCTCTTTATTTGTTTTTTGCGCTTTGCGTAGGACTGAAAACATTTTTATAAGATGGCTAATCAAACTGTCCGGAAAAAATGTAATTATTATAAATTATGTTATTTTGATTATATTATATCATGTTTCAACGCGTACGCGTGTAAATTTATAAAATAAAAAAAGAGATCTTGCAGATTAGTCAATCAATGTGATTAAATCTATCAGTATTAAATCGGTAGCAATAACGATGATTATATCAATTATAATTTAATAATATGCATAATGATTATGTAATACGCGTGGGAAATGCAATTAATTTTGAAATAGTGCTACCGACTCACGGTCTAGTAATCATGGGAATCGAGATTAGTAGAAATGACATACGGATTACCGCGCAAAGTAACACTCAATTCATTATTATGTATTTAATATCTCACGTTTAGCACGCGTTGACGCACCGCTGCAACGCATATAGATACCTGATATATATCTATATCTAATTTTCATGAAATATCCAATGAGTAATGATTGCCGTCGCGTTTACTAAACACTTGGTCGATACTTAACACAAGCACATAATATACACGTATACATAATAGCCACAACAGATGTAATACTCAAAAATTCAGAGGTTTGAAAAGAATCCATTATAATCCTTATAAAGATCCAAACTTGATCACCGAGAGAACGCATTATTAAATTAACTTCTAATCCTCTTTTAAATCTGATAAAATCCGCCGAGAATGAGAAAAGACGTTTCATCTCAGACGTCGTGTGTCGCGTAATCTCGGCTAAGCAGCGAGAAACGGTCCTTTGTGCGATTTCATGAAATTACTTTCAACACACGCGCTCAAATTCGGTATCGTGCAATTAAGGGAGAAGATCAAGCGCATACCATTGTGCGTCGTAATCTTAAATTGATCGACCGTTCTGGCGATGCCAATTACATCTCGATCGTCTCGCTCGATCGCCGACTCGGTGGCCTGCTCATTCGCTCGCTTTCTCCATTTACTTCGACGCGTATAGGTATACCTCTATCTATCTACACCTTCGTTCGTCTATATCCCGGTCGATTTACAGTCGAGAGAGCGAGAGAGAGCGCGCACCGGCCAGAATTTCATTTCGTGGAGGCACATTCGGTATCCTTGGGGAGTCGTCCGGCCTCTTCCTCCCCCTCCTCTCTTCCGGTGAATTTAAAGAACGTCCGTCATCTTGACGGATCTCGCACGTCGTCTCACAGTGCCGTAAAGATGGATTTAAAGGATGTGTACGGTCGGCGCGACGGAAATGTAACCATATTGTATCGACACCACGCGAGAGAATTTTGTCGCGCCACTTGTCACAGCCGCCATTTCGAGAGATATGTTCTCACCATCCTCGAGGAGAAGAGAAAGACCCGGTCGTAACTTTAACGTAGCTCCGGCTGCGCGGAATATTCGCGTCCCGAGGCGCTTCTTCCTTCCCTTTATTCCTTATAGTTGCGAATGTAACTGCGAAATTAGGTTGCATGGATTACAGAAAGGACACGATATGTATTTTTAACGATGGCAAGATATTCCATCTGAATCATTATATTCTTCATCGGTTATTTCACGTTATCTCAAATCCATACAGATAATTTCATTAAATTGAAATTTGAACGTGGAAATAGCTATTTTATCTCGGGGTTGTATTTTCAGGGTAATTCAATATTAGCAAGTCGGTTTAAAGATTCAAATACGTGTAATTCAATTTTAAATTATTGGTCGAATATATTTTTATGTATATGTCATTTCTTGAAATCAATTCGGAATATTAGAATTTATTCCTAACGCTAAAACAATCTATTGAAACATTGCATTGTAATGTTAACTGAAGCTTTTCGAAAAATGCACAAAAGTATATTTTTTTTCTAATATATACTTAGTGCGTTATTTATACAGGGAGCTTCTGGAATATCAAAATTTTACCTCCGTGAAGGTATATACTGATATCAACTTTTTTCGATCAAATGAAATCTGAACGATAGATATTTTTCTCGCGATTTGCCCCGTCATTTGGGAACCATCGATATTATATATTCGTTGAAAATGACAATGTAACTCGTTAACATGCCGTTCGAAAAGCGAAGGGGAACGCAAATGCGCTCTAAAGTCCTCGCCCAAGTGGTAATGTAGCAGTAATACCGTATGAAATTATACGGAAAATCGGTCCTCCCTGATCGCGCGTTGACCTTAATATCCGCGGCACCACCAAGGTGGAAAAGAGGCCGCTCTATCGCGGTTCGATACTTGAATACAGTTCGCCGCCAACAATGGGAAGTGCGAACCAACGGCATGGCATGCCTCGACAACGATATATATGTATATATGCGTCCTCGTGACCGAGTGGAATCGCACCGGGATATACAATTCGTGTGTGTATGTGTGTTGCAACAGTTGTGAAAGTTTCGGACGGGCGGACGGAGGAAAAACCCGCGGCTATGCGATACACGCGAAACATTATTTCCCAGATAAGGCCATACGGTTTTGCTCGCGTACGAGCGGCTCGGCCACATGAATACCTCTACCTATCTACCTTGTCGGGAATGAGAATACGCGATTACTGGCGACCGCAGAGTGGAATATGTCCGAGAAAGGATCGAACTTGCGGCTCGATTACTCAACAGTATAGTGAAAGGATCTCACCAAATGATTGACACGAGATGATTGGCCCTACGAGACCCGGGCATGTGTACTTTTCAGCTCCATTTCATTTTTGCAAAGTAATTTACAATGGTTTTCATGATTTTTGAAATTCTTAATTCGTCGTACTAAATACACAATAGCTGATAATAAAACAGAGAATAATAATATGATCTATAAATTATAAAAAGTGTTGACAGATATTAAAATTCAAATGAACTTTTATTCTAATTATCATACAAGTCAGATAAAAAGATTAATACTTTTATCACTGTTATTTCTGTTGTCACTTGTGTGTAATCTACGAATTATTCAGTGTATATTTGTATATCGTTCGCTTGTGTCACTTATATATATATATACATGCAAGGTAAATGCGCGAGAGATAACACAATCGACGGCAAATCCCGAAACATGCAAGACTGCAGCTGGGCTTTCGGCGTTTGTCGCGGCCAGCCGCAATTGGTACATCGATACCTACACGGATTATTTGCATAGCTATATCAGAACGATGATAAAACATCGCTCGGCGCGGTTTAAACGCGCCAAATGAGCCATTAATAGAAAATACCGCGGTGAACTCGTATGTATATCCCTGAAAATTCGGGGAATTAATCTATTTAAATTAAAGCGGCCCCGCGGACGTACGACGTTACGGTATAGTCTCCAGGCGCCCATTAATTACTTAATTAGCCGTAATCACGTATGCAGTTCGTGCGAAAAAGTTGGGTAAATAACGCATTACGTCTGGTGATCCGTTGTGCTTTGTTAATTCCAGCAAGATCGTCATATTTCTTGCGTTACATATCTTGTTTGGATAAAATCATTTTTTTTTATCGCGATATTCAGTTTACGATCGAAAAACCGATTAAAAATCTTTGGACATTTGCGTACACATTCATGAAAGATTGATGAATGTAACTGCGATTCAACAAGGCGATAATTTATCGAACGTACGTGAGAAACGATCGGGCCTCTTATAAAATATGATAGGACTAGCAAAGCGCATTGAAAGTATTATTACGGAGCTATATAATGGCGCGTCCCCCACTGCTGTATCCGCGCCGATAATAAGTGACGCAAAGTGCCCAATTGATCGCGATCTTCGCCAGTTTCGCGCGAACGGGACCACTTTTCTGAGCCAACGAAGCTGAATTAATCGTCGCTCGGCGCCTCACTTGGCGTTTCTGTCAGCGCGAGCACGACGAGCACCTCTTACACTTTCCTTTCACGTCCGAAAGAGCAGCGATTTATCGTCCCTTATTTTCACATCAACCAGACAAAGCGAACACACGCATACAGCCCCCGAACCTCATGTTCTTGATTCACCCTCTTGAAAAAGAAATTTCTAAAGCGCATCTTCCTTTACGTTCGCTTCGTGTATAGCTAGATTTCTAAAAGGCAAGTTTTAAACGCGTGTCTAATTGTCAAACTCTCAATTTCTCGTTCAGCTACCAATTGTGACAATACTTTTATACATTTTATGCAACCTAACAAGATGTTAATAATAACCATTAACGATGTAATATATTATATAAAAATAATAAAAAGAGATAGAGAGAGAAAGGAAATTTCATATATTGATATTGATTAATTAAAATATTAATTTTGATGTATTTGTACTAGAAATATACATATCTTTTCAAATTTAAAAAAAGAGAGAAGAAGAGAAAGAATATTTATATAAAATATATTGTATATATATAGAATTTGTTTTTTCTTATATTTTCGATTACTATAAAAGGAAATGTACGAATTTATCTCATTGTCAGACTGACTTGTTTGCAATTCTTCACCTCCTGTGCACGTGCGCGCTATCACACTCATATCGCCGGATAAATCTAAAAAGACAAGCGTCTACAAAACCATTGCCGATTCAATCTATGTCAAGCACGTCGTGTATCTTTGCCTCCCCCGAGACGTGTTTATGGTGACTGGCACTTGGAGCGGAGATGTTTTAAAATGCGTCTAACATCGTTGATCTCAATTTTCAGAAATTTAGATCAACTGCCAATTCAATGTGTAATTTTTCTTTCGCTTTTTAGCGTCAAAGATGAACAATCAGTTAAATAATAATTTTTGAACAATCAATTTTATAGAGATTTTTTATCACGAACTGTCATACATTTTTTTTCATAGAAAATATTGATCGCGGTGTAGTGTACGGTGTTAAAATGAGAGAGATTCCGAAAGAGAAGCTTGGTTCTTCCTTTCGAACCATCCCCGCAAAGCCTCGCAAGCTATCGTGCGATCAACACCCGTCGAACATTGTTAAACCAGGATTGCCGCTCGTCCTTCCCTTAATCGGCGGATGTACCGACAAGACGTGTCGTCAACGTGTCGGCACGTATGCCTGTATACGCTTCGTCGACGGCGTCGCGAGGCTCTTCGAGGGTGAACCGCGACGAGATGGCGAAGGGGTCGGTCGAGACGACCTATTGTGCTCGCCCGGCGCGATCTTCATGGGTCGGAAAGCACACGGCTGTAGAAACACATTCAGGATGGAGTGGCGAATAGCCGCAGCGGGAGGGTCGGGGAAGGCGATTCCGAGGGACACGAAAAGAGTGTTAAAGAACGTGGGGGACGGCGCCCGCGTCCGCGTTGCAAGAACAACGTGTGTCTTAGTAGTATGCGATGTGACGCGAATTCCCCATGAATGTACACGACCCTGCCATATAGGGGATGTCTTTTCTCTCTCTTCGCTGATACAGAGAGAAAGAGAGAGAGTGCGCTCTCCTACATTCCCGGTCTTTATTATTATTTCACACCGCGCGGATACCGCGCTCGTGAAACGACTGTAGCGAACACAAGGCGAGCAAAATGTAAAGATCCCGAGGAGCTATGCCTGGAGAGTTAACTCTCCACTTCAATTACGGAAAATTCACCGCTGTCGGGATTAATAGATACGCCGAAAGGAAAGCGAACAATATAGCTCGCGCGGTTCTTCGATCTCCTTCGTTCGCGTAATGAATTCACCGGCGCGCTCTCATTACACGCAGTCTTGATCGTTAGATACGCCGCGAATCCGACGGGGTATTCCCTCCGTTGCATTCATCTCAATCCGCTATTTCCAATGTTACAGAATGGTGCTTTAGCATCTTCCACAGTGAATCCTCAAAGCAACGAATAAACACGTCCGTCGTGATGCTCCGATCGTTAAATCACACAAACGTATTATCGGGGGGATGAAGAATTTGAATTAAAAAATGTATCTTTTCGAGATATTAATAATTGACACCGTAACGCTAGTGTTATTCACCAAGCTCAAATTTAGGACACTACAGCGATCATGGTATAGCCATTAATTCGGGTTTAAATCCAAATTTGTGACGCAAAGTCTAATAAATTCCAATTTCATCACTCGTCTCTACACGTGCCGTACGCAAATTATTATACCCGCGTCGCGGAAATACGCGAGAGAAATCGCATTGTTTATGTCTTGCATACGCCAGAGCGTATTGTACATTCCGAGGATGCGCTGGTAGGTATTGCAACTGATAAAATCCGTCGCGTAATATGCATTCGCACGATCTATGTTCTTCTTCTATGTGTTTGTTGCATCGCAAGCACGGGTGATGGCGTTCTTCTCCCTCGTACGAGGGAGGGACTTTGACATTCGGTGGTGGGATAAGGAAAAGAGACGGAAACGACGATGCACGATTATTATTACGAGACGGCGAGGTGTGGCAGTTTGTATACACCCGCTCCACTTCGACAAGATTCCCAAATTATTGGGACAACACGCGGCAAACCGCGTTGCATTTCCATTTGCACTCTCGCTACTTCTCTATTCATAACTACCGTAACAGCGGGATACCCCATGTCAAGGATAAATTTCCGCTCTTGTTGGTGGTATACATAGATAGCACTTTTTTTGCGTGGTTTATGCGCGAGTGTGCAACCCAGCTTGTAACGTTTAAACGTTTACGATACTGATGAAAGTTGAATGATATTTTATTTAATATTTTATATAGCGATATATAATTGGATATTAATTAAAAATATTACAAAATTGTTACAAGTGAACGTATCAAAACAATTAGCTGTACAAGCTAATTATTTAATATTTTGAATATTATATTACATTGCTATTTGATCTTCACACACACACACACACGCGCGCGCGCGCGCGCGCGCAAACGAATTGTTTATTTTATATGTATATAAATTTTACTAAATATTTATACTAAACTATCTTCTGGAGAGAGGAATATTGGCATTTTCGATTCGCAACAATCTCTCATTTTGAAGAAGCGATGAATAGACGCGATAGCACTAGAAACCATGGAAAATCTCATCGAACCAGCATCACGTGTGCGTAGTCACGTGTACATTGATGCATATAGACATTTCACTTGCTTTGCGTCGACCACATCGAGCTCATGCGTCACCGCAAAGCAGGTGCAACGTATACACGTCAATCAGATTTTCCAACGATCCGTAGGCACACGTGGCGAACCGCCATTAGTTTGCCATTAGCATGATTAAGATCCGCTAACACATTTGTCGCTGCCGATTCGCCTAGCTTTGCAAACGATAGGTGCTAATTCATTTATACCGATGTTACTTAATACCTCTATACAGCTATTTCCCGCGAGTGAAAAGATAGCTACATGTAAAATAGTGGAATAGAATAAAAACTCTCTCTCGCGCGCACCCAGGATTATTTTTGCATGCGAATTTTACGGTTCGAGATTGACGGCGTCAAGGTGGCGTCATTATCCGCGTCTGCAAACGAGACACGGAACGAAACCCGGAGCTTTCTATATCCGTCGTAGACGAGTATGCGCGGTAATTTTCTCAAGTGGACGTTATTACGGGCGGAAAGAACAAGGGACGTACGAAGTGGGTTGAGGGTTGATTACCAAAGATTACGGCGTATACACCCGGGTATTGTGAATACTAGGTCACGGAGTCCCGATCTGTCGTGAGATTATGTCGCTACACTATAAGATCCGTTCGTTGTGTGTTGTACAATGTTCCTTACTATATAGCGTCCGCACACTTGGCGACGCAATACAGCTAACGATGTTTGGTCAAAGGTGGACCACGGCGTGTTTGATCGAAGGCAACACAATTGATCGAATACCTGCCGAATCACATTATATCGCGCTTTATTATGCTTGATCATGTCTATGATCGACGATTTCAGCAAGTACAATTGAATTTCGTTATTTCTGTTCATTCCCTTGCTCTATTAAAACTATAGAAGCTAATCATTATATAGATATATCAAAAATTAGCTGAATATTTAAACATTTTAAACTAAAGAGATTTTTTTTAAAGGATTTTATATTTTATTAAAATATAAAAAAAAATATATATTTTTAATATTTAATTTTGTATTTTTCTTTGCATATTATATAATCAGCATAGTTTAATATACCACATCAAATTAATCAATTTGATGTACTAAATATAGTGACAAAATTTATTATCTAACCAGAGATTGTTATTTTCTCTGTTCTAAAATATGCCATAACGTGTCCCAGTTAACGGGAGGTAAAACAAGAACCATGTCAACTTTTTAGCAGAATTATGATTAATTACTACAGTACTGCCAGTCAAAATTAATAAAAAATTACTATGGTACTTCTATCATCTTTTCGGAAGATAATTCAATATATTAATCAATCGCTCTTATCTGATTTGAATCGACCATTCTACGATTTATATATATACTACACAAATGACTTAAAGCGCAAAGTATATTATATAGTTAATTGATATGAAAAAAAGAACAATTATTTTAGCTATATATATCAATCTTTTACTAGACATGAAATAAATTTCACACTATATACTGAAGATAAAAATTATTAAAATTGTTAAAATATTTTAAATAACGTTGACAATTTGATAATTAATATATTGAAAGCCTACTTTTTATCATTTTCAATAGAAATCAAAACAAAATTTTAATAATTTTTATATATAATGCGAAAATTTGTCCTGAATTTTATATTATGAATTATATTTTGAATTTTATATTGTGAATAAAATGTTAACATATCGCACAGCGTGATTAGCTTTTTTTTTAAATACGCATATTCGAACATGTAGCGAAAATAATCGTAAGATTTCGTGCTATTTATAAAGATTTTGAAGTAGATATCGCGCTCGTGGAGCTGATAACCGGTTTCAAATAATGATGGTTTGATGAAGGAAAATGCTGGTGCGTGTTCGGAAAGCAAATAGCGCCCAAAAGGGGAGCTGAGCGAGAAAAATGAGAGCGAAGGAGTTTACAGAAAAGAAGATAAAATTGAAGACCACGCCGTGATCAGGATTAATAAGATCGATGAAACGTTCACTCCTTCGAGGAAACTTTCGTGCGATATTCTAATATCTTCGATCTGTCCTGAATCCCTTTGTTACGTTATTGATTACATAAAACTCGCATCAACTACTTTACACTATTATCAAGTTTCTGTATCGTTTTATATAGAATATAAAACGAACGTTCGTAAATTGCGAATATAACATTAATTTGAACATATGTATATTAAAAAGCATCAGAAACACAAATTACGGTGTCTGGTGTATCTGAATGCTAACAAAGATCTATGGAGCGATATTAAATATTGTAGCACAGTAGAAAGAAAGAGAGAGAGAAAACACATGTAATACGCAAATCCGTGAATCTCACAATTTTATTTGCAGTCGTATACGCGATATCGCGAGTGTCATTCACGTGATACATTATCACAGTTGTAATCCTTTGCTCAATACATACATACATACACACATACACATGCATACATCCCGGAATAAATGCACGAACGTGCGGCAATGTTTTTCGTCGGCTAACCAGCTCGAGAATCTACAGATCAATCTCAATTAGTTGGCGTTATTACAGTGCAACAAGCTTTGCCTCGCATTACCAGCTATGCCCACCGACCGGAAATGACGGCAAGTTAGTTTCCGCGGGCGGAAGTACAGGGGAGGGGGATGCGTTTGACTACACACACAACCGGCAAGATAGCGCCGAAATTTCGGGTGCCGTTAAATAGATTTAGCTGTGCGCAGAGGTTTGCATCATTACTAGACCCGACAATAATAACTCCGACGGCTGTGTAGGTGGCTAAATATCCGCCGTCCGGAAGGAACGGCGCGGCTTCATCATATAAGCCGACTAGCGATACCCAGTTCATTAATTATAATCAGAAAAAGATACAGCGTGTAATTTCCGGGCCCTCCCTCTTTCTCCCCCAACGTTTAGCATACACCGTTGCGTTTCGGTTCCTATTGGACGTTGCTAGTTCTCGCCCCCTATTTTTCCATGGATTATTCGTGAATTTTATAAATACAATTTTTCAACGTTGCGCATTCAGTCGCGTGTTTATTCGTTTATCGTTCAATTTTACTGTACAGATTGTGTAAAGAAGAGTTTCACTGCAACAAGATTTTTTTTAATTAAAAAAATAAGATTATATATATATCGGAATGTTTACATAAAATATTATCCGGCTCTAGACGTTAATGTTCTCGTGTCGTTGAAAAGACGCTATGTATCGGAAAAATAAATATTTAGGATACCAACTCGGTGGTGCGGATTAATTTCCGGATTAATTGCGAGAACACATGTCGGAGGAAGGTGGAGTGCGCCGAGATGATAATGCGCATCTGGTGCAACAACAGATAGAATGCAACATTCGGCGACTGTTTTTTTTTTTTTTTTTTTTTTACCGCGCAATCGTTTTCGTCACGCCATTCGCCGAGGTTGAAGTGTGTCGACCAACACCAAAAATTTGAATCGCGTGTAACGAAACGGCGCATCTTTCTTTCTCTCTCGCTGTGTTACATCGCGTTGTGAAATGTGTCGGCAGTAATTGCCGTGGCAATTACGCCGCGTCACTCCGCCGCCGACCACTGTCTATGTAATGCGACTCTAAATGCGCCTTCCCCGCATAGGGCACGTACGTACCTACGTTACATTATGCACCGAGCGCGTACGGAAGCTGTTCGGCGAGCATACCGTGCCAAGACCGCGGAATGAGTCCAAATTGTCATGATAATCGAGCAATTAAACTTTTGCTCCCTTTTCTCGTCCGGCTCTCTTTAACACTCGGGAGCGTCTCGCGTGTAGGTATACCATGTTTTTTCCGTATGGCGAACAATAGTCGACAGAGGTATGTACAGAGCTTGAGCGAAAGCACGTCGTAATTTTATTAAAAATATTTTCGAGATATACCTATATAGCTTTTCCTTGTGCACATAACATCTTCTATTTTCCCGCAAATTAAATTAAAGAGGAAAATTACACGAATCTTCTTTTAATATAAATCTATTTATATACGTCCGTGCAATTGTCGGAGAATGTCCGGATAATCGACGCTCGCAATCAGATTGTCCGTGTTCCATTGTACTGCGGCATTCATATATGTGTCGCTCTCCTTTCGTTTCTTCTCAAACAAACGAGGAGGCAAGTAAACTTGGCGCCGACAAACATCGGAAAATGGCTGTATTTGAAGTTCCACTAATTGCGAATGGTCTCTCCCTGCTGAAACTGGCACGGAAAGGCAATCCTCTCGACAACGACACAAACGTAACTCTGTGTATCGCAGCGGTAAATACATGGATGCAACGTGGAGAAAGTCCGCAGAGTTCAGAAACCCGAAGTAGCAAACCCCGAGCAGGTTATACAAAGCTAATGAATTTTTGTGACGGAGCTTCTGATGAAACCAATACTCTCTGTCAAGGCGCCCTTGCACGAGCAACGTGTTACGAAATTTGCTGAAACTAATCACGAAACTGTCGTGAAAATACTAGTAGTATGAATAATGCTGCTGCTGCAGTATCTTTTTTTGTACATCGGACTTCTAATCGGCTTAACGACCCGTATTACATTCCGAATAATCGGAAAAGTAAGCTATCGCGAGAAGAAATATGTATCGTCGTATTTTTTTTGTCTCGCGAGAGTGCATCAAAATTGAAAATTAATTCTAGCCCCCTTCTCCCCCCCCCCCCCCCGACACTAATATTTATTTTACAATTTCCCCTATTTAGCTATCTAAAGCGATTTTTATATGGGTCACACTCTAAAGCCGTAGCAAATTACAAAATAGATTTACGCACGCCCACATATTTCGATATCTGAGGGGTATCAAATTTAAACTGGTGCGCTCGATATAATTCCGTCGCTCCCGAGAGTTATTGATTTATATCACTTGCCACGGGCAACCTGTATTTCAAAATAGCACGGCAACGTTGTATGTACAACAGTGCATTTTAGAACCGCGAAAGAACGATGCGGGAATTACGGCCGCGTCCGCTAATTAATCACGCTTGGCAGTAATTCCGCGCAGCTCGCATCACGCGCTCATTTCAGGATATGGTGGGTTTGTTTATAGCACCAGCTAACCGTAACATTAAAATGCCCGCTACTCGAATATATCCAAATGATGGTATATCATCGAGGCTGCTAATGTTTGCGAGACTATACGCGGTCCTCCCATTTCTCTGTATATATAATTATACGGCAAATATCGTATACGATCGCTCGATTTATTATGTAAATATATAGTTGCCCGGCACACGACTCTTTTTTTCGTTTCAGCAATTTTGAAATATATTTTCGAAGAAAACAATTTTTATGGTAAAGAGAAGAACCATCCATAATATTGGATCGCAGATATTTCCTGCTTTTTTATTGTTTTCCACGTAGCATGTATATTTATTATATAATATTTGCGTCTCGTTTGGCGCACGCATTTTTCTATTCATATTTTATTGTATCCGCGTACGCTTCTGTGTTCGTATACATGCATCCGTGGCACTCGAATACGAGACTTTCATAGAATACAGACCGGCAATTGCTAATCTTGAAAATTGCGTAGAAGGATGCACCTAGTTTAAATAAATACGTGCAGTCGGCGTATTCGCGATCAACGGTTTAATAAGATCAGCGATAGAACATCTGCTTCAGAAATATATCGTCTTTTTAAAATAAATATAAAACGAGATTGGATACATATAATTGTCGCTTGCTACTTATAATCTCACAACTGTGAATTAACGCACAATGTAAAGAAAAAAATGCAAAACTATTGCAACGTCAACACTAGCGTTACTCGTGTTTTTTCAATTTTTGTTTTTTGTTTGTAGTTTGCTTATTTACAGAACTCGCAGTAATTTTACAGCGCAAGGATAAGAGACTAAATTTGCTAAAAACCATCAATTTTAACGTTATTGTTATGAGAGACAGAAAGGCATACTAATATAAAATTTAATGACGAATTATTGCTCGATTCACGTATACGCAGGATAATAGAATTCAAAAGTTATTATTACACTTTGAATGATAATCGTAATAATTTGTTACTATGTGAGACATTTCGTCGTTTCGTCTGTGAAATTTTAGCCATATTATGTTTTACTGCGATATACCATTAGCTCTATCGTATTGTAATATTATAGTCTCATAACTCGCTTCGTTAACGCGTATTATTGAGAATCCTGGACGTAATATTCGCTACTATCAATTTACCCAAGTCGCAAAATGTGGACAGACTTGTTCGGAGAAATTTTATCAAGCCCCGAAATGAGAAGGATTTATGGCAGGCGAAATATTATATTGAAATATTTTATCATCACAGAAAATATATTTCTCCAATGTATATTCGAATATATATATTATCATTAGTAATCATTAATTAATACCGTAAAGAGTATTTTCATATTTCATCATTAGTATCTTCTATTAGCACCCGTCTAACTATTACCGCGTAATTGTTCATTAAGCGAAAAATGTACATTTTCGTATCGGCCGGGTTTTAAGGATTAACGGAGACCATCGTAACAACAATCGTTCACGGCAATTCCGCGTTCATAAAACTCAGATACTCTCCATCAACGATTTATACGAGCCGATATATTCGACTCTCCCTCGACTCTATCTGCAACAACGTTTCGGTTATCTGTCTTTAGTATCTAGAGCCAGAGTATCGCGGTCATGATTCACTGTTATAGCGGAAATGCGCGGCGCTCATTCAGACTCCGCGTCTCTTCCTTCCTCGCCCTATTCTATACCACCCATCTTTTGCGTCTAATGGCTCGTATGGACCTTCCGTCGATGAACGCAACGCGTGGAGAGCATAGCGCGAACGCATTACAGCATCCGGCAGCATTCTACAGTAGTGCGCAAAGTTGGAATTTGTAGAAAATGCGAATACCGTCGTGCTGCGTCCGACGTGTAATTCTCTAAGCTGCTAACCTCGTTCTTTTCCTGTAAAAGCACGTCGTAATCATGCAACTCTCCCGCGCGACCAAGACTGCTGCTGCTTCTCTGTAGCAAAAGCATCAGCGACAGTCGGGAAAGTTTGTCGAGACCTTCGAGTGGTCGGGAACGAGTACTCTGAAATTTTTAATAAATTCTCTTACCGCCATTTATTATCTCTAAATTCTATTTCCGCTACGTATGTATATGTTGGTAATGTACACGTAAGGATATACTTGAATGTATCTAATTGATCATTTTTTAATTAAATCGAACTCATTAAATTCTGATGCATAAAATCGCGCGCTTAATGGACTCTCTACATTATAAGAAAAAAAAAGAACCTGTTTCTATAATCGACTAAAAAAATCCATACCACATATAATTGAAAGAAAGTATTAACGTTTTTTGCATTAAAGAATAACATTTAGCTCGTAATAACGAACGCATATTATATTTGCCCGCTTTTTCCTCATTTTGCATTTATATTCTTCATGTACACCGTACATTTTAATTCAGTCGACGTCAACGGAAGAACACACTTTTCTATTCAGAGATGTTCATTTCTCGAGCGGTTAAATCTGCTTTCAGAACGCGACGCGATAATCTCAATTTTGTCCCCCTTTTCAGATCACATTTCTAAAGGCAAACGAGAAAATCCATGGTACTCAAAACTAAAAGCCACGAAGTCTCGCACTCGCGCTGCTTCCCCCAGAGGTCTTATTTTCAATAGTACAAAGTAATGGCACGCTAAGCCATGATTTTTGTCATTCTTTTGATCACCGCAGGCTTGACGTTGCGCTCGCGTTTTTTACAGGTATCAAAAGAAGCAAATTACATCGCCTGTAAAATAAAAGACTTATTTCTTTTTTTCTCCTTTTTTCCTTCTTTTCTTGAGAAACATCTCGGGAGAGCGAACGATACCGATCTTTTATCGATTACACAATTCGATCCGAACAACAATATTACGGAGTTTTACGAGTCTGTAAACTGCGACAGAATTTATTTGTAAGACAAGAAAAAATCATCTATATTTTTTTATCATTTTCTCGAAAATACGATGTAAAATATTTTACAAATATATGCAGATACACATAAAAAAGATTCGAAATAATTTTTACAACAAAGTATACCATTCAATTCCGCGATTATGTGCCTTATTCGTTTATTCTGGCATTTTGTTAGTTCTATCGCCATTTAATGTAAACTAAAACATTTCGGTTAGGCTGACAGCAGGCAACATCTGGATTGACTACTTGCATTGCGACAGTAGTATGTTTTCCGGCGACGCCGTCGAGTCTGGGGCAAGTCTTCGCGCGCCTGTTTATTTAATCATCGAGCGTGCGTATATTCGCGCACCCACGCGTGGAAAGACGTCGCCGGTCGCACGTGCTTGCATGCTTCTTCCATGCCTTCGCGAGTCTACCAGTCGTTTTATAAATAAGCATAATCCTCGTCGAGAGTAAAACATCTCGCTGTGAGACGCGCGTTTCCTTCGGAGCAACTATTTTTTTCTTTTTTTTTTTCGATTTATTGTTTATTAAGAACTGTGCGCGCAAAAATATACAACACACGTTATTACGTACAGTAACATTAAATTAATAATCGTTAAATGTTATTCGATGGTTTGATGGAGTTTTAACGGAGCTTATGCTTGATATTCGAGCGGTTAGCTTTAATTTTCTATCTTCATCTTTTTCAAGCTAAGAAAGTAAGAATCTAGTTGGTGAAGTCTTAGGAATGCCTCGGGGCAGGAGATAATTTTCATGAAATTTACACAGCGGAAAGATCTTGATACTCCTATACGGAAGTTTTCACAAAATGAAAAAACGCCGGTGCTTCATTTGATTTTTAGGGCAGAAAATTTTTCTCAGTATCGACTCTTTATTTATTTAAAAGAGAAACTTGAGTTTGCGTTTCACAAGTGACTTATGAATAATGCTACGGCTTCTTTTACAAATTACCGCAAACGCCAATTTTCCGTGGACAAAATAATTGAAAAATAATATACAGTTTCTGCTTACAGAGAGAGTCTGTTGAATAAATTAGGTACTGCAAGTTCTGTATAGCTATGTGAGATATATTTAGAATGAATAAGAAGGTTTTTAAACCGCCGCAAAATTTGTTCGATCACACACACTTTACTTTTTTTCGGCAATGCGTAATAAAACGATCGAATGGCTTCTCGCTCGTAGTCACACGATCCTAGCAGTGTCCACGTATTATTATCGAAAGAGCCAATATTGGCCCTCAACCGCGTCGAAATGGTCGGCGTGGCGCAGATAACGCGACACAAATCATACGATTCGTATTCAAGCGCGATCGCGCGATACCTCTTACACTCATCGGCAGGCTGGCTTTCAAAGAGAACCGGGGATGTGCACGGAGGTCGCGGCTGGCCACCGTAATTTCGCGAGAACCCGCGTAGCATAATAAGGTACCCGCAAGCGACTATCGGGAAGTAGTCGAAGCCACGTTACACTCTGTTATTCCGCTGCGCATGCAGAGAGAAAGAGATGAAAATAGAGGAAGAGAGACAAAGAGCGACGAGATGGTCAGATCAACGACCTGCAACCCGGGTCACTACGATACAAAGCAGACTGGCCCTCTCTTCTGCATATGTAAGGCGCATTCTTCGCCTTGCTGTATTTTCTACTCTACTTTTATATATCTACTTGTGTTTGAGAAAGCTGTGAGCGGCCTTACAAAGAGCTTTTACTATGATTTTCGCGGTGAGATGTTTTTATGATGAGCAGAGATATTTTCTTGTACTCTTTCCGTCAGAGCTCGATGTTCGTCAGCGTTTTGAAAATTATTCAAAAATATTCGCTTGTGATCAATCATTTTAATGATAATAAGCGCTTATTTGAAACAATTGAAATGTATTCCATGACCTCTCGCTATGGTCACTCTGCGCGATATTCCAATCTTGTTGAATCTTGTTAACACAATACGGTATATCACGCTACTGTGAGATCAAGTGTGTAACATGCGCTCCTCTTGTCTGACATTAAACTTGCAGCAAATCTGTTTTGGATATTGCGTTACAATACCTGTAAGGTACCATACAAGGAGACTCGACAACAAAACACACTCCATGTCGCGAACTTAAGCTGACAGCTGGTTGAAAATTTAAAAGAGATCTCGATACCTATATGGTATTACCGTAAAGATATAATCATTGCATGTGAATCTCTATAGTCACTAGTGACGTATCAGATACCTAAGGGATCTAAGGTTACAACAACAGATACGGTAATATATGGTAATATCCTTGAGAAGATGTAATCCATTAACGCATGACAATTGAATATCTACAGTAAATGAATAAACTCGCGATTAAAAATAAGACTTTAACGATGAAGAGAGATTGACATTCTTGTGTTTTAATATTTTAATCAGGAAAAGGAATCGTTCCTCAAGTCTTCTATTTTTTCTCTTTCTAAATTAGGATTAGAAACACACGATAAGAATTAGCGTTGAAAATATCGCGCGCGTATATCAATTAAGATGATATCTTCGTCTTTCGCATTGATCGCGCCTCTTTCACTCTTCGCGATCGCCTTGAGAAAGGCCATCCGTGTGTTATCGAGCTTATACTTACGTTCGTGCGCGTTAACAAGACAGCGCTGAAGTCTCGTAAACGCTTGCCATAAAGGGTCGATGTAGCGAGCGGTCAATTTGCGCGTACTACATATAGTACCGGAGATGAGCAGATACACATAAAACGTAAGGACGAAGACGGCCAGCGTGACATTTACACGTTTGACCTGTAACGAGGATAACTCGTCCCTGGCCTCCTTTGAGAAACGTATATTTCTTCCTGACTCGCGCGCCCAGCTTTCGCTGTTTTTATGCCAAGGTGTACCGCCGCCTACGAGATTCAAGGTAATCTAGTTAAATTCATAAATTGGCGAACAGCCTGAGCAAAACTTGTTTCGTTCGCACAAATTCGACATCTGTTTTGTTCGATTCTTAGAATTCTCATTATTAATGTTTCTTTCTAAATCGATGATCGATCCAATGCCTATTTTCACGATAATGTTTTAAGACCGCACGTGATGTTGTATATGTGTGTGTGTGTATATATATATGTTCGTGGTTTGCGAGGCATAATACCTATTTACCGTAAACAATAGCTGTCCATTCCCGGCGTGATTTCTTCGGAAGTAGCGGGCGATGCTCTCGACTCTCGAGTATTAGATGCCGCCGGTACGACGTCCTGCGATCGATACCATCGTATGTACACAGTGCATCGCGTGTTTTCGCGATGTCTACGCGAAGGTAAACCGCGCGTGTCTCTTTCTCTCTTTCTCTCTTGCTCTTTTTAACGTCGTCGCTTGAGAAATGGACGTACGCGAGAGGCGATCGTGTTTTCGGCAAAGGAAGCTCCCACGTGAGAACGGGGAAGTTTGCCTTCTCTCACTTTACTTCGTGTTCGCCGGTTAAAAACTGTGTTGAGAAAATCTTGTATCTACCGAATTTCCGCCCTTTTCGTTTTTCACATCTTGGCTTGTCTAACAACTTCAAGGAAACCGATAGAAATAGCCTTTAGCCTTTTTCCCATGCTGTGCGCTTTAAAAGTTAAAATATGAAAAAAAGTGCTTTATCTAAAATCCAATTCGGAATTGATAGTGAACACATTTTTCCAATGATTTCGCAAAAAAGAAAAAAAAAGTTGTAAGCTCATGCATAATTAGGCAAAAAGGAACTAATAAAGTTGATCACATTGAGGAGGTTCCATGATTCAATTCATGATGCATACATATCCATAGAATGGGAAGACCCTTCCGTAGTTAGATCTCTCAAGAAGTCATTTCCGATTCCGTTAGGTAAAGGAAGAAGGGCTTTATTCTCTGCCGCGCACCCTCTCGTCGCGTCGGTGGATTCCGCGCGCATATTAATCGATCTAGCACGGTCGAGAGGTCCTTCGGTGAAGAGAAAGTTCGGTCGGGCGACGGCAAACCAATCTATGAAAGGCTGCGAAAGTGAGACGCGTCCGATCGCTCCCTCGTTGTAGATAGGTAGATAGGTTCTCACGACCGCAAACTATGATGGACATCGTCATTAAATTCGACTTCAAGCGCACGTCGTAGGTGTTCACCCTCGCTTCCCCTCTCTTACCTCTCTTCCTAGTCCTTTTCTCCATGGCGACGGTCCATCGTGTATGCGTCGTGTGCATGATCTGTGGACGTTGCGAAGGCTGAGCGAGCTTGCACTAGGCGAGCTTGCACTAGGAGAGCCGAAGAGCGAGAGAGCCAGAGAGAGAGGTAGAAAGAGAGACTCCAGTGGTTGGAGAGGGAGAGAAATCCGAGGGGATAATTCGAGGAGGTGGGTGTTCTCGATATGATTAATGCCTCGCATGCGTGTTCATATGTGGAGGACAGCTGTGAGTGACTCATGCTCCGCCCAACTACCACCGTCGACATTCGACCGAACGCACATCCGCAATGAGAGACAGAGAAAGAGAGAAAGAGCGAACGGGAGAGATCTCTTCTTTCCTCTCCACTCATCATCTTTCACGTAGAGAAACGCACCTGTTATTCCGACTGCGTTGCACCGCACTCGTGTCGCAACGCTCGCGCGAGCGATATACCCTGTCCTGAATACACGACGCGTTCGTATTAACTGGTATTACGATTATGATATGGTATCGCTTGCAACCCTGAGCCGACCATTGCTCCTCCAATGACCTCTCGGCGCCTGGCCGCCTATCTCGTTGGCGCCTGCCTCTACTTTTTAACACGATCATCATTATGCACAATGCATCGCAAACGATGGTATTTATATGGTTTCGCTCAGAGCGGATGAGAAAAACTGGCTTGTCCAAAACGACGACTATTTTTCAATGAGAGGAATAATAAGTGAGAAGGTTAACGAAAGATTTAGTTTTATGAGAAATAATTATTAAATTTATATATGCACTCTTTTTAGGTAAAATGAATCAGACTTTTCTCGTATTATTTTAATTAATATAACTGTGTGCAATTAAAATATATGAGTAGATATATTCATGCGCGAATAACGCGCTTTTTCTATGACACGATGCAAGTAGTGGCTCGTTTTGGTATTGTTGAAGTAAAAAAAAAATATATGTCATCCAGTGATGACGCCACCGAATGCGCGCGAGATCAAGCTGTAGACAGCGTGATTTATTCCGCGGCGCTGGTGGTGACGTTTAATTAACCGTACGCGGCTCAAGTTCTTTCGTTCTCGCGAAAGTAAGCGTTACTTCAAGTAATGCGCGCGAGAAATTATGAGTGTACGAAACGAGATTAACGTTTCCCTGCTTTTCGTGCACCGCCGCGGCTTTTCGTCACATTCGCTTCTTTTCTTCTGCTTCCGACGCACATTTTTTGTAAAACTTCTCTCTCAAATTGCACTAGACTTTATATATATAATATGTGTGTATGTATGTTGTGTTGTATGTACTATATTACACAGTGATAAGAAATTTCACGGACGGAAATCATTAAATAATATCACTTCTGAAAACTAATTTATATACGCACATATAGAAAAGATATATTACAATCGCAGAATGTATGCCTAATTAATTAGTAATATATGTTTTAATACTGTATTTTGATGCAGAAATTAGATTATTACAAGAAATTAAAATTTCCTTAAAATTTGTTATTTGCTCAGTTTAATATTCATCGTAAATGTGAAAAATTTGATATTATAAACATATGACATAAAAACATGACATAAACACTGCTCCATTTTATAATATAAAGTGTAGAAAGAGCGTTTCTTTCACTCTCTCTCTTTCTTTTAATGCAAAAATTTTATGTCCCATTGTAGAAAGAAAATGTGTAAAATATAAATTTTCAACCAAACCTTCAAAAATAAAATTTCTATCTTGTCTTATTGCTATATGCTTTTTTATAAAATTGTTCTCGTTGAAATTTCGTGTAATAAATAAAAAAAGATTTATTAATATTCTTTTTTTATTAGTTGCAAGTTGGTAAAGTTATATGAACGGATAAAAAATTTTCTCTCAAAAATTTTTTTATCCATTACTCTGTTTATTGTAAAAAAGCTTGCCGTTCTGCAAAACATGTAATATTTAATATAGTTAGGAAGTCCATTATAAAGCGTCAAAAAGCTGCTCGTATCTGGAATGGCTTACCAAATTGTTTTCTACCTAGAAATGATGCGCGGAGTATCATGATGATGTTCTCAGCGATGAAGCTCGCCTTATTTGCTGAGTTAATTAGGAGCTAATTACATTCCTGTGTGCATCTACGGCTGGTCTTGTTATTCGCGTTAATATCTCAGCTTTCATTGCTTTTGCGCGGCATATAGCTAGTTAAAACTTACAACATAACACCGACGATAAGCTTAGCATTCCCCTTTATAACTAGCGTTCTTCTCCCCATTACATCGACTGCTCGCAGATTTCATTTAATCGTCGCACAATGCACAAATTTACTTAATAATGCTTTTATTACCTGACATTTATTCTCTAAGTAAGCGTTAAAAGAATTACATATGTTCTTTCTTCACTTTCGATATCTAGATTTGAATATCAAAGAAGCAAGAGAAAAAACACAAAATTAATTTCCTCGATGAATCAAGTTATTTGAAATCGAACAGAAGGATTCGCGGGAACTTGTCTAAAGGATATGAATCTGAAATGCGATTTTCTTTAATAATATATGTATATGTATAAGGCAACAAACAATTTCTCGTGCTTGTTGGAAGCCGGGTGAATATTTTTCATTAAGCAAATCCTGTCACGAGACTGTTAACGGTGGAATCATCCGCGAGATCGAGGGATTCTTCGCGATTTGTTGGCCGCAATAAATCGTTGCGGCGTATTCGATATGGCTCGCGATAAGACGATAGGTGCCGCCAAGCAGACAGATTACTAGGGGATATCGAACACAGATCGAATTCGATTTGCAATATTCAGAAAGGGAGGGGGGAGGTTCGTTCGAAGAGGCGAGCAGAGCGGGCAGCTTCGATTGAAAATAGTTCGGTTTCAATCTCGCCCATCTCGTGGTTCTCCAGAGCTCCTGAATAAACACTGACTTTCTCGTTCCACCTCACCCGGAATCAATTCTAGCGAATAACCGGGGTGTTAAGTTCGCTCAAGGCGAAAGCGACCTCCCTTCTCCCTCCCGGTTCCCTCGTTCAGGGAAGGGATGCAAGGGGTGAAATTTAAGGCTCTCTGGCCACTCTTCGGAACCGACACGCTCGAAATAAAAAGCCACGGGATAAGAGGGAAACCTGCAACCTGCGCACGATGCAGTGTCGCGTAACCGCATCCATCATACTACGTGCGGATTAGGTCCTATATCTACGGGATAGAATCTCGTTACCAAAGATGATGACGTGCTCGTCACATGACGTTGTATACATTTCCTTCTTTGTTTTTTTATTGCTACAAGATTCGATATGATACGCGGAATGATCAAATATTCACGAGCTGCATACCATCGCTGAACTCTCCCTCATACACGGAATTGGAATGGTGTTTGATCTTCGGAAACTCAGTTCACCGAATATGTTTTCCTTGCATCATATCGAGTTGCGTATACATCGATTACATCGTCATAAGGGGTGTGTGAAGTTAGCACCTCTATATGTTATGCTATCACATAGTTCTGTTAAGAGTTCTGAGTTATTTAGAACCATAGGAAGAGTTCTTGATAATTTTTAGAAATAGTTCCGGTCATTACGATAACGAAAATCAGTTTCAAAAAATAGGGGTGCCAACTTCACATTTTTTTACACATCGAGTTCCAATAGTTTTGAACAGAGTTGTAAGGTTCTTTTAAATACTTATATAGTTCCTGCTTATTTTTTCAAAGAGTTCTGTAACTTAGATAAAAAACGTACCTTTAATATCGAAGATATTTCTAAAATATCAAGTTCTCGTGAAAAACGTTAGAGTTCGTGATTTTCTAAATGTTTCGTAAAAGTGTATTAATTTTAAAAAATCAATCTCTTCGAAACTATAATAGATAGAGCCATGCGCGGTTTTCACGTTTTTTCTTGTCTTATCGAGTACGATTCACAACTCTAACGTCTTTCTCCAGAACTTGATATTTTAAAAATATCTTCGATATTGAAAGTATGTTTTTTTATCTCTATAAAAATTGCAAAACTCTTTCAAAAAATAATCAGAAACTATGTAACTATTAAACAATTTAAATTTACTCACCTTACGGTTGCTCCTTTGTTGTCCGATGCCTCCCCGGGCCTCCACCTCGTAGAAGTTTCGAAACACTTGTACTCGCGTTACTTTTTTTCGTTCGCGACGCGCGGCGACGCCTGGGTTTTAGCTATCACAATCTTCGACGCGTTTCGGTAAAATGCGAGACTCGCGAGAGCTTATTCGCGCGCGAATAAAACCGAAGCTCCATTTTCGTGTCGCCGCTTTTTCCAACACCCACTTTTCGCAGGGGCTCATCGAACGAAGATGATCAAGAGAGCGACTTGGCCGCGACGCACTCAAGTCGCCGAAGGACGCAAGCGAGACAAATATTGAAGATTCACGGCCGACGAGATCAATCTCGCGCGTGCGACGCGATCGGATTTATACAATAATTAATCACCAAAGACGCTAATTAATCATTAATACACTCGTCCTTTCGCGGACCGGTAAAAAGCGCGCGACCATCGATCACGAACAATCGAAGAAGAGAACTGGAGGTGGAGCTAGACTGGCACCGCCAGGTTCGGAACGCGCAACGATACGTCGCGCCGAGTCGTAGTGGGGGGGGGGTATGTAGTCGCGACGTGATTCGCCGAGCTCCCACGTCGCAACCTCTACATACCCCCACCACTACGACGTGGCGCGCGTGTCGCTGCGCGTTCCGAATCTGGCAGTGCCAGTCTAGCTCCACCTCCAGTGCTCTTCTTCGATTCTTCGTGATCAATGGTCGCGCGCTTCTTACCGGTCCGCGAAAGGACGAGTGTACTAATTAGCGTCTTTGGTGGTTAATTATCGTATAAATCCGATCACGTGGCACGCGCGAGATTGATCTCGTCGGCCGTGAATCTCGCTCAATATTCGTCTCGCTTGCGTCCTTCGGCGACTTGAGTGCGTCGCGACCAAGTCGCTCTCTTGATCATCTTCGTTCGATAAGCCCCTGCGAAAAGTAGGTCTTGGAAAAAGCGGCGACGCGAAAATGGAGCTTCGGTTTTATTCGCGCGCGAATAAGCTCTCGCGAGTCTCGCGTTTTACCGAAACGCGTCGAAGATTGTGATATAGCTAAAACCCGGGCGTCGCCGCGCGTCGCGAACAAAAAAAAATAACGCGAATGCAAGTGTTTCGAAACTTCTACGAGAAGGAGACCCGGGGAAGCATCGGACAACAAAGGAGCAACCGAGAGGTGAGTAAATTTAAATTGTTTAATAGTTACATAGTTCCTGATTATTTTTTGAAAGAGTTTTGCAATTTTTATAGAGATAAAAAAACATACTTTCAATATCGAAGATATTTTTAAAATATCAAGTTCTGGGGAAAGACGTTAGAGATCTGAATCGTACTCGATAAGACAAGAAAAAACGTGAAAACCGCGCATGGCTCTATCTATTATAGTTTCGAAGAGATTGATTTTTTAAAATTAATACACTTTTACGAAACATTTAGAAAATCACGAACTCTAACGTTTTTCACGAGAACTTGATATTTTAGAAATATCTTCGATATTGAAGGTACGTTTTTTTATCTAAAAATTGCAGAACTCTTTAAAAAAATAATCAGGAACTATCGAACTATTTAAAAGAACCTTAAAACTCTGCTCAAAACTATTGGAACTCGATGTGTAAAAAAATGTGAAGTTGGCACCCCTATCTTTTGAAACTGATTTTCGTTATCGTAATGACCGGAACTATTTCTAAAAATTATCAAGAACTCTTCCTATGGTTCTAAATAACTCAGAACTCTTAACAGAACTATGATAGCATAACATAGGGGTGCCAACTTCACACACCCGTCATAAGTGCTCTAACGCGCAACAATTTAGCACTGCGGAAATGTTGTATAGATGTAAAATATTTTTTTTACATTTCTTTTAAATATATAATTTGAGCAATTGTTCTCTTAACAGAAGTAAACGTTATTATACAAATAAAAAAATATATTCTTTATTCATATACATTTTTTTAAAGATTGTTTTATACGCGTCTCTGCGTATTTTATGTATGTATTATTAAACGGGTTACTTTGCAATATTAAAATTTTTAGAAAATTAGAGATTATATATATAAAACTGCTCTGCCCATATGTGTGTCGTTTAAGTTGCCGGATAGGATGGCCATAACACTTTTGAATGATGCATAACAACTTTTTTAAATATGCATAAATTAAAACTCCGCTATATTCATTTATTTAAATTTTAAATTTTACAAACTATCCGCTTTGTTAACATGATACCATAGTATATTACATCCACCGTAACATTATATAGATATTGTGTCATCCTTATAGAAAAAAATAGCAAGTAGTCGCATACTAAATGCATAATTTTTCATGATACTAAATATTATGTTAATATAAACAGTACATGATAGAGAAGAGATATGTCCACAATATTGTAACAAATAATTGCAATTTACTTAATGCATTCGTATTTTTGCTCATACTTTTAGAACATTGCGCATAAGAAAGAATAGATATCATATTCTATAAATAAGAACATTATGGATCCGATGTAAATTATGAAACGAAGACGGTGATAAGAAGAAATATGCCTAAGTTCGATAGCAGCTTGTAGATATCAGCTTTTAGATAAATGAACGTCACGTACGTAAAAACCGCAGTTTTTTCCGACAGCGCATATTCCTTAATGATCATAATGTCGTTATAAATTAAGTCTTTGCGGTCAAAATAGTTTTCGGTATTATAGATCGACGTTTTTAATATTGGATTTTTGTTTCGGCGTTACTCAAAGCGTTGCTCAACGTGATAATTAATTCCTGTCATTTGCAGGAAATAAAGTTTCGTGAAGTTTCAAAAAAAAGAACAGGATTAATGATTCGATGAATAAATAAATGAATTTAATGAATTCAATTTCTTCGATAAATAAAAGCACACGAATACATACTTGTATTTCCTGCAATCAAAGTGTGTCTCTATATTTACTTCTAATTTAATTATTTCATGACCGTCGACAGCATATAGCCCACATCTGCATCCGACAGTAGTACAGGCACGTAGTAAATATATAGCAATACTATGCGACATACACAAATGGTCGCGCAAGGTATAAATTTCGTCCCTGTCTGGGTTTCATATGGAGCGTGCCATTGAAACGTGTTTTTGCTATGAATTCGACAAATATTTGTCCGCGTGACATGGGAAGCTTGACACATGCCGTTATGAAAAAACCACGAGCGATAAGAGATCAATCGCGTGTACGTTATTTCGGGCGTGTAAAATTGCATAACCGTCGATAGAAGAGAGAAGTTACATGGGGTTTGCAATCAATTTTCATTTAGCAATACACAGTGAGATCAATTTTAATCGCACCGTGATAACAAAACATCAATTTTCAAGCGATATATTTTTCGGTGTAATAGTTATTTGCGTTTGTTAGCAATAGCTATTGAAAATGTCGCTGCCATTTACAGGAGATATTGTTTCTGAACATATTATCCTAAAGGATAAGTCTTGGTAGAAGTCGCGAAACATAACTGAACTCATCTGCATGATATACTTGGATTTGTAAATATAAATATAAGTATGTCGATATTTTTAAATGAATTTTTGTTGCTTCTATGTATCTGTCGGTTCGCAAGATAGTCCTTCTAAACGTTTAAGATATTTACAACGAGGAATGATATTTCCAACCATCTTCTGAATATATATATATATATATATATATATATATATATATATATATATACAAAGAATATTCGACTCGCGGCGCAGCTTCGTTTTACCTTTTCCTCTCTGCTTGTTCCACGGCCTCTCGGCGTTTTATCCAGCATCTTCGGTCCACATCTCCTCCACCTCCTTGGCCGGTTTCTCCGCGCGTTTTACTTCGCTTTCTTTCCGCAATATTTCTTTACTTTCTTACGCGAGAGCACGATTTTCCCCGACGATTCTCCCCTCCGTCTTAGTAATAATTGAATTCGCGTTATATCGGCCGTCGCGCGAGAAGCCAGGGAAGAAGTCGGCGCACTTGCGCAACGACGTTCCGGACGAATGTTTCGCACTTAAGGAAAAAAGAGGAATAAAAAGAGAGAAAGAGGAGAACACATATAAAACATAACGGTAGGGCAACGTAGGAGGAACGAGGAAAGTGCTCGTGTATTGTTCCTTCGCTATCGCGCGGCAATCCGATTAGACGGATCCGCGGTTCGCAGAGTGGACTGCGAGAAGCTACCTTTTGATTTTGAAACTTAATTTGCTCATCGAGCGAAGAACAAAGAAAACTGACGTGGCTGTTCGCGTAATAAGTCGTCTTCGCTTTCGTCTTTAAAGCGGAATTTTCTTCGACTTATAGTTTAAAGCATTATTGTAGAAAATGGGATGTATATGTCAGATATTAATGATGAGATTTTATACATATAAAGAGTGTTGCATACATCTATACATTATTATTTAATTATACATATAGGTGTATATATTAATATATATATGAGAGAGAGAAAGAGAGAAATTGAATATATTTTAGTAATGAAATTATAAAACTCGTATATTTAATCACTGGAATTAATTAACTTTAGTATATGCGATCTACGAGTTCATCGCATTTTAAAGTTTTGATCCACGGACATAAAATTGCATCGACACGAAATACGAATAACGTACAGGCGTAATTAATAATTACTCTTTTGCGCAAATAAAATGGATAACGAAACGAAACGGATTTCGTCCATCGTTTTTCAGTAATCATCATATGCAGCAGAATATTCGCGAGTAACGACATAAAAATTAACAATTAACTTTTTGAATATTATTAGGCGCATTCTACATATTATAAACGAAATTAGTATATATTTTTATCTGATAGTATATAAGTTATCTAATCGTGTTAACTTAGTTTTCAACCAAAGTTGTCAGCAGTCGAAAATACACATAAATGCAACCTAATTTCTATAGAAATAAAAATAGTATGAACAACTTTTATTTAAACAGAAACTCTATTAATCTCCAAGTAAATAGAATCTAACTAGAATCTAATAAGCTTTTTTTAAATCTGAAACATTGCAGAACTGTTACAAAAATAATGTGTTCTTAATCCGACGAATATCGAAATAAAGTAAATACTGTAAATCGAAATTTTTATTTAAACAAGAAATGTAAATATATTGCTATTAAACAGATGCAAAATCCATCAGTAAGATTAAATTTTGTCGCAATTATTTTTGAACTTCTGTTATATCATTGAAGATACGCATATATCGAATCCTAGTTACCTCCACATATCTGTCAATGTATCACATGCAACAACTGCCATATGCCATTTTTATCAGCTTTTTTGTTTCTTTTTTTTTCCCCGAACAAACGCAGTTAACGATTATTGCGCTCTTTCTCGGCTATCCGGTATTGTTAAGCCAGAACCACCGGTGAAAAAAGCGGCTTACGCGACAACGATCGATTTGATGTCGTTTACTTTCCCTTAACAAAAAGTTTTTTCGTTCCTCGTTGTTTGCTGTACCGTATATGGGACCGGAGATTGTTTTCGCTGTTCTATAAACTCCTATTGAAGTGAAAAAGACATCCTTTGTTTCCCTAGGTTTTTTGTCAATGCTCTCAAACGAACGATAGCATATATTTTTCTAGCCGAAACACACGTTGCGCTAAATAATTTACACGTGGCATTGTTATATTATATTCCATTGCGCGCAATAACTAAAGCTCTATATCGTTAAAATAATTTTAATACGCTTTATGTAATATCAATTGTGTATGCATTTGTGCTAATTGAAAATATTAATCATCAGTTTTAACGATTGTTATCTTTGAAATATGATAATAGATATTTTATTGTTTCAGCACCATCTTTGGTTCAAGTGGCATTCTATAGAATCGTGAACGTTACACTATCCTGAGACCAGAGTGAACGTAAGTTAAATTTTTAATACATTCTCTTGGAATTGTATTTTATTAGGTTTTATTATTTTAGCATTAATCGTATTACCCAGCAAGAATTCTATTATTATTTAATTTTAACATTTAATATTTATTATTTCGAATGGATGATCTGAAAAATTAATTTCTAATTCTATTTAATCGTTTAATTTTGTATCGATTTCGATTATTAAAATTTAAAAGAATTCGAGGAAAAATATAAATATAAATAAGTTTATTTAAACATTAAATGACTATTTGCGAGCGTAAAGCTATGATTATTCATCAAATAATGATTGATTACGAATGATGTGAAGTTATTATATTACTATTTTGTCTTTAAAAAAAATTATATAACATACTAATCAATATTTCTATCTTTCGATTGATATTTTTATTTATTTTTTTCTGAATCGATAATGAACGCTCTGAATTGTAGCCACAAACTCATGTTTGCCATATTAGCAAAGAGCGCATCATCTCTCAAAAGTCCTATTTGTCATATCAATTCTAATTGTAAGTCAAATGACAAAGCACCGTTGTAGACAAGACAAACAATTACTGCGACACGACGAGACGAACAATGCCGGCATTCGTCAATCATCAATGCTGTCCTTCGGCAGTTAATACCGATAGGAAGAAAGACGAAGGAAAAAGAAAAAAGGAACATGAGAGGGAATATTGACAACGCATTTTCGTTTTTTTTTTCTTTTTTCTTTCTTCAAATTATTGTACTGCGATGGTACTATTATGGTACTATCAAAGAATTTCTCATATTTATCTAGCTTGCGTAGAGCACAAAAAAAAGAGAAAGGGAACAAAGTAATCAATATGAGATTCTCTGAGTTCTTGTGAGTAGATAGATATATATCATAAGACTGAAAAAGCTAAATCTTTCCATTGGCCGGGGACCATTCAATGCAACAAAACATATATCCCGATGTCGAAAGATTAAAGGGAAGAACAAAGAACATATGGCTTTAACAATATTTTAAAACCTTCGACAAACATCATTTGTAAAATAAATTCGCATACGGTTATTTATTATTACAAGCAATATTTTAAGCCGTTACGAAGAAAGATATACATATAATTATTCATATTACAATATATATAAAGAATATCATTATTATAATATATAGATAGAAGTACGATTCGAATATTATTATAAATAACAATATATTTCAAACTGCGAGATGCTCTGCTTTATAACGATTTTTAATTATCCCTCACTATATAATTTTTGTGATCATAATACGTGTTGCACAAAATATATATTTAAACGAGAGCTCGCGATAGATAACGAGTTTAGCGCTGGGAATTTTATTTTAAGCTTCGTGGATAATTTTTTGCTATAATTGCGCACCATTTCTAATAAGTTCTCACTATTAAAACGTATGCAGGTAGTAAACGGAGATCTTCCGCAGCGGCAAAGTGTAATGATATTGTAATCGTGTTGCAAATGCACAATCTAATCGGCCACGCGGAGCGAAAACAAAGTTGTCACGTGTGGGAGTTTCGCGAATTGGTCTTCCGCATCGGCGTGCGAAAGTGCGGAAAGGACTTTGACGATGCTCTGATAGTTTCGCGTGACCCGAAGTTAATAACCCCGCGGCGCGGCGCCAAACTTTCGCGGACAATGTTCTCGGCCCCGCAGATTTATAAGATTCGGCCTTATTTGAAAAGTTTATGCAATTTCGCGGTCCCCGGCACACGGCCTGTAAATATTCGGTCGAACTTCGAACTTTCCGAATAATGCAGCTGAGGTTTATCGAAAAGGGTAGACACTACATAGAGATTAGATATTGGAAGGAACGTAGCATCATGCGTCATGAATTATCACATTGATATATACCGATGGACGCGGCTTGAGATTTCTGTCGAAATCTTATTGAAAAAGAAGCTAACAATGCTATGATATTATATATTTCAGTTATTTAAAAAAATATATTTAATATTTTTTTTAATATAAAAATATAAACAGAGTAAAAATTGCTTTTTCTTACGTTAGAATTATCGAAATTCGATTGCAGCATAATTGCAGCACGTATCCATTGTATCAAATAGGTATTTATATTTATTTTTAAAGAAATTGGATTTTTTATCATTAAAATGTTTTAATATGTTTAAAATGCTTTAATATTGTTTTAGCTTTAAACATTTTCTCGCTGATTGGAATTATTATCGACATATAGTGTTGTGTATATGTATAAGTATATATACATATGCACTCTATAAAGTTCAATATAATACCAATACATCAAACCGCGTACTTTGTTGCACACCGTATTATTTAATTAGTAAAAAAAATTTATTGGCAGATACACATGTGTGTGTATGTGTATGTACATACATAAATACATACATAGGTTTATAATAAAAATGATGGTAAAGAACAATGAATCTGAATATGACTTTCCACTCTATAAGTAATTTTGCAAAAGAGGAATATATTTTTCACGTTTTTCATGTTGATTTTTGCACAGCTATTTCATCCTTCTTCTTTTGCTACTCTATCTTTAACCATCAAACGTTTCTATTTTCGGAATTGCATTTTTGTGCAAAAAATTCTCTATACTTTTTGCAAGTATGTTCAAAGTTAAACTTTAACAGAAAAGAATTCAACAGACCATTCAAAGAGGTATCTGACAAAAGGAAGTTAAACCGTTTGTAAAAGAATTTTTTTTAACAATCTCCTTATTGTTGACTGTATAAAGTTATTTCCTTAAAGAGAAAAAGATCAACTGCACATCTCACGTTATTTTCAGTACCATAATTTTTAATTTATCCAATCTCGGATGCACCTCGCTTTTTGTGAAACAACCAGATAAAAGTTAAAAATAAAAGTTTGCGGGTCAGGATGAGTTTAAATAAAAACTTTCTCTCTGTCTTTCTGTCAGTTGAAATTACTAACAGTGTATTCTGTAGATGGATGCGCAAGATATTCAGTGAAATTTTAATCATATTCCGCAGATAACAATTGCACTGTATGTATTGATAAGCAGATCTTCCTCTCATAAGAGGATGCGGAATTTGGTTTCACAAAGGTACATTATCGAGCCCATGAATGCGACAGGTGCACATCAACTTATTGTTAGCATCTCTGTCAATATGTTCTATTCTATTTCCCGTACGTTAATTATATTTGCATTAATATACAGAAATTTGTTTTAGCATATACACGTCGAATAATATAGTGTTTAATAATACTTATAAAAATACGCTGTATCTCTCCTAAAAAAATATAAATAATTATCATTATATTCCAGAATTACAAGCTTGTAAGAACCACGCCGGATGTTCTTTAAAATATACAATGCCTATATTTACTCGACTAGTTCCTCTTGTATACGCTAACGTATATTTTAAGGTGCCGTGATTTCTTCTTTTAAATGACAGATAAAGAAATATACAATATAAATAAGTTTGTATATGTTTTTGCTGCTAAATCTATTAAAAGCAATAGAAATTTTTAACATATGTCTCGTTGTCGCGTGCGACAAACATAATACATATGGTCTTATTGATATTCCCGACAAATAATAGAAAGCATTAATAAAAAACTGTCACAAATAAAATCATTAATTCGTTCGCGATTTCTAAGAGATTTCTTGAGAGCGGTCAATGATAGCTAACGACTGTCCTTATTCTCTGCCAATTAACTATTAACGACTTATCGAGAAAAAAATGACCTCGGTCGAGAGTTCACGCGCCCCATCCGCGAGCGAGCGCCCGCGTTTATAATTAGAAAGTCGATTACCATGGTGCCCCCGTCGTGTCCCACGGTGACCCGGCATAATGAAAACAGCACCCCACGATAATTCACGGAAAACAACGCACTTTACGGAACCGATCTCACACAGCGCTAACTAAATATCAAATTAACTAAATTCGTTTACTTGTGCAAATCGGGATTATACAAGCTACGCGAGATGAAACCAGCGCTCTCTCTCCAATAAAGCGTTATACTATATAAAGTCATGTGTTATTATATCATCACATGTATATTACACACATACACATCGTCACGTTGATATGCATAGCATAATTCATATACGATGCGTCGTCTGGTCTTAGCTTAGTCAATATTTATTGAGGGAATTGATTGTCTGCAGCCTGCTTAATACGCATAATTTCACGCGATGAAATTGGATCAGTTGAATAAATAAACCTGGTTCTAGACATAAGCACATTGAATCGGCTCTTTATTTATACTTTCGTTGAATTGACGTTGAGTTGAAATCTCGAGTGACTTTAGATAAATTTGTTACACACATCATATACTATATACATACAAGTATTGTGATTAAATTCGTAAAACCGAAAATAAAGAAGAGTAAAAATAATCATATCTCTTTCTTCAATGTTATAAAAAAAATTTATAATTGCATTTTTATGTTGAGTTATTTTGAATGCTCTTATCTTATTTTCATTTTTTATTTTTATTTTTTTATCTTATTTTTATTTTCTCATTTCGATTCTTTAATATATACATATATTTTGGTGTGCATTATTATTATTATTATTATTCCACAATTAATCTTTTCTATCTTGAATTTTATAATTTATTTCATTAGGATTTATTTCAAAAGAATTAAAGATAAAGTTACTGCATCTCTCTCTCTCTCTCTCTCTCTCTCTCTCTCTCTCTCTCTCTCTCTCTCTCTCTATATATATATATATACATTCACAGTAGATCTCACTGTAAGATATATTCAAAACGTAGGCAAGTGATGTAAAACGCGCTCTTTTTAAATAATAATGAGCAAACCGCGGACTAAAGATTCTTAGTTAAACAATGTTTCGTAATAAAGTCAAGCTGGAGGTCACAATAATAACTTTAAATCCATTTTGTACAGAGCGATTACATCGAAAATGAAATTCTCCTTCTCGCCTCACGGCCATTTGTATCACGACTCGGTAATTTAACAAAAAGTTGCTCGCTCTATTTCGTTATTACATTTAAGCGCTTCCAACTACGGGGAGGGACTAACTCTCCAAGAAGTTTCAATGGAGCGCGCGCTATACATGAACGTTTTTCTCGTCCAAGTCTCGGTCCCCGGCGCTCATCCGTGTGCTTCGAGCGCTATCTCCAAGTACATATAACACGTATAAATCCGTCCGCCATAACTTCTTTGATATTCTCTCGTAAGACGGCCGCCGTGGCTCGTCGTCGTCGTTCAATAATCCTTGTTTCCTCGTCTCGGGAAAAAGTTTTCTCCGCAGGTCTTCGGAGGCGCACAAGGTGTTGCGCGTATTCCCAGTTTCTCGCAAATTACAGATTAAATCGCAACGCTTTCGCGTAGAAAACACCAAGTTCCCGAAAACTCACGCGATTGCGAATCGCGTTTACGGTAATCTGCATCCTACTTAATACGAGGCCGCTTCGTGATAAAAGATCTGGCGCAATTCGCGCGGCGCTTTCCTTGCCCGACTTACTCGAGAGTTTTTTTGTTTATTTCTTTATTTTTAACGCCCCCATATTTACGAAAGCTGCATCGTAACGAGCGACTTTTTAAAAGTCACTTTGTAAGTATATGGCGATATCCGCCCACCGACACTCGCCGTATACCGATCGTTACATCCGCCAATCATCGGCCAGTCTCGCTCGCTGTATTTCGTGAAAACCTTACTTTATGCGCGAAAATATAGGACGGGCAGGGGAGAGAGAGACCCAACGGGATAACCACCGCCTCCGGTGTGTTGGCTCGCATGATTGATGAAATTTGTGTAGGAGCAACAGGGCATACTTGTGCCCTGTAACCCCTCCGGGAACGGAATGCTCTTGATTGATAGAGGGTGTCCGAATTTGAAATTCCACCCAGCGGAAAATCGACTCCCTCCTCTCTTTCTTTCTTTTCACATTCGACGGTTTTTTTTTTTCTTCTTTTTTCTCTCCCTTGTTGCGTGGGCACGCGAACGTGTCGGACACACGCACAACGTCCGCGTCAAGGAACTTCCGCATTTCGGCGACGAGAGGGGTAGGAGGTTCCTTCCGGCACGATACCACACGCCGCCAAAGGACACTCTCTCGCCCGACCATCGTTCATCCGGGTTAAAAGCCGCTTCGATCCGTATACAAGCGCCTCACTTTCTCTATCTAACGTCCTCTTGTTGGTTAGCTATTTACAAGTCAAATGCGGTCGATCGATATACCTATACGACTAGGTTTGAAGGAAAGGACCGCTGTCGCGGAAGAGAAACGAGAAATCGACGCATACAATATCACGACGAGTATCGTCCTTTAGTATCTTAGTGTTTGACATGCATAACATTAACCCCACTGCGCTTTTTCCGAAAATATTCCGCGAAGAGGAGAAAAGGTTCCGCGCATATATATGTACATGTATCATGAACAATATATTTTGAATAAAGTGTACGCTCCGGTTTTCAAAGAATGCTGTTTTATCTTCGAATCTAAAAGCCGCTGACAAAAGAAAGGCCGAGGCGATATGTATATGTGACAGGTTTAAAGAAACGATGCGCTCGCGTACACATTTATTCTGATCCCGGGAGCTGCCGGACCACCGATCGAGCTTCAAAAGAACTGCTCTCGCAGCCACCACGACAATAAAGTCCCAGGATTGCGAGCAAGTGCAGGCAACCGCGGCCGCGCTCTTTGTGGATAGAGACTTCAAAAAGTTCGCGGCACCCGGGAAGTAAAGTCGACCGCGCGAAGCATGTATATGTGAAAAGTTGGCGGAAATCTACAACGGCACATACGTCGGAACAAGTTTCCCGACAGGTCCCGGTGCGATCTTCGGCACGAACAGATTCCTCCTCCGTGACATTAATTCGCCGTGATGCGCCGCGTTTGCTTTGTACTTCTCTACTTCAGAAACGAGAACATTATATACGTGTTCAATAATTCCGCTATAACGCTCACTGACAATTGAACCGTGTTTAATTCAAAAGCGTTCTTCTCGTCTTTCTCGCCAAGACAATTTCATTCCGCTCAACCGAATATATATATATATATATACATTTGCAAGAGTTTGTAGAGAGCGTAAGCTAAAAGACGAAGTAAATAAAAAAAATAATTAAAATCAACGAATTAATTTAGATCAAAATTTATATCGTATATCCTATCTATGAACTGTTTCGCATTGTTTCGAAATAATGTTTTTCCATCAACATTCGCGATATAGCTCGGATACTTTTTCTTTCTCGTTGATTTAATTCGCGGAAGAGACCTGGAATGAGAGTTGCGCTTGTCGACGGGGAAGACTAATTTGATGCACAACCTCGGACTCCACGGCGATAATAAAAGGGTAGTACTCTAGTCGTCGCGTTGTATTAATTTAACTTTGGCGAAACGCGTCGACGCGACGCCGGTGTTGAGGAGTACGCGAGTGCTGTAACGGTATTAAAAGCTAAATTGCCAACAGTAGTCCTCGGTAGAGCGTCCCGGTCGGAAATTAGCGAGGTTGACTAACAAAAAATAAAAAGAAAAGAAAGCAGACTCGGGGGAATTCAGGGGACAGGAGAGGCGAGGAAGACAGAGCGGCTGTAGAGACGAAGAAAATCCCGAAGGTCTCCGATGGCACCAAACTGGCCTCAGAGTAGTCGAATACGTAGTCGGACTTCTCCGATAACACGAAAAGTCGACTTTAGTCTCTCGTACGGCGAGCCACGAAACAACCCTGTGCTAGGTAACGGCTTATGCCGCCGTATAAGAAGCAGCGGTGCATTTAACACCAACATATCGATCGCGAAGTCGCGCGCGTTTCAACAAATCCGAATTCGCGCGCACACATTCTACAAAGTTATATAATATAATATATAATTTTCTATGCCACACACATGCATTGATGCGTTCACAATGCACTGTTAAAAACATATGATGATGTTTATATCAGCATAAAATCATTACGTAACCACGTAATTTGCTTGGTATTAGTCACGAACAATTATTTCAGCGTATATTAACCAAAAGTGTCAAATAGCGTGCCGGATATTTGTATCGCATACAAATTATTCAAAATTATTAAGCACCCGCATATTATTTGGTAATAATTAATTCCTGTTGCGTATATACGTAATATGATTATTCGATCGTATAATTAAACAATGATCTACATTCATGTTCAACTATCAATAATGATGAATATGCGTGAATCGCAAAACTATAGCCTTGATAAATATTAATATTATAGCTTTTATATATAGTATATAGATATAAAATATACGATGCATATATAATATCTTGACGTAATGTATCACGAAAGACGAAACTCCTCGTTTCGTCATATGCAATTCCGTTTAACTAAATAAGTTGTACGGTCGCGATCTCGCAGTCATGTTCTAACGTCATCGCGCACGTTTTCGCTGTTAATAGGATTCCTCGAGATGGGACCGAGAACGACAGGCCGGTGGTTGCTCTGTGCGGCGTTTATGGTCGCCCTGTGTCAAGGCCAGCAGGACTGGATGCAGTGCTCGTCGACTTGCAGGTGCAAATGGGTGTCCGGCAAGAAGACCGCCGAATGCATTAAGCAGAACCTCACGCAGGTGCCGGGAGACCTTTCGACCGAGATTCAGAATCTCGATCTTACCGGCAATCGCATAAGTCATCTCACACACTATGCGTTCGATCGCGTCTCCCTGGTGAATCTGCACAAATTGGTGCTGCGCGAATGCGGCATCGAAACGATTCATACGGACGCTTTCAACGGCCTGAAGATCGTCATCGAGATCGATCTGTCGGGTAACAATATCCGTACTTTACATCCGGGCACCTTCGACGAGACTCAACGATTGCGCGTGTTGTTGCTCAGTCAGAATCGATTGAGATTGCTGGAGAACGGTCTGTTCTTCAATCTCACCTTCCTGCAGAAAGTGACGTTGTCGGAAAACAGATTGGAACGGATCGAGGAGAGGACGTTCCGCAAGCTATCGGACTTTGCCTCCCTCGCTCTGGACGGGAATAACTTCAGTACTTTGCAACTGCAGAGCTTCGAGGATCTTCCTAAACTCGGCAGCCTCGAACTTCGGAATAATCCCTGGAATTGTAACTGCCACCTCAAAAGGTTTCGCGACTGGACGATCGAACGAAAGTTGTACACAAAGCCGACCACTTGCCAGCAACCGCCCAACATGGCCGGCAAGATGTGGGACGAAGTTACCAGCGACGAGTTCGCGTGCAGACCGAAAATCATCGCCATCGGCCCGGCGACCAAAGTCGAGATGGGCAGAGGAGACGTGACTCTCTCGTGCAGAGCAACGGGAATCCCACGTCCTCAGGTAATTACACTTTCGTGCGGACGCCGTCGGAAATAGCGTTCGGTTAAACTAATCGTAGACTAATCGTAGATTTCACTCCGCGCTCCAGGAATCTACAGTTTAATACGATCTTATTTATGTCTAATAGTCTACCGTCTAATATTCTATTCAGCGATTCGTTCAATTTTTCTTACCACTACTCGCGATATAAAACACACGTGATTATTTGTTTCAGCTATCTTGGGCGCATCGTACCCGTGTCTTAGACCAGGCCTCCAAACGTCCGAATAGCGACAGAGGCTACGTACTGTCAGCAAGCCACGATTGGTTGAATCTCACCATTTTTGACGCGACGCCCTCCGACAAGGGCGATTACATCTGCCACGCAAAGAGCCCGGGCGGCGACGCCGAGAAGAACGTGACCCTGGCCATCGTGGGCGACGCGCTAGGCAGCAGAGACAACGTTATCAACCTGCCACTCGCCATAGGGCTCGGCGTCGCCGCACTGTGCCTGCTGATAGTCACGATAGTGCTTTGCGTGTGCTACTGCCGGCGTCACCGGACCAGGCACGACGAGAAGGGTCTCGAGGCGGCGTCCTTGGAGCATCACGGCCTCGGCGAGCAGGAGAAATCCCTCATCACCACTATCAATCCGGTGGTGAAGCCGCCTAGGCGCTACGAAGCACCGTCGGTGACGTCACACGGTACGGAGATGACGGAGCTGAATCGCACGTTGCTCGACAACGACTCCGTCTTCGGTCAGTACACAGCCTATATTACTAAACAGTGCGTGGCCAGATGCTAGCGAGAGATTATCTTACATTAGACTTGACAGATCTCGAAACACATTCGCGGACGTTGATTGAAAATCGAAAGTCATCAGCTGATACGTCTTCGATGACCCGCGCAATAATATCGATCATTGAAGTAATATTCTTTCCCCTCACGGGGAAACGAGAGACGATATATGTCGCTTATATAATGTACAAATAACGTGTGCGTGTTTGTACGTATGTGTGTATGTGTAATTATAAATCGATTTGTTTCCTGTGTCGAGCGCGCGGACCCGTAATGCGAGAATTGACCGACGGTTTATTATCAGGTGTCATCGATTTTAAGATAAGGAGAATCCGCCAAATAGGGCAGCTAGGAGACTAATAAGGATTCGTTAGGAACGCTTATGATACCACTGAGTACTCTTGAATATATTATAATATTATCGTGCTGCGACAGCGCGAAGACATACGTCATCCGCGTTCGACAACATTATCATCTAGGAATAATATTTTTTGTAGATATGAGAAAAAGGAGCAAATTTGTTAATTTTATTTTCAAACGCGAGAATGTTAGTTATCAATTGCTGAATAGTAAATAGCTGAAACGGTTATAATTGCACAAGTAATGACGACAATAATAAGGTTTAAGATTGTTTTGTATATCAACGTGCGAGCATTGTTAATGAAAATATTTTTCAACGAAATTACGCAGATAATTGTATGCGATAATTATTGAAATGTCAAAGATATCTTAACTCGATAAGATTATCATCCGAAAAATACTGTAAAAAAACATAACTTACATGATAACGCGAGATATTCGAACCCTGTAGCAAAGTTTATGAATGTCATATGATCCTCACACAGTGATACGATATATACCGCCGAACGTTTATGCATAATCAACGACGCTCGTGCAACGTAGTTGCATTTTTCGACCAAATTACTAATGAAAGCGCGCTCCCGGTTGCGATGATATTGCGACTTGATAATCCGATTAAAAGCACTCGCGCTCGTCAAGGATATAATAATATCATGCCATTTTCACGTCAAGATCTTACTAAGGCAACGTTCTGGCGTATATGCTACCTTGCCGCGCGCGTCTACGTCTCGCGAACCTTCCCGCGCATATAATATTTTTTTTCTCTCCCCGTTTTTCTTTTTCTCTCAACAACCTCTTCTTATTGTTAGATTTTCCTTTTTTAACGTTCGTCCTTCTCTTTTGTTCATGTTCTCGCAGCTGACGGTGTCGGGAGCGGTGTCGTCGACAGGGTAGGCGACGACGAGAGGGAGCACGAACTGGCTACTCCGGAACTCGACGGCGGCAGCGGGGGCGGAAGCGGAAGCGGCGGTACCGGCGGCACATTGCCGCGGGGGAGCGCCGGTTACCATCATCGACAATATCCACCAGATCTGCTGGCGTTTTCTGGCGGTCGCGGTGCATCGCCAACCAGCCAGACGTCAACGGTGACTGACAGCTCGCGTCTGCCTAATCAACACGTGACGGCGACGACGACGGCGGCGGCGGTGGCGTCGTCGTCATTGTACGGCTCGCCGCCGTCCGGCCAGTTCCATCCAGCTGCCTTCAAGACGTTGCCGCACAGTCGCAGCGTGACACCGTACAGCTTCGGACCGTCGTCGTCCTCGTCATCGATGGCACCGGTGCTACCGCGTCACGGCTACGTGACGATCCCGCGACGACCGCGGGCGCCCAGTTGGAGCAGCGGACCCCCGACGTCGCCCACCGACGTCCTCGAGCCGGTCTATGATAATCTGGGGCTGCGCACCACGGCGGACGGCAGCTCGGTGCTATCGTTGAACAAGAGCCCGGAACCAGCGTCCTCGTCCATGCGGGGCCGGCCGCTTCCGGTCACGCCAGGCGGTTCGCACTACGGTACGATTCAGCGTAGCACGCCGAACATTCTGACCGGCAGTCCGCTGGACCGGGCGGCACCGGAAGGCGCGGCCGAGTGGCCGATCAAGCTGCCGGACGAGAGCCTGAACGGCGGCCATTCGCTGCTGACGCAACAGCAACAACAAGCTGCTCCCGCCAGCAATACCCTCGGCAGGAAAGTGCCGCCTAGACCGCCGCCGAAGCCGAAGAAGAAGTCCGCCAACGGGCCGACGCTGTACGAGGACGAGGGAGAGGACGGCACGGAAGTATGATATCACGGGTATCGTCCGCAATGAGGACGATTGGTCGTAGTACGCCACGATGGGGAGCGTGCGACCACTTTTACAATAAACCGGTAGTGCCTTTCGAAACGCGCGTTTCGCGCGCGTCAAACTTCCACTTCGCTCGGTGAGTCGCAGTCATCCGGAGGATGAAGGAGGCGACCCGGGAAGACTATGTACGGCATCGGCTCGCCGAAATCACTGACGATGATGTTCAGACATACGATACGGCGATTGGACAATTGTGTCACCTGTTTCCTTCCTGTAAGTCATCATCTCTTTTCCTTCCTGTCTTTTTTGTAAATTATTTTATAAATTATTTATTGCACGCTGCGGAGAGAAATCCGAGGTATCCAAATCCAATGAATCGTGCGATCCGTACGAATCATCTCTTTTAAATGATCCGGGTGTCATTCTCTGTTCCTCGTCTCTATCGATGTATTATTTTTTTTTTTTTTTTCTTTTTTTTTCGTCGAGTTCCTTTAGTTTTTTATTTGGCGCCAGTCACGCGCGGTGAGGTGATCACGTGATAAAGTGAACACATTGTTCCGGACACATTGTTGCCGGCTTAGTCGATAAGGCGAAACCTGTTTAGTATGAAATTTATGCGAAACAGGAGAGAAGCAACTGCTGCAAAGTGCTGAACACAAATCGTTCTGTCAAGAGCGATATCAGTGATTTCGTCTTCTTTATTCGCAAATGGATAAAATCGCGATCGTTTCGATACGATTCACATGTACAATATAAACGGAAATGTTCAGATTCAGACAAAGCAACGTTTTTGCACATGTTACATTTATGCGGGGAAAACGTAATGAGAATTTAACATTGTTAAGAAATTATATAGCTGTTACATGTCATCCTGTCGCGTTTCTTTTTTTAATGTCAAAATTCCAACGCTTGTATCGAATCGTAGCAAGGACCGTCGCATTTCCATGCGACGCGAACTCTCAAGCAAAGCTTACATCGAATGGCGTAACGATCTACATATGTCCCTTTCCCCTCTGTAAGAGCATCGTTACACCGAATATTCGTAGAGATATCCCGCACTCTGTTAACGATATTCGGTATCTATAATCATTAAAAGATATTGCGATAATTATAGTAGTAAATTGACATTACTGTATACTTTGCATAATCGGGAACTTGCAGTATTTTGTCAATTTATCGTTACAATTATTCTACTCAATGTATTTTAATCTATAATACGAAAGAGACGTGTATAATAAAATCGAAAAAGATATTAACAGATGTCGTTAACGGAATACGTAATATAATACTACTATATGAGGTGCCATGTTTTGTATTATGTTAAACGGATAAATCTCTATTACGACAATGTATAAACCTAAAGTAGATGTAAGTGCGATATGACACTCGAACGCGTGTTTGAGCCTGTAAGAACAAATGTATTATGAAAATACGATTAAGACGGTGTGCAACCAAAAAAAAATGTGTACGTAGGTAACGTCTGTCTCTGTCGACGCTAACTTGCACGAATATCGTGACTTTGGAGTTCGTATAATCAATTATCGTCGGAATAAACGAGTGATATCAGAATCGTCGTATTTTGGAAATGCGGTTAATTTGGCGTCGCTGTCCAATTGATCTTCAAAACCACAATCATGCTAACTATAATTAGATAACACCAAAAATGACTAGTTTAATGTATATATATCCGCTGTATCGACTCAAATTTACTTCGAAATTTCATATTAATTGAACGCGCGTTTCAATTAGCAAACAGCAACAGAATTTCGATTGTTAATAATTGCAGCATCGCGCATAATATCCGCACTGCGCGAAGAATCATTGATCGGAAGTAGCGAGCGTAATATGCAGAGCTCGAATGCCGATCGCGAATCAAAAGGGACATTGCGGAATGCGGGGATAAATGTTAGATGGACATGATTTAAAAAGATGGGGATATTACGACCTGTCGTAAACGTGGAATTTAACGCGTCACTATTTTGAGATACGCTCGATCGCTGCAATTCCTACCATCGACGACAATATATCGCGAAGTAGAACGTCCATGCGAGCTATATATCATCGACGAACGAACGAACGAACGGACTTATGGTCCCGAATACCTGATGGTCGATAAATCGTCTCTTCTTGAAACTAGAAAACATGTGACTTGTCGAAGCGATTGTCGCGCGCGCGCGCGCGCATACACACATACACACAGGCGAAGCGCATTTTTCTTTCGTTGAAGTTAATGCTTTTTTGACGGGGAAACTCATTCGAGCTTGTCTTTTCTTTTCTTGTTTTTTCTGCGATGCGATTCCCGCGATATGAGTACAGATCGTCCCCACTTGCTTCCATTATCTTCCATGCCGGGGTTAATTCTGTCGATTTGCCATTTCCGTTTTCACCGCGCGACATCAAGCCGCTATACATCGTGATAAGGAGTGCTTATACGTGCTTACACACCAGCACAAAGAGCGCCGCTTCACCCGTAGGTGATATTTCACCGGGGGTAAAGCGTGTAGGTAGGTAGGAGAGAACGTTCTTTAACTGCGAATTTATCGCCGACGAGCTACCCCACTCTTTATGCTTTTGTTACCTTTTTATCCGGGAGATTAACGTTCTATTTCTCTGGCTTTAGCAGGGATTTTTCGGACGCGATTATATACAACTTGTTGCGATTGCGCGCAGGGCGGTTGCAGTTCTCTCCTTTCTTCTGTAACACTGTAACACTGTAACAAAGTGCCGAGTAGTCGAGGAGATGTATTTCCGATGTGAATCCAGCGCGCGCACAAACTTGACTTACACCGTCGAACGATGCTTGAATCCAAAGGACGCTCTCGATCAGTCCGACATCCTGTCTTTCAGACGACTCGCAGATTTGTTCGGCCAAAACAACGACGAATCCTTCTCCATAAATGTATTACGCGGGATCGTATCGCAATATACGAAAGTGGTGCACTTTACCTATAGATTTAGCGAATCGAAAGGTCGCTTTTTTTTCCTCTTTTATACAATTGTATGATAAGATTAATATTTCGATATTAAATACTTTGGTACTCTTTGGACTAGCTAATTAAATTAATTTTTTTAAATAAAAATGATTTAAACTTGAATATATAAATAAGTGAAAAATATAATGTATATTTTATTAATTAAAGACAATTCTTTTTTTATTGTATAATATTATACATGCGTATATAGATGCTGCGATCAAATTTAATTTCGGGGAATAATATTTTTTTCAATTTTTCGTGTTTTTTATATACATTTCGTTTTTCTTTTGGAAGGTTTATTTTTTTACATTTCTCTCGATGGCATCAGTTATATGTGAGATTCACAAGAGCATAGCGTGTGACGGGGTCATCGATATAAAAAAAAAAAACCGGGCTTCGTGCCCACGTTATGCCGAACAGTATTAAGCTCTCGATGACTGCAGTTTCGAGGGCAAAGAAGGCAAACCGCCCGGGTGAGACGTGCCGGAGAAAATAGCGACGCGATCGTGTCGCCTCGATTTTTTCGCTGCAATCGACGAGTGACGAACCCGACGATTTATAGCGGCGCGTATATATATATTTGTATTCGCGATAGCTTAATTAATGTTCCCAGTTTTTCGTGCCCTAGTGCCAACCGACGGCGATGTTCCCGTCTCCGTTTCCTCGCGACGTCGAATTATGCGTGAAATGTTATTTTGCGCTCTTTTCTTGCGATTTGCCCCAGGTGGCAAAAGCAGTCATTTGTCAACTGTTCCATCCAATGCCTCGAAAACGATATACATACATATATATCGCAAACGAGAAGTTCGCACATCGACGTGACCACGAAAAATCGGGCTCGCACGATCGGAGAGAACGTCGGACAGTATTTTAAGCGGCCTAGCAGAGTCGCGGATCGCCCTGCTCGACCACCGTGCCATGCCATGTATATACACCCCCTTTTTCTCTCTCTGTCTCTCTCTGCACCTTTATCCATATACACTGTTCATATTGTAAATGCTATACGCGATGGAAGCTAGCACGGCACGTCCGGTCGTTACGGCGCCACGAGTATATTTTTGTAATTTTGTATTTTGAATTGTGCTCTCCGCATGTGCAACTCGACGTCTCGCTCCGGTCCGGAAGCCGATTAGCGGCGACGAGAGAGAGCCGGGTCTCGGTTCTGTCGATACTACCATACCGTATACGTATGTACGGATGTATACACTGCGATCGGAACCCCCGGATGCAGTATTTCGGCGAGGTATTGGAAGACCCACCGATGCACGTTCCATTTAACACTATGGGAAAGTGCCGCGCACGTCCGACAGTTAACGAAGCGAATGTGTATGCATGTATGTATATGTACCCTCGTGTACCCGCGGCATCGGGATAATTTATTGATTGTCGCCGAATTGTATCCGCAGGATCGCGACTGTGAAACCGTCTCACCACCTATGCAGCTCTCACACCGCGAAATGTTCGACACCGACCGATCATGATAATCACGGAAACGTCTATTTCGAATCCGATCTCGTCTCTGTCAACGCGTATCTTCCTTACAAAGCTCTCTCTCTATCTCTCTCTCTTTATTACAATTAGCGAGGAACTTGTTATAATCCTCAACAACGAAATAATTAAGATTCTTCAAGATTCTTTGCAGATTTTTATCCGAGTAATCCGAGACTCGAATAAAATTCTTTAAACGTCATCGAATGCCTGCTTTTTTTTTTTTAAGAATAAAAAAGTCAGATTTATTTTGCATTGTTTTCGATTGGTTGTCAAAGATATTCTGCTCTTTCGCGTTTTTATTAAAGATTTTTATTTCATCATTGTTCCAAGATTCCTGATAATTACTGATACAAAAAATTGCTAGAGGATTGACGTATAATCGGGAATATATATAATTAAAAACGTGACTTCTCTTCGTACGAATAAAAACAGGTCATTTAACGCTTTCGTTATAATGCGATATATACCGCGAATTCTCAGCGCTCAATTATCTATCCAATTGCCGCATCGTTTGCGTGATATTTCAAATATGCACACGCACACTCCTCGTTTCCAATACCTTTCGATTTGTACGTGTTCGTGAAGTGTAACGCTTAATTTACATTAAAATAGGATATAATTTACTGACTGACACACAAACAAACTCGTTTAGGCTATTTTGTTGCTGCGCTGCGCACAGGTGAAAATTTAGTTTTGGCATTTATCGGATTTATTAGTGGCGTCATTTTAATAATGTTAACATATATTCATATACAAATTGTATCATTAATATCATTTATATAATTACAAAATGACCATGGTTATTCAAATTATTAAATAGTTTTAATGATCCAAATTATTCACATTAATTTTAACAATATCGCGGATTAAGGTATTTGAAAGAATTTTAAAAAAGATATCAGATTTCGCTTTCAATTTGTAGATGTATATGCTTGTATACGAAATGGCATATTGATTTAATGAAATAACGCTTCACTCTCTGCCAATGAGCGGTCACAATCGAAGGTACCGTCCAATAGACCGGTCCAATCTTACTTACAATATTCCAAACAGTTATTTATGTGGATCTAATTAGAATACTTTTTATAAAACGCGTGTATTTTGTAGAGTACAGTTCAGTGACAGCATTCGTATATAGACTTAAAACGTATTATGCCGAATACTTAGCGTTCTGCATTTACGCAACATTCCGTGGGAATAATTTTGTATTCTACGATATTATATAGTATGTAGAATATTATATATTCGAGCATTTTGTTTCTTCCCAAAAATCGTGCAAATGTTGATTTAAAAAAAATTAGATTGTTTAAACGAGAGATATGCACATATACATTCCTGACCCAAATACGTTGAAGATGTTCGGAACAAATTTTGTGCATTTATCGTTATAAATTTTTTTACACTGGATTTTTATCAAATAAATTTTCTAATGTTATAATTTTATAGTGTGCAAAAGTATTCGGTAAATGATTTAATTATTCGTCTCTCAAGACTGACATTCTTAGAATTAGGATGATGTATCTTCTGGTTTTACACCGGAACTCTATGGACGCAATCTTTTCGTTATTTCTCGATAAGAGGGGAATTGCATTTATACGAAAGCACATAAATAATGCCATCATGAATTTTATCTAAATTAATTGGTGCGCTTTACACTATGTAAAACCTTTTCTTTCTAGAAAATGTATAATTTGTCAATTTATATATATTTGTATATAAAATACAAAAAAAACTTACGCGTAAAAAGACGTAAATAGACAATGTTATCACCGAACGTCGATTGAGACTCTCGAATGGACTCTCAAACTGCGTTCGTTTTATCTTTATAAGGACTCGTTAAAAAAAATGCGATTTTTATTTTTAAATTCTTCTCATTACGCACGAATTGTTAAAACTGCCTAATTGCTACATCTAATGGCGCTAAATTTCGATGGGAGATAAATATAAACACGCATATTTAGAGTAACCATATAAACAGTGATGCAAAACGCAAATTATGTTTTCAGTATACATGTATAATAATTTTGTTAAAACACGTTGAACTATATAATGTCGCATAAGAATCGCATCTGACTGATTCTTCAATAACTATGTACATTTCTCTATGAATCATCACGAATCATGAATCAAAAAAAAAAAAAAAGAAAATAATATTTCAACACAGTTTCGTATCTCGAAACATAACGAGAGTAATGTGAGATTGTGGGAGAGATAAGAGAAGATTGAAAAAAATTTCTATCGAGATAAGAGTTACAATGATAATGTGAATGTAAATGATTTATATTTGCGTGTCATGTTGTAGATAATAATCTCTCTGAAATGTAACCCACATCCGCATTTCCGCGAGATTAGTTAGATGGGTTTAGAAGTATCGACGATTGTGCGAGGAAAAACCTCGCGATTGTTAACGGAATATTTTTACCGTTATTCCTATTAATATTTCTTGTAGTAACTATTTGTATTATTATTATTATTATTATCATTATTGCTTTATATAATTACTACTATTTTTTAAAATCAATATAATTTTTAGCTATTGCTACGATTATTATATTTGCGCTATTACGCAGTTATTAATGTCGCTATTTTATTGTCGTCATTACTGTAATTATTTATGGAAAAAGATACCTTTGCCTTGTATAACGAACGTTTCGATTTACAGTTGTTCAGTATAAAATTTGGTCGAGTATGATTTGTATGTACTGTAATTATTTATGGAAAAAGATACCTTTGCCTTGTATAACGAACGTTTCGATTTACAGTTGTTCAGTATAAAATTTGGTCGAGTATGATTTGTATGTACAATGTATTAACATAATAATACTGTGGCGCTGTAAATATTATACATATTTTATAAATGAAATATTTAGTGTGATTGTAATATATATATTACAACAATGTACTAAAAGCACCACTCTGTACACTCCACTAAATATATGGATTAAATTTTAATAAATACTTCCCAATCCCATATAATCTGATACATATTTTCTTTCACTCGCCATTTTTTAAATGTTTTTATTATTTATAATAAATAAATAAATGAGTGCGTTTCATTTAAAAGAATGTATATTTTTTGTTAAGAAAATAACAATATACATATATATTTTTATCGATGAAAATATAACATACTTTTATCTCTTATCATTTATAATTATATCTCAAAGTAAAAAATATTAAAATTTTACAATATAATGTCTCTTAAACTTTCTCTTCTTTGGTCTCTTTCTTTAGTTTCGATAATGCAGTCTCGCCATATTTCTCCATCAATTCTTCGACAAATTTATCCTTCAGTTCTTTAAGACATCTGTAACATAAAATATAAATCCGATCGATCGTTGAATAGCGAATGGACACCTAGCGGTTTCATTTTGATTCTATCGAATTTCTGAAATACGATATATATATTACCTTCTATAAACAGAATCTGTCCTAAATTTGCCGATGTCTAAGCTAGGAGCGTGAGGTCGATGGATAATAAAGGTATCTGGTAAAACTATATACCTATAATTTTTCAATTTTCAATTTAAATCGTACATTACATTAATTGTCCGGGTACCTATTATTTAAATAAAATTATTGCGGCTTACTTATAATTTAACGCTGTTAAATGGGTCACATAAGAAACTTTATTCCAGCCAAATCCGACAAATCTTGTGTCATATTTCGGAGCGAATTTTGAAACTACTATATAAGGTTCGAAATCCGGCTCCCATGAAATCTGCAACGATTTAATCATTATATTCATATTTTTCTTGCACACATATGTTTATTATATGTATCTTTATTAATATATTCAGTAATATATAAATTATTTCACAGAATCCGGTGCCATCGATACACATCTTTCTCAATTATACGGATATCGTTACGCACTTCGTAAGGTTCTGTGCTATTTCGCCAAAAACTGTAATTTGTAGCAGCGTGTCCTTGTGTCCAGACATGATAGCGAAACGTGTATAAAATACCACGTTTAAGAAATTTCAGCAATTCTTCTTTATTAGCGGGGAACGTAAATCTATAAGAGAATAGAGAAAAGGAGAAAGGCGATTTCCGTATATGAAAAAAAAATCTATTCGACATTATAACAACGAAGAATTACCTGTAACGCTCGGTTTCGAATGCTGGTACGATCAGAGCTATTTTATCCAATTCATTAATATTTAATCGAATTATATTGTTCATGAGATTTTCATACAGTCCAAATTGCGGTAAAAAGTCGACATCGAGTTGAAAAATGAACGGGGCCGATACGTACGATATCGCAATATTCCTTAAGTAATTAATAGGATACAGTTCCTGGTCGAAGAGCAATAATTTCATAAATGAAGAAGAAGGGAGATTTTATTGAAATATATTGCAATAAATAATTTTCTCTTTCATCTCTAGGTGTAATACCACGCGATAAATCGTGATACATTTAGAGCTAATAAAGAATACAGCTTTATAAAGTGTCGTTTTAATTTTTAGTTAGCTATACTTTAAAAAATAATTTAATTTGCTTTTTAATATCGCTGTAAAAAGTTGCGTCCGTTTTATTGCGCATTTAAGCGATTAAATTCGTTTGCTTTTTAACACTTTTAAAATTAAAGACACAAAACGCACCCCGTCTTTGTATACAACGTGATAGGCGATGTTCCTCCTCGTCCGCAAATCTGTGGAACCTCGCACAAAGTTCAGAAAATATTGAACCTCTGCGTCGGTCAGATAAAGCGCGACGCTTATAGTCCCTGGCCAATGTTTCGCCAATGTTTCCAATAGCGGTATCCTCTCAACGCTACACTGGGTGACTAAAGCAACATCCGCCGACGAGTACACGTTGTATTCGTACTCCAGTAAAAAGGGATACGTGCGATACAAAACAGTAGCGCCTTTCTCGAATTCTCGACAGGGGCTCGATTCGTTGTACTAAAATATACGGACGCGCAATAAAAATCATGCAGTCGCAATAAATTTATTTTAAATTATCAGGATACTTTGGAATATCCCAACTCACTGGAAGTACACTCTCGTGCTTGTCACAGCCGAATAAGCGCTTTCGCAACAGATTGCCGTCCATTTCGAGAAAGACTCGGTGCAGTTTTCGAAACTCGTTAACGTGCTTATTGTGAACGTCCTGCTTACGCGGGGAATTCCAATGGAGAATCTAAAAGTAAACGATGCAGCCCAAGTCAAGTCGATCGAAGTTCCATCGTATCTGAACAAAGAAGTTAATGGCGAGAAACGTACGTTTATACGATTGGTGTCGCGATAGCAAGTGTCACTTAACGTGTGATCGCTCAACTGTATATTCCAAACACACTCTATCCTATACACGATATTCGGTTGCTCATTGATCACCGCGTTTATCACATCCTGATCAGCCAGGCTAGTCTCCGATATGTATCCTAACACGCGCTTGGTGACGCTCTTCCACGAGCTCGCAAATTTTCCATCGCGTAGCCGTCGCAGGTGCATCAGAATGACCCCGGTATTAAATCCCCGACCTAAAGCTGGCCAGGGCCGTTGACCGTACGACAACACCTTTACGTACCAGTTGCTCTGATTTTCGACCAAGCCTAGAGTCTGAACCGCCGAGAAGCTCTCGAACATTTTCCATAATGAATATACGTCGCTCATGACAGTCACGTCCGTATCCAACACGAGTACTTTGTCCTCTCGCATCGCGTCCGGTAGTATCAACTTCAAAAGACCATAAACCCCGGAGTAATGCGTGTTCGGTATCCACGAGACTTTCGGCATCCATACCTCGGCTCCGTAGAACGTCACGTTCACTAAAATAATCGGATCGAGAACGATCAAACAAAAGAGAGATATTCCATGATTTCGCTCGCGTAGGAGAGGAAAAAAACACGCAATCTACCAACCAAATATACGTGTTAAAAAAAGGGAGCAGTTCTGTGAATCTCTTGAAAAATTTTAAGTTTAATAAAACTTTTCACATATAATCTGTTGAAAATTTAACTGATCCAATTAAGTAAATTTAACATTTGCGTGAAAAAGGGTATCTCTCTCTATTTTCTTTTTTTTTTTTTATGTATATTTCGTACTCTCTGCGTCTGTTAACGCACAGACATGGATAAAAATTAGGTTTCTCTGCTTCCATGTGTACGTCACAAAGAGATGCGCGCCCTGTCGTAAAAGCGTACAAACCATGCGGCAAATCCCACGTTTGGAACAAAGTTGAAAGTGTTCTCCTCGCAATTTCGTCGACGAGCAAATGAAAATGCAACGGATTCGTACGATAAAATAGAATAGACTTCACCACGGTTACGAGAGAAAAGCTGGAATTGTAACCGGCGCACACCATAGCTATGTGTATCGTGTCGCACTTCACCTTGAAAATATAGAATATCATCAATTCGCGTCTGATGAATACTAATGAAAATAAATATGCTTACGCAAGCATACCTCGAAATTGTTTTTCAATTGCGATCGTTCGAAAGAATAATCTTTCAGCAAATTCGATGTTTCCACTTCTACCGACAACGATCGCCAATTTCTTTCAACGTTTGATTTTCTTACCTCCACGGAAGGGACTAGAAACAACGTTCTAATATTCTCTCAATATTAAAAAATAAGATCGATAATATCACAATTTTTTACCATTTAATAACAGGTACAAATAAAAAATAACGGATGGTATTAAAATGCCCAACAGACATCCTAGCCATGATCGAGCCATTGTAATACGCCATACATATTTCTTAATTCGCGATATGATGTCTCAATAAATTAGACTAGATGCACGCTGAAATATATGAAAAAAAGGAAAAATTAATTCAAGACTCGTGCATTTTCCTCAAGCAATGTCTTAAAATCCATATAATTCTATACCTTATTCATAGGGAAACATTTTTCTTTCATGCTTGATAAGAAAGAAAGATTTAAATCTATAATCTAATTATTAAGTCATAAATGTAGAATCTAATTGTAGATATAGAATTTCAAAGATGCACTGACGAAGGATTCAAACAACAGCAAGATTGCAAAAATGATGCAACAATGCATTTATTGTTATTGTACAAAAGTTGAGTGTTAATTTTATGTATGTATATTATATATAATATATGTGTATATATATATATATATATATATATATATATATATATATATACATAGTATATAGAAAGTAAACTATTGCAATATTAGATATACATGCTCCGATTCACTTGATATCTACTAATATACATATAAGAGTCAATAGATCATGTTTAACCTACGAGTTTATGAATGTGTTATATCCAATTTCCCCACGTTATGTAGGTAGCATTATGAATGCGACGCAATCATAATGCATGCAAATTAGTATCGTAAATGAAAACGTTATATTCCTTGCGTAGAGAAATTCCGAATAATTATACCGCAAGTGCGAAATTCATGCATCAACATTCGGCACATGTCAATAGGCAGACGTTAATTGTAAATAGTGGCGATAAATAAACGAAGCTTGATATATTAATTCTTTATTGCCCAACATAACTTTCAAGTTTTTTGTTTTTGTTTATATGCCTTTTTGTTTTATCGCGTGTTGTGACTTTAACAATGTGAAAATCTATTTCCATATTTTGCTTCGTATCTTCAAAATGTATATACAGTGTACGTACAAGATAAATATTATTTGTTTTATTTAATTAATTTTTATTATACATGTGCGTATTTTATATCTTTCAAAGCATCCAAAAATAATGTTGGACAATAAAAGACAAATTAAAGATTTATTTTGAGAAAAAATAGATATTTATTAACGTTTATATGTAATTGCGATAGAGTAAACATTCTGAATCATAATGTTGTATATATAATTATATTGGATAATTAAAAAAAGCTTGAAATTAATTTCAAACAAAATTACAAAAAAAATTAATGAGAAAAATCTAGAGAAAATTTTGGAATAACCACTTTCTGGCTGTCGCGTATATGCATGTGACCCGGTTTATATATTCTTGAACAGTGATGTACTTATAACACACGTATATTTAATGACGCAAAAAACGTCGGAAATTTCAGTTAGCTTCTCTCGTAAGCTGGCTTCGTATACCATTCGCACATTTGCGGTTTGCGATAATACAATAAGCGATAAAGTTATTTATAAAATACGCAGATTAATTCGGTGATTTTATTCACCAAAACATTTAAATTTGAATATTTAAATTTAAATAATGCGGTCTTGAAATATTGCTATCAACATTTACAAAATGCCATATTAAATGATAATGTGAGCAATCTTATTCATAAATACGAAAATGCAATAAATACGAAATCTATTTGATGAAGCGCATATTTAATATTGTATTTCGTTTGCGTTTCGATAAAAAAAATAATTAATGTCGGAGTCACAAAAATAAATTCTTTCTTAATAAAGCTACAGCGAATTATAAAAGCTGTAAGAAATAGTAAAATATTTGATGATGGAAATTTTGATCTGACAATAAAATTATCAGCTACGATTAGAAACATGAAAAATTTGTTCGCATTAAGTTCAACGATTACTTCAAAAATGACATGCCATTAAAAATAACAGATTATTTTGATAATTAAAATTATATCTTTATATTAATAAATCAATCTTCATTTTTGTTTAAACAGCATCGAATTACTTTACATCTAAAAAGCAGATGAATCACTAAAATTGCAATAACTAAAATAGTTTCGATATATTTAAAATTTACACATTTAAAAATTAATATTTTTAACGATGACACGACACAATTTAAATTTAAATAAAACAAGAAAAAAAGATGTTAAACTATAAAAATAGTTTCTTAAATTTATACCGAGTTTTCTTCACTTATGTATAAATTTAGCATTTTCTAATTAAAATTTTACTTGTCTCTTTTAATTAAAAAAGAATAATGGATTCGAATGTTTTGCAAAACAAAACTCAGAAAATATAATAAACATTTACTACAAGCGGTGCTTTTTACTGCTGCTCGTTAAGCCGCTGCAAACACAGAGTTCTAAAGCAGGGCTCTCACAATGATACGCGAGTAATAATGTAATTACCAGTACGTACCAGCGCCGGCTCAATTATCGTCTCTCGTTCTGTCATCCGGCAGCGTCCGTCCCCGGATAAGCGAAAGTACAGGTCACAATTTCTATATATAATGTTGATACGTGTGCGAATGTCGTCGTGCTCCTCGGACATTCAATGCTGCCGACGTGCTTCGCTATTATTGTCGCCAGAAACGATGTAAATTGCCACAATTAGTCGTTAAGAACGACAACACACTCCTCGCGCGTAAAAAGTACGTAACGTAGATACTTGGGTCAGCTCTCTCTCTGAATGACGCACATCACAAACCACAAACGCACAACTACCGCCGCGCGACCGAAATTTTCACACTGACATCAAACGTCATGCCGTCGGCAACACCGTGACGACATCCTTGCCGCAAGATGGCGGTCGCGTCTCTGTCACGTGCAGCACACGTGAAACCATTGACAGCTGGCATCAGCTGATTGATTACCGCGCGCGCAATGCACGTGCGACGCGCATATGACGCGATTGCAGCCTTGCAGGCGCAGAGCTGCGACGAGACCAATATGGACCGATGGTATAACTCCGTTTCACGAGAGCATGCACTTCCATATCTCTGCCTTCGAGGATAAATCCGTAAAGCAGTTTTTCATATGGATTATTCTTTTGAAAAGGATTTTATCGTCCATATCTCTCGTTCGCAAATTAAAAAAGTTTTTAAATTGTCCTTTTATTATTTTAATTTGATATTATATTAATATAACTTGAAAAGAATGTCTTTTCTCTTATAATTGTACGTATTGTTGATATATAAAATTTTCATATATTTATATGTCTACCCCTTTGTTAAAATATAATTATAAATAAATTTAAGAATGAAATGTGTATGTATGATGTTGGATAGTAGAGTAAATGAGTAATAATGCGAAATGATGTATAACAAATATAAAAATTCTACATTCCTAAAATTTTAATCGAATCTAATTGATCTCGGTGGCTTTACTTGGACTCGCGTAGGGAATGGATTCCTCCTCCTCACCAATCTTTCGCAATCGTTGTAGTTCCGCTCGCCGGTTTCTGAAATACAATTATATTATGTAATATTTGAATTGTAGTCGTGTGTATAAAATTTCTATCTTGTAATTGATAATAATTGATAACGCGAATCTAATACATTTCTAGGATTCTTTCTTGTTCCCGTTGTTCTTTATGGCTCGTGAGGATTCGGTACGCGATGCAAATGACCACCAATAAAATTGGAACCAGACAAGCAAGCACTATGCCAGTTGTAATACCTGCTTGACGAGAGCTGTATTCTTGCTTACCTAAATAATAGAGAGTAATTAATAAAAATTATTATTTACATAAAAACAATTTGCGATTTAAATATAGCTCATTAATAAGATGTAGAAGTTTGTGAGGTTTAAAGTAAACTCTCAAGCTATTCGAGAAAAATTTCTATCATGATATTCTAATTCACCTAATAATATCTGATACGCATGAACAGATTTTGTGATAAATAAGATATTTAAATAGAAGAGGGAAAAAAGAGGTTGTTGACAGGAAAAATTCACGATAACTCTGGTGGAAATTTCCATTCTAATGCTATTAATTCAATTGCTGCATCGTACTGTTGTAATACCATAAACATTCTGTATATGCATGTGGAATAGAAATTTCCCATATCATTTAATTAATATATATATATATATATAAAAGTTTATTAAAACAAATTTTTTACAGCAGTATACAAACGCAAGTATATGGCATGAATTGTGACAAATGTATAATTATTACAACTATGTAAATCGGTTATGACAATTAAATATTAGATGGATGTTTTTGTATTTAATCGTCGCTTATTTAATATTTTTGAAATGTATTAATTAAATTATATTAATAAAATGATAATATTTGTACTCAAAATACAATTATTACTGCTACTATTTCTATTCCACAGCAAGAACAGTAATATCCTTATTATCTATATACACACAAATACTGAATAATGCTGAACGATATAATAATGAAATTATATATTATATTATATCGTCTGAAATTTAGTAAAAATACACGTTTATTTACGATTAATTTGTTAAATTTTGATCGATATCTCATGCCAAATTGAATCTATTAAATATACACATGATCAATATTAATTAGACGTATGCAAGATGTATGATATTTGAAATCAAGATATAATATTGTCTTGTCATATCTCATACATACACGCATACATCACTGTATCGAAATAACGATACGTATTAAAAGTAATTTTAGTAAACAGAATATATCTCGTTTCTATTACAATGTTATTGAAACAAACACATCAATGTCATCTAAACTAAACGTCACTCTCTTTGGATGGACTTTGGGCAGTTTTCCTAATCGAGTCTGAATCTGACCCCGTGGGTGAGATGGGCTCCTTTAAATCCATTTCTTTATCCTCGAAGTCAATATCCGGTCTATTAGGTAGAGGTTCGTGTGTACGATATACTCTGTCGTAATTACGGCGTTTCCTAGTGCTGCTATTATTGTCAATTGCGCTAGCATCGCTAATTGGAGTAATGGCCCTATCGTCATACTTTAACGGCGCGGTCTGCTTTAACGTGGATTCGTTGTCGATACCAGAATAGCGCCATGATTTCATGGAATCTCTTCGCATCTGGTTCCTTCTTATATAGAAGAAACCACCTGCGATGCATGCCATCACAGGAATTAACACGACGCTAATAATGCCCATTACGGTCCATGCTGTACGCTGAACGTACTCGATGCGACCTATATTTATATAATAAGCTTCAATTGCGTAGCACGTATATATATTAATTAACTAAATTAATATATATTAATTTAGTGATAAGTGGAAGAAGAAATAAGAATAACGTTAAACTGGACGTAAAATATTACATAAATAAGAAGAGAAAAAAGAGAAGAAAAGCAGAGAGACACAAAAAGCATGTTAAATAATTCAACAACATTCAACTCTCAGCAATTTTAAACTCGCTCCGCAAAAATGGACTTTTACTGAGATTACAAGCTTAAACTCAATTTAACTCGTAAAACAAATTGATGAAACTTGGTCCGCCTTGAATTACAAACGGTCCGGTAAATGCGCTACCATTTAATACACTTCCTCTATACACATTCTATTGTATTCCATTCCTTATTCTCGTTTAGGATCGTTAAGCAGGTACGGTGAGATTACAGTGGAAAATTAATGCATTCAATAAGCTATACTCACGAAGACATTCCGTGTACCCGTACTCCGGAGTGTTCCACCGGCCTTCCGGTGTGCACACCCGACGTTGATCACCGACAAGTGTGAAATCCTGATTGCATTCGAAACTCACTTTCGCCCCCGGGATAAACAGGAAATTGCTCTTACGTCCGAACCGTGGTGTTTCCAATACACCGCAGGATATAACTTAAAGATTGCATATATGTATAAGCATATGATTAATAAATTAGGCTCTTTAATGTATATTATGTAATATGTGCATATTCGCGAATAATTAGAGTTATATAAATTATTCACAGAGAAAATATATTACCGCGCAATTACTTACTTTCTTTTTTATTTAACGCACTGATTTGGGTGTAAGTGTCGTAATAATTCCTAGTAAAATGCGCCAAGTCTCGATTTAAAGTCATAACGTAATCGTATTGACATTGATAGGAATCGCCGCACAACTCGATCGCACGATTTATGTCATATGTTCTATTGAATGGAAGTATCTCTGTCGGATATTTTCGATATTCCGGTGTGAACGTGCGATTAGCATAATAACTCGCTGTTCTACCAAACTCCCTGTGGAATAAAGCAGCTCCCAATAGTTTGCTCTCTTTATCTTCTAACATCCAATGTAATGCGAAATCTTTATGAATAGTCTCTGAATGGTTTACGCTGTTGACAGGGACTTGATATCCCTGTGGATTTATCAACTCGTCTGTGATATCGAAATTCCAAACTCCGAATAGTCCTTTGGTTTTATTCTAAAATTGAAAAATAATATCCTCTAGCATGCATTATAATTTAATACTAAATATTTTATATATTTATTAATATATTTATTAATTATAAATTAATTATGATTTTTGTGAAGCTTTTTTTGATTTTATAAAGCTTATTTCTTATGAATGAATTTTCTTTACCAAATACGTCCACGGTAAATATAATCGAGTGGACAAGAAACCCTCGTTCTCCACGACTTCCACGCCAGCACCGGTATCGAACATGATAATGACTTCACTCTGATTCAGAATGTACGTTGGCGTGTAAACAAAGACCCCGGGGAAATGTTGGAATTTCAAGGATTGTCTGTCAAAATATATTCTTTGGCCATCCGCGAAGACATCGAGCCGATATCTCCATTGCGCATGTGGGGGCCTCAAACGAACTTCGATGGTGGCAGAGTTATTTCCTCTCGCTATATATATAAAAGACATATATAATTATAGCTATATATATTTTTTATTAATAATATTACAAATAAAAACCTACTTAAAAGTATAATTAAAATTAAAATTAATTAGATTGTTCTTCCAGATAATGCACGTAATAAAACAGCAGAAGCTTACCTGCTACCGAGGTAAGATGTGTCGCCATCACTGAGCCGTAAGCATTGCTGGGCATTTGTTCGAATCTACCTTGCACGTCGAGTTTGTCTCTGAGATCGTTTACTCGTAACAAAACAAATTCACCTTTACCATTGAAAGTATACTCCAGACCGTCGAACGTGACAAAGTGGGGATCACCGAATATAGTCGCTACTCCCGGTGATTGATAGGCAATGCAGTCCTGCGACGGTCTTCTCTCGAATCGAAATGTCTCGCAACCGACCGCCTGTTCCTCTTGCCAGAGGCAACACGTATACATTGGGACCACGTCGTGATACCAATGTGAAAGGGTTGGTACCTTGTTAGCCTCGTTCCACGGGAAGAAGCCTAAATTGTGCGATCGATGCGGTCGCGATCCCCATTGCTGATCGTAAGTCAGCATCAGGAAACCATTTTTATCGTAACAGCATTGTTGTTCCGAACCATCCAAGCTGAAATAGTAAGTGAATACATGAATTATGCTGCAGTGAAGGTAGAATGTAATTCCAGAATTATTTTGAGCGTTTAATTATACAGATAGCTATTTATTATAAATCACAAATAAGGGAAAAATTTTTTTTCCGCTACTATGTGGAGGATAAATAAGTTATCTTCAAAGTAAACTACTTACTTGGGTGCACCTGTTCTCACGCAGTGAGACGCATATTGATTGTAATAACAATCTATATTCGAATCTTTGTCGCAATTATAATCGGGAAGGAAGCGGCCCTTATCATACAAAGCGTGCTCCAGAATACAAGGACAAAGCGCTACCTCAGCGGCGAAGTTCTTAAGATACCGGTCGTTCATAATCCACTTATCGCAGAGTTTCTGAGACCACCGCGATCCGTATAGTCGTTCCCATTGAGGAGCAAAATACCAACCGATCGGAATTGGTCTGCTCCACAAGCTCCTTAAAATAAAATTAAAAAATTGTTCAAACACAATTCAAATCATCGAACCGAAAACGTTTTGTCGGATAAAATAACACCTACGGTGTTATCGAGAGTCCAGAGTACAACTGCGGTTCGGTCAGATTGATCTGTATGAAGCCGAACATCATGTCTCTGTGATACGGATTGTACGCGTCTCGGTATTTCTCTGGTTTGATGATATAACTACCAGTATTAGTATGCGATTTCTAAAACACGTATAGCGCAATATTATTTATCTCGCTGTTTCTCTCTCATTTATTCTACTGTGTCATTTATGTCACGAACCTCCAAAGTCGTTATAAATTCAAATTCGGGCCTCGTTGTGGTTTCCCTGTAGCCCCACAACGAGATTTGCACCCCTGCTCCTATATTGGTCGTCAAATTATACGCGTTCCACGTGAATTTGATTTCCGCAGGATTTTTCATATGAACGGCCTCTTTGTCGTTGAAAAAAATCCTCTCCGTCGCCGTAGCTGGGGTTTCTGCGCAAGTAGAAATTTCACGCAATTTTTGTTACGAGTAATAAAGATATTTATTATTTTGCGCGCTGTTACGATTTTAATATAATCGAAAGAATAAGACACACGTATATACAGAGGAATAAAAATGAGATCAAGGTAAGAGAGAGCTTACCAACGAAGTATTTGCCTTTCCAATCGTAAGTTCCACTGTCGATGGCAATGTAGAAACGTATGTAGCCTTCGTATTTCAAAAAGGGTTGTACACAAATTGCGCGATTTCTGTCTATTACCCTGCCCATAACTACTTCGTTCTCGAAACGACATTTAATCTTCTGGGACTCGTTGAAGCATGGTCCTGTGATGTTGACGACAATTCCGCCTAACATATTTCCGCTTTCCGGAGCAAAAACCAGCGGCAGATGTGCTCCAGCTGTGCATCATTATACATTGAAACATTCATACTTTGTTATTTGTATAATATTTCTTTAAAAAAAGTCGCGTTTCTTACCAATGTCCTTATTACAAGTGCCCAGCATTATTTTCTCGTCTATCCTGAAAATATGTCGACCTGGAAAACCGTTTGCCCATCCTCTGCTCGTTAAATCGCGGATTGTGGTTGCCTGAGAGTAAGGTTTATATTCGTAGCTTTGAGTACCGTTTCCAGCGTTAAAACCCACCTAAAATATGTAAAACGAATGAATTTTATCAAATAACTTTATATCATGAATCTCATTCTCTCAATGAGATACATTATATTCTGGTTTTGTTAGAACAAAGAATTTACACATAAAATATTATATAAAATTCAATTAAATAAAATGTTACAATATTTATAGAAACGATATTCTCATTTATTTATTGCTGACAAAGAAATATTCTGCGATTACTTACGTATGCAGCGACTCCGTTTTCGCCTTGTGTCGTATCGCCACCTGCCTCTGTGTGACTGGTCCATTGTACATTCAAATAATTGAAAATTGCATAAGTAAAGACTTCATCGGTAGCCAAAACCAATTGAAACGTGTTAGTTCTATATAGGGACTGATCGATGCCACCAGCAAAGGACATGTTCTTCCAGGTTGCTATAAGGGCGTGTTTAGGCACGAAAGAATCAGCACCCACAACACCCTCTCTTATGTCCCACATGACACGCTCTCGCATCTCTACGCCAAACTGATCATTTCTCCCTTGCAAATCCCTCTCGAGTCTGGTAAACAAATTTATTTTCTGTATATTATACTTCAATTTTTGAAGGTATTTTTGTAAGATCGTAAAAATGCTTAGAACGTTACGCTAATTTTTATATTTTACGTGCACATACCTAAAATACACCCCCGGTTTTCTCTGATCGATATCTGTTTTTCTCAATCTACCTATACGACATTTACTGAAAAAAATGCCGATGAAACTGGGATCGTTTTTCCTAGGCCAATCTTTGATTGGAAAAACAAGAGGATACGTAAGATACTCCGGTGGATCGCTAAATTCCAAGTATCCGTTAACAGTTAACTAAAATGTTACATAATATTTCTTTTAATCGTTTTCGACAATCAAAAAGATTTTCATTTATAACAACAAATTTTAAACTATTGAAATATTCAGATATCATTAAAATATAATAATAAATTTCAAGATTTCTCAAATTTAACATTTTGAAACATGGATACTTCACATAAAAAGAAATTTATATTGGTAGCTTTTCATAAATTAGAAACATAATTGTATATTTATACTGTTAAAAGTTATACAAGTAAATAACAAATGCGATCGTACTCTTGTATAATTGAATCTGAAGCCAAAGAAAGGCAATTGAAAATTCAAATTTTTGTGGATCTGCAGCGTTGTCGCCTGTAAAGGCTTTTGATAATCTCCCATATCATCATCGCCACCTTTATCGAAATACCAGTACATAAACTTGGAACGAATCTGCCTTAATCTGTCTTCGGTTATTGTATAAAAAGGTGAATTGTCCTCTGAACGAGGCGCGTACCTATTAGCCTCAGGTAAATCCGAATCTGCAAGTGTGCATCAAACAAAAATCGATCAAAATAATACTATTAAAGTAACTATAAAGTCAACTAAATAATATTTGCTTTTAATATCTCATATAGTTTTTCTGAAAGAAAAAAACTATTCTTAACAATAGTGTGAATATAAAACATGAACATTCTTTATATTATCACGATATTATATATCTAATAATAATAAATCGAGCAACACTTTGCAGTCTGTCTTTGATCACATTAAAAAATATTTGATTCACTCATCACATGAATTCATGTTCTATCAAATGGTTCGTCTTATCCAATGAATCATCCTTGATTCATGTTGAAATGAGTAACTGATAAACACATGATAAGCTACAATATAGATTGTCTCGGTCGCATGTAAAGTAAATTACTTTAATATGTGAGATTTGTGCGCCGAATTAAACTATTTTTTTAAATTATGAAACAATTCGTATTTGAAGAAAAATACACGTATAAAAAAAATAATGCAAGTAAATTTCGTATTCATCATTTGCTCACTCACATTACTCATTACGAAACGATGGTCACACCCATTGATAACGAAAGACTCTTACCGTATCTCACATATTTTCCACTTTTCTCGTCTGCCATTTTACCAGAAATAGTTTGAACAAAGGACAAATCCGTCTGTTTATCGGGCAAGCTTTTAGCTACAAATGAAATAGTATCCGGTAAAATTTTGGTCAGATTTTTCTCGTCATTTTTTTTCTCGATTGGAGTTGAAGTCTTCTCCTCCACAGCGAGATCTTCACGTTCCAGAGGGGTTTCCGTTTCCTTTACGTGCGGCAGCAATTCGATGTTCTCTTCTGCATTATTACTTGCAATCGATTCGTATGATTCCAATCCGAAGAAATTCTCGAACGTATTGTTTTGCGCGATTATGCCACTTGGCATTAATGAAAAGAGACAAGTGAAAAGAACGATCCATTTCGATAACACGAAAATACAATCGAGTTTCCTCCACGACGCCCGAAGTCGCATTTTCGCGAAGCGGTGAAACGATACGAACTAATTACTTTAGTACGCACGACGAAACTGAACTCAGATTCAAGTAACACGCGATAACGGTACACTGATATCATCGGTTCTAGTATGATAACGTACGTTTATCTCTTAACTACAGGTAGATAGATAATACGCAGCACAGCACATTGAACAAAATCTCTTTGGGCGTTCTACTTACTTAAAAAAGGGCGTTTACGCGCAAGTTTATACGAGTGCATTCGAAGACTTTTGTCGATAAATCATACAAATCGTTTTTACAATCTGTTGTCGCAAATACATTAAAAATCGACATTTTAGAGGCAAATTATTTATTCGATTTCTGCAACTGTCCGATATTTACAAAGCAGATATTTTTAGTACGATTGGTTCGAAAATGTAGTACTAAAATCTTTTTTTTTCTTTTCTTCTTGCGGACGACAGATTTTACAATAAAACATGTGCAGTATATATAGCAAATATTATATTAAGGATACCTTGTCTTTAAAGTCATTATTATTAACTTTTTACACGAATGCATCACTTATGTCAGAACATTCGTTATATGTATAATAAAAATGTATGACTCTTATATCAATATGTGTTTTGTATATATATGGTTTAACTTAAAAACGCTGGGAGAGAAACAACGTATCCTTCCATCGCGGTTTTCTAAAATGTACGATTTTCTCATACTTAAAATGTATCGCCCTACAAATGCATCATAGAATAAATATATATATATGTATATATATCAACAGTAATAGATACGTCTATATATAATGTTGCATGTACATTGCATTTGGCTTGAGTGTACGATGTTAAACGCCTTTTGTATGTGTCATTCCAATATCTAGATATGTATACTGCAAGGATCTTAAAAGTGGAGGAAATTATGGAATTTTTGTACTGTAATGGTATCTTATATATCAATATTGTCCAAATGTTTACAAAAAAAATTATATTACATATTTTTTATTTGCTGTTCGGTGTTGTAAATATTTTCGATTGGTGGTACGTATCACAGAAGGAATCTATAAAAGAGTCACAGACTTATATTGAAATCCAAAAAAAATTAAAAAAAAAAAGGTTCGTAGATCTGAAAGAGAACATGTCTAAATCGACTTTCGTGTGGAATCTGCAGCAATGATGTCGATATAATATTGCGGATATGAACCATACACTTGATCATTAAGTGAAAAGATTTTTTTGTAACATTTTATTTGTAATGAAATAATCTTTGTTAAGATTGATTCTTTCTTTAACATTACGATGTTGATGCATTATCTCCATTGCTGTCCATGTATCCGCTAGATCCATTCATGACAAATGATGTTCCCAAACCATATAAGTGTCCGCAATATTTTGCATCATCGATATTATCCTCAAAAAACATCTGGAATAGAAATCAAAGATCAATGTATAAATATAAATACATATTGTCAATTTCGTGAATAATTATCTGACATCTATTAAATTAAATTATTTACCTCGCGCATTTTAAAAAAGACCATTCCAGTAAGAAGAGAATCAGATCCGGCTTGATGCTGAGGACCTACTCTTTGAATTTCCAGTTGTTCTGCCACTTCTTGTAAACCACCTTTTAAGTTCTTGCACGATTTCATTAAGTACTGTACATACAAAAGATATATTATAAAATTTTATACATTTTTTATTTTATTAATTTCTTTTTAAAGATTTCTACTTACTTTTACATCGTATATCGTCGGAAAGTATATCCTCAATAGTTCGAAAAATTCACTTTCCTCCTGTGGCAATTTCTGATCCGTGAGAAGTTTCAGCAAATAACCAAAGTCGTAGCCAGAATGAAAGGATAGCCATTTTATGTCATCAACAAGAACAATTCCGGATGTCATTAGCAGTTCAGCAAATTCTAAGGGATCGATGCCTTCCTCTTCATGTTTTTTGAACTGTATACCACTATTTTGTAGCATGTCTATACTATCCTGTGCATACATGTCTTCACTAGCAACAACAAAATATACATATCTTATTATCAAAATATTGCTTAAAAAGTTAAAAAGAGAATTTTGAATATATAATTATTTTAAAAGCTAAAAAGAGTGCATCTACAGAATGTATAATAAGCATTAATGTTAATACATATAAACTTACTGTAAGTTGAATTTAAAATTAAACTGCCATGTTGTGTAGCTACCGCCCGGCGTATTCCCCGATTCATCAAGGAATGTGAGACCAAGTTGAATTATTCGCAAAAGATCTACATTGCAACGTAAGAGCTGATATTGATAATCGGCGTTAGTTCTGAATTCACCTGTTCAAAACAGAAATTCGTAATATATATGTTATATGTAGTATATATTTTATATATATGTATATATATTTTAGGAATTGTGTAGCAAAATTCTCTAGAAATATGTATTCTTACCAATAGGCCTAGCTACAACACCGGGAAATTCTGTATCCATTGCAATGTATTGATATTGTTGTACAACTTGACGAATTGTGCGAAATTCCTCTTCCAGATTGTGTCCCCATACATCTCTAATACCACATTCTTCATTACTGGGCATAGTCCCTCCTCCCTTCTGCTGCCCTATTGGGTTGGTCCCGCCTAAAAATTTTCACAATCAAATAACATTAAAACAAAAAGAGATGAAAATCACAAAGATATATTCAATGTTTCTCTCAATACATATAATTAACTTATAAAATATTAGCTTGGCAAAATTATGTAGAATGTAAATTTTTAAAATTTTACATACTATTGTCATAATTTAAATACCAGGAACATATAAAAGTAAGACATTGTAATAAAAAAAAAGTCTTTTATAATTTGTAGAAATAAATTCAAATATATAAATATATGCAGAGTTATAAATGCATATACCAAAAAATTCTTTATTTGTAATTAAAGTTACATTTTTAATTGATTGTTTTCTTGTCAATCTTCAAAACATGGTATTTTGAGCTGCATCACCTTCTAGTAGATGTGCATCTTTTTCAATATGTATTATCATATCATTATCAACAAGACTTCTACAAAAGACTTCCTTTATTGCATGTATTTTCATCCAGTTAAAACCTTTTAATTTACTCTGCTTCTTTATTCCTGTAATATGTATGTCCTTTATTTCTTAACTTGGCACATGCGCACATTTCACTTTCATTGTTCCTGATTCATTGTCAATATATGTGACTTTCAATCTATAGAACACTATTAATATCACATGTATAAATATTATATGCATTATTTCTATTGTGTTAAAGCTCTTATATACACAAAATATTATTACATTTTGTGCATTGCGCGCAGACCTCTAATACATTTTACATGCATTTTACGTACCGGTAGCTGAAGGCATATTCCTGCATTCACCGAGGCTACTCTTATCTTCAAATTCACTCTGTCACGGCCTTTCCTTCTTCATATCACTGTAAATTCACGAATAATCAATCAAATAACTGCTTATATGTTTGCTTAAATGTTATCAACTAGAAAGAACCTTTATATGCATTCTATATGTTATATAGGAATTATATTTCATAGAAATAAGTTTGTACTGTAAGCTCTCAGTCAGTAATTGTATTAGGCAGGTTATGAATCATGAGTAAACAATAACAGTTCATCACAGTGGACATCACGGTTAAAGGAAATGCAAACTGATGCAAGCGCATAAATAAATGCTGAAGTAAAACCACTACGAAGGAACGATATATAACAATATTGTTTGTTAAAGTGAGTTGGATAAGTTTAATGGAAAGTCAGGTTATATGCCTTACGCATACAAGAACGTCGTTTAAGGCTCATTACGAGATAACGTACGACAAATTGTACCTTTCAGTATGATATTCTTGGTCAGCGGGGTTTGTGGGTGTAACGATTTAATCGAGGCGACACTTTCGAAGCCAGAATCTTGTTGTGTCAAATCATGAACGGTTTGAACGACTTCTCCTCCTTGGGAACTCAGCTCTTGTACGTAGAACACGAAAGACAGGCGCTTCGATCGCTCATACCCACCGGAAGAAACGTGCGTTCGAAAATTCTATTCGTTGAAGTAGCATTGAATCGACCAATCAGAACGAACAAGTCTTTGCTCTCTTTTTCCCTGATTGGTCAATGAAACGCTACTTTATACTACGAGTAGAATTTCCGAACGCACCCTAAGCGGCCAGAGTTTTTCTGTAAATCAGCTCCTGTTCGGTGTCGCCATCTGCGTCCAATTTAGAGTCTCAAGTCTGAATCGTATAACTTCAAAACCTTTTTAATATTGTCGACAAAATGTTTGGTGAGTGACATTACAAATATATCATAATAAATACTTAGGGCCACTTCGACCAACTCCTATTAACTTTAACCTTTGATTAAATTATATCTTTGTCTCTTTTCATACCTTCTTAAAAAGAGACAAAGATATAGTTTAATCAGAGGTTATAGTTAATCATCGGAGTTGGTCCAAGTGGCCCTTAGAGACACATGTATCATAATAAATATTCACACAATATATTTCTTCCGTTAATTTTTTTAATGTCAAATTATTTTTTCACATTTATACTTTCTCGCATATATCATATACATTTCCAAGTTCGAATAAATATTTATCTAATTGCACAAGTAAAAGTACGGACAATTTTTCATCGTTCAATTCTATCGAATCTAAAGAAAATAAATTTGATATAAAAATAACTTTAGGATATTCTCTTTGCCACACACATAACAATGTTTATAAATAAAGAACTATCATCCTATTGTGCATTACATTTCTTACATTGAAATGCGCTCTGCGCACACCGGATAAAATGCAGTATGTATATATATATATATATATATATATATCTGTATTATACCTTTTGTGCGTACTCAACTTTATGCTACGTGCTATGCAATTTTTTTCTGCATTATGAAAGATTGCGAAGTTAAGAGTTTAAGGGGCACAATAAAAGAAATAAGAAACAGGGAATAAAGAATAGAAAATAACAACGCGGGGAATAGGGAACAGTTGAATATGTAACATATAATTTGTATATTTTAAGCACTTGTGACGTCGAGTAAAGCGACGTATCTATGTTAATCGATCTTTTCAATGATCGATTAATTCGCGAAAGACTAATCTTTTATTTTTACAGGTGGCATCACTGCGGCGACATCCTGCGTAAATTTCGTGCTTCGCGTCGCGCGGATCGTAGCTTCGTATAATTATAATTATCGCGTGCTGTTCTCTCAAATATGCGTCGCATATAATAGACAAAAGCGCATAAAGTATGCGTACGATTAAAAGCGGGAGTGTCGTATGAAAAGTCACGTACGAATGTCGAGAGTTCCGCACAAAGTATCGCGCGATTAAGATCGGAAGTATAAATAGTCGCGAGGCATCGGGCAACGGCGGAGCAACCTTGTAGTAAGTAGATTATAACTTATTTCGTTTATTATTATTTATTACTTGTAAAATTATAATAACTACTCGTTTATCTCCGCGATGACGATTCATTTTACATAAATGTATAATGTAATGCACAGGATGGATTTGAGATATTTTACTTTTCAACAACTTTTAATAACTTTTAATAATTTTTAATAAATAAATTATAATAAAATTCTCATAATAATACTCACAACTTTTTATATAAAAATTATATTTTATATATATATATATATATTTAGATCTATTTTCGACGAAATATAATTTATATATAATTTACATAATTTATTAGATTAATCGCAAAAGACTCTATATCTATAATTATTTTTACAGGTGGTATCACTGCGGCGACATCCCGCGTAAATTATTCGTGCTTCGCGTCGCGCGGATCGTAGCTCCGTTTAATTATAATTGTCGCGTATACTATTCTCTCAAATGTGCGTCGCGTATAATTAACAAAAGCGCATAAAGTATGCATACGATTGTAAAAATCGGGAGTACCGTATGAAAAGTCACATATATGAATGTCGGGAGTTTCGTACAAAGTATCGCGCGATTAAAATCGGAAGTGCCGTATATAGAGTCGCGTACGATTAACGTCGGGAGTGTCGTTCAAATTGTCGTGCGATTATTTTATTTTGCTAATTAATGCGCGCGCGTGATTGTACTTTCGCGAGCGTGTGCTGTGTAAGACCCAAAAAGACGCTAAAAGAACAAAAGAGGAGGAGGAGGCCCAGGGAGGCATCGGGCATCGCCGGAACAACCATATGGTAAGCAGATTATAATTAAAACAAATTTATATAATATTATATATAAATATATAAATGAATTATATAAATATAAAAAAAATATATAATTATATATATGTATATATAATTTATATTTTATTATTTAAATTTTTATTTAAATAAAGTTGAAAATAAGTTAATATTAAGAATAAATTTGGAATAAAATTAAAAAAAAAAAAACAATTTGAGAAAAAAATTAATATGGTTATTTAAGGTAATTTACACAGAAAGATAAAAAAAATTATTATATTAAACTTTATTATAATTAGATAATTAATAATAAAATTTTTATTTTATATATTATGTATATAATTTTAATATTGTTTATACAATTTATAATTATTTAACTTACTTTTTAAAAATTATATTTTATTTTATATTTTATATAAATTTAAATCTAAAAAATAATTTAAAAGTTTAATAATTTTTATAACGTAATTTTATTAAATATATTTTACGATACGAATAAAAGTTTAATTACGTATATTATTGGTTTTTTCAAATATTAATTATTTTGAAAACTATTTATATATTGTATACATATAATTTGTGTATTTTATATGTTACAGATCAATGCGTTATACTATACAGCTCCGCTATTGCGCATCGTGTCGGTGAGTGTGTATTGCATGTATATATACAATAATAATATTATCTGTATATATAGTTAATCACCAAAAATTAACTAGAACGCAATTCAGAAAAAAGAGTTAAGAAATTATATGTTAACTTTCTCATTAAATTAATGAATTACATAATTTTCTTTAAAAAATTAAAAAATATATGCCAAGCAAATAAAAGTATTAAAAATTCTCGTTTTTTTTTGGTTCGTGTACATTTACATATTATGAACATGATAAATTTATATGTAAAAATTTTATGAGCAATAATGGTATTTATAATCATGGACTATCGTGCTATGATGTAAAATATCATAAATTATCTTGCTTTACTCCAAACTGTTTATTTTACTCCAAATTAATATGTAAATTTTTATATTTATTATTATACGTTCTTCATTATTTCTCATTATATAAATATATATAACTCGAGACGATCTTCAAAATAAAATTCCGCAAAGCGATAGCAAGTTGTCTCTACTATACATAACTTACAGCAACTTCCTTTATAGAATCTATTCCGTAGGAATTCATGCAGGAAGTTGTTCTAAGTTATGCAGATCAGAAAATGATCGGTTTTATCACTGTAAATTGAAAGGGCCGGAAGCGATCAAGTGTATTCTACAAGATAGATGCTAAAATATCTTTCTATAATGAAGAAATAACGAGATGGCAATATCGATTAGAGATATCGATTGTGATAATGTGATTTCGCGTCTTATTTAAAATGAAATTGATCTATCAATATAGCAAGTAACTTGCAAGATTATATTATTGCAATATAATAATAGTATAATGATCAAATTAAAAGACACTATATATTCGAAGATATATTATATGTATCATATATCTTGCATATAATTTGAAGCTGTACGTGATTATGCTAATAATCAAATTATTGTCATCCTTAGTACATTAAAATATTTGATAAGCGCATTTATCGGTGAAAGCAACACACCGCGAGCCACTTTAGCTTATCACATACAACTCACTGTCAGCTTTAGAACAATGCGAACAATTTATATGTATATGCTGATTGTTATAGGAACGCAAATAATTTTGAAACATAACAGAATACGAGGAAATTTCTCATGTTAAATAAACATTCTGAACAAGAGAGTCAGTAAAAAATTCGCGCTAACTTCACTATTATGATAATTGTTTGTAGAATTAAATGTATAAACGCAGAAAGAATATATATGAATAAAAGAAATGATACTTACTTTATATAATTTACCAGATTTTATCTCTCGCGTAATACTAAATGTATAATAATTTAAATTAAAAACAATGAAAACGTGTTTATTAAAATGTTTTCATGATTTTAAGAATATTATGACTTGTACCAAATTTACAAACACACACAGTTCTACTATACTATTATTACTAAATGTATTAAACATGCTATATATATTGTCTCTACATTAATTCTGTGTTCTTTTTCATAAATGTAGAGATATTTAATATACTCGAAATATTTCTTTCATTTCTGAAGTGTATAAAATAATTAGAGGACAATTCTGAATAAAAAAGTATGTATTAGAATTACAATCTCTTTTCTTTATGCATGATAAAATGCATGATAAAATGAAAAATGAGTAATTAATGTTTATCTTAAACGATTCTATAATACATATTTATAGGATGTCACAATATTATATATTTAATATTAAATATATAAATATTTTTTATATGTATATGAGATTAATTATTAAAAAGTATCAATTTCAGACTAAAAGACTGGATATTTTATTAATATTTATTCAATATCTTGGAGTTACACATTCTTTTAAGCATTCTTCCAAAGTTTTGAAATTATTTTCGTTTTCTTTGCAGCCGCCATATGTAAATTGAACGCATTGTTGTTTCTCTGAGTCATAAGCGAATCTGATTTCACTACTTTTACAAGGTCCAGGCTCAATTGGTTGAAAGCAACCTATGAAATCCAAGTATTAATACCATTAAAGCATATATAATGTAAACAATATAATAAAGTAAATATCGCTTTTTTCCGGAAAATTTTTTTTATGAAAAGTATTAATAAAATTTAAAAAAATAGAAAAATATCTAACGTTGTATAATGTTACTACAGTGTTATAATGTACGTACTTGTGGAATAAGATTTAGCTGCCATTCCATAAGAAAAGATACACACAATAACGGCGAAAAACAATACAATTCCATTGGCGTTCATGTTGTTTAAAATTGTTGGGTAACGTTGTGATTCACTTTTTTACACCTTGATAAAAACTTTAAGTGTCCATTAATATTTCATTGAGCTTATATATGTTGAACGTAGCGAAAACTTGATAGAGGATTTCGAGTAAAGTGTATATCTATTGACACAGCTTCTTGATGGTTTTATCATTATATTTGCACACATGTAGAAAAATCCTCTTATTGCGATTATAAAATTAACATATCGATAAAAATTAATTACAAATGATTACTTAATAAAAAAATATGACTCATTGACAGAAGATAATTTTAGTTTTTTTTTTTTTTTTTTTTTTTTTTTTTAATATAATTATAGAGCAAAAATACAATTCAAATTAAATATTTGAAAATATAAACATGAATGAAATTTTATAGATACATTTTAAATAAAATGAAATAAAATAATGATTACTCTAAAAAATTTTTTAAGTTTGACAAAATTTAATATTGAATTGTAATGTACATAAGAAATTAATTTTAAAGAAAATTTGTTGTTTTACACGATCAAAGATTATATTTGCATATCAGAGAAAATAATTTTATTTACAAATATTTGCTCAAATAAATGCATATCTGTCTTTACATTTGTATTCTTAAAATATGTTAAAATGGATGACATTAAAACAGATTGAGCATCATATTTAATAAAATAAAAATATAAAAAATAAAATTACATTTTGAACTTACTAAAATTCACATAATAGAACTTTATTAGAACTCACATAATAGAATGTTAATTTTACATTATAATCTATAATTTCTTCTTTCACAATTTTTTAATTAATCAGAAATTTTTCAATAAAAATAAACAAAAAAGCTAAAATGTAATCTTATATCATTTACATGTGAATTTTTAGAGATATGCTTTCTTTATATGATATAATTGCAATAGATGTGAATGCACATCTCTTGAGTAACATCTTTGTTAACATTACAAAGCATGTGACTGATTATTTATCGAATGACTAAAGTCAGCGTGTTGCTTTCGTCGATAAGCGTTTAACGGCCACTTCGAGTGCATTTATAAAAGTTACGTTCCCGCTTATCTGTATAAGTTTCAAGAAATTCGGCGTCTGCCGGTTTCTATGTTGCTGGCACATGAATGCATCTATTTGCATACATTCTCGGAGTACTTTCAAGTTGAGCACGACACGAACTGCTGAGATTAACAGTTTTCGGAGCACTTAATAGTTACGACCCGACGTGATCTCGACAATTTACTTGAATCCTACACAAGTAAATCTATTTAAGTGATATTTATTTCAGTTACGAATTATGACATAGGTACACATGTTATATACATATATGATACTAAATTATATCTTCTTAACACAAATTTTTACGTAAAAAAAGATTAAAAATAAATAATTACATAATTCGTTTTTTATAAAAAAGAACAGGAATATTGAAATAAAAATGCGAAATGTATTACTTTCCAATTCGAAAAGGAAACATCGTTTCGCGACATATTGTTCTCAAAAATTGATAGAATGCAATGGACAAGCGTCATATTGTCTTCAAAGATATATGAAGCTGCATTGTTTACAAGTTATGAAATGTTTTAAACGACACTATATATCATTATAAAATCGGAAGTAGTATTGTCATTAAGGTGGGTGATTTGCATTGATCCCGGGAATGGCACGACTTTGTTGCGCATGATGCGATGAAACGAATACAAATATAATGGCGATAATGCCGGTATAACGATGGTACATCGCGATCGATACCTGTATGATTTAATGAACGTCGGTGATACAGCGATAACGGGTGTTTTACGATAATATTATACAGTTTGTACCGTCGCGGTTCCACGCCGCGCCATTGTTTGGATCACTGGAGCTGGACTTCCTTACCTGACCATTGCTGTGAGCATTATTCTTGTCTAACAATGGAAGCCGTTCAGTTAAATATCAATTGTGAATTGGTTCGCGTAGTTAGCACCAAAAATATATCCGGCTATATACAATGGTTCTAACTTGGGCCACGAATTATCCGATTTCGGAAATCTATTTTAACTTAATGAATAAATGATTTCGATTTAAATAATTTTGGAAATACGCAAACTGAGAATGTCAGAATTGACATTTGTTCTTTCTTATTTTTTAATGAGCACGTGTCACCATCAGTTCTACCACGAATCATTATCAATATTTATTGTTAGTTTAATTGCTTATTTAAATTACATATTTAAAAGTTAAAAGACTATGTACGATAACTCTATTTATTGGATTTTGATACTAGATCAATTTTAACGCTCTTGCTTCAAGAGACGAGCATGCACAGAAATTCTCAGATTGCTACAATAATAAGATTTATTGTTTCTGAAGCCATCTCTGACACAATGGTATCTTCAAGATTCTTTTATCTGGCGAATACATTTACCGAGCACGTAAAACGATTATCTTTAGAACTTTGCGGAGAAAAGTTCTCATTAGTTAAGTTGAGATATCAAGGTAATCAAAAGTATAGTTTTAATAAAAAGCATACGAGTTTCTTACTGATGAGAATGCTACTCTTTTTGCTTCTCGCACTAAATTTTCTATTTAATGGAATAATTATTACATAATTGACGATATAATTATATTATATTGTATTTTCATTATGTTGATAATTATGACAACGCGCGTAATTAACAGAACGATAATTTTCATTTGCTTTAAGTGCGCTTTAAAAAGCCGCAGTACAAGGATATTATAAGATTGAAAATTATTATTATGTCGTTCGCTTTCCAAAATAATTCTCACGGCCGAATTCATTCTGGTCGTGATTTCGGTAGACATAAAAATACCACGAAACTCAGGAGAACAGGTGCAATTTTTCGTTTGGCGTTCAAGGCAAGCCGGTTGCCACCTGTTTCAATACGATCCCTTCTCGAAGCCCTTGAAAAATACATTCGCTCCCGGCTCTCGGTCTCTAAGATTGGCCATCTTCCCATCAACTAGGTCAGTTTCATCCAAGTAATCTTAGAAATGGAAAATGTTATTACAATTACTTCGGAAATGAGAAATATTATCGTTAAATTACCCCCAAAAAAATGAAAAAAGATTATTTTTGAATCGCAAAATTAATCTTCTTCCGATTTGTATAGATCGTTACGGAAATTAAACCAAATAATTTAATAATTTTTGGATAATTTTTTATTATCTCACAGATATGTGATATAAAATTTCCGCTGCCAGAGATCTCCAATGTGATAGAATTATTTTGTCGGGGCAAAGTGATATCAATTGATAGATTTAATTGTGCTAGAGCGAAATATATATCTGAGACGATATTGAAGATTGAACATTGAACCTCCATTCTATTTAATTCCCCTTCAAGCAAGTATAATATAACCCGAGATATTTCATATCTGATTATTTTGCGAGAGGAGCTTCGTCGATTAGCGAGGTAATATTTCTCTGCGGTAACAATCTATTTGACTTGACCCTAATCTTTTTTATCAAGCTCTCATTTTACGAACTTCATCATATTTAAATTCCCGCATAATATGTATTATATATGTAGTTGAAAATTTCACAATTTAAGAGAAAACTATATCTTAATTTATTAAAAATTATTTACTAAAAATTAGATTTAAGGAAAAAAAAGAATTTCTCGTACGCGTTCGCAATATTTAATCGCACAGATCGATCAAGGCGATTCTTCTCGCTCTTTTCGATCACCGAGAGAGATATTCGGTATATAAAACGGATAATTTTCTGCGGTATGGCGGAGATCGATATTATAATCGGCCTTCACGCGACCACGAAATCTTCGAAGTCGCTTGCGTTTGATTTACAACTTCCTCCCGCATGGAGGATCGTGTACCAGCACCAGCAGCAGCCGCAGCAGCAGTAGCGTCGGCAGCACGAGAGCAATTCAGCGCGCGGTGAATTGTGCTGAGCTCGTGCTGGCAAGACGACATACGAGTGATTTGCATCCGAGTTCACGGCCCGTGGGAGGAACGGGCATAATTTGGCAGGTAAGCCGCCCGGACGCTCGGTCGGCGTGTCGCTTGTGACGTTTGGTCAACGACAATTAACAGAGTCCGCCAAATACACAGGAGAGTACCGACGAACCGTAATGGTGACCGGTGTCGGTCGTGAGACTTTCGCGAGGGAGAATGCTCGGATACGTGAACGACGATGTTTATCAAGAATTAACATATATATCGTACGCGCGCTATAAAAATTTGTTCGGCGCTCACACAGAGTGTGGTACTTTAATTTTATTTATCTTAATTGGATTAAATCTCTCGGTAAAATTAATGTAATAAATGTAATCGCGTCTCCAGAATAAGAACGCCTTTCCAATGAAAGATTTAAAATTCAATCTGAGTTTTAATTACGATGACATTACTATAACATGGAAAATTGACGAGTTAATTAAAATGTTACAGTACAAATACAAGTGCCTGATTACATTTTCGAGAAGTGCCTGTTAAATTTCAATTTAATTTCGCAAACGAATAAAGCTCGTTTGTGAGATTTAAAGCTATGCAACGGCGGAAACATTTGCGACAAAGCGTATAGCTTGAGTACGCTAGAGTTTGCGGCGAAATTTGATAAAATACTGAACCAATGCATCGTCGTTATGCACAGCTTGTCGATAGCGAAAACCAAAATTAATTAAAGCTCTTAATTAATTTAATACTAATGCACGACAAACGTTATAATATATTTTCATAATTTACTCGTCAAATATGCTCAACGCTAAACATCGTTAAATATCCCAATTTATGTAGCATCATTAGTATGCTCGTTTGTCTATATTACACAAATAACATTACATTCCGAACAATATCTCGACTAGTTGAGAATTACACATTCCATACATGTGTTGGGCGCTTATATAAATATTATTTCTTTTTCTGCGATGGATCAAACGGTGATACTTTCTGATAATTTTGCCAATGAGAAGAACGTACCAAAGAACCGCTGATACGTTTGTTGCAAATTGCAAAGTCGAGAAACTAGTCGATGAAGTTCGCAAGAAATTGGAGATTTGAACGCAATCTCTTAACGAGACTCTTGCGATTTCGACGACGTCGTTCAATGCCGACGAACACGACGCGCGTTACATGCGAAGAGGATTTCTCTCCGTTTCGCGCGACTTTGGAAAACTGGATCTCGAGTTCGACACCGTCGCGTTCAATGTACTTTGCGCGTGTCGAGAAGCGTCGAGAAGCGTCGAGAAGTGTTGTTCCCAGAGCATCCAGACAACGGCGCACGTCTCGCCGTCCCTTCTTTAGATATAAATTCAGGTGAAACTCGTCTCTTTCACAGAGCGCCCGGTATCAATGATGGGGAACACATCTAGACTGAGTATTCCCGTTACTCTTCATTCTGTTCTTGCGTATCGTATCGCGCTGTGTTTCTCTGAAGGAGCCTATCAGCCTTACCGCAACCTGGAACGAGACCGACAATGACAACGACGAGGAAGACGACGACTATGGCTGTAGCTACGACACAACGAAGTTCCATTTAATTAAGTTTGCATTGTACTGAAGTGCACACTGCGAAAGATCCTTATCGAAGTCTCGCGAGATATGATGACGGCTGTGGGCTGGCGCGCTTATCAGAAACGATCTGCTCGAGCAAATGAACGAACGGCCGTTCGTTCGCGTTAGAACATTCCTTCCTAACAAGATCGAGAAGTCTATCGACAGCATTACCTCTTCCTTCTGATAGCTCAGAAACGTGGGCGAGACGGTCAAGTTCTCTTTCAATCTTGGGGATCGAAGCTGATCTCGATCACTTTAAGCCACAATAATTAGAAGTTCAAGAGGCTACTCAACGTTTTGTGCGAAAGAGATTATTCTGGAACATCGCATTAAATCAGAATAAATGTTTGTTGTGGGTGGGGGGGGGGAGGGGGGGGACGAAACGTTTTCGATATTATTCAGTTATGCTACATTATATTATTATTCATATGTAATAAGATTCTATTCTAATATTGTTTTTTATTTGAAATTAAACTTGAAATAAAAGATAAAATGCGTAATATATTTGATGATTTTAACTTTCATATTTGCGCAGCTCATGTGTGCGTAGAAGCAAATCCTTATTGTAATCAAAACATTTTTGATAAGAATGATGTAAAGTTTGTTACTTCTATAAATATTTTTTTATATAAAGCGTGGTTTTATATAAAAAGCGTGTTTTTTTACAGGCTTTTGCGATTTTCCTTTAATGTGTATTAAAATGTGAAAGAACATTTAAAAAGAAATTTTTAATATTAAAATTTTATAAAAGCTTATCAGAAAATAAAATAAAGAGATAATATTTGTTCTAAAATATCCCTTTATGATCAATGCAAGAAATCAAAATGCCGTTAATTAAAGATTTTAATTAGTTAATTAAAGAATTATCTCAAATATGATGAATAATTCAGCTGTAATAGATTTTGTCTCTTTCGTCTCGTTGAGCAAAATGTCGTTTGCACGACATGAAATCGTCAGAATTAATTATCACGAATTCGAGAAAATTTAGAAAATAATTTCGTCGTACTGACAATGCATGAAATTTTGTTGATCACGTGTCCCAGTATTTTCCATATGAAATCAGCTATAAGCGAATTTCTGCCATTCTGTTTTGGCACAGCAATCGATCGTACTTATGCATTACTATTTTAAATCATCGAAAGCTGCAAAAAATATACGTGTGTGTGTGTGGGTGGGTATTTCATTTGATTTTGCATCACTCGTTTTCATATATTGTTCAAACCATCGTGCAACCGACAGTACAACATAAAAATACTAGCCGTATTACACAACGATATTAATATATAAAATAGGCCTATATCACATATATCTTTACACTCGTAAATTCGCAATATTTCACGAGATATGTAGGTATGTCATAATTTCTAAAACTCTGAAACAAACTGACGTGGCATTAATACGAAACTCCATAAATGTTGTAGACTCCCTTAAAAGTTCTTCATCTTGCGTACCTCTGTGGTTTGCAAACTTCTTTAATATTTTAATGGCGGTAAGCTAAGTCCGGATCAAAGCCGGTTTATAAAACGTGCTTGTGATTTAAGAACTGTTTATCTCATAGACGTACTTAAAAAATAATAATCTCTGCATTTCAATAGGTTTCAATAGGTTTATTATCTACACCGTTTATCGCTAACAACAGTTCTATTAAAATTTTTACTTGCTTTCCTCATTTTCTTCATTCGTGGATTTACAGTTTATAATTTTCTTCTGACATCGAAATTATACGTGTATTATTTATCGAAGTTATAATATCCGGTTGTACATGGTTTTGATCTATCGTTATAATAAATAACATGTTCAACACTTAGATTTGCCGACAATTTCCTCGCTGCATGCAGACATAGCCACTCGTTTCTTATCGATGCTACATATTATTAAATCGAAATTAAATATTCTGTATTTTACCAAGAAAAATAGCTTGCGTTTTACAAAAATGTTAAAAATTTGAACATATATTTTTTTTAAATAATGTTACTAATTTTTGAATTTTTTACAATTTTTTTTTCATATTTTGACCACAAGTGGTTTACTCTTATTATTTTAAACTATAGTGGCTTTATTATCTTAAATCAAGATCCAAACTATATATTCTGTCGGTGGTGTTACTGTTTAAATAAGCCATATCAAGCCTATATGTATGTATAACGAAACTAGAAGCTTAGCGTATAACATTTAATGGCGATGCAGCAAGCAACGATCATATGAGAAAATATTTCGGGAGCCCTTCTCCTTCTGGGAAATCCGTGGAATGTTTAATAGTCGTGCGAATTCATGGCGTCTCAGGTTATATCGCTAATGAATTATCCGGTTACAGTGGGTCGCGGTTCTCTGAGGAAATCGATGTAACATATTACACTAGATGCTCTTCCATGTGAACCGCATCGCGTACGTAAACACGAAGTACTGCAGTTTCATCAAGGCGAATTGCGCATCTTCCAGTCATTTTCCAAAGCAATATCTGCTACGTACAGAACGATGTAATATATAGCGATAATTACAAAGTAATGACACGTGGTTTCTATATCGATTCGTATTTTATTCGAACAATTAAAATATTTAGGAACTATCTAAAAGATGTCTGTAAAGTTTGTCTTAATCTATCAGTCGTTATTATAGAGCTTTTTAAAATTATTATTTCATTTGAATGCACGTGAATCCATATCTTTCTCGATAATTGAAGACAATCTGAACTTTTACTTTAAACATTAAATCCGGATTTAATAAAGGGTGTTCGCCACGGGAATCACCGCGTGACTTTACCGGAATTTCGTACAGCCATTGCATTATCGGAACGTCACGAGCATCGATCGAGGTTGCGGGAACCGCGACGGAAGAAGAACCAGTTCCGGATGAACAGCGAGAGGCTGCACCGCCCGATCTCGGCGGAGTTAAGTAATTTGTCGTTGCCGATGGGTTAATGTTATCCATCACTAAGCGGGAATTTACGATGTAATAAGGGCGCGTAGTAACTCCTGCGATTTATCTTAAATGTCTCTTGTCGCTAACGTCGCTGTACTCGCGTCCTATCTTCCTCCCTCTGCTTCTCATCTATTCCATTTCTCCTTATCGCGATTATCATCGAGTCATCTTATATGACCCGAATTGCTCGCGATGCGTCGCGCTCTCTGAAAACCGTACTTTTTGCGAGGTCGTGCGCTATCGATTCGTGATTAATTAATATGATCGGGTCAAAGGGTGAGGAGATTGGTGTCCGTGCGAACGGATGGTTATCGCCGAAAGATATTCCTCTGCTATCGCGCGATCTTCTCCCCGGGGTCCGACGATTCTGGGAACAGTTCGGTTTCGTCGAAAATCCTGTAACCTGGTTAAATCCCTTGGTCCCGTGAAAACTCGTTATTATATGACCTACTCAGGATGCGAGTATCCCGAAACTATCACGTTTTCTCTCTCTTTCAACTACTAGATATTTCGATTAGATTTTTATTCCAGCTTTTTTCAAGAAAAAGTCTATCGCTATAGTTTTGATTTATAAAGAAGCTTTTTTTATTTATTTTTAACAACAACGGGTTTTTCGAGAGAACATATAACAACGGCAAATAAAATATCCCCTTTAAAAACGTTATTCGGCGGATCTTTCGCAGCACGTGGATCAACTCTCAGGAGGAAAAATAAAACTGCATATTTCACGATGCAGCGTGTTGGTGAGAGAAGCAAGCCGTCCCGCCAAATCGATCGCATTAAAACTCGAGAACCACAGTGAGAACCGTACAGACCTGGTCGCGATCGAGCCGACGAATGTTGCGGTAAAAGGAACTCGAGGGAGAGTAGGAAGGGCACCTGGCGAACGCGATCGCCTGACATTTATTGCCGCTGTAGAACAATGCGGAATCATTGCCCGGATCGTCGTGGCTACTGTTATTGCCACCGTTATCGTCCTCGGTGACCCTAGGAAGTACCGAGCCCCGATTCCAACCGCTCATGACGAGATCAACCGGTGCATCTTTTGCGTTGGTCGCAAGCTCTTATTAAAATAAGCGCGATCCTGTCCCTGTATTTAGTTAGTCCGGCATCAACATCGATCCCGATCATCGATCAATTTCGTTTCGTGTTATTATAATTGTATACAGATTTTATGTAGGAAGCGTTTTTTCATCGAGCGCGAAGAGAACCGTTGAAATACGCTTGCAATACTGCTTTGTTTCATCTCATTTATTTACAGTTAAGTCGGCACTTGTGCGCTTTCACTCGCACAATTCAATTTTTGTTGATTTTAACATCGACAAAGTGGCAAAACAATAATATGCCAATACTAGACATGTGCTACTTTGCAAGATAGTGCGAGTTATTCATCTGGAACGCACGCGATAACGTGATTAATATGTAGATGCGTCGAAAGTTCGTGCGCGAAAATAACGGCGCCTGTCTCGATTAGATGAAACACATTTTCACAATCTGACGAACAGTTAAACGATAACATTTGTTTTTTTCTCATGTTGTCTTGGAACATGTACATGTTATATTAAAAATCAGTTTTTACACAATTTATAGTAAGTTTTGTGGACATCTTTAAATTAAAAATTTTTTTTAAATATGTAAAAGCCATCATCTACTCTTATATATTTTTTAATTTATGTAATAAAATTATACGATTTTTTTTAATAGTTAATGCATCAGCTATTTAGATAAAATCAGGCGTCTTTTAACTGTTGTGAATCAGAAGAATTTTTCTTGTAATTAAATGGGAAACATCGATCGATAAATTAACTATTGCGGAAAAATAATTATTTACGCTCCCTTTCTCTCCCTTTCTTGTTTACATAAATATCGTACGATTATTAATATCTCTATTAATCCTCATCTCATATTCTCTCGAAGATTAAAATAGTTCCCGTAATACCGATATAACTTTCTGATGAAAGAACGGAAGATTATAGAACGCAATTATTACGTGACTCAATTAATACATATATTAATGAATCTATATCGATCGTCGTCAGTATATTCGATATCGTCGAGATATTTTAATAATAGGTCATCTCTATTATGCTATAACATTATTCTAGATTCTAGACTAAAAATTTTTCTTTTACACACACACACACACACAATTTCGTGAGATCCCCGCATGAATCCAACTTTTATTATTTTATTGGATAATTATGTACACATATATATGTATATATAATAAATAAATAAATAAATATATATATATATATTTATTTATATATAAAGAATAATATAACTTCGTTTTGCGCGCGTAATTATATTTGATTGGAATAAACCAAATAAGAAAGATATATAATATCTTATATATAATAGGGTGTCGCGGAAAAAATTTGATATATAATTCACTATATTAAAAGACGCCTAATAATTATCTAAATAGATAACTGTTGCATTAACTAATTACTAATTAATGCAAAAAATAATAATATGTTATTATATAATTCGAACAAATTGAGAACAATATACTTTTGTGATTAAAAGATAATAATAATACTATTCTAAAAATTTTGTGATCGATTATATATATTTTCACGGTGCATAATCTGAAATCCGCAATAAAGTAAGACAGTATTTGATACTCGTACAGTGATTTTTTGATAAGTTACCACACGAGTTAATTGAGATTCAAATCTAGTATCCGAGCTACTTGGCACGTAATACGAGGCGCGAAATATATTCTCGATAAAGGCGCATTGTGAAAGATGCGTCACTCCTCATCTCTCTCGAGAGGTTCCAACACTTTCTGGACCTAAGTGCAATTTCGCGTTGCCTGAGTTACGATCGCTCGCGTATCACATTTTTCTCGAATAATTGTAAAAGAAAGTTATTGTCACTTTAAAGATCGCGTCTTTTAGATTTTAGATTAAACGTGATTATGAATTATGAATTATGAATTAATTATTCAAGTACGTATGAATGAACAGTACGAAGAACTATATACCAGTCACAATATATTTGAATGAAAAAAATATCAATGAACAAAATTAGTTATCTTGTTATAAAATGCAACAATGTTTATCTTTCTCTTTCCTTCTTCTTTCATCACTTTAAAATGACACACAAATGCTAAGTAATTTATACAAAATATGCGAATGAAGTGGTGCAGTATTAAGTGAGTCTAGAATTTGCATATTACAGCTGATGAAGAAGTATGTTCATGACCGGGGGGACGCCGCGAACGAAAGGATTAAACTTTCTCGTAAATTATCAACGAACGCGAAGCAAAAGTTACAAAATACGTATACATATCACGCCGGTAATGAATATCAAATATTTTTTCACTCGTATGCTTATGGTTTCGTTAGAAATTTAAGTTAAACGTAACTTTTTAGCCATGTCACAGCTTGCGAGGCATGTTTTGAAGCATTGCGCATACGTTCTCTTTCTTCTTTTTCTTCTGTTTTTTTTTAAGCAGAACTTTGTACATTAACGCTATTTGCAAGTACGCAAAATAGCCGTCCGCAACTCTCTGTTACGGTCCTCACTGTTAAAAATGATTATGCAAAGAAAGTGCTGCGTGCGTTTTAATATTTCCACGCAGCGGAAGTTTTACTTATTTAAATTTATTCATTTGCCTTTTTTACATTACTCGTACATAATTAATAGGAGCAAAAGTGCCGCGAAATAACCGCCGAAAATCGAATTCTTTTGATTATTCCGTATATGAAAAACTTACAAAAGTCCAAAGGGAGGGAAAAATATTGATTGGAAAAAAATACTTCTATTATATAGACATCGATTTATATTATTATATCATTAATTATAAAGATAATTACAATGCTGATACGAACATATTAAATTAAATTTTACTTTATGTATACATGAAATCGTTAAAGTTATTTAGTCATTCGTCGAGCGAAATTATTTAGAGAATCATTTTATTAACATTCTAATAATACAAACACTGCGAGTTAGAATTATATTTGTTTTGCAAAATAATGAAAATAATTAGTGTATAATTAGTGTATAATTAGTGTATAATAACATAATATACATAATATTCTAAATTGTATGCTATCATTGTTATTAAAACTGCATAGAATTATGCATTGTATTGTAATTAACATTGACGCATTATCACGCTGTAAATATATGTATATACATTATACATTTATGTCATTTTGGTCTAGAAAGAGAAAGAGAAAAAAGAGAAAAGCTTCGAATCGAGCCATTCAAAGAACACGTTCTTATCTAAAGAATTTTCTACGCACGCTCGTAAAGACGCGCTATCTTAATTGTTAATTACAAGTCGTGAATGGACTTGGAGCAACATAAGAAATCGCGTGCTCTCGTATCATATTACGGCGATCGGAATGAATTGCCACGCCGGTAATAATGACTCGATTTCGAACAGATGGTGCGAGAGCGGAAGGTCGGCGAAAACGTTCGACCGGACGTCGATCGTCGTGACTATATTTTTGTCACTCTGTCAAATTCTGATTGATTCCCATCCATTCACTTTGATCACATGTCCTACTGTCGAAGCGACATTTCCATTTGCCGATTGCGAGCCAGCTCTCGTCGCATCTCGTCATTGAAAATATTTGAAAGAAAAATTTCTCGCGCTAAAATTTCGCGACTGTATAATATCTATAATAGTAACCGTGAACGAATCATTGTTCTCCTAGCCATTTATGATCGCGCAAAAGTTTACATCCCTATAAAAGATCTTGGGATGCGTTCGAGGAATTTATGACAAATTTAGATACGTACATATATACAGTTTCATCTCTATAATATTAGTTTTTCTTTGTCAAGGAATAGCATTCAATACGATGTGATTGCACTTTTATTTTTACGGCACATCGTGAAAAACACGTATCTCGGTAAATTTATACACGAATTTATAAAAATTATTAGCAAGAATCAGGGATTGCAAATAGCTCGTGACAGAAGTAGAAGCGATTTATTGCGAACTTATTTATAATCCTACTACGAAGTCAGGCTCAACTATTGAAAATTATCGCATATTCCCCGCTCTATAACGTCGAGGATTATTTTCGCGATAGAACGCGCTGTTTCGATTATCGCGTGCCGCGATATTATCGTGGCGGATAATCGAGTTGTAAAGCGAGAAACGCATTAAACGAAGGTCTCGATGCAAAGTCGCGCATACCGATGGGGTATGCACACACTTATTTACGCGTCGCTCGCGTAAGGGCTCGAGCAATATACACGCACGTGCGTGTATATATGCGTTAAAGAAATGTCAAGCAGTCGGCGTGATACGTGCTCGTACGGCTGTACAGATATCGTTGTTCTTTGTCCACGCGGTGGCTTCCACGACAAAGGGTCTGCATGCGTCGAGAAGCCTTTTATAGAGGTCCTGGCGCGCATTCCTGGTGCTCCCTACGCCGGACCAGCGTGTTGCTTTCTTCCGCTCGGCGAGAGCGAGATCCAGTTACCTTGTAGGTGGAACCCAACAGTTTCGCATTTCCTAGTTGGCGACGTCAACAAATAGGCCGACCAAGGATATTCATTTTACTCGAGAGGAAAATATCGCGAGAAGTTTTTAATTGATAATAATTCTCTTCTCCATCACGCACAAGTACTCCAGTAGTGTAGAATTTTTTTTTTATTTTTTAATAAAAAATCTTAAGAGAGATTACACAGATTTTTCAATAAAAAATTAGATAAAATTAAAATTAAAATTTTTAATTAAATTTTAAATTTAACGAAAATTTCGCTTCTTCCCTAAATATTAGTAAATTCTACTCTAGTGTTAACTTCCGTCTGCTTCGCATAAACGGTAATCCGCTAAAGTTGAGATTTCAAGGCTTAAGATATGGGAACGTCTCTCTCCGTCTCTTTCGTGTATGCCTTCTCCGAAGCCTGGGTTCTCTCGAGCCTCTGGCTCGAAATACAATTCATTATATTACACGCATAGCTTAGCACGCGAGCCAACTCTCGCGTTAATGTATAAGCGCCGACCTTCTCCAACGTTTCCTTCGTCTCTCGTCGCCATCTCTTCCTGTTTGTTCCGCTTCGACCTCAGGTTCTCTCCTTCTCTTCGTCCTCCTTCGTGTTCCATATGCCGCGTAGTTTTCCTTCAAATTTTGGGCGAGAAGGTACCGTTTGCGTCAAACTAGCGCAAATTATTCAAAAGTTTCGAGGCACGGGTGTTCGTCAGATTTCACGTCTGTTTCTTTCGCCGGTCGTATATCCCACAAATTTTCTCTCTCTCTCTCTCTCTCTCTACCTCTAAATCCCTCGCACGAATAATTTCCGCAACCCTCAAAGAGGATATGCGCGAGACAAGGATAGGACGAAACAGAGAAGTAATAGGGTGGATCTGTAACAAGCGAGATATGCATACAACTTCGTGAATCTAGAGCAATTTCCCGCTGTCTGCCGCGGAATGTTGGCGTTAATCGTGAATCGGACTTGTTTGCCGATTCACGGTAGATTCGCACTACAAAGCCAACAACATTTCAATCGAGAACCTATTACCGTTGGGTCACACAGCGCTAGAGATAATCCGCATTAGCTACGTACTCTGCCCTAGTAAATCGAGTTTTGTTCTATGAAACAAATTTCTCAAATATTCCTTATTTTTAGGAATCAAAAATAATTTTGTAGAAAATATATTCAGATTTTTCTTTTTAAATATGTAAAAATTCAATATCGTAAGGACGAAAGAAAATACAGAATATTTCTGTTCGATAAATATTCTATACGAAAGAAACGGCTGCGTTCTATACGAAGAGGCGAATATTCTTGACGACTCCGTATACGTGAAATCACATATCGTTCGAAAGTACGTTACGTAATATGGCAATCTTTTCGACTGCGAAAAAGAAAAAAAACAATCGTGCGCAATGATATAAATGCTCCGAGATCTTGGTATCACTCGCGTCGGACACGCGAGTATTTAATAATGTGCATTAAAAAATAATTACGCATTCCGCAGAAAGAAGGCTTTTAAGCCGTGGCATATATTACGAACCTGCCGAGCGAGTCGGATCTACAAAGGGCTCCGCGTGGAATTTTTCATGAAAGTTAAATCCCCCGAAAATTACTTATTCGCGTCTCCCGCTTGCTTCTTCAAAATAAGTATATAGTTTGAAGTGTCAAGTATCTTATGCTCCGTGAGAGTAGCTTGAGCTCGAAATGTAACCGTAAAAAGATGGAAATAAAAATAAATTGAAAAAGCATTCGAATCAACATTGCCCGAGTGTTTGTAACACTTAATAATCGTACACAATCATCGATTTCTCTTATCCGAGTATATTATTATCCTTTCGTATGTCTAACTAGAAGAAAATGAGAATGTCACGTCCGATATGGTTTTAGGATCGTTTCACTCTTCGTGAACGCGAATTTCGGGAGGAAGTAACGATCTCGATGTAACAAGCGACGCGAAAGACAACATCCCCGTGAGAATACGAAGTGCACATACTATTCAGTGCAATATCACGTGCGGGGGTTTACTGCGCGCATTATTACACCGATGCGGTAACGTACCCCGTAACGATCTTATCCGCAATCTAAATCTTCGCGACGCGGTTATGGTTTTGCGGTAATTATAATGGGTAATAATCACGCGCGCGCGCGTCGTGCGTCTTTGACAATCGGCTTTGCCACGGTGATCTTCGCGCTTAGCCGGGCTGCAGACATCCATTTGTATTTTCAAGGGCCTGAAGAGCAGTGTGCGATTTCAATATGTCTCCCAAAAATAAACACAAAAATTAATACAATATACAAAACAATAGAATAAGAGCCAACATGCATTGCTTAGGAGAGAAAGAGAAATAAGAGAATTATATATTTCTTATATTATATTTTAAGCTAATTGATAACTCGTTTTAATTAATTTTTCGAATGCTTGATCGGTCCAGTGTAATTAAACTTGCTTTATCTCGCGTGTTCTCCTGTAATTAAGAAAGATATGTCTCTTGCATGCTGCTAAGAGACATCACTAGCGATAGTCGATGCCTTGCTGCACCGCAGAAGGCAACGGGGATCTTACACAGGGCGCCGTTTTTCTGCTCGTTCCATTTTTTTCATTATCTTCCGCTGGCGAACTCTTTGCCCTCGGTCTTTGGGTGCGGCGGCATTCTTTCGTCGCTGTATCGGGAAAATTAATATCCCGCTCGCAAGCGCGACTCTTTTTAAACGCCGACAGGCGAGAGAGGACTGCGTCCTCCGAACGAGCGTCGTTAGGTATATCGCGCGGTTAATTCAGCTCTGTCTTCGAAAGAGGGATATCTCGGGCCATAACGATATCTCGCGAACGCTCTTGAAAAATGAGCAAGCCGTAATGACGACGCGCGACTAAGTATCTCGTCGACGACTATCCGTCATAATCTGTTCGCGTGCGTCGGTATACGCAATTCTCTGTCGTCTACATCCTAACTAATGTAAGTTTTGTCTCGTCTCATCTCGACTAGGCGCTGCGAAGTTGCTGGATCCGCGGAGGAATTCGCGACGACGTTTTTCACTTTGGTAACAACAACGACGGGAAATGGATAGCACGGCGGATTCTTGCAAATTGCAACGTGCGCGCATGGCTTAATTATACGATGTAATGAGCGACGTCGCGCGGCGATTATTTATCCCGCGGGCGTTGCCGGCGAAGTTTTAATCAACGTGTTTCTTAACCGCGATCACGCCTATTTGCTTGTGTCAATGTTTAACGCGCGCATGCGCTATTAATAGTCGAATCATAGACACCCAAAGGCAGGTATCGTTATGAATAAAGATATGTTCTCTTATCCTTGATAGAAAAGTCTGAAAGTGGGAATTAAAAATTACTTTGCGGCTAAGTAGGAGAATGAAACTCTTTTTCAAAGGTCTACCGCGTGCACCGTAATAATATCCACTCTTTCTCAAATATTCTGCATGAAGAATATTTATAGAGCAAAGCTGAGAAATAATTTTCTGCAAAAACATGGGATTATCGTTTAAAATTATAGTAATTCAATATAGTAAAAACAATATTGTACAGTGATACGGACGATACTACGATATATAAATAGGTATATATACAAGCTGGGAATGCCAGAGAATATCACGTGGTGTTCTTTTTAATTTCCTCGGGATATCTTCCGAGCTGAATAAGTAATACGGGTAAACGTGAACCAGTCAGCTTTAAAATGCACAGAGACCAAAGAGAATATCATCTGACATCTTTCCTCAACTCTTATCCGAGGTGTTCTTTTTAAGAAAATCCTTGGTGAAACAAATGACATTCGCGAAGTTGCATAATATGGCTTTTCCATTAAAACATCTGATGTACAAATATCACAAACGTGTGCGAAAAAGCAAAAGTACAAAAGTACTCGTATACCGCTAAGTATTTAATGACAGGATAAATGAGACGAAAATGCGTGGCAATTTTGATCAAGTGTCAAAATTATAAAAATATTTTTTCTGGTAAGTTCGTGTTTCTTTCTCGTTATCAATTTTCTAATTCTAATTTTTTTTAATCTTAATTTTTCACATTTTTACATGATCAATTTTCTAAATTCAGACATAATTCATTTTTCTTTAACAAAAATATCGAGATATATCTATTCTGCGGAATTCCGATATGGAGTAAACATTGCCTTTCTATTTCCTTTATTTTGGTATGCCGTAAACACAGCGAAAGGAAATACAAAGATGATGCGGAAACCGCAATATTTCCGACCATATTACAGAGAATATTGAAAAACGCTTTCAAATCAATCGCGCGAATTCTCGCTCACACATCCAAGTGTGTATCCCTTCGTCTGAATAGGACGTTGTTTTCTATCATAGACTATCATGTCTGCTCTAATAATGTCGAGAACATTTTTCACAACTTTCGTGAATTACCGTTAGATTTCTTCTTCTATACCGAAGATTTATGTTTCTAGTTAGATGAAAATATGTATAAATTGTTGTTATTATAAAGAGTTTATATATCAGGCAAATAGTAGCTGTCATGTTTATCCTTTTTTTAAATATATAAAATAAATACTAAAAAATAAAAGCTTAAAATAAATTGGCTTAAAATACGCAATAGTCTTTGCACTGTATGAAATTAATAACCTCAGTGTCATCGAGAATCATTTGAACTTCAGAATTCTTGTTTTCTACCTGCAGGAAGAATACTATATTAGACGAGTTGTTTTTTATAATCTCGACAAGTGTCTTCTGTTTTAAACTGTGTTGATTTATTTTTCTTTCTGTTACTGAGATATTTATTAATCACGGTCGTCGGAGTTTACTGGTTTTTCTACATCTTATAAAAGTTTTAATTAATCCATCTCTCTCTTTCTATATGTCGGTAATGCACATTTCTTTGTCTTGCGAAAAGTCGTGCACAATTAAGTTTCTTATTATGTCACAATGCTATATTTTTCTAGATTAAAGAGATAAAAAAATTTTTATTTTAATTTATTAAAAATATAATTGTCTCGGAGAATACTGTAATGCTAAATTACGTCAGCACACGATGACATGTCATTGATATATTCGCCAATCTGACGAGCATCAATATTTGATAGATGTATCAAATCAGACTAGATGCGATATATTGGTGAATCATACTCAAATATTTGTCTTTAATTTCAGACGTGCTGTTGCAATAAATTATCGACAAACGATTATTTATTTTGCGACGAATGTCAATTGCCCCTTAATAATATAACTTTGACAGAATAATTATTTATCGCCAGATAATGCCGAGTGTAAAAAGTAGTATTGTTGTACGGTGAGAGTTTCTAAACTATGCCTTTGGACCCATAATAAGAGAGAGATTTATCCGACTGCGCACATGTCAGACAGACAGATAGTAGAGCGCACAAGATAACGGAGTAAAGCAAGATAATGGTCGACACAATCGTAACGCATAATGTGCCGCAACAGCTAAGTCACGGATGAAACTCTAATGATAGAATCATTTTTTTGCCAAGCATGGTGTTCCAGGAATTTCACTTTGTCCATGCACTGTTCGCCGTTCCAGTTAATTCGTCACGAAATGTTGGCTCACGCCAACGAAAGATGCTGTTTTATATATATATATATATATATCCACAGAACATTATAATTTAACTTATTTGATCAATGTCTTCGCGTGTATCTTGCGGTCTATTAAATTTCGCTGTCATACATATTTCCCACGAATTTTGTAAAATACGAATTAAATAAGGATCAAATTATCCGGTTCGAATTAAAAGTCGCGACGATTCACTCGAGCTAGACAATAATAATCGGAATGTGACTTTTGGGAACATTGTAATTAACCTTTCGGGGATTAACCGTTGCGTACAACTTGTTAAAATTGCACTCTCGATCTTTCGAATTTCCCTCTCGAAAATCTTCTCAGTCAACATTCCGTAACTTCTGGGATTCTACATTTAAAATTGCCTCCCTTGTAATTATACTTGAGTAAGTACGCGGATAGAAACGCGAGAATGAGATAGTCTCGGGGACACGGATCGACGAAGGGGAACGACGTTGCCGTAAACGTTAAATGCTCGCCGTTGCGGTGCGACGATGTCGTCGTATATCTTGCCACCAGGCTTATAATTTCGTTCTAGGAGAAATTAGGCACCGCGACGCGTGCACCGCAACGAGCGCATACACGGCATTCGGCGTAAATTGAATTTGCATAACATATCCACCGATCACGGCCACGACGACGTGGTCGTAAGTCTTGCGTTACGTGTACCTGCAGACTGCACATCCGTTTCGACTGATGTTCAAAATGGGTCATCAAACATCCTGGTACATCGCAGTCGTTAATCCCTCGTCTTGAATGCACGTGTCTAGCACTACGTCGAAGTTACACGCGCTTCTCCGTGTTATTTAAATGTTCCAGTTTGAAGGGAACGATGTAGACTGAGAAATGTCATCAGAGTGCCAGTTGCATGCGTCTCAAATTCGTGCCATTTATTCCGCGATTTTAATATATTGATTTTCTTTTTTAATTTCACGTTTAATAATTGCATTTTATTTTGAAATACCTCCGACACGATATAAAATCGTGAGCACGCGACTGTAATCTCTATCACACGATATTCCGATATCACCGAACAAAGGCATCGTGCGAATTCAGTGACGTGAAGAATGGTAGGAATGTTATTGCAGAATTTTGAATATTGCTCTACACGTCTTCACAAAGTTTCATATGCGCTCTTACGGCGCTAACAGTGATTCATATCACAGTATGTGAAAATTGCATCGTCCGCTGCAAATCGTCATGAAAAACTGAGTAACGTGAAGCTCGTAAGCTGAAATGAAAAAATATTACTCAAGAAGTCCACCAAATACATATATATGTACATACTTTTACATTTCGTGTGTACACATAATTTTTGTTTGTAAACATAAAATTAGAAAATAAGCAAAAATTATCTAAAAATATGTGTTATATTCTCTATATACAATATATACATACATAATTATATTATATAAAATACATAATTTAAAAAACTTGAATATACTTGAAATGTAAATAGCTATGCGCTTTTTTTTTTTTTTTTTTTTTTCCCCCAACATCTGCAATACCTTAGGCGAAGCAATAAATAATTAAATAAAAAAACGATATCCACACCCTGCGAAAGACAAACTTTGACGTTACACGTGACAGCGAAGTTCCGTGACACAAAGTATCGATTGGATTGCAAACTCATCTTATCAAGGAGGGCTATGACGGTCATAAAGGGATATGAGGCAGCCTGGCCCGAATGTCGAGTACCTAGTTGCCTTCGGTGCTTCTTCCGAAAAGTTTTAAGACTTTCGTTCAGTGTTTTCTCAATTTTTATAAAATCGAAATATACAGTTATGCAGAATTTATTGAGTGCAGAATAAAATTTATTACTCATGACATTCGCCTCTATGATAAAATTATAAAGTCTTCGACAATTTCACAAACAGTTTCTTTGTTTTGCTTTCTTACCTTTTATTTTTCTTCGATCTAACGTCAACTTAAATTTTGTCAGATCGATACATAAAGTATGATATGACTTCTAATCGATAGTGCGCCGTATCGGTTCTCGCGCCAAGGATCAATACGAGACTTGTGAAATCGCGAGAAGTAACGCGACCTAGTTTATTATTATAGTTCATTATGACTGTAATTTGTTGGACTGTCTACTTGCCGATCTGGTTCTCTCGGGCGCGCAATGTCAGAGACGATTGGCCATTACTTCTGAACGGCCAGCGGGTATAAATGTAACGGTTAGCGTACACGTAACGTAATGGGACATCGTGTATAAGCGACGAAGATCGAACGAGCTGCGTGTATGCAGTTATAGAAATGTATATCGACCCTCGCCCAGCGAGGAAGAGAGAAAGAGGGAAAGAAAGGCTCTCATCGGTAACCTCTTGTTGGTAACGGCAATCAGCCCTGGAGCGTCTATTAGAACCAATTATCCATAGCGTTGTAACGCCAAGGAAACATCACTGCCGCGCCCATTTTCGCCTTGCTGTACGTCAACGTCGTGCAAGATGTGGGTAACGTCGGCACGAGGCGATGTAAGCCTTGTCTTCGCAATCTCGAAATTAATTGTATCGAGTATTGTGTCAAACTCTAGAGAGAAAGCGCTTGGCAGTATCTAGAGAGTATCTAATTGCAAGTCTAGAGAGAGAGAGAGAGAGCGCACGTTAACAATACCAATCATCTTCTACAATTTCTGCATTAATTTCTCGCAGTTGAATTAATATATCATTTGCAATGAACGTTTCGTATTCGTAATTTTAATAATATCTTGATTATACTAATTAACATTCGGGTTGATTTTTTTTATGGTTCATTAATGATAAGCTTCATCTATAAATTTTATTGCCGAGTCATGAACGTCATAATTATTCTGTTATTAAAACGCGCATAATATCGTTTCGATTTCGAAAGGTAGGTCGCTCGCTGCTGTTCGTGTTGAAGCAAATGCGTGCATAAATTCTCAATTTTCTGAGCAGTACCGGGGCTTTTAAAATTGTTGTTCGCGATGCAAACAGTCGCCACTGCTTTGATGCATACGTATACAAATGAGATGACATCTACTAAAGGAAAAAATTTAATTTTAATTTAATTATTTGATCGTAAAAAATCGAAAGGTACATCGAAATAATATATAATTAAATAATATTACGTCTTGCAAGTCTTCTCCTAATATCATTAATCAATCTTGTTTAGTATTCGTTTCATTGTGGTTGAGAGGTATTTCTAATTGCAAATCCCCGATCCCTGATTATACTTTCATGACCTCATGCACGCTCGGCTCATTCGGATACAATATTGTCGGTCTTAATGAAGTTTACGAGATCAGTACCATTAACAGAGATGCTATTTTGATATAAAATCCTCTGTGTAGGCAGCGTCATAAAAGCGTTTCTATTATTGCACTCTCATATATATTGTATATACATATAACTATATTTTTCTCGTTAATAGCAAAAATATCAAAACACTTTGAAAAGTGTCATTCACTACCACAGATATATTCATTATAGATAAATTTCATTATTATAGAATATACAAAGTGTCCGGTAATAGTCACGCCAACCGTCGTGTGCAGATTCCTGGGATCATTTGGAGACGATTTTTCCTCAGCGAAAATGTCGAGGGAGGTCATTATTTTTTGCATGTTTTCAATTTTTGCCATCATGTATCTTTGTAACTAAGCCTTAAATTAAAATTCTATTAAAATAAACTCTACCTAAAATTAACTGAAGAATGTGAATTTATTATTATTTTATTTCCACAAGGCTTAGTTTGCGAAAAACCCTTTATTTTCAATCGCTTATAACTCGAAAATTATTGGTGTCTCGACATTTTTGCTGAGGAAAAATCGTCTCCAAATGATCCCAGGAATCTGCACACGACGGTTGGCGTGACTATTACCGGACACCCTGTATATATTCAGATATATTCATTATAGATAAATTTTGAAATTTGTGAAATAATTTAAAACAAATAAATAATGTTATTATTAATTGAATGCTGTTTTGGATAAAAATTTTTAATCAAATATAGAAAAATATATTTTGAAAAATGATTGCGAATAAATTAAAGTTATACTGCAGTTCTCTGATACAGTTTTTTATTGCATACATTACTCGGTAATTTACAAAATGCACCGTAATGCCAACGAAGTCAATGCAGTATGTACTTTTTAACCGCACTTTATATCACATATAATTTTATTATTGTGTAGATATTGATTAATGTTCTTCACAAAATTAACTTTGGGCACGGTAGTATAAGAGAACGCAGTTTGCTTTACAAAGTAATTAATTAGCGTTCGATGAGAGCAAACGTAAAGCACTTCAGGAACAAAGCTAATATTGCATTTTCTACTAATTTTTCTAATATATATATATATATATATATATATACATATATAACATCGGAAATTACTTTGGTAAATTAAATAAATTAATTAGCAAGATAAAATTAAAAAAAATTTTTTTTGAATATACAATAGCACGCGCGCGATTTTAGATTTATTCGATTAAAATTTTATTTTATAAATGTAAATCAAATTTATAAAACAATAGCTGCAATTACATATTAATTTCAATTAAGTAAGCTCTTTAATAAATTGCAATTGTTTGAAAACACAATACATAGGAAAATTATATTAGCTTTATAATAGATATACGGAGTAAACTTTTCAAAATGGATTATATGCAGCAGAATGATTAAATTAATTATTACAAAAGATAACATGCTGTTACGTTACATATCACGTTCTAATGAAATTAATATTTTAAAGCAAATTAAAACAGTATAGATAGGTTAAAGGATATGAACTGGAACAGCGAATTTACGTGACCGTACATTTCAATCACTTCCAGTCGATTAACGAATTAATATTTTAATTAGATATATATATATATATGCGACAGAAACATGTGTGCACATGTTATATAATTTTTTTGTTCGTCATACATACACACATATATTTCGTCTTGTATATATTTTTCATAATATTTGAATAAGAAACGATCTTTTGAACTGCGATTACAATTAAAGAATATTGTAGTTTTTAAGTCACTGATATAATCGTAGTTACACAGACAAATACTTACGGAAGCGATTAAAAATTCGAGAACTCTTGTGATTTTTTTTGGCAATCACAGAATAATCTAAAGAATGGTTTGCAGTTCGTGAAGGGAAAGTAATACGAAGAATTTCCTTGAAAAATGTGGCGTGTGGTAAAGAGTAAGAAGGAAAGAAAGGAAAAAAGATAGATAGAGAGAGAGAGAGAGAGAGAGAGAAAGGAAGAGAGAAAGAGGAGATATCAGAGGTCTGCCACACAGTTCTCATTATCTCGGACCATTTTAATCTTCACCGGTGGCGGCGAGAGTTATAAACAGAGCCGGTGAGCGAGCGGGCGAAGAAATGAAATGAAAGAATAAATTATTTGCCAGAACTGTTTGCGCACGAAGCTTTAGTTTTACTCTTCGACGCGACCAATCATAATTAGCGTCGTATAACGAGTGAAAATTGCCCCATTATAACGCTACTGAGATTACCGGGTTTTCTTTATACGCCGACGTCTTCCTTCAATAACATCTAACAGTTTGCTTTAAAATCGCGAAAAAAACTCGTTATATTATATTTCAGCAAAACGATAAAATTTAATTTAGTAATACTCTTACAATTGGTTAAATCTGACGTAATTAATTATTATCTTTAGAACTGATCGGTATTTTTTTCGGAAAATTGCTATGATCCGAAGAATCGCCGCAAGCAGATTCGTAATTCGAACATCGAGCGTTAACCAACGATAGAATTAATAGACTTTTACACGAATGGACAGTTGTAAAAATGTACGTACGACACATGAGAAAGAGAAAAGCAACGGTCCTTCCTATTTGTACACGCTATTCCACTCAATACACTTGTAAATAAATTACAGAGAGAGAACGTGCAGCCTATTAGTGAAACAACCTGCCTACATGCTCGACGTGCTGCATTCTCGTGTAATCGAGTACTAATAAATATGCCGCATGTTGCTAAAGTATGAATGTGAAATTACTACCGAAGTCAAGCTTTGTATTTATATATATATCTCAATTTCAATCAATTAAGGTGAGGACTTTATTCTACCTCTTTCGTCCTTTCTCTCTTTTTGCATTGTCGAAACAAAGAGAACAAAACGTTTCTAATATATAATGTCAATTAATTGAAAGTTGAAATGTGTAAGAGATACATATATGTATATTACGCTTAACATATATGAGCATTTTATTCAAACGAATTATTTCATTTATATTACGGTGAAGATTTCACGTTCCAGAATTTTCCTCAACGCAATAGTTCTTGTAATCACGATTAGTTGAACACCATTTTTTTCACATTTTATGCAATTATCGATCCTTGAAATTCACACAAATTATATAATGTGTCGGCAAAAAATTTATTTGAATTGCAAAGTAACCCCTGCTTTCATCGGAGCAATATGTAGATTCAAGAGGCGATTAGCTTAGCTGCCCCTTAATTCTAACATAAAACATATACCCACGTTATCTCTCACTCGAATCCATGCTGCAATTTTTTTTTAAAGCTGCAACGTGAGCGAATTGCGCAAATTATTAACGACATCAAGGAAATTTCGAACTATTAAACGACAGCTCATTTTCGAGCGATGCAAAATTAGATTTGATTTACGCTCTTGAATCGACCGTATTCCATTTCAGAGCGGTTTTATATTCGCCCTACAGCGCGACGAAAAAATCAATTTACCTAGAAACGAGAAAGTTGGAAATGAGCTTAGACGTCCGTTGGGAAGATAGAAAAGAGTAAAGGAAGATGAACGTCATTTTTTTTCTTTTCCTTTTTTTTACGTTCAACCCTTAGACTGATTGCTGCGGAAGCATGTGTTTATTTCCATCGAAACTTCAATCTGCCCTCATCTTGCGAAAATATACGCGCGCGTTCAAATTATCGAATGGCGCCCGATTTTTCAAAAGGTTTCGCCCTCGAAGGGCGAAAAGGTCGCCCTTTGTACAATTAAATGTTCCAGATGAATAAATCGATTCTCTCTCTCAGGCATCAAAGGAATCGCGCTACCTTACCGCCAACTTTGCACCAGCGAAAAGAGACAAATCAATGTTACGGAAATAGTTAAAGCACAATATTGAAAAAGTTGAATTGACATATAATATAATACAAAATTATTTCTTATATACAAATATTTTAATTCTTGATTTTACATCAAGCGAGGTATTTACCAGAATATCAGAGAAAATTTGACGTATCACCGATACGAAAAATACTGACATTCTTTGAAAGCGAAAAATTATACGAGAGAGCTATTACAGAGTTAATTTAAAAATGTCTTGTATACTTTTTTGCAAATTATTTTATATGTACAAATACTAGACATTTTTAATTTTTAATTTTTAATATATTTTCTAAAGCAAGTCACAAAGTTGGATGCTTATACTTTATACATAACATTATGCGTTTTTTAATTATATTAGAACAACACAAGCGCGCGCTATGCACGCGCCCATGCTTCAATTCTATGTTAAAAAGAATATTTTTAAAAAATAATATAAAGTTTATTTAAACTCGATTAATATTTTTTCACAGAAATCAGCTGATTAAAGTGTTAATTTGCTAGTTAATTTTATTATTAAAATAGTAATATGCTGTAAATAATATGTTATAATACTTTATTCTTAATTAATATTTTTTGACAGAAATGAGCTGATAACTGTCAAAAATATTACAACATATTACTATTTTAATTTTTATAACATATTATTATTTTAAAATTTAATTAGCAAATTAATGCTTTATTAATATTTTTTGACAAAAATCAGCTGATTTAAAGCATTAATTTGCTAATTAAATTTTAAAATAATAATATGTTAAAAATATTAAAATAGTAATATGTTGTAAATAATATGTTATAATACCTTATTTTCGATTAATATTTTTTGACAGAAATCAGCTGATAACTGTCAAAAATATTAATCGAGTTTAAAGTATTATAAAGCTATATCTTTTCGAACGAATCTCCTTCGAGTAATTAATTAATATATATTTTAATAATTTTATTAATATTAATATCAATTAATAATTTTAATTAGTTATTAGAACGACACAAGCGCGCGCCATTCCTCGATTTTATATAAATAAGAATAATATTTTTATATAAAGTTTGTTTAAACTTGATTAATATTTTTTGATAGAAATAAGCTGATTAAAGCATTAATTTGTTAATTAAATATTAATAATACTTATTCTAAAATATATCTTTTCGAACGAATCTCCTTCGAGTTTTAATTAGTTATTAATATTTTTTTTAAGTCATGTATAATGTATAGTGTATAGTATAGTATCGCGCGCGCTATTAGAGTGAAGTTGCCGATGTTTGTAGAATAGCTTCGGCCATTACCGAAACGCCGCGAGTACCGGACAGTTCGAGCTGCGTCCCGCTGTGATTAATTAGTAAGCATAATCGCTTCTAACCTTTGTATTGTAATATTTATCAATCGTATGTCATAATTTCAACGTTCACATATAGTCGTAATTGTTTGGAACGCATATTTCGCGAGAAATTCGATGCAAAATCTGTCAACGGTCAACATAATTCAACTTAACCTGATCTGCTTTTGCGCGCGCGAATGTGTTGCGACCCGTGAATATATCTATCGTTAATTCTAGCTTACATATTTATATTGCGTATGTTATAACGCGAAATAATAAGATTATTCTAATATATGTATGTATTTTATTTGTTACAGGTAGCATTGCGATACACACTGCGATTCACGCTTCGTGTCGGGAGTGCCGTGTAAAGTGTCGCGCGTCGGGAGTGCCGTGTAAAATGTCGAACAATCGTAATTATTCGTGTTTTCGCGAGTGTCAAGTGCTACGAAGGAGCAATGACGGTCGACCAAGAGAGGAGGAGGAGGCCCGGGGAGGTATCGGGCGACAGTGGGGCAACTATGAGGTATGCAATATGAAAACATTTTTTCTAAACTGCATTGTTTATAAGATATTCGACACATATGTATATACATGATTTGAATATTTTATTTTCAGATCAATATGTGCTGTGTACTACAACTCCGCTATTCAACGTATCGGTGAGTGAGAAATTGTTTATTTTATAATATTTCTATAGCAATAATGGGGGTGTATATGTGTTGAAAATATTAAAGTAATATGTTATAATATCTTATCTGTGATTAATAGTTTTTAACAAAAATCAGCTGATTAATTGTCAAAAATATTAATCCAATTTAAAATATTATAACATCCTTTTCTAAAAAAGGCATGTTAAGTCGATTTTGGTAGACAACAATACTTGCGAGAATCGACTTAATATGCCTTTTTTAGAAAGGAAAATTAGAATAAAAGCGTGGTAATTACAAAAGACGAGCGACGCTACAGTAGAAGTAAGAGAGTTGACTCCGTTATTCGAACGACCACCCGCAAATCACGCGTTGGTACAGCAACATTAATGACGAACGTGCGGCCGAGGGTCTCCTCGAGGCTGAGATGTGTGACGAAACCGATGAATCGTCGTGCACGCGAAGCCGCGGTTTAGTTCAGGAAACTCGTCCATTGGAACAGTCCTGCGTAATGGCACGTTTGTATGCCGAGCTGTCGACGATACCCTGCCACGAGAGATCGAATAGAGATTCATTCGTCTACATTTAACGCGCGCATTCAACGATCTCGCGAAAAAGACGGAAAATTAATCCCATGAGAAATCTCTCGTTAGTTTCTTCTATTCTCAAAAATAACTCTCGAATTAATATGTTAGTCTCTCTCATATTATACTTATTCATATTATAATTAGTCATATATTATAATAACATTAATATATTTATAATTATTCATATTATATAATATTATCATATTATTATTAGTCATATTATAATAACATTAATATATAGTAAATCGATATACTTTAGTTAATTGAAAAAAAAAAGAAAAGAAAGCTTTGATTTATAAAATACTTAGAGAAAGCAAGAGAAGCAATTAAACTTTTTACTTAAAATTCATTTGGAAAAATTGATCATCAGCTCTCGATGATAATAATCAATGAACGACGCGTACATACAAAGGTAGCAGGACAATTCGCTACGGGATGGTGATTATTCGTGACGATAGCCTCGACACCGGTTTTCGCGACGCTCGTAAAGCATTACGGCAAGGTTCCCTGGCTTTTCCTGGAACCCATTCGTACGACGAATCCGGGTTCACACCGTACAAATGATCGTGTATAGGCAAGACGCCTTACGATCTTGACGACGAACGGAATGATAGCGCGACGACGAAATCCACGTGGTGGTAGGTCCAAAAAGCCGCCGACGTATTAATTTTAAAGACAAGCACTTTAGGTCGTTGGCGTCATACGACGTGTTGCGTGGCGCGCGAAGTCATCAATGGCGAGTACTGCAAGCTTGATTAGAGACAAAACACAGCGTCACGGCAGCCGCCACGGTACCATTATGATCCGTTACACACTCGCGTGTGCACAAACGGTCGCTCGTATGCATGCCATTGTTAATTGTACAGTAAAAATGCACAGCGTGTGTATAAGTGACCATATTTTTCATACTTTTCCTGCTTTCTCCCCGTGATATGCAAATGAACTTTATTGTTATCCTCACGCTCGACGTTTTACGATTGAGGATATATAGGCTCGAGAGGGAGATCTCGGGGTTTAGAGTTCTTTTTTTCGCATAAAAACGCTTTTATTCATCTCGTCACGTTATGAGAAGCGTGCCTATTAATTTTGCACTTTGATAATTATTACCGGAGATGCGATGAAATAACAATCGGGAGAAACTTGGGATACTGCTCCAGAAACATAATTGCATCAGGTACTTGCCATGCGTCATAAATAATCTAAGGGCCAGCCGGATTGTAATTTCGGTCAAGAATTAATTACCGGTCGATCATGTGGACATAGCTTAAGCACTCGATCGCGTGTGCGTGATAGTCGTGGCGTGACTATACGCGTGTCAGATTTAGGGAGACCAAAGTACGTGATTCAAAGAGATTATAGGAGATTGGATTGTCTGGAATAAGTATAATAAATATTATGTTATCGAAATCGCGCGTGTGTGGTCTCTTGGTAATATCTGCTATCTATTACCTTTAATATTACAAAGCAAATCTCGATAAATGAGTAATATTGAATTCTATATTACCCGCTAATAATATATACATGATAAAATATAAATATAATTTAAAATATAATTTAAATCCATATTTAATTTTTTTAGTGTAGCTGGAAGAAAAAAATATTGATAAAATTATATACTTTTCACGCAGATTAGTCAGATCAAAGTTTATCAATGATAAGCAAATATTTTCACGTTCTCCTATCAATTCCGTGCGCATCGCATGCAGCAGAGTGTATATTAAAGCTGACTGGCGGTACACGCGTTAATTAAAAGCAGGCGTTGTCTCGGAATTTTGAACGCGGCCCAGATGTCGGAGCCCGATAGGAACGAGATTAATAATAACTTGGGCAAAGTCTCGAAATTCTTCGTAACGCGAATACAATATCAGACCTTTTTGGGCGCAGCGTATTACCATCGTTACGTCGATAATTATCAAACTGAGTGAAAGTTTCTCGGAGAGTTTTAATCAAATAATCGATCTGCAATGTTTCTTTTTTCGCGTATATTTTATAATTTGAGGTATATTTCGCAAAACTTGCGAAAAAGGAACGATGAATATGAATTTTAAATTATCTACGCGCATATTTAATTTTTCCTTCTCTGTTTATTTTATCGATATATGTATGTAATTGCAAACTTTATGTGCAAGAATGCATTTAATGCGCGCTGCGCGTTCGAAAGTGAGTTTAATAGATTTTTATTTGTCACGGTTGCATAGCCCGAGTATCTTTGGCAAATAAATAGGGGTCTTCAAATGGTTCTCGTGGGACTCACTCATTAATTTGCTTTAATGCACCATAGCGTCGTGTGATCCCGCGGGATCTATTATCAATTAAATTACCGAACATGCCACAATTCACAAGCAGGTGACAATTAGCTAATGCACAATCACTTTTCTCTTGATTTATATCTATATATACATATAACAAGATTTCTATATCACAAGTCAGAGGAAACCAGAAAGCGTGATTTGTTACTTTTAAGAGTTACTTAAAAAATTTTTTATTTTAAGTTTTTTTATTATTATATGAGTAATATTTTTAAATTTGAAAATTTAATTGCACATATCGGACTAAACGCTAGTCGCATTTAAATGAAGACGACTAGGATATTCAAAGGACAAACCAGGTTATTCGTCTTCGGAACAAATATCAAATTCGAGTGCATCGACACTTCGCAAAATTGCAAGACAGTTGTCTACAAATATGACCATGGTAGAAAAGGTACTTAGGTCTAAGAGGAGACTTGCTCGTGAAACGTCACAAAATCCGAGATTTCGATGTTTCGCGTCAGCTTTCTTCATCTCCTTTCCCCCTTTCTCCCTGGTTCTTGGTGTTTGCGGGAAATGAAACTTCATCTAGACAACACCGTGGGTAGGGTCAGCGAGCCGCTAATGGTCCGAGATGTCGTGTGATGCTGTGGTACACTCGACATTGCGCGCCGGCCGTTTTTCTTTTCCACTCCGCTCGTTTCCTTTTTGCAGCGCATGGCGCGTCGCCACGTGAGAGATGAATTTTTTCCACGATGGCAGGGTCCCGGCATACCGTGATAGAATACAGTAAGTGCATGCATTCGGCCGGAAACCGGCGCGTCGTCCTTCCGCTGTAACTCACTACAATCAATTTCGTGGATTTTAGAAAGATAAGCGTGTACGCGATATATAAAATGAACGTTTTCAAAGTCGATTTATCTTTGATCGAGATATCGTATAACTCGGAAAGGATAGGACATATTGTAAATGTTACATTTTTAATATTTATTGTAAAATATATTCTAGAATTTTATTTTGCGGAGTCTTTTAAGCATGGAATTTATTTTGTTTTATTTATCCGCAGAATAAGTTTTACAAGATTTTAATTGAAATTTGTACAACTTTTTTCTCTCTTCCATTAAGAGAAGCGCGATTGCATCTGGTCAAATATTAATTTTTGCCCGCCGCAAAACTGAAAGAATTTATATTCCCTTGATATTTTATCATCAGTTTTTCTCTGCGCAAGTGGTGCGTTTAATGCAAAGATTTCGATTTAACATGTCTAATTATCATTGATGAAGACAGTGATTTTATATGCACCGTACAATAATATCCTGGAAAGTTGGAAGCTGCCCCGGTATCGATACAATGTCAAATGTTTCCTGAATAAACGAGAGCACGTTTAACGACGTGGGGCGATATACATATATCGGGGTCTTCGATTACCAAGTACGTTCGCAAGTTCCCGTGGATCGACAAACGGGTAGGAAACGTAACTTAGTTTTTCTAATAATAAATGCCGTGGAAGTTCGACTATAATTACGATTTTATATCGTGCACTTGTCTCGAGTCAAGAAACTCGCTTTGCGAAGTTAAACGTTACAAGATTTACTTGCCTCTTTTAGCGTAAGTTTAGAATTGGGAACCTGAAATGTAATCCAATGAATACAGCACAGCGATATTTATTAACGACAAATTTAACGCAAAAAAAATAATACCTCACGATTTAATTTCGTTTTTCCTAACTAAAGCGATTTCGTTATTTATATGATTTTTATTCGAAAAAGAATAAAAGAATGTGCCTTTGTTATCTTCACATTCCTCACTTCTGACATTAAGATCCAACATGGCTGATGTAGATATTGCCAGACTTTTAAGATATCATCTGGTCCTAACAGCGAAGATAGTGATCTTTAGTATCTTGAAGTGATCAAGTAACTCATGTTAAGAGAAATAACAAAGTTGAAAATGTCCAAAGAAAGAACGGATGTGGAGCTAGCATTAATAAATTTTCAGAATGTCTTTCAGTGACATCTCGATCGATATTTTTACAACACAACATATTTTTATCTCCTTTTTTCGCTAACGAACTGGCCGATCGGTAGCGAGAGAGCAAATGGGCTTTCAGCAACGATAGGCGAAACAAAAGTGGTCCTTAGTTTAAAGAGACCCGCAACACGAATACCGCAGTCGCCGCCGCCGCCTCTGCAACGAACATAATTAATCGCTGTCTCCGACACCCGTCGTGGTCCACATAAATTACATCTCTTTCTTTCGCTCTCTCCGCCGCACTTTCTTTTCATTGTATAGCTTAGAGTTTACGTCGTAAACTTTTCATCGCAAGCGTCACAGAAGATTTTTCGGCACGTTAATAAAGTGCTTCCACGTCATCCAGCTCGCATTCGTCAAACACTGCAAAATCGATAACATCACTATCTAAACGACAAACACTCGCGTGATAAATCATCGGCAAGTTCGGCCGTTTGTCCATTCGTTCGCGTGTAAACGCATATCGAAAGTGCGCAAGAAATCGCCGTCAGTCAAACACATTCATTTTTCACACTCACAGCTAATTTTCCATGCTAAGCTCTCGGGAGATCGGCAATATGTTTCTCGTGATGAGAAATTTATTGTGAAACAGTTATCGTCATTAATTTATCACGAATGTCGGCATTGCGCTGTTATCTCTGTGATGATTATATGAATTATACAGGTAAAAATCTCGTAATCTCAATTTTATTTCCTTTTATTTTTCTTAATTAAAATTTCTTCCTTTATATTAATGTCAAAACCTCCCGAGAGATTGATTTGTGAGTCGCATATTGCGCGCTGACGCGAAAACCGGAATATCCGTCACAAGAATATCGACTACGTTCCACTTTAGCCAGAGGCGAATTTCTCCGATCTGATTTTATCGTTTCTCATCGGAACTTTATTTCCGGGCGCGCGAGAGGATTCGGATGGAACAGGAATACAAAATTACGGATGGAAAACGGGTCTCGCGGCTGTTCTCTTCCCTTCCGCTTGATGCAACTTTTCGAGTGAATCAGGAACAACCTCGAATGTTTTTCATAATCACATAATCATAAAAAAGAGAGAGAAAGAGAGGAAACTTTATTTACCTGCAACAGTAGCTTGCTATCATAATTCAAGCGACACAGTCGCGAAAAGAGAATAAAAAGAGAATAAAAAGATCAAATATTCGAAGATACGATTTATGAATTTCGAATGATATTTACAGCAATATCTTCCGAGAGGATTAATCAGGGAAATGATGCATAAATATTGTCATTTCGCAATATTTATGCGAAGAGCTGCATCTTTTCTTTTTTTTAATTCGCCGAGAGTTTCATGTTTCTCATATGATTATTTTTTTCCTCAATACAATCGCCAAAGTTAGCACGCGAAATCATCGTCGTCTCGTATGTTCTCGGTCCAGTAGAAACGAGATCGCACGGCTGCATATTTTCGTCCCGAGAAATTTAATATCGCGGAATTCTCGCCAGAGAAAATGCCACGCGCCACCACGATCGAAGAGATGGTGAGAAAAATATTCGGTATATCCCGATACCGATTATACTACGCCGCGGAATTAAATGCGACACGTGCATACGTCTGTTTCGATGAACCGCGAATATCGCATGATATCATACATGATACCACGTTGACTCTTTTCGATGATATATATTCGGCTTTTTTTTTCTCCCTCGTCGCGCGAGAATTTCAATCATCGAATTTCCGTGGTTTAAAGAAGGGAACGGTTGGATGACGGCGGGTAATACGATCTTTAAGTTGAGAGAGGACCAGAAGTTGCATCGTTATCCCTGACCCCGTCGTACGCATCTTCCACATACTTCTCCCCGCGAAGGTTGCCCTCGGAGGCTAACAACGATTATTTGTAGCCGCGGTAATTTACGAAACGACAACCTTGGGAGGTCGTAACGGCTCGCAGGAGGTGCTTGCCGCGAAGCGTAAGGCCTCTCCGGTTTGTTTGTTTTAGAGCTCGTCATAGGGAGCGCATAAGAATCGCCAGGCCGGCTTAATGGCTCATCCGCCAATTTATCGCCCAAGTTCGAATGCGTGCCTTTATGGATCGTAAAGATCCAAAGTTTCGACATCATTTAAGGTCCAATTACTTCGGTAATAGCGCCGAATCACGGTTACAAAGTTACGCGCGAGCTTCATCAGGGCACTCTGCAGGTACTGTGTAATGTCGTTTTAATTCGTACTCGCATCTCGTCAAAAACCGCGACGAAGTGATCATCTATAATAAAGTCTGCGCAATTGCATTATACCAGCAAATCGACGTGAAAAATCACAATTTCTTATTACGAATGAACTATCGTATGAAGAATTATTATGGATCCGGGAATGTTAAGGATGACTTAATTAAACTGTTGACACAACAGGGTCCAACGCGACCTCTTCAAAGGCGTCTAAGCGTTCAAGTGCAAGTTAAGATCGGTGACAGACAAATCGTCCGAACGGGATGAAAACACCCAGGCTATACAAAATACTTTTGCACAGCAATGCCGGCAGATTGAATGCAATTTATTACGCGCCATTACATAAAGGCCGCGGCTCGCTCGGCACGAGCCCTCATATTTTATGATAAATAACAGGTTGACCCCTCGACACGCGGAATATATGGTGAATTAATGGTGACCGTTTGGGCAAAAGTACGCACGTATACATACGTCTGGTGGATTCAAAATTATTAGCGGCGACCGCCGGTCGAATAACTCAATGCACGGAATGTTTCCTTTTTTTTCTCCTTTTATCTCTTAAGCCAGGGCTTCTCTGAATACATCCGTCCGTTAAAACGCGCGTGTTATGGTCCAGTTTGTCTTTCCGCAGCATCTTTATACAAAGCCATGCATCACGCACGCATCATAATTTATGAATAAAGTTATAAGTTTGAAAATAACAGAGACAATTAAAATTAGTTTTTAGTTTCTTATTAGAGGTGTAAAATTAATAAAGGTGGAATTATTTTTTAATTTGAGTAGAGATACGTTTTGTGTGTTGACAACTGCTGCGGTATATCATCTCTGGGAAATTATAAAGATTTGAATAAATATTAGTGTTTTGAAATAATTTCCAGTATCAAGATTAAAATCTTTTTCGTATTTTTTACAAGAAATGATTATATTTGAAATGGATGCGTTTTTATGTATGTTTGGTATAATTGCGAATGTGTATAGAGATGGAACCTTTAAAAGCGAGAATACTCAGCAGTCTACAAAGCTTTTAAAACAGCTCCGCAATGGTCTTAAAAATTGCGCTGAAATAATACCCACCCGGAAAATTTCACACGTGCGCGTCTGGTACTCGCGGAAATTTCATCTCCCGCAGAAGAAACGGAGATCGTGAAAATCTTTCTCCCTCGGTTATAAGCGGCTCCGCGAATATAATTAAAACCACGCGATAATAAGGCGCGCGGTGATATGATTTCGAAAAAAAAAATCATACCTATATATAGTAAATGCGTATATTAGGAAATGTGAGATGTAAAAGGCGTCTGCAGGAAAATAATGAGAAAACTCTGGCGTAGAGGGGCCAGATGATGCCGTAGTATAATTCGAATTCATTACAGAGTGTGTTAAAACCAATTAATATCTTTCAATAAAATAAAAACTTTTCTAATCACGCGCACGCGCGATTCATCTAATTAGTTTTAACCCGTCCTTTTCAATATTCACGAATAACGTTTATTCGAAGAATGAAAACATTAATTTATTATAATGGAACGAACGTTAATGAACGAATGTGCCAAATTGCTGCGGGTGTGCAATATCGGCTCGTGTGAACCAACGAAAGAGAGAAAGAGAGACGGCGGATCATATGCGTAAACGCAATGAATAATTGCAGATGGGTTTCGCGAGTAACGAACGCGAGTGATGGATTGCAGTCTGGTGGCTTGCGGGCGGGAAGACGCGAATTCGAGATTCTCTAGGGAGAGACCTTGCGTAAAAATGGCGTTCCACCTCCTCGGAGGAATTCGCGGCGGTCGTTGTGCAGCGCGCAAGTATTTATCACGAGAAACGAACGGAGATCGCGCAGCGTGTGCGTGCATAGACGCGCGGATAACTGTACATAATGCGCAGGAACGCAGAGATAACGTGAATGAATGATTGTCTGAATTCGTGTCGGGATAGGGCCGTGTGATAACGGATCGTAGGAAATGTAGTGAGCCTAATCAATGATCCCCGGACATTTTATCAGCGTAAAACCCTCATATAAAATATCGTCACCGATCGAACGATCGAGGCTGGTGTCCATTTGTTCACGATCCTATTCAGCTTTTATTCTAATATTACATTTGCCTTTCGCGCATCTTTCTCTTAATTAGCCCGTCTTTTGTTTCATCGTCGCGCATGCACGAGGTAATTCGCGCGGCGACATTCGTCATAATTGCTTGAAATAAGATGTATAATTAGACACTCGGCTATCTCTTTCGTCAGCGAGGCAACTGACGCAAGATCAAATTGCTTTAAAGAACTTTAGGCACTTTGTTTCCGTTCAAACTTTTTCTTTAGTTTAAGTACAAAGTTTAGAGCGCGAGGTTTAACTCTTTCAAATATAACTTTTGGACCGATATGAAACTTTTAGGCTTAATAACAAATTAGATACAATACTATTGTTTCGGTTACGTATTCCTCCGATTTACGCGAAACGTAATTATACATATATACAAAAAATTCACTTCTTACAAAATAACTTTCACAATATATATATATATATTGTGAAAGTTATTTTGTAAGAAGTGAATTTTTTATATCTATATATATATGAAATAATCTCTATTAGTATCGATATCTCAACATCAAGCAATTTACGATGCAATTAGCAGGAAATGTAGCAATTAATGTTTTAGCCGTTTCCGGATAAAGACGAGTCATCGCTTTATTTAGATCCCGGTCACATTCACGGAATATATACCTCGATGATCTTATATATATATATATATATATATATATATATATATATATATGATATTATGACTGATCATTAAGAGGCCAGTTTTCACTCGAAGTGTATCACTTTGAATTTTAATCATACCGCGCGATCCTTTAATATATATCGCGGTATGTTGTAAAAATTTGCCCCCGATCGAATATACCGGGTATGCATATGACGTTCGAAAAATTCATTATTCGCCACCTGCTGCTCGGAAATTATACAATCGTTTGCGATTCATCGCGTTTGCCATCGAATATTTCAGCGGTTGTAAACTAGTGACTTAATTACACGCACGTATAAGAGTCGGCGTGTATTATAAGCGCAATTAAACCTTAATGTTTCCGCTCAATTGTAACCTGCGTTCCTGGGCACGACGTTAATTGGACATAATTATGCGAGAATCATTCAGCGATATTTAAAAATTGTTAGCAATCGAGAAAATTTATATCGTAGCTACGGTTTCGGATCAAGGCGCACGCTTCGCTTTCGTTTAAGTTTTGTACACTGAAAGGAGAGAGAAGATGAAAAACAAAGAAAATATAATATACAGTAAGAAATGAAAAATGCATAATTATTTCTAAAGAAATAAAGAAATATTTTTTTTATATTTAAAGAATCTCTGCATCTGCGCTAATCTCTCTGCTAAAATAATTATATTGTAGGACACGTGAATCGATAAACGTTCGTAAATGCTCGTAGAGTATGCATCGAGGAGATAACTCATTATCGTTAATCGAAATTGCCACTTCGGTGAACGCGTGTACCGTTGCAAATTTAAGTACACTGCTACGCGACAAAGATAGAGCTCTGCTGGAAACAATGCTCGCGGACGTTTACGAACTTCTGCAAATAGTGTGCGAGATCGGGAGAGCATTCGTAAACATAGGAATGCGCGATGCTCTCTCTATGTTTCGTGCACGGTGGCGATTTTGTCGGTGCATACATACAGGCATGCCAAAGTATCTCAAATGTACCGACATCTTTCCCGGGCTGCGCCGCTTAAAGCCGCTTAAAGGCTGAAATTGGTGGAACGGCAAGTAAATGGCGAAAATATCCGGATGATATTACTCCACGTAAAACGTTCGTCATACGACAAGCCGTAGAAAAGTATATTCGCGATGGCTCGCTTTTGTACCAACGTTGCTAATTAGATTAGTGCTCGAGTATTCACGTGGAACTGGTTGTGTAATCCGGTTGACGATACGAACGTCGATTGACTCTTTTATGTACTTACAAGGGTGTTTAAAAAAAGTAACAGCAAATTTAATATTTTGAGATATATATAATTCAATTAGAGATACAAGTTATATGTCATTTTTCTATACGTAATCACCTTCCTTTACAATACACTTCTCACATCGTTGCATTAACTTCTTTATTTCATTAGAGAAAAATGTTTTTGGTTGTGCCTTTAATTAGAACTTTGTCATCATTCTCAAATCTTCGCCCTCTCAAAACATTTTTTAGATTTAAACATGATAATTAGACAGACTAAGAAAGCTGTATAGAGGATGCTGTAAGATCAAAGAAGCGAGCCTAGTTGAAGGCCTATTGAAAAGGACGATGATTATATAGAAAAATAACATTATTTGTATCTTTAATTGAATTATATATATATCTCAAAATATTCAATTTGCTGTTACTTTTGAAAACATCTTCATATTATCCATTTCACGGCGATGTCGCTAGATTATTTTAGTCTCAGTCGCGGTTTTGGGATGCGATGCGTGATTCCATTATCCGATATATCCTCGTACGCCGCACGAGTGCAACGTTAAACGCACAGCTCCATACGACGAGGCACGATTATATATATTTCGTACTTTCGCCGGGTACTTGAAGAACGCGCGGCGCGAAAATTAGATTTATATCGCGCCGTCGCGCGCGGACGGGGCGTTATAAAACAGTCGTCGCGAAAAATTCGACGATCCCGCGTGACGAGAATATATACGAGGATATTTTTTTGGAGGTATATATGTGTACGAGCGCTCGGGATGCGACGGGACGAGATTTTTAAACGACATACGTCGCGCCGTGCGGCTCGATATCCCCCGGCTTCGTTAAAAAACAGACAAGTTAATTACCGTTATCGAACTTACGTAAGCGTGACTTACCACCGAGTCGCTCGTTTCAATGGCTGGCGGTATACACGAAGCAAATTGCATCGCTATTTATACTAGCGGAGTCAACCGCATGGCTTTAAATTCCCTCGTGGAATACGTATTTTTTTTTTCTTTTTTATTATTTGCCAATATTAGTGTACAACGCGATGTATATCGTATCGAAAGAGTAACGATGTCGTCCATCGACGGCGATTTGCGGCCGATCGTAAAGATCTCTCCACTGAGATACGTATCTCAAATGACGTTACAATCATTTATTTGCCGAATATAATACCAATGATGACGCATTGATAAATTAATGGCCAGCTTTGGCTAACAAGAAAAACATTCAGGCCTTCCGATTTTGCGATTCTTCAACCTTCAAGATCTTTGGATGTAAATCGTAAAGTAGAAGTTTGCGCAAACAAATTTGTGGTATTGTGAAATATACATAATTTAAGATTTTCGTGTTATTAAAGCGTAAAAAGAAAGTTATTTGCCGCACGTCGTCGAAATCATCGAAGCTTCTTTCGACACGAGATATGGAAGACTATCTGGCACACATAACAGCCCATATTCATTGCCACAGGTACTGTAGGTGTCCGAAGTAAAGGATTCTCGGTTGCGTAAAATATTTTATACAAGATTTCCGGCCAGTTATCTCCTGCAATTTCATGCATCGAACGAACGATTATTCGCATCAACACATCTGCAACGAGCATCGGGTGTTAATTTATCTAAAGCGAGTCTGGGATCCGTACACACGAAAGATATTATTTACTTCTATCTTAATGATGTGGAAGCAAAAGTTCTTCGCACAGAATTAATGCAAAGATATGCGCAAACGCAATAGTGTCGTCGCAAAGATGTGCGAAAGTCTCGCAAAAGTTTCTCCGCGTCGGTCAAAGAATAATCGTTAAGCGAAACTTTCCGTCCGGATGCATCGTCGTAGTAGATTTTACCTCGCCTTCGAAAGTAATTATACGACCGCGTCTTGTTTTTTGCAATGACAACTACAATTGGATCATGCCGTGGAGCAGATTCTGTTTTTTTCCCCTCTTACGATTAAGGGGAGTTTTATTTTCGTAACGAGACTTGGGGAAAGAACTTGATACCATCCTCCAATACTTGATACCATCAACGACGACCCCGAAAACGAAAGTTACGAGTTCGTAAATGAGATTAAAGAGTCAATCGTATATCCGGGTCTCTAAAACTGACGACAGGGAGACCATAGTTTCCCGAACGACGAGATTTCGATGGAAGGTAATGCGTTCCTCGCATCATAGGATCGCTTCTTTTTTTTTACTCAAGTCGTAAAAGCAGTTTACGATCCTTTATGGATTATGCAAGTATCGTTCCTTCGTGCAAGCTGTATCTCGAAGCAGGTTGTTAGGTACCTCGTCAATTTATTTTATATTTCTGAATGTTAAATCCGTTGACCCTCTGCGTTCTCCATAAGTACTTATCAGAAGGTAACGAAAGGTATAATGCGTATATATAATTTAATGAAGATGCAACATTTCGAAAAGTTCCGCTTTCACGTTTTTTGCATTCTTTTCAAGAATAACACTTGGAAAATAATTGAGTAATCTAACCCAGCACACACAGAACACAATCCCAGCACTTGAAACTTTCTGCTAATCTTTCGACTTAATTTAGTGACGAATTTTCTGGAGCACGCCGCGAACGTGATTTTTCAAACGCGTATTATGTAATCAAGCGCGAGAGAGGAAATCTTTATTTCGCGACTCACTTTAATCGTAGACGCGCGTGACGGTAACGAGCGGAATGCATTTTAGCCGCGCGATTGTCGCGAGCGTAAAATGCGATTTGAAGAAACACATGTGCGCGCAATCGCGCCTCACACGAAGTCGTTACGTAGAGGTCGATAATAATCCGCTACGAGAAGAAATCAACGCGCGCGCAAGAGAGAGAGAGCGTGGGTTTCGCGCCTACAAAATCAAATATCCCGCGGGCGGAGGCGTACGTAATTTCATCTCGCGCGATAGCGCAATTAAAGGGAATTGTTGACAGGCCGCGCATGCGGGAGAACGGTTAATTATATACGACGTTAATGGAGTGAGAGAGAGAGCGAGAGAGAGAGCGAGAGAGAGATTTGCTTTAACCGCTCGCGGCCGACTGTCAAAACTGAAGCTGTTACAGTACCTACCTGCCGCGCTCGCGGTAGTCCGAAGCAATTAATATTACTTCCTGAACGTCCCATGAGCGGACGTTTCATTTGTCGAAGCGTATCGCTCTCTGTCATCGTAGCTTCTCGTCTTTATCGGTTTTCCATCACATTACGTTTTTGCGCGTAATTTTTACAAAAGTTTAGCCTTTCTCTGATAGACGAGCCGCGTCGAATAAATATATTTTGCATTTTTATGTTATAAGCAGCGACTGCGAACAGGAGAGAGCAGAGCGTTATACTGACCGTTGAATATATCATTTCGCAGGCATACCGCTCGGTTTTCCATCGCGGCATCCACAGGGGACAACAATAGTTGATCTGCGCGAATGGTATTTTTATAGTTACGGGGTTGCAGGACAGCGTAGACAGATGAGTGCGACGCATATATACGTTTCGACACACAAAAGCCCGGTAGATTGATGCGCGATTGCTCTCGCATGCGAACGCGAAACTCTCTTTCCAGACAGCAAAATAGCTTTCTCGTAAAAACCGTGCAATGTGCGCCGCGTTGCGCGGAAATAAAAAAAAATCGAAAGTGAAAAAAAGAGAAAAAAGAGAGAGAGAAAGAGCGAAAATAGACTGGTAGACTCTGGAGCAAAAGGAGCAGAGGCCATGCGATCCAAATTGAAGATCGAGGAGGAGCGCAACTCTTTTATTGCGACGCTGACCGTGCAACGGTAGAGCTCAAGTAAGTTCGCGTAAGTGCCGGGACTTACCATTGAGCTGTAGAAAACCCTTTTTAGGTTAATGCAGAATGGTATAGTGCACTCGAGAGCGCGGAGGCGTCCCATGGGCTCGTAAATTATACCGATGCACCTTTAAAAGCCGAGATTATGAAGAATAAATGCAGATAATAGCGCGACGTGTAATAATGAAATTAATATTTTCAACAACCTGAAAAAAACTTCTGTTTCATATTCATATATCTCTTTTTTCGTAAAAAAATGAAATAAACAAAGATATATGTTTTCTTCACATTTCTCGCCGTTTTTTTTATTTATAAATAAATTATATTAAAAGTTTACACAGGCTATTTCTATAATAAGCCAAGTCGTTCAAACTTGCATCAATTTAAATATACTTTACAATGTGCTAAAAAGCATGTTTCTGTGAACTGAAAAAAAATACTTCCCTGAGAACATCTTCCCGCTTTAGTGGGAAGAGATTTAGCGTTCAATTTACAGAAATGTACTTCGTCGTAGAAGAAAAGTGCCATTTGTTACGGGCAGTTCTTCGTCTACCTAGTGATACCAGAAAACGCGGTAATCCGTGCAGAATATAGTCATTCAGAGTGGAGGATGCTTCTTTGTCTCCGACAGAGTGGTTTTGAAAGATAAAGTCGTGGTATTCGTCTCGGCTTTGCAATTGGACATAAACTCATTACTCCTTGCAATGTATCTGCTTGTGTACTTAGTTTTATCACCGGAATTATAATCTGGTGTAAATTCACAAATATCGTCATCAAATATTGTTCAGAAACGGTTTGCAGATTTTGATTACGAATAGTTAAGAGAAGATACACTCTAAATATATATAGTTCATCAACGATATTCGACGACGATGTTTGAGATCGTGTATTAGACTTCACGCGTGCACAAATACACACCAACATCAAATTTGTACCAAAGTGTACCAAGCGCTGATTACCAATGTAATCAATATTTGACATCCATTAAAGAGATACTCTTAATATTGATGACAAACTTGCTTGAAATAATCAGACTGTTGACAGATTTAATCCAATTTATCGTGTCGCGCCTATATGTTCCTGAGATTTACATAAGTTCTTATATAAGTACTCATTATCGTAAAGTTCACAAAACGGATAATAATAATAATACCAGAGTATGAGATTATAATTCTCAAGAGTTAAATCTTGCTTCGAATTAAAGTTTGTATCTTGTATGTTGTGATGCTATCGAGAGGAGCCAAGATATTAAGACAATTCGATATTTATACTGTACACTACACAGTGTCATGTGTAGCGAATTACTTAATCCAGCAAATCATCTCGCGAATCCTATTCGAGGCACGAGCGCAGTATCGATTCTGCGACGTTGGTGGCAAGAGTCAACGATGAAAAACAAGTTTAGTCGAGACGTCGTTAGTCCCTTTATAGCTGATTAAAGGCTCGATGCGAAATGGTGGCTCTGTGGAATTGGCGTATTTGGGAGTTGGTTAAAACGGTGAATGGTAATTACGAATTACTGTTTATTTCGTACTTTAGCATGTTAACGTTCACTTCACTGTTGTTGAATGTTCAATTATACGACTTAATGCGAAGTCACAATCTGTCCCACAATCTGGTTTTACTGCGAAAAACAAAGATTAAGTTATTGATCGTTCGTAACTTCCCGTGTAATGCTTTTTGAGAAACTTCTGCTTTTATAATTTTCTTATCACGCATATAACTTTAGATGTGATTTTAAAAATATTTCTTTTTTAATCGCGTCTATATTTATTCTTATGCAAATATTTTAATTATTAAACAAAATTATTTTCAAGTATTCAAGATTTTGGCGTGTATTTTATTAATTCATTAATGCGTTTTTATTTTTAAAATATTTGCTCTAATATATTGTGTTGTAATGATTTGCAGTTGGGTTCTTTTTAGTCTTTTACGGAAGCAGGAGCACCGGCGATTAATAATTCCGTGTTGCGTTGCACCGATATTCATATCGATGATACATTCGACCCATTGGTACCGATTTAAAACTGGTAATCAATTTTTAAACGACACTCGACGTTGATTCAACGCGGTTATACGCGTCCGGGTCGATCGAAGGTCCAAACGACTCGCTTGTGGCTCGTAAAATCCGAAATTACCGTCGGTATTTTGAAAATTTCGCGGCGTCTGGCGCCGTGAAAGTTACGTATCCGATAGAAAATCTGCGTGAATTACGAGCTGCGGCATCAATTGTTAAATCGATAGTGAAATTATTCACTTTGGTAATGTGTTTTCAACACATGAAATATGTTGATAAAATGAATACGCTCCACTCTCTTGTGAAATACGCACCATAAATTTTCCGAAAAGCCTCACCATCAGCTAAACGCGAAGCGACATAATTATCATTCCCGTCTGCCATCTTGCGGAAACGTTAACGCGGATAATCAACATTGTTTGCGTTGCGTTTGCTTTTTATCGGTCGCTCGGGTGATTGCTCGCATAATAAATATTTTCAACGCGGCGAAATAATAAATAAAATCGTTCGCGAGAGACAGATAGGGGAAAGTAAAAGGTAAAAGGGTGAGAGCGGAAATGGGCGGCGGGGTGCGGCGAGTGGTGAAAAACGCGGTCTCCGGGAAGGCCGGAGGCTCTGCGCGGGTAGGTGCGCCTGTTCTTTTTGCTTGATTTATATCGGGACGCGCTGAGGCGTGCAAAACCGCTAGTGCCAAGATACGCTGGTTAACCTTAGGCTTGGCAAAACTAAGAGAGCGAACCTAGAATCACATTGCGATGAGGAGGAGAGAATACGATGGATCTCACAAATTTTTAAAACAAGAAATATAAAGATTTATAAAAAAGATATATAAAAAAATACATATGTGAACAAGATTTATGCGCAATTTTTTTATATGAACTTAAAAACATCCCCTGCAATTAAAAAATATGCAAACTCGACGAGTAACGTCAGAGCGCGAATTTTTGATTATCCAACCCTTATATCGTTATGTACTGGGGATTTTAATCTCAAGATATCGATTTGTAACGTGACGGACTGCGGGCAAGTTCGATTCATTCGCGAACGTGTGCGAACGTTCCAGCATGCGTGTCTGCGTAGATGATAAATCGTCCGCGCATCGGCGCAGTTTATCAAAACTCTCGTTCGTCCGCCGTTATCTCGCCTCTCTCTCCCTAGACTCGCGGAGGAGGTTCTCCGTTATACCCGGGCTGGTATTCGCGCTACAAGCATCTGCGAATGAATCTCGGATGACTGGCATTCGATTGCGCTTCCGCTGGCATTCGCCGCGCCGCCTTTTCTCGCGATTCCGCTCGCTAAAGAATTATTTATCGAGTGACGAACAAGCGTTTATCTCGCACGCACAGCAGTACGACACGTGAGCTGTGGTAAAGATAAAACAGGCGTTCGTTAAGAAGAGATCTTTCTTCTCTCGGAGATCTCAGCCTGCTCCATTCTAATTGCGATCTCACAGATTTAAAGACTAAGAATAAAATATTCATGGTATTATGTATTTTATATTCTTATATTTTGCGATCAATATAAGAATATACAGTTTTGCTTTTTTTAGATTGTTCCCTTTTGTTCCATTAAATAAGCAAATACAGAAATAGATACTCGCTCTTGGCTGAATATTTATTAGTTTGGTATAATTATTTCGAAACTTTTAAACGCCCTGCGTAAGAAACACCGATATTATACCGGCGCGTAATGGTGATTTTAATGCGCGGCATTGGTAGTCATGTAATCTCGTACTGGCGTTATACTTTGCACTCCAAAGAGCGAGATAATTGTACACTCTGGCCGCCGTGTCATACCATTCATTGCGGAATGGAAGCACGATAATAACTAATAACGTACAAAGTATAAAATACCGGAATGCATAGTGTAGCGATCGCGCAATTATTCGCGGTACAAGAAAATTATAACGTGTTTATATACGCTGGTAAAGGAATTCACAGCGTTTAAAGAAACACCGCGATTTATACATATATACGACCAGTGGTTATCAAATAAATTCAGGGTCAAGTCGCTCAAGCCGCATATAATTTGTACTAACAAACAGTTTTATCGAAATATTTATCCATTGATAAATTATATGTTAATGTAATTTAGCCTTTTAATTAAATTAGCTGTTGGGATTCTGTTTTATGTACTGACCTTTTTCGCAAGATACTTTAAAATGTTGGGGGAAAAAATGTTTTTTTTTTTTTAAAGAAGATACTCCGAAGCGATCGAACATACAAGACCGCTGTATTGCGAATCGTGACACGTTCCGGCCGAGCTTCGGCAAAAGTTTACAGCGCACTTACTCTGGCGATTCCTTACAGATACGCCATTATCGGCGAAATTCGTAAATAACGGGAGCAGTTGTGTTACCGCTACAGTGCGCTTACATCGTCGAACGAGGCGATAAAATCAATTTTGAAGTGTACGTGTCAGTTTTTGGATGCTATGCACGTTGCGGATGCTTTCGCTATATGAACGGTAATTCATCGACGCCAATGAACGTACTACTACTGGTATTAATACGTAATGATTTATCAACGCTCTTCGATAATATAATTGAAGCGATAAAAAGTGATTCGCTTAACTTAACATTTTTTTCAACCGTTCAATTTTGTTGTGATTGCTTTTATGAATTTCTAAAGTTAGACAATTAACATAAAAGAAGTTCATGCTCTTGCTAAAATATCGTGCGACATTATTTCTCTCTCATATTAGAATTATTTAATGTAGGTAAATTAATGAAGCGAATTTTCTCTGAAAACAAGATATGGAAGATTAAATCGCAAAGCCATTCTGTGCAGTTTGCTTTGTTTATCCACTCCCGGTTCTGGGTCTCTTGTGCTATTTATCTGCACGTACTCCAATCATCGACTAAGACGGCATAGGAGAGTCGCTGAACGTAAATTAGCTCGAAACTGGTTTAGCTCAATGTGTTAATTGTGCCTCTCTTGGGCCCTGATTTGCGGCGCGGCAATTGTACGGTTTATCCGACACTGCGGAGCCGGGGCGCAACAATTACCCCGTACTACGCGCGCGAGTTAGCCGACCCCGTACACGATTCACATGCACACACACAGACACACACACACACACACACACACACACACACACACACACGGGAAGTATACATGCTATCTATTAGCTAGGTACGCTCATAGACAGACAGGATGGATAGGGACTATAGGGAAAGTCGCTCTCTCTCTCACCTTCCCTCCACCCCTCTCTCTTTCTCTCTCTTTCTTTCTTCTCTATTCAATGGTGCATTTTGATATTGTTTTGCTCTCCGTCGTTCTTTCTCGCACGCGTGTCTTAACCCTCCATTAAGCCGAGTATCTCGAGGTCCTCTTAGGCTCCAAGGAATAAGGAAGGCGGTGAGGAAAAAAGGACAACAGAAAATGCGATTGCATATATCCGTACGAGAGCAAGAGAAAGAAAGATGGAGAAAGAGGCAGAAAGATAGCACCTCACTGCACTCTTCAGCAAATACCGCTCTCCAGCAGTTCTTGTTCCCTTTGACTCCCACAATCTTTCACGGACTGGCAAGCAACATATAAGCACAAAAGCATCGGGGAATCGCAACGATGTGGCCTCTCGAAAGGTCAAAATATACGGTAGCGCGGAGGAAAAAGAACAACTTGCAATCTTTGCACGAGGCATTTTTTTCCGTATCGAGAACGCATCGTGATACTCGACGTAATTGGATAATGACAACGATAGAACCGCCAAATTTATGAGGCCGATATGAATTTAATTTAACGAAAATTGTAGAGGGGGTTACACCTTGGAGCGGATCGCTCGTGTGACTCGCGGGCATAATTTCAAGATTCCGTAATTCGTCTCGCTTAATCAGCATAACGGCATCATCTCTCCGCGTCGGATAGTTTCTACAAAACCAACTTACCGGTTATTGCCCGCCTGATGAGTAGAGCAAGAAACGGACATCAAGCGAAATTTTTAATTTTTTTCTGCCCGGTTAAAGCTATTAGAACGGTAGAATGGATTTGTCGCAGTTTATGTTATACTCACACTTTGTTAGTCGGTATAAAACGTTAATTAAAAATGCAATTAAGGCTCCCGTATTAAAAATAGCTCCGCGCACTCGCGAAATTACGGCACACAAACGTGTTCCCTGCGTTTTGTTTCTCGAAAAATAATTTGTAGAGAATATATAATATTTCTATTTGCGCTTCTATTATTACGCGCGCGCGTATTCGCGCCATTGTTAACAATAGTGGTTTTTCGAATATATGTATTCGCGCGCAATGTCGCTTTAAAACGTCGATTGGCGGTGTTTTTAACAACACTTTTTTTGCGGAAGCCAGTCGGCAAAAATATCGGGGACGGCGAAATATTATATCAGCCGAAGTCCGAAGAAGAAGCACGACGTTTCGGCGAAATTTATACACCACATCGAAAAGTAGGTATCTACTGCTTGTATTCGCGTACACGATGCGACACATTACGCGTCGCGTTTCGTTCCGATAAATCTCCCGTCTCGAATTTGCCGCGGTCGTACGCATAATTCAGTACCCGGGGCCCGATCGGCAGAAAAACCCGTCTCTCCGGCTACGGCTTCCGCATATGGAATTTCTATGTTCCTTGGAGATTTCTGTCGCGGCCCTCGGCCCCTCGTTCCCGGTCTCCCGTACAAACAGTAATACGCGGGAACTGGGATAATCCAATATACGAGCGCGAGAGATACATCCTCTTTGTTTGCATTTTAATAATGTATGGTTTCCCTGGGCTATCTCTCTCTATCTATCTCTCTCTCTTTCTCTCGAAACAATATATAGACTTTCTGAAAGCAATGGGGAGAGGTTCTAGTTACTTTCGTATCCGGCAGATGAATCTGCGAGAACTCACTTCAATCGAAATTGCGTTGCACAACTCATGAATTCATATAGCAACGATTCAAAGTATTATACAACATTGCAAAATAATTAAAATTTCTCTCATTGAGATTAATTTCTTGAAATTATCTAAGCATCATCTTTTAATCAACACTCCATCGGAATTTGTTCTTCCTGATTCTCTTGTCGCAATAAGATATTCCCGTCAGAAACGGTCCACGCGTTCTTGTTAGTGTCTCAAAGTGTCGCGGCACACTCCGGTTAGTTCTCACTCGTTTTAATCCGCTTCAATCACAATTCAGCAGAAACTACCAAGTGACGCTTTAAGCTTGTGAGAGTGTGGAAGCGGGAAACTTTCGACGAACAATTCTGTGCGCGCGTTCTCCAGCAATCCTCTCTTCAACCCTTCCTCCAGTTTTCCGCGTCTCTTGCGCGCGAACGAGATAGATCTCAACCTTCCGATTACTTCGAAGCTCCTCCAAGAGAGCATACTTCGTAACCGACGAAATACGGCACTCTCTGCTTCTAGGTGGTCTGTGGTTTCGTTTCTGTTTCTTTCTCTTTCTCTCTCTCTCTTGCTTTTGCGCGCCATACGTATTGGCACGGAAAGCTCGCCTCTCCAGTTTGTCGACTTCCTACTTAAGAAAGTTTTCCAGCCGGTGCGAAGCAATTCTGCACTCGAGTCACGCGGTTTCTATTGCTAACGCAAGACAATGGACGGTCCTGGGCTCTGGATAATTTTTCGCGTTGTTCGCGAAATTGCGCCCGATTCCGGCTATCGAGTGCAACTTTGGAATAGGATACCGTTTTGCGCTATTTATGTGTACGAGATATATTTTTTCGTCATTTTTAACGCGAGAAAATGAAGAAATTGCCAAAAGATTTCTAGCAATTTTATATTTCTCGCTGAGAATGATACAAATCTTGTAATATATTACGTAAAAGAATTAATATACAATAGTTGTAACAGCACACAAGTGCTTCTTAGATACTTGATGATCATGTATTTCTACAAAACTATGACATTATAACACAATAATAACGTCACAATTCAAACATGATTCGACAGTATGCAGAATTTAATCTTTTAAATAATCACTTATTGCTGACATTTTAATCTATTAAAACTAAAATTGTCAATTATACGTGCCGATAAAAATTATGTAAATGCGATCTGCCTTTCGTCCGCGTAGAGATACACTTAATTTCACATTGTAGAGTGATAATGATCATAAAAAATCACAGTTGCTTTTATATGTCAAGTTTAAGACGCGGATAGTGCGTCGTTTAAAATTGAAATCTTCATGTCTGATTTTACGATGCTGTCTATCACTTAAAAACCGGTTTTATATATCTTAGATTTAGATTAGAAAAAGAAAGATAATAATTACAAATATGTATAGCTTATTGACAAGTTAAATGTCAAAGTGACGTTGCGATTTGAGAAATACGAGGCCACTGGCAAATTTAAAAAAGAAGCTTGTATTTATTACATTGAAATAAATAAAATTAGGCATCGAGAATATCTATTTCTTTTTTAACATTTATCGTGCTCCAAGAAGACTGATAAAGCAATATTTTTATTTCTGATTTTATTTAATATTGTGCTTCGTAGTGCATTTCCCTAATCATCAATTAGCTGATATTACTTCCGTCGAATTTCATTAGCACAAGTCTTTCGTCATTGCTGGTCACGTTTAATTGCATTTGGATCGCGCGTTTATCGATGGCGGATCATTAACGGCGCTCATCAATCACATTAAACGTGTTAATGCCGAAATAAACACGTTTCAGCATTTAATCTGACTTATTACTTCCTGAATGGATGATATTGTTGTTTGGATGTCCATTTTCTATTATTTTAAATATTAACGAATGGAGAACATTATATATACATATTATATTATATATTTTCTGTCCTTAAGTTATCATTAAATAATACTTATGAAATTATATTTATGACGCATGAAAAATGCAATTACCATAATTTGTATTACCGAAAAACAAATAATGGAATTTCATGTAATTATTCATCGATATATTTCACATCGCTTTTGCAAATAATGTTATTTACTCATAATATTTTTTAGAGAACGATTCTTGTGTTTATAGATAATAAATTTACGCGCATAAACTTTTATTACGTTGCATTACGTTGCATTACGTTATAATAAGATTCGAGTGCACTAGTGTTTATACAATTATTTTCGCCATATGCGTTCACTCTATGCAAGTAATTCATTCTGTATTCGTATTTTGCCATTATTAGATTTATCACGAACGAACAAACGCGTATCGAATCGGATCTGGCTCTCGTTATATTCAAGACTTTTGTCTTATCACATCTGTGGCCCGAGGTGGTTAACGTCACGTAATTGTTCGATCTTATTACATCGTCGGGGGCACAACGTCGCTATTACTTTGATAGCGTGTAATTGTAAGCGGGATAGACTCCGAGAAGATATCCAATCGAACATGAAATCTATTCCTCGCCTCAATCGTCTTGCCATTGCGGATACCCGATCGGCGTCGATTGAGACACTAACCAGCCAGAAAACGGAGATATTATCCGCGAGAGATTAAGATAGCGATCTGTGGTCGGTGGTAAATTTTTAAAACGCACCCTGAAATTGCGAACCCGCGCTTTCTAATCTCTAAACAATCCCTCGGTGGGATTAAGACAATGGGGTGAGAAGGGGGATGTATAAAATTGCGAACGAACGAACAACGTTTCAACAATAATGTTGCTTTAAGCGAGACTTTGGACGGATAATTTTTATATTTGTACGATCGAAATATATTTCAAGCGCCAAATATAAAAATAAAATCATTTTCCTAATTACAATTAATTACAGCTCTATTACTCTCGTTTGAGAGTGTGTATATACATATATGTTGAAAATAATTTATCATTATACATCTGCAATATTTCGATAAACAAATAACGCAACGTGACAGTTATTTTATCCAACGTTTGTAAATTTGTGTCGTAAATATATCAATATGTCTATATATACTTTAGAGATCCCGTTTATCCGCAATTTGATTTCATAAAATTATTGTTTAATAATTATGCTCAGCTGAAGAATTGAATGAAGAGAGAAAACGACAATGTTTAGTATAAAAGAATCGTACCGCATTTTTCCTTTCCTCTTTTCCTCATGAGTCTAAACCGAGCGAGCAGGTGTACTCGTATGTTGCAGGCGTTGTGGGAAACACGAAACGATCGTATAAATACATCTTCCGCCATCAATATAATCTCGAGTAAATTGTACAAGATTAAATTTAAACGGTAAGCACGAGTACAGGAAAATAAAGATTTTATTTTATATATATATAGAATATACCCCAAACGAGAGACAGGCGCGGTCGCTGTAAGGTTCACGAGAGCACTTGCGTGAAGAAAATATCATATCACGCACTCGATACTGCAAACCGCGCCGCTCTTGAAGCTCTTCGTAGGATTCGAGGGACAGGGCGCTACTTCGTTAATATAAACCGTAAAACGGGAACGTGATCCAATCGTCCGACTCTGCGGGCAAAACGATGTATCTGATCTCACATCACGAAGCGTAATATCTCGTTGCGTTTTGTTCGTTGGATGCTCGACCGGTATGAGAAAGAAACTTCATTCACCGGTTTAAAACGCTCACTCATATACGGGCTGTTCCTCTCTCGTACGATCCTCTGGGTATTAATCAAATTAAGTGCATTTGCATAAAATCGCAACTGTTTAGGATTAAAATATCGTATGATACTGTTTCATTTAGCGTGTAATATTTCATTTATTGCGTATGTATAATTGTCACTCTCAATCAGGAAGATAACTATTGCTAATTAATTGCTAAAAGATTACGCTGCTCTGATAATCGTCGTAGCGTGAGAGGTATAATTAAAAATCTGATGAAAGAAAAGTGCGAACACGCAAACACAATCTGCAACATGTTATTTGTCACAAGATTATCCATCACGGATAAGACTTATGCAAAGAAGGAGACATAGCGGAGTTTATTTCTTATTTGTGTCTACTTTTATGACGAGAAGATGATCAAGAAAAAGTTATTAATTTTCTCCTAAAAAAAGAAAAAAGCACTTCGCAAATAGAAGAACTTTTTGACAGTTCGAAACTGTACAAAAAAAAGTTTGTTCCAAATTGTGGAATAATTTCAAAAGGTTGAATCTGCTTTCATTCACTGCAGTGGCTTGCCCGGCCATGCCGCATGGAAAGATGTTTCCATCCTGATGCGAGTTCGTGAGAAATCGTGCGCGGAGCTATCGTTGAAATTTCAGCCGGCTCCATTTATCAGGCGGCTCCTCGTAGCCTCCTTACAACGCTGGACCGGCATATCGCAACACCGACCAGCGAAAGCTGAAGAGAAGAATTCAGATGTTGGAGAAACGTTACATACGGACGTTGGGCTGGGCGATAGCGATCTCTCACGGAGAAATCCCAGTAATATTATAAATCCTGCGCTTTGAATAACTCGAATAATCGCTTTACAGATTCTGTGAACATCCTCACACTGACCTACATCCCGTGAAGTACCCTTCCGCAGCGCTTCAATAAAAGGACATGAAAAGAAGGTGATGTGAGATAGAAACAAAATTTCTAAAGTTTGAAAAGTAGGCGAGAATTATGCGGAGATCAAATTTGTCCAGAATAATTTTGCCTAGAAAATCTGTAAATCTAATTAATGTCTTCAACTATGCTAAAAGCATTACAGATGAATTTTCTTCGCGTATCTTTAGGTCGATTAAATTTCTGGATTTTGTACTTTCATTGCAATTTCATTATTACAACAACTGCAATTTTGCGAACGAATGCGCGCACTCCATTCGAACTTAGTTGTTCGCATAGGAGTTCATTAAGTCGAGGAGTACGGTAACTATTTACGTGTTAGAAGTACGCGTAATTATTTACCTTCCACAGAGTACATGCACTTCAAGAGAATTGTCTACATAAATAGACTTGCAAGCATGTTTACAAGATGTCTGCGACATCATAAGCAGCCTGCAATAATACTAAAATATAATCTTTATAGATTTTTCTAATGAAAAGAAATGCTTTAAGAAAGCTGGAATGTGAGCGCGGGTGTCAAACTGTTTCTCGAACTATATGTTCGGAGAATGAAAAAATACTCTCTCGCGGATCAGAGCGGATTAACGGGAAACATTTGCAAGATTGGCGGCTTATTCTCGCTAGATCGATAACAGGATGCGGCGTATCGGGCCGTCGTTATTGGAGCGCGTTTAATGAGTTGTTGTGTGATAATTTAACGAGTCTGCCGACAGAGATTGCCCACATTCATGACGCCGCGCTATTAATTAAGCCGCTGGTGTTTCAACGGCTGAGTAGTCGACCAACGTATTTCGTGTCAGAGGTAGTAAGGTGTAATAATTCAGATTGTGGCGACTGACTCGGCTTTGTGTGTATACCAACGACTTCAAAGGAGCGTATTAGCTCTTCGTGCTCAACCGGGGCGCATCTAAGCGGCGTCTCAAGTAGTTTGCGCACGATCGAGAACCAGATGTGTACCGGTCCAAATAATACATAAGTACATGCCAAGCATTTTCAGATGCGAACTTGTTGCTATAATATATATCCTAGCTATAATATAGTTGCTATAATATATATTGATATACCGAATATTATTGCGATAATATTCGGTATATCAATAATTATCTTAATATTTCACTCGTTCGTGCGCTAATTATTTTTATAATATTGAGAAAAATTTAACGCCACTGAATTTCTCGCATATCGCATTTGTGCGACATAATAGTCACAATTATACACTAGCACATTTTGCACAATGTTATAAGAATTCTTCGGCATTGATTGATATTGATGGAGACAGAAACAATCCTTGAAATGATACGATTCTGCGAGCGTGGGCGGCAATAAGAGTCGATCTCGCTGCAATATATTTTTCAAGACGCATTTCTGCGGTGCAATTGCAAGAACAGACAAAAACTATCGGGTATATCCGACATATAATATATGTATGCGTATTTGCGCAAGAAAATTATTTAATAATCGCATAAAACGTAATAATGTCTATATGCAGTAATTTTTTTTTTGTTCGTGGCATTACTTTATGTTTGATTTATGATCTGTTCGATGAATCTAAAGTTATCAATGTGCAAAGAACATCGTTATTTTTTTATTGTTTATTCCTGCAATATTCTTATAGTTAATATAAAATGACTATAAAATTATTATTAGGTTATTAGTGCTATATTTTGTCGCGAGTCACAGTTTTAACTTTGATGATAAATTCTCTGACTAATTTGAAGTCGAATAATCTTAGAGAGAAAAAAATTCTAAAAATTAAAAAAGTATGTTTAAAAATTTAAAAAAAATTGCATTAAAAATATTGTGTATATGTGCGATAAAAATTCGTTACAAATATATAACACAATGTCCATGTATTGAAACAATGATCGATATATGTATATGTTTTTCTCTCGCTTTATTTATTTTTTATTCATTTATTAGTTGACCATCAGCCCGTTAAATCATCGATGTAATGGCACAGATGTACGAAAATGCAGAAAGCAATGTAAATAAAACATTTCAGAATATGCCATACATCACAACTGTTGACTGTATCTATCATACGAATTTAGACCTGTAACGTACAGAAGTAATTGCGATAAGTAAGTTTTCGAGCGAACTCGATCCACTTACAATTAGCAACGAGATACTAGAAATTCTATCATGGCAAACTTTCGAGACTTTATTATCGTAACCTATTTCATTCCTAAACTCTCTGACGTCCCTCGAAGGCGCATAGGACTTTATAGTAACTTGAGCACGAAGACATACATTTGTCTTCGTGATTGTTGTGTGTTGTACAGAGGAAGTAAGTGAAGGGAGAGTGGAAGCAACTTTAAACTTTCTAGTGAATTATCTCCCCGAGAATATCATCAGAATTGAATAGATTAAAATGAAAATAACTCGGATTGCGAGAGCTTAAGGAAATATTTTCGTAATCCGGTCTCGTTAACGTAGCGATGGTATAACATTTTATGTGCTTATAGAAATACCTGAAATTAACACAGAAATGGATGCCTACTTGGGTAAAATTTTTAAACGATGATGATACGTTTACCTTCACGGGGACATTAAAGCGTCAAGTATAAGACAAACACGTAGGATCAACTAAATTTAAAGGAGTATACATTCTCCAGAATGTATCATTTTACGAGAAGCTTGTCGCGTCTAGTTTTGCAAATTACTCGGCAGACACCGTATAACCACGATATTAGAAGCGCTTTCGAGATCCGCATTTGTAATGACTGTTTAAGTAATCCTGAAACCTGCCACCTCGAGTTAATCTAATTGACATAACTGCCACTTAACAGATCTATTACACTGAGCGTACCTCAACGTGGCTGAATTAAGCAGGCTCAATTTCATCTCAGGCGACGATGCTCTTTTTGCTGTGCGATTCTAGCTCATAAAATATCGCGGCATGTTGCCTTTTAATAATAATAAGTAAACTCGAACGTATATGTACGAAGAATAAAAAAAACAGCTATAAAACCAAGTATTGAAGATAAATGTGACGGAGTAGATATTATATGGCACAATAAAACAAATAAATAACGTCAGATAAATGCTAAAGTACGCAAGTTACCATTAATCGCCAATGGAGATGTATCAATGAATGGTCTGGTAATTCTGCAGTGTGCGGGTTTCAAGTAACTCGGTTATCCATGCCCTCCGGTTGAAGAGAACTTCTATAGCGAGGTCATAAAATCTTTTTTATAGACCAAGTGATGCAGACACAGATATTGAATAATCGCAGGACATGCCGGCTCGAGATATATGGCGAAATGATGAATTCTATCGCATTGTGATCCTGCGCGAACATTTCTACGGCGACGCATCGCGAATTCTAAAGTCTCATCGTGAACATAAAACTCGTGTCTCTCTCTCTAATGAGATACGCGACGAGCTCTTATAAAAGAGCTTGTTTGAAACAATATTTTCTTTTGTATAAAGAATCTATATGTTTCTCGTATTTCGACTCGAAATGCGGACATCTTCATTATATTCTGCTATTGCAATAAAACGTTATATACATGTATAAGATCTTGTAGAGCAGAACGCGATAGATTGCAGTGGATTGCGCGGGTTCGATATAAATAATATACGAACGAGATTAATCGTACAAGGAAAACTGTGAGCTAGATCCGTCGGATCCAATCAGGAGAAGAGACGTTCCGACTGAATTCAATTGAATTAATCCAAGACGTGCTGCAATAAAGTGCGGAAACATCCGCGGGAGATCGATACACACGGGAGCCCGAGAGATCCGGCTAAGCATTCCGATAATTGCCGATATAATAAAGCTTCGTACGGTAACCATATCTCTCTCTTTCTCCCCCTCCCTCTCTCTCTCTCTCTCTCTTTCTGAGCGAGTACAGCATTTCTTCAAAGTCGACTGGAAAACAATAGAGGTTCGCCATTATACTCGCTATATTGTTCACGCACTGAAAGCATCATAAAAGCAACTTTATGACTATTCCGAAGCACTTGGCGCGCTTTACGCTTGCAACAGGATACTAAAAATAAAAGGGTTAAAATTTATGTACGACAATACGGCCCAAATATAACGGCAGGCGATTGCGTATACCGCTGTGTGCTGTTACACAATGTCGTGCTAGCAAGATAAATAAATAATGACTGGTCTATTGGCGATTTAATTCAGTGCATATTCTACAACTAACACAACTAACCACGAATACTATACAGCCTTGTTGAAAAAAAGGCCTTGAAAACAATTGTGCATGTAAAAATGGCAACCACTGGATTTCCAATTAATACGCGGTTAAATTCGTTTAATTAAAAAGTTATTCGAAACTCTTGTTCGATTTTGATGAATATTTCAAATAACTGCTTCCTTTCCTACTAAAGTGAAAATATTTTCAATTTACGGTCTCCAATTACAAGGATGTAACTACTGCATTGTAACTGGATATTAAAATGCAAGACGTATAATGATAACATATCCTTACGTTAAAAGGCTGTATTTTTCTCGAGCATCTCTACTTCTTATGCATGCGTTTAAATCGTAAGAATTAAAGTTCGTGCTGATAATGAAATGTGTTAGCATCTCAAAGTCCGCCCGCGTTCATCAGCATTCCCACTTTGCCGTGGGTGAGTCGAGCCGATCTTTCTTTTGCAACAATTATCCTTACGATTAATAGAACGCAATGCTCTCAGCTGCGCCGGTTGAAGTCTGATGAGAGAAGCGGAAAACTTATAATGGCCGACCTCGCCTTTAAATTCTGCTCACGAAGTCACAGTTGGCGTGATGGTCTCCAAGGGTAGAAACTGTCTTCTGGCAATCTGCCGGACGAATCTTTCACAGCATCCTATCACGTATATACTTTCCACATATTTCCTCGCGAAACATCCTTCCGAGATAGACAAGACAAATACAGAGTCGTTACATACATACATATCTCCGAACGTAATATTTGACATCGTGTATACATGATAGATAGCATCGGAATCGAATGCAGTATTCAAAGGTAGATTTCTGAAAAGTCAGCAAGATAGTGCTCCTTATAACTGACATTACGTAATTTTTAAAGAAACATATAACTTGCGAGAAAGTTTCTAATTAATATATTGTTGGTAACAAAAAAAATACCTTTTATAAATTACCATGCAAAAACACGAGAATTTGTATATTCGCCTTTTGAGTCGTAATAAATTAATAGAACATGACATAATTGAAATATGGTACATATAGAAGTATAACATATATACGAACAACCGTTTGAAATATTATTAGACAATCGGACTTATTTCCACCTGATGTAAATCTCCTTTGTGTATTATTACAGAGTATCTGTGTACAATAAGTGATCGTTATTGCTAGCAATTAATTACCTTGTTCCCCAATATAAGCCACTTTAAGTGTGCACATACGTATCTTCGTGTACGAAGGTGTGTAGGACGCGACTGCACACAGGATGCGACAGCCAAGAACTAGCACAGACGTGCAGCACATTAAAGGGTTGACCAGAGCACACCAGTGGCATTGTAGATAGATTGTAGATGTCGGGTAGGTTTCAATAGATGCCGAAATAGAGATTGGCCGCAACGTGCAGGACGTCGTGCAAGAACCGACAAAGAGGGATATGAGAAAATTTGCTGATAGAGGCGCATCGTGTAGCCGGGAACGTCGGAGAGAATTTAGCTTTATAGTACCATTTACGTAGGGTGTTTGCACACTTGCGTCAAATATTTGCAGGGTCTATGCTCTTGTTAGAAAAAGAGATCCGTGTATAACTGTATATTAATATATGATGATCACATCATTTATATATTACACGTTTCAATTTAAAGACGTAAAGTACAAGATGCTCTTTGCGTTTGTCACAAAAAAACAAATTAATAATTGTCGAAATTTATATATGTGATAGGCATAAAAAATAAGTATAAAATAAAAATAATAAATTGTAAACAACATACAATGCCATACGAAAAGACCGCAAGCGTAAGATCCTGCGCACAATAGAGAAAATATTAGGAATAAATATTAAATATTAGGAATAGGAATTATTTTAAAATAATAAAATCGAAAAAACTCTGATATAAAAATATAAATTCAAGTATAAAAGACTAGTAAGGGTTAATAAATTAGTAAGAGCCCTTCCCTTTATACCCGAATTTGTATTTTTATATCAGAGTTTTTTCGATTTTATTATTTAAAAATAATTCTTATTCCTAATATTTAATATTTATTCCTAATATTTTCTCTATTGTGCGCAGGGCCTAAGGGACTGATATCGATCGCATATATAGGATTATATTTTATTAGAGCTGCTTGTGGCTGTTATGGCACTTAATCTCGGGTTTTATAGGGCCAGTGTTCGATATGTACAATGCTCTTCTGCATATAGATCTACAGATAAATTTACGAGAACGTGCAAATAATTAAATCGACGACCCTCGTATTCGATTCGTGCACATACATATAGAAGGTTGGACATTCCATTCCGCTCCACGGAATTAAAGTGCCGTATCACGCACGGTCATATTTAAAATCACATTTTTAACAAAATTGGTTTAATAAAAATTAGCTGCGTAAGTCTTTGTCAAAAATCGATGCAATTACCATAGCAAATTCCAGCGTATCGTAAACACGTATATGAGAATTTTTTCGAAGAAAAGCTTAATAGTGAAAACATGAAAAGAGAGAATAAGCAGAGCGTAATCGAGTGAAAACGCCGACACAATGGATAATAAATATAGCGATCAGCGCAATATTGAGTCATTGATAATTGAAATCAAATAATCGGTCTCAATTCTTTCGATTATTCGAGTCCAAATTGCTGTCTTTTTCTAGATTTTGCAGAATATAATTATATTATGAAATTAATAATAAAAATATGAAAAAATAATGCTTTTATTTTGTCATATAAAATATATAGTAGATATTTTCTCGATTAATCGAATTAATAGATATTCAATTCCTAAGAAATCTTTCTAAAAAAATTAAAAAATAAACAAGTGCTATTTGGCGACATTTTAATGCTATTCTGTTTAAAATAATTGTTATCGAATTTTATATAATAATATAGTAATTTCATCGTATATTTAATAATAACAATAGTTACATAATTTTTGAAAAAAACTTTATATTTCTTAATACAAGCTTATAAAATATATATGTATAAGTTTCTTTTTCTTTAATTCTGATTTAAATCCAAATATACAAATTAAATAAACAGAAATAAAAAGAGCAAAATAAATAAATAATATACAAATAATATATACAATAAACAAATAAAATAAATTACTCACTCTAAAGATTGCTTCATTGTCATCCGATGTCTTCTTTGGATTTTTTTTCTCTTTAGGCTATCAGAATTCATTGTACTTAGAGAATTTGTTGCACTCACTCGTGAAAATATATAATTAATTTTTTTACTGTTTATTATACAGCACGATAAGATCAGGCATGTGATGCTTTGCACTGTATTACCGAATTCAGACGCTCGACATTTCGTACACGAGGCTACCAAATTAATTAAAACGCGACATTTTGCTCGACACTCTCAAACTAATTAAGAGACAACGAAGCATTCGCGGAAAACAGATGCACAATACTTTGTACGGCACACTTGCGAATTCTGCGATCGCGAACCAATATTCCGTTTCGCATGAGGATTGTACTTAGAGTGTCAATTAGTCAGAAAATACTAACAATAATTTTGTGCAAGATAATAAAGTCTTGACATTTATTTGCACACACACATACACAGAAATATATTAATTACGATCGTTTTGATACGTGTCGCTAATTATAACAAACGTAAGAAATAATTTAATTTCTTGAATAAAATAATTCGATGATACGCGGAGCAGCAACATTCTTCTTCGAGTTTCACACACATCGTATGAATGACGACAGATTGAGCGCGTATATCAACAATAATATGCCATACGTCGCGCCGCGCGAAGATGTAAATATTTTTGCATGACAACTAATTTGTTATATTCAACATACACACATATTTTATAATATAAATTTAATCTGAATATACTGTATTTCGTATTTTAAATTAAATTTGGTATATGATATATCATCGCAAATAAAATCTAAGATTTATTCTAAAAATATAGTTTATTTTATATTTTAATAAAGAACTTATTTCCGCGCTCGCGTTATTATTAATATTATTACTATTAATATTATTCTTACTATACTATTAAATTAATTTAATATTATCATATTACACTTTACTAAATTTTCAATTTTCATTAATTTTGAAAATTTTGAAAATTTAATAACTAAAATTTAATTGTTGCGAAAAAGTGATTACTTATTTCTGTTTATTAATACCTATCATTTAAAATTTAATCAATACATAAAAATTTAATATTAAATTAATAAATTATATAATATTTATATGTATGTAAGACTGAAGAATGATTAATGATGAAAAAGCATGTTATATTTCTAATAATTCTCAATCAATTCCGAGATGTGATAATCATATATTACTGCATCAATTTTATTCAAATTAGTCTCAATTGAAAGTTTAGCATCGACATAATAAAAGTTCTGTAATTTTTTTAGTTTTACAGTTTTAATTCTTAAGATATTTTAATTGAAAATACGTTGACGTCAGAATTCCGGTTTAAGCTACTTGGCAGCACTTCGACGTTGATGCAGTGATTCTTATTCATCAGATTCATTTTATGTACTTGGCAAACGCTACCGTGTCGCTTAATAATATTATTTTTACGGAGAAACAAATGTAAAGAATTCTTTCATTCGACGGAGTGTAATGTTCTGCGTCGCAGCGCGCAGATTATTTACGGCATTAAAGACATTCGTACAGATAATCAGCTGTCATCATCGACTGTCTCCGTCGATGCTCTTCATCGTATCTTGATACCGTGCACACTCGTTGCACCAAGTTGCAACATAGGAAACAACAATTTCTCCGAATCATTGTCTCGGGTCGACTATGATCGATGAACTATGCGGCGAGGACAATGTGCCAGGGATCCAGGAGCCAGGGAATCGGGCCACCGGTTGTAGCTAGGTACATTATGTATTGCGCAGCATCGCGTATACGTATGTACACGGTGAACCAATTTATGCCGTCGCTTGCCATCGAAATACAGAGCGTTAATGGGCAGTGTTCAAATACACTGTATCATATATGATAGTCAACTTAGAAGCTGCCACTTTTTCGAACCGAGTGTTAAATGATGAAAGTTAGAAAAATAAAATATATACACTTGTTTCTATAACTTATAAATTCGACACTTGTCTATATAACTTATAAATTCGAAAATGATTTATCTATATATACAATATTTGAAATTAGACGAAAAGTCTCTAAAAAATAATTTTTAAGCATACTTCCATGGATATTAATATCATTAAGCTGTACTGTCTTTAAGCAATACTGCTCGATATATACCAAAGATGGCACATGCACGAAAGATATTTATGGTGGCTTACACTGTTCTCCATGTAGTACTCGTAACTGTTATTAGACTAATTATGTATATATTATTCATATAATTGGTGTCTGTAAAGACGCGAGTAGATTGTGCGCCATATCATTCTGCGATGGTAGCTCACGACAGCAACACAAATTCAGTATCCTTCTTCCTGGTCGAGGGAGCAATTCGCAACAACGCGATTTTCTAAGTGACAAATCTCGCAGCACGCTAACATGTGTTGTTCTACTTCCAGGAATAAATGTTTCATTTTAGCAAAACATGTGTAAAAGCATCACATGTTACCCGTCAAAAAATCACATTGTACAAAAAGATTAGTTGTAATACATCAAAAAAGATGTTACAAAGAGGCATTATTTTATTGTTTATTGTTTAAATCTATCTTTCCTACAAAAAATTATGATATAAAAGAAAATATACCAATTAAAAATAAAAAATTATTTATATATCGTTCTTGCGAAAGTTATAATATCAAAGAATATTGCAAAAAATATAAAAGTTATAATTTAACGTAAAAAAATTTGGAATTAGCAGCGTTAATTAATTTTTTCGTGGTTTTAATTTTATTATAAATCGGTCGTCCGATGGAAAAAATATGTCATGTTTTCAACTTATTTGCAGACACCAACGTACAAATTCTTTTATTTAATATACATAATATAAGAATGCGCCGCATAGGGTCCGCAGCGACATAGGCCCATATTCTGAATTTTTTTTATCATTAAAAAAAGATCCAGAATATGGGCCATTGTTTCGACATTTAATATTTTATGACGAGCCAAAAATCCATTGAAATATACGAGCGATGATTTTTTTGGCTAGCCTTTAAATATTAAAAATCGACACCCGCGGTAAAGTAAATGAAATTACTTAAGCTCATTTTCATTTCAATCGTAGAGCGTCACTAGTACAATTATTATTTGGTGAAAATAGGAATCGTATATCACATTTTATATACGTCCAGATATAAATAAGATCTCGATAACGACGATGTTTCTTGAAAATGTTTATGTTGAAACTTTACATTGTAATATTTTTTATTACATTGCACGTAGAGCAAAAATATAAAAACATTTTTCTGATACAATTGAAACTCAAACTATCGATCAAATACTGTAAGAAGTCAATCGATCTTGAGATCCGAAAATTAAAAATACTCTTAACCTTCGTATATAGATATAATCGGCCTGGCTATATCTTTTATATACGATCGGATGTTATAAATGCACTTGGCTCCAGACACTAGAGACTCAAGAGATCGTGTCTCTTGATATTTCGTGGAGCGCAAAAATAAATACGTCTATGGAAATAAATATGTTATTTTAATACAAATATTATTTTCTACTATTCAAAGTTAAAAAAAAGTAAAACTGTAATTGTTATCATATTTAATCTGATGACTAAGTTTAATTATACTAAAAGTTATGTTATAACGATATAAATATATCATATATTATAATAATTTTTATATTAAATTATTGTCGATGAAAAACTCGTCTATATATAGAGATATTTATTACTTATTTCCGCTATGTTATTTCAGTTTGAGTTTTTTTCTAAAATGAAAAAAACGAGTTATAAAGTTATAATATTCTGAAGCAAAAGTTTTTAATAAACTTTGCTTAAATACAAATCAGAATTTTATTTTAATTTTATTCTCTCTTCGAGTTTTCTTTCTACAGTACTTTGAATGACATTTTTATTAAATATTTATTGCAATCTTATTTCTGCATATATATATATATATATATATATATATATATATATATATATATCAACACAAACGACAATTATGGATCGAGATCATATTTTGTTAAATACGTTTAACATGTTTCTTTACTTACTTACTTTTAAATCCATTTCGATAAACTGATATCAAATCGATGCTTGTATAGAGAATAATTCAGCTTGTTAAACGAATTGTTTATCTTTGAAAATTAATAAATTTCGTTCTTATCTGTTTTGTTTCGTCGCGTATAGGATTTCGTGTACCATGTATGTAACATTTATCAGTGCGAGCAACTGCTCGTTAATCGTGGGTTCATCTATTTGAATGATGATCGATCGAAAAGTTCTCATGACGCACATATTATGTATTCTCCCGTGCATATACGCGCGCTTATAATACCAACGTAAGCTTCTCTCTCGCTCGTCGAGTAACGATCGAGTCGATCCCGAATCGCGATATTGCCCTTATAAATGAATGGGGGATGAATACCGCCGGGAGATACGAAACTCACGACATAAACGACATTAATTATTATCTTCGCCCGACGAATCGCGAACCCTATTCAGGAGAGGTATTTCCTTTCGATGAGAGCTTGCAGAACAGGCATCTTTCTGCCTGTTCTGCACAAAACTTAAGGCAGCTTCCGCAGGCAGATTCATTAGCTGTTACCACCAGCGGATTAATTAGTTCTCGGGGGACTACAGGGAAATAAAGCATCGTGATTTATGTCCTCGTAAAAGAGACCCGTCTCTCGAGAAAGAAACATGTAATTATTATACTCATTACATAAAGATCATTTTTTTATACGATCAAAGAAAATATTATTTTTTAATTATCTAATATGCTTACGTATCAAACATTGATTTTTCATTATTCATCAGAAAGTAAGAAAGATATAGCAGAATCTTGTTCAATACTATAATCACACTATTAATTTTTAATTTTTAATCATGTAGAATACCTTCAATCGATCTGAGTTACATCTATCTATCTTCATTTCTCATTGATTGTTTTTTTTTCAATAAAATTGAAAATGCAAACGAACGTCTAAAATGAGGGCGAAAATCCTTTTTCTTTCTAGTACCTCAACACTGATTTTAATATTAATTCGAAGGAAAGAGGCTCCGCATCGCAGAAGTTTCCAAACGTATTACTTTGCATACGAATCGGCGATGAATCGGAATAGAAGTCATCGGTATATATATTCATTCAATGCGCGCCAGATTCTTCAAGTATAAACGCAAGAAAGTTTTAATTGCTCCTACGTGCAATATATGTACTAACCATTATTATATAATTATATTGCGATATTATACGTACTATATGTCCTCGACAATAAGTAGAAATTGCAATATTATATTGCGCTGTCTCAATCTACTACATTGCAGAAGATATTTCTCTATAAAGTCTCTTAGAGTAATTTCGAAACCGTCCAATACAATAACAGCGAAACTTTTTCAGTCAATATTGCAACAGATAATTTAAAAAAGGATTGAATTCTCGCAATCAGGAATTACAATATACGTCTATAAAAATATTGTATTGCACACATATAGTTAATTTGTTCAATTAGACTTACAAACTCATAAAGTCAAGATTAATAACAACTTAATTAAATAAATAGAATTATTCACAATAGTCGAATTAATACAAGCATCAAATCTCAAACGTCTTTATGAAAGATGGAATCGCGCGCGCGCGTTTTTGAAGAGTAAACATATTTAACTGGAAACTTTCCAAACGATATTTTGTCGGAAATATTGAAAATTTATGTACTTCTCGTAACTCGCGATGATATTAACATTCAACGCACTCCCAAGAATCGATGATAAAATGATTAGTATATCATTTCTGCTTAATACACTGCCAAATTTCTCCAAAATGTAAATCATTTATTTTTATTTCATGCCAACATGATATTTTCTTCGACTAGAGAAAGAATATAATCTCTTTCGTCATAGGATTGCTCTCTGCAATAAAATAATGATGATAATTACTGTTTCAAAATTGCTTTATTATTATTATGCTTTGTTATTATTTTTCATAATTAAATTGCATTTGTTAATAATAGCGCAGCGCGTGTAAAATGTCTCTGGTTTGTAAAACGTTATTAAACGTACTTTGCGATATCCTATAACAATGTGTATTTACTGTGCAAACTTTGCAAACTAGGAGCACTCGCAGCACTTGGAAATACACGTTCGCAGCTGCCCCATGTTATTACGTTCACCGCGGTAAAATAAGGTAGATCTGTTAAAATTCACCTCTATCACGCAAGAGAATGACCATTGATCTTTGCTGTGTGATAAAAGTTTGAAGGATTCCGCTATATCTATTCTTCTCCGTTCTCGACTCGCGCGTAATTAAATTTTCATGAATCGATAGCTCATCGATATTTTGTGTCTCATGACGTTTCACGGAACTATATATCGAAATGTCGATGACCCTGTCGTTTCTCGCATTACGGAGGAAGAAAGTAAGAGAAGCGCGTTCCGGGGACGATAGAAATCGAGCACCTACTTTACATTCGCCATTCGAAACTGGATCAGATACAGGACGATTTAGGTAAATGTCTCGGCTGAATCCGACCCACGCTTTCTCGGATAACGCTCAGACTTTACGTTGTCCCACGCGCTTTTTCCATCGCCCTTTTATTTTACGGATTTAGCCGGCATGTGGTAAAGCCTTCCTCTTGAGCGTAACTACGCATCACTTACGTATACGCACATGTAAATACCTATTTATCGTATTTTACAAACGCATATTATTTGTACATACAAATAAAAAGATTTTAATTTTTTCGTGTTGCGTAATGCAAAGATTGAGAATAATTTACAATCAAAAATATGTTTCTAGCGTCAAATATGAGCCCAATGAATGAAATATGCAATAAACTTGCGTAAAATTAAGTAGACGTTAAACGTATGTGAAGCTATCGATTGAGTAATGGAAAGTATAAGAGTGCCTTCTCAAGATTCGACCGATAGATTTTGCGAAGTGAATTATTACGTTTGTAGGAAGTACAACGTACAATTATTGCCTTGAGCAATTCGACTGTTTCATATTGTGTGCTCTTTATATCCACTACTTTATATCTACCACTCGAATCGATAGCGTTAGCCTAAAAATATTTGTATGCTCGAGGCTGTTATATGTACGATACGTCTTTTATTTATATAATGATTGTTTTAGTTGCTTCTATAATGTTTTCGTAAAAGAATGTGTGTGTGATCTCCGTATAGAAAAGATTTTATCCTTAAATATTAACATAGAAAAGAGAGTATAAACAAGTTTTTTATAAATTTAGAGAAGATCAATTGTGATGGTGTAAATACTTGTTTGATACAGATGCATAATTACGTTACCAGATGTCTGCTCCGTTATGTGATACCATATAATCCAAACGCAAATTTGTTCTCTATCCCCAGTATATATTCCCAACAGTTGCCACTTTTCTTCTCTCTGCGGAGAACAGGTGAGATGGTGGCTCGCGACATAGAGAGAGAAAAGAGAAGAAAGAGACGAGCAGCTTCATCCGAAGCAGCCGGGCGGAAAATAGCTAATATTCTAAGGCATCGGCGACATCGCGAGCGAGATAGGGCCTTCAACTGACGACCCGTGTATATATACACTCGGGAGCGCAAGTTGTTCCTCTCCTGCGCTTTCCTCTGCGGCCGCTTATGTTCGTGAAAGCTTCGAAATCTACCAACGATAAAAGACGGCAATCCCGCTCGCGAGAGCGCGTTCTGACATTTCAATCTGATTCAAGTCCGCGAAATAAGGAAAGAGGTGCGTTAGCATCCCTTTTTCTGTAGCCGTGTCGTCGCCTACAAATAGATCCGGATGAGAGCACACAAAAGCGTCCTGATTAGCTTTCGTTTAATAAACCTCAAAAATCTTCTCATCTCGCAGCAGAATGTGATGTGACGAAATTAACTAGAAGTATCTGAAATAAAACATTTTACAAAAAAAATTATTAATATATCATGTATTTTTTACACAACTAGAACAACCCAAGCGCGCGCCATTCTTCGATTGTCCATTTCTAAAAAGTGCATGTTAAGTCGATTCTCGAAAGTCTCGAAGTATTGTTGCCTCTTTTCCGCAATGCTGATTGATTCTCTGTCGATTCGCGTTGTGTGTTATATTCGTAGCATCGAAAGACTGTCATCGCGAGGGTTAACAGTTAGCAGTTTGACCAAAATTAAATTAAATAAAATAATAATGTTTTAAATAATATGTGATAATACTTTAAGTTTAATTAATATTTTTGACATTCGCGTTGTGTGTTATATTCGTAGCATCGAAAGGCTGTCATCGCCAGGGTTAGCAGTTAGCAGTTTGACAGTTAGTCCAAAAAGTAAAATAAAATAATAATGTTTTAAATAATATGTTATTATACTTTTTAAACTTGATTAATATTTTGGCGGAAAAAAGGCAAAAATACTTGCGAGAATCGACTTAATGTCTTTTTTATAAAAAGACTAGAACATTACAAAGCGCGCGCTTCGCGCGCGCCATTTATTTCCTTCAACTATATACAATATAAGCTGCGGTCGAGAATGTGCTACTAATATGGAACAAAGATAGAATGATGTTTCGAATTATTCGTAGCGCATTCTCGATCCACAGCTTGTACGTTAATTACATATTATACAACAATTATAATATTTATCTTTTCATCTTTTGGTACCATGCAGACACCAGCGTACAAATTTTTTAATATGATAAACATGAAATAAGGATGCGTCGCATAGGGTCAGCGGCAAAAAAGTATCCAATTCTAATATTTTAAGACGAGCCAAAAATTCATCGATTATAAATTTTAATAGTACATTGATTACAGAATCTTTTGGTACCATGCAGACACCAGCGTACAAATTTTTTAATATGATAAACATAAAATAAGGATGCGTCGACAGGGTCCGCGTCAAAAAAGTATCGATTTCTAATATTTTAAGACGTGCCAAAAATTCATCGATTATACATTTTAATAGTACATTGATTACAGAATCTTTTGGTACCATGCAGACACCAGCGTACAAATTTTTTAATACTATAAACATAAAATAAGGATGCGTCGCACAGGGTCAGCGGTAAAAAGTATCGATTTCCAATATTTTAAGACGAGCCAAAAATTCATCGATTATACATTTTAATAGCACATTGATTACAGAATCATTTGGTACCAAACAGACACCAGCGTACAAATTTTTTAACTTGATATACATAAAATAAGGTTGCGTCGCATAGGGTCAGCGGTAAAAAAGTATCTATTTCTAATATTTTAAGACGAGCCAAAAATTCATCGATTATACATTTTAATAGTACATTGATTACAGAATCTTTTGGTTCCAAGCAGACAACAGCGTACAAACTTTTTCATATGCTATACATATATTAAGGTTGCGTCGCATAGGGTCAGCGGTAAAAAAGTATCGATTTCTAATATTTTAAGACGAGCCAAAAATTCATCGATTATACATTTTAATAGTACATTGATTACAGAATCTTTTGGTACCATGCAGACACCAGCGTACAAATTTTTTAACTTGATATACATAAAATAAGGTTGCGTCGCATAGGGTCAGCGGTAAAAAAGTATCGATTTCTAATATTTTAAGACGAGCCAAAAATTCATCGATTATACATTTTAATAGTACATTGATTACAGAATCTTTTGGTATCATGCAGACACCAGCGTACAAATTTTTTAATACGATAAACATAAAATAAGGATGCGTCGCACAGGATCCGCGTAAAAAAAGTATCGATTTCTAATATTTTAAGACGTGCCAAAAATTCATCGATTATACATTTTAATAGTACATTGATTACAGAATCTTTTGGTACCATGCAGACACCAGCGTACAAATTTTTTAATACTATAAACATAAAATAAGGATGCGTCGCACAGGGTCAGCGGTAAAAAGTATCGATTTCCAATATTTTAAGACGCCAAAAATAAGGATGCGTCGCACAGGGTCCGCGTAAAAAAAGTATCGATTTCTAATATTTTAAGACGTGCCAAAAATTCATCGATTATACATTTTAATAGCACATTGATTACAGAATCATTTGGTACCAAACAGACACCAGCGTACAAATTTTTTAACTTGATATACATAAAATAAGGTTGCGTCGCATAGGGTCAGCGGTAAAAAAGTATCGATTTCTAATATTTTGAGACGAGCCAAAAATTCATCGATTATACATTTTAATAGTACATTGATTACAGAATCTTTTGGTGCCATGCAGACACCAGCGTACAAATTTTTTAATACGATAAACATAAAATAAGGATGCGTCGCACAGGGTCCGCGTCAAAAAAGTATCAATTTCTAATATTTTAAGACGAGCCAAAAATTCATCGATTATACATTTTAATAGTACATTTATTACAGAATCATTTGGTACCAAACAGACACCAGCGTACAAATTTTTTAACTTGATAAACTTAAAATAAGGTTGCGTCGCATAGGGTCAGCGGTAAAAAAGTATCGATTTCTAATATTTTGAGACGAGCCAAAAATTCATCGATTATACATTTTAATAATACATTGATTACAGAATCTTTTGGTACCAAGCAGACAACAGCGTACGAACTTTTTCATTTGCTATACATAAATTAAGGATGCGTCGCATAGGGTCAGCGGTAAAAAAGTATCGATTTCTAATATTTTAAGACGAGCCAAAAATTCATCGATTATACATTTTAATAATACATTGATTACAGAATCTTTTGGTACCAAGCAGACAACAGCGTACAAACTTTTTCATTTGCTATACTTAAATTAAGGATGCGTCGCATAGGGTCAGCGGTAAAAAAGTATCGATTTCTAATATTTTAAGACGAGCCAAAAATTCATCGATTATACATTTTAATAGTACATTGATTACAGAATCTTTTGGTACCATGCAGACACCAGCGTACAAATTTTTTAATACGATAAACAAAATAAGGATGCGTCGCACAGGGTCCGCGTAAAAAAAGTATCGATTTCTAATATTTTAAGACGAGCCAAAAATTCATCGATTATACATTTTAATAGTACATTGATTACAGAATCTTTTGGTACCATGCAGACACCAGCGTACAAATTTTTTAATATGATAAACATAAAATAATGATGCGTCGCACAGGGTCAGCGGTAAAAAGTATCAATTTCTAATATTTTAAGACGAGCCATAAATTCATCGATTATACATTTTAATAGTACATTGATTACAGAATCATTTGGTACCAAACAGACACCAGCGTACAAATTTTTTAACTTGATCTACATAAAATAAGGTTGCGTCGCATAGGGTCAGCGGTAAAAAAGTATCGATTTCTAATATTTTAAGACGAGCCATAAATTCATCGATTATACATTTTAATAGTACATTGATTACAGAATCTTTTGGTACCATGCAGACACCAGCGTACAAATTTTTTAATACGATAAACATAAAATAAGGATGCGTCGCACAGGGTCCGCGTCAAAAAAGTATCAATTTCTAATATTTTAAGACGAGCCAAAAATTCATCGATTATACATTTTAATAGTACATTGATTACAGAATCTTTTGGTACCAAGCAGACAACAGCGTACAAACTTTTTCATTTGCTATACATAAATTAAGGATGCGTCGCATAGGGTCAGCTGTAAAAAAGTATCGATTTCTAATATTTTAAGACGAGCCAAAAATTCATCGATTATACATTTTAATAGTACATTGATTACAGAATCTTTTGGTACCATGCAGACACCAGCGTACAAATTTTTTATTATGATAAACATAAAATAAGGATGCGTCGCACAGGGTCAGCGGTAAAAAGTATCGATTTCCAATATTTTAAGACGAGCCAAAAATTCATCGATTATACATTTTAATAGTACATTTATTACAGAATCATTTGGTACCAAACAGACACCAGCGTACAAATTTTTTAACTTGATAAACTTAAAATAAGGTTGCGTCGCATAGGGTCAGCGGTAAAAAAGTATCGATTTCTAATATTTTAAGACGAGCCAAAAATTCATCGATTATACATTTTAATAATACATTGATTACAGAATCTTTTGGTACCAAGCAGACAACAGCGTACAAACTTTTTCATTTGCTATACATAAATTAAGGATGCGTCGCATAGGGTCAGCGGTAAAAAAGTATCGATTTCTAATATTTTAAGACGAGCCAAAAATTCATCGATTATACATTTTAATAATACATTGATTACAGAATCTTTTGGTACCAAGCAGACAACAGCGTACAAACTTTTTTATTTGCTATACATAAATTAAGGATGCGTCGCATAGGGTCAGCGGTAAAAAAGTATCGACTTCTAATATTTTAAGACGAGCCAAAAATTCATCGATTATACATTTTAATAGTACATTGATTACAGAATCTTTTGGTTCCAAGCAGACAACAGCGTACAAACTTTTTCATTTGCTATACATAAATTAAGGATGCGTCGCATAGGGTCAGCGGTAAAAAAGTATCGATATCTAATATTTTAAGACGAGCCAAAAATTCATCGATTATACATTTTAATAGTACATTGATTATAGAATCATTTGGTACCATACAGACACCAGCGTACAAATTTTTTAACTTGATATACATAAAATAATGTTGCGTCGCATAGGGTCAGCGGTAAAAAAGTATCGATTTCTAATATTTTAAGACGAGCCAAAAATTCATCGATTATACATTTTAATAGTACATTGATTACAGAATCTTTTGGTACCATGCAGACACCAGCGTACAAACTTTTTAATATGATAAACATAAAATAATGATGCGTCGCACAGGGTCAGCGGTAAAAAGTATCAATTTCTAATATTTTAAGACGAGCCAAAAATTCATCGATTATACATTTTAATAGTACATTTATTACAGAATCATTTGGTACCAAACAGACACCTGCGTACAAATTTTTTAACTTGATAAACTTAAAATAAAGTTGCGTCGCATAGGGTCAGCGGTAAAAAAGTATAGATTTCTTATATTTTAAGACGAGCCAAAAATTCATCGATTATACATTTTAATAGTACATTGATTACAGAATCTTTTGGTGCCATGCAGACACCAGCGTACAAATTTTTTAATACGATAAACATAAAATAAGGATGCGTCGCACAGGGTCCGCGTCAAAAAAGTATCAATTTCTAATATTTTAAGACGAGCCAAAAATTCATCGATTATACATTTTAATAGTACATTTATTACAGAATCATTTGGTACCAAACAGACACCAGCGTACAAATTTTTTAACTTGATAAACTTAAAATAAGGTTGCGTCGCATAGGGTCAGCGGTAAAAAAGTATCGATTTCTAATATTTTGAGACGAGCCAAAAATTCATCGATTATACATTTTAATAATACATTGATTACAGAATCTTTTGGTACCAAGCAGACAACAGCGTACGAACTTTTTCATTTGCTATACATAAATTAAGGATGCGTCGCATAGGGTCAGCGGTAAAAAAGTATCGATTTCTAATATTTTAAGACGAGCCAAAAATTCATCGATTATACATTTTAATAATACATTGATTACAGAATCTTTTGGTACCAAGCAGACAACAGCGTACAAACTTTTTCATTTGCTATACTTAAATTAAGGATGCGTCGCATAGGGTCAGCGGTAAAAAAGTATCGATTTCTAATATTTTAAGACGAGCCAAAAATTCATCGATTATACATTTTAATAGTACATTGATTACAGAATCTTTTGGTACCATGCAGACACCAGCGTACAAATTTTTTAATACGATAAACAAAATAAGGATGCGTCGCACAGGGTCCGCGTAAAAAAAGTATCGATTTCTAATATTTTAAGACGAGCCAAAAATTCATCGATTATACATTTTAATAGTACATTGATTACAGAATCTTTTGGTACCATGCAGACACCAGCGTACAAATTTTTTAATATGATAAACATAAAATAATGATGCGTCGCACAGGGTCAGCGGTAAAAAGTATCAATTTCTAATATTTTAAGACGAGCCATAAATTCATCGATTATACATTTTAATAGTACATTGATTACAGAATCATTTGGTACCAAACAGACACCAGCGTACAAATTTTTTAACTTGATCTACATAAAATAAGGTTGCGTCGCATAGGGTCAGCGGTAAAAAAGTATCGATTTCTAATATTTTAAGACGAGCCATAAATTCATCGATTATACATTTTAATAGTACATTGATTACAGAATCTTTTGGTACCATGCAGACACCAGCGTACAAATTTTTTAATACGATAAACATAAAATAAGGATGCGTCGCACAGGGTCCGCGTCAAAAAAGTATCAATTTCTAATATTTTAAGACGAGCCAAAAATTCATCGATTATACATTTTAATAGTACATTTATTACAGAATCATTTGGTACCAAACAGACACCAGCGTACAAATTTTTTAACTTGATAAACTTAAAATAAGGTTGCGTCGCATAGGGTCAGCGGTAAAAAAGTATCGATTTCTAATATTTTAAGACGAGCCAAAAATTCATCGATTATACATTTTAATAATACATTGATTACAGAATCTTTTGGTACCAAGCAGACAACAGCGTACAAACTTTTTCATTTGCTATACATAAATTAAGGATGCGTCGCATAGGGTCAGCGGTAAAAAAGTATCGATTTCTAATATTTTAAGACGAGCCAAAAATTCATCGATTATACATTTTAATAGTACATTGATTACAGAATCTTTTGGTATCATGCAGACACCAGCGTACAAATTTTTTAATACGATAAACATAAAATAAGGATGCGTCGCACAGGGTCAGCGGTAAAAAGTATCGATTTCCAATATTTTAAGACGAGCCAAAAATTCATCGATTATACATTTTAAAGTACATTGATTACAGAATCTTTTGGTACCATGCAGACACCAGCGTACAAATTTTTTAATATGATAAACATAAAATAAGTATGCGTCGCACAGGGTCAGCGGTAAAAAGTATCGATTTCCAATATTTTAAGACGAGCCAAAAATTCATCGATTATACATTTTAATAGTACATTAATTACAGAATCATTTGGTACCAAACAGACACCAGCGTACAAATTTTTTAACTCGATATACATAAAATAATGTTGCGTCGCATAGGGTCAGCGGTAAAAAAGTATCGATTTCTAATATTTTAAGACGAGCCAAAAATTCATCGATTATACATTTTAATAATACATTGATTACAGAATCTTTTGGTACCAAGCAGACAACAGCGTACAAACTTTTTCATTTGCTATACATAAATTAAGGATGCGTCGCATAGGGTCAGCGGTAAAAAAGTATCGACTTCTAATATTTTAAGACGAGCCAAAAATTCATCGATTATACATTTTAATAGTACATTGATTACAGAATCTTTTGGTTCCAAGCAGACAACAGCGTACAAACTTTTTCATTTGCTATACATAAATTAAGGATGCGTCGCATAGGGTCAGCGGTAAAAAAGTATCGATTTCTAATATTTTAAGACGAGCCAAAAATTCATCGATTATACATTTTAATAGTACATTGATTATAGAATCATTTGGTACCATACAGACACCAGCGTACAAATTTTTTAACTTGATATACATAAAATAATGTTGCGTCGCATAGGGTCAGCGGTAAAAAAGTATCGATTTCTAATATTTTAAGACGAGCCAAAAATTCATCGATTATACATTTTAATAGTACATTGATTACAGAATCTTTTGGTGCCATGCAGACACCAGCGTACAAATTTTTTAATACGATAAACATAAAATAAGGATGCGTCGCACAGGGTCCGCGTCAAAAAAGTATCAATTTCTAATATTTTAAGACGAGCCAAAAATTCATCGATTATACACTTTAATAGTACATTTATTACAGAATCATTTGGTACCAAACAGACACCAGCGTACAAATTTTTTAACTTGATAAACTTAAAATAAGGTTGCGTCGCATAGGGTCAGCGGTAAAAAAGTATCGATTTCTAATATTTTAAGACGAGCCAAAAATTCATCGATTATACATTTTAATAATACATTGATTACAGAATCTTTTGGTACCAAGCAGACAACAGCGTACAAACTTTTTCATTTGCTATACATAAATTAAGGATGCGTCGCATAGGGTCAGCGTTAAAAAAGTATCGATTTCTAATATTTTAAGACGAGCCAAAAATTCATCGATTATACATTTTAATAGTACATTGATTACAGAATCTTTTGGTTCCAAGCAGACAACAGCGTACAAACTTTTTCATTTGCTATACATAAATTAAGGATGCGTCGCATAGGGTCAGCGGTAAAAAGTATCAATTTCTAATATTTTAAGACGAGCCAAAAATTCATCGATTATACATTTTAATAGTACATTTATTACAGAATCATTTGGTACCAAACAGACACCTGCGTACAAATTTTTTAACTTGATAAACTTAAAATAAAGTTGCGTCGCATAGGGTCAGCGGTAAAAAAGTATAGATTTCTAATATTTTAAGACGAGCCAAAAATTCATCGATTATACATTTTAATAGTACATTGATTACAGAATCTTTTGGTGCCATGCAGACACCAGCGTACAAATTTTTTAATACGATAAACATAAAATAAGGATGCGTCGCACAGGGTCCGCGTCAAAAAAGTATCAATTTCTAATATTTTAAGACGAGCCAAAAATTCATCGATTATACATTTTAATAGTACATTTATTACAGAATCATTTGGTACCAAACAGACACTAGCGTACAAATTTTTTAACTTGATAAACTTAAAATAAGGTTGCGTCGCATAGGGTCAGCGGTAAAAAAGTATCGATTTCTAATATTTTGAGACGAGCCAAAAATTCATCGATTATACATTTTAATAATACATTGATTACAGAATCTTTTGGTACCAAGCAGACAACAGCGTACGAACTTTTTCATTTGCTATACATAAATTAAGGATGCGTCGCATAGGGTCAGCGGTAAAAAAGTATCGATTTCTAATATTTTAAGACGAGCCAAAAATTCATCGATTATACATTTTAATAATACATTGATTACAGAATCTTTTGGTACCAAGCAGACAACAGCGTACAAACTTTTTCATTTGCTATACTTAAATTAAGGATGCGTCGCATAGGGTCAGCGGTAAAAAAGTATCGATTTCTAATATTTTAAGACGAGCCAAAAATTCATCGATTATACATTTTAATAGTACATTGATTACAGAATCTTTTGGTACCATGCAGATACTAGCGTACAAATTTTTTAATACGATAAACAAAATAAGGATGCGTCGCACAGGGTCCGCGTAAAAAAAGTATCGATTTCTAATATTTTAAGACGAGCCAAAAATTCATCGATTATACATTTTAATAGTACATTGATTACAGAATCTTTTGGTTCCAAGCAGACAACAGCGTACAAACTTTTTCATTTGCTATACATAAATTAAGGATGCGTCGCATATGGTCAGCGGTAAAAAAGTATCGATATCTAATATTTTAAGACGAGCCAAAAATTCATCGATTATACATTTTAATAGTACATTGATTATAGAATCATTTGGTACCATACAGACACCAGCGTACAAATTTTTTAACTTGATATACATAAAATAATGTTGCGTCGCATAGGGTCAGCGGTAAAAAAGTATCGATTTCTAATATTTTAAGACGAGCCAAAAATTCATCGATTATACATTTTAATAGTACATTGATTACAGAATCTTTTGGTACCATGCAGACACCAGCGTACAAACTTTTTAATATGATAAACATAAAATAATGATGCGTCGCACAGGGTCAGCGGTAAAAAGTATCAATTTCTAATATTTTAAGACGAGCCAAAAATTCATCGATTATACATTTTAATAGTACATTTATTACAGAATCATTTGGTACCAAACAGACACCTGCGTACAAATTTTTTAACTTGATAAACTTAAAATAAAGTTGCGTCGCATAGGGTCAGCGGGAAAAAAGTATAGATTTCTAATATTTTAAGACGAGCCAAAAATTCATCGATTATACATTTTAATAGTACATTGATTACAGAATCTTTTGGTGCCATGCAGACACCAGCGTACAAATTTTTTAATACGATAAACATAAAATAAGGATGCGTCGCACAGGGTCCGCGTCAAAAAAGTATCAATTTCTAATATTTTAAGACGAGCCAAAAATTCATCGATTATACATTTTAATAGTACATTTATTACAGAATCATTTGGTACCAAACAGAGACCAGCGTACAAATTTTTTAACTTGATAAACTTAAAATAAGGTTGCGTCGCATAGGGTCAGCGGTAAAAAAGTATCGATTTCTAATATTTTGAGACGAGCCAAAAATTCATCGATTATACATTTTAATAATACATTGATTACAGAATCTTTTGGTACCAAGCAGACAACAGCGTACGAACTTTTTCATTTGCTATACATAAATTAAGGATGCGTCGCATAGGGTCAGCGGTAAAAAAGTATCGATTTCTAATATTTTAAGACGAGCCAAAAATTCATCGATTATACATTTTAATAATACATTGATTACAGAATCTTTTGGTACCAAGCAGACAACAGCGTACAAACTTTTTCATTTGCTATACTTAAATTAAGGATGCGTCGCATAGGGTCAGCGGTAAAAAAGTATCGATTTCTAATATTTTAAGACGAGCCAAAAATTCATCGATTATACATTTTAATAGTACATTGATTACAGAATCTTTTGGTACCATGCAGACACCAGCGTACAAATTTTTTAATATGATAAACATAAAATAATGATGCGTCGCACAGGGTCAGCGGTAAAAAGTATCAATTTCTAATATTTTAAGACGAGCCAAAAATTCATCGATTATACATTTTAATAGTACATTTATTACAGAATCATTTGGTACCAAACAGACACCTGCGTACAAATTTTTTAACTTGATCTACATAAAATAAGGTTGCGTCGCATAGGGTCAGCGGTAAAAAAGTATCAATTTCTAATATTTTAAGACGAGCCAAAAATTCATCGATTATACATTTTAATAGTACATTTATTACAGAATCATTTGGTACCAAACAGACACCAGCGTACAAATTTTTTAACTTGATAAACTTAAAATAAGGTTGCGTCGCATAGGGTCAGCGGTAAAAAAGTATCGATTTCTAATATTTTAAGACGAGCCAAAAATTCATCGATTATACATTTTAATAATACATTGATTACAGAATCTTTTGGTACCAAGCAGACAACAGCGTACGAACTTTTTCATTTGCTATACATAAATTAAGGATGCGTCGCATAGGGTCAGCGGTAAAAAAGTATCGATTTCTAATATTTTAAGACGAGCCAAAAATTCATCGATTATACATTTTAATAATACATTGATTACAGAATCTTTTGGTACCAAGCAGACAACAGCGTACAAACTTTTTCATTTGCTATACTTAAATTAAGGATGCGTCGCATAGGGTCAGCGGTAAAAAAGTATCGATTTCTAATATTTTAAGACGAGCCAAAAATTCATCGATTATACATTTTAATAGTACATTGATTACAGAATCTTTTGGTACCATGCAGATACCAGCGTACAAATTTTTTAATACGATAAACAAAATAAGGATGCGTCGCACAGGGTCCGCGTAAAAAAAGTATCGATTTCTAATATTTTAAGACGAGCCAAAAATTCATCGATTATACATTTTAATAGTACATTGATTACAGAATCTTTTGGTTCCAAGCAGACAACAGCGTACAAACTTTTTCATTTGCTATACATAAATTAAGGATGCGTCGCATATGGTCAGCGGTAAAAAAGTATCGATATCTAATATTTTAAGACGAGCCAAAAATTCATCGATTATACATTTTAATAGTACATTGATTATAGAATCATTTGGTACCATACAGACACCAGCGTACAAATTTTTTAACTTGATATACATAAAATAATGTTGCGTCGCATAGGGTCAGCGGTAAAAAAGTATCGATTTCTAATATTTTAAGACGAGCCAAAAATTCATCGATTATACATTTTAATAGTACATTGATTACAGAATCTTTTGGTACCATGCAGACACCAGCGTACAAACTTTTTAATATGATAAACATAAAATAATGATGCGTCGCACAGGGTCAGCGGTAAAAAGTATCAATTTCTAATATTTTAAGACGAGCCAAAAATTCATCGATTATACATTTTAATAGTACATTTATTACAGAATCATTTGGTACCAAACAGACACCTGCGTACAAATTTTTTAACTTGATAAACTTAAAATAAAGTTGCGTCGCATAGGGTCAGCGGTAAAAAAGTATAGATTTCTAATATTTTAAGACGAGCCAAAAATTCATCTATTATACATTTTAATAGTACATTGATTACAGAATCTTTTGGTGCCATGCAGACACCAGCGTACAAATTTTTTAATACGATAAACATAAAATAAGGATGCGTCGCACAGGGTCCGCGTCAAAAAAGTATCAATTTCTAATATTTTAAGACGAGCCAAAAATTCATCGATTATACATTTTAATAGTACATTTATTACAGAATCATTTGGTACCAACCAGACACCAGCGTACAAATTTTTTAACTTGATAAACTTAAAATAAGGTTGCGTCGCATAGGGTCAGCGGTAAAAAAGTATCGATTTCTAATATTTTGAGACGAGCCAAAAATTCATCGATTATACATTTTAATAATACATTGATTACAGAATCTTTTGGTACCAAGCAGACAACAGCGTACGAACTTTTTCATTTGCTATACATAAATTAAGGATGCGTCGCATAGGGTCAGCGGTAAAAAAGTATCGATTTCTAATATTTTAAGACGAGCCAAAAATTCATCGATTATACATTTTAATAATACATTGATTACAGAATCTTTTGGTACCAAGCAGACAACAGCGTACAAACTTTTTCATTTGCTATACTTAAATTAAGGATGCGTCGCATAGGGTCAGCGGTAAAAAAGTATCGATTTCTAATATTTTAAGACGAGCCAAAAATTCATCGATTATACATTTTAATAGTACATTGATTACAGAATCTTTTGGTACCATGCAGACACCAGCGTACAAATTTTTTAATACGATAAACAAAATAAGGATGCGTCGCACAGGGTCCGCGTAAAAAAAGTATCGATTTCTAATATTTTAAGACGAGCCAAAAATTCATCGATTATACATTTTAATAGTACATTGATTACAGAATCTTTTGGTACCATGCAGACACCAGCGTACAAATTTTTTAATATGATAAACATAAAATAATGATGCGTCGCACAGGGTCAGCGGTAAAAAGTATCAATTTCTAATATTTTAAGACGAGCCAAAAATTCATCGATTATACCTTTTAATAGTACATTTATTACAGAATCATTTGGTACCAAACAGACACCTGCGTACAAATTTTTTAACTTGATCTACATAAAATAAGGTTGCGTCGCATAGGGTCAGCGGTAAAAAAGTATCGATTTCTAATATTTTAAGACGAGCCAAAAATTCATCGATTATACATTTTAATAGTACATTGATTACAGAATCTTTTGGTACCATGCAGACACCAGCGTACAAACTTTTTAATATGATAAACATAAAATAATGATGCGTCGCACAGGGTCAGCGGTAAAAAGTATCAATTTCTAATATTTTAAGACGAGCCAAAAATTCATCGATTATACATTTTAATAGTACATTTATTACAGAATCATTTGGTACCAAACAGACACCTGCGTACAAATTTTTTAACTTGATAAACTTAAAATAAAGTTGCGTCGCATAGGGTCAGCGGTAAAAAAGTATAGATTTCTAATATTTTAAGACGAGCCAAAAATTCATCGATTATACATTTTAATAGTACATTGATTACAGAATCTTTTGGTGCCATGCAGACACCAGCGTACAAATTTTTTAATACGATAAACATAAAATAAGGATGCGTCGCACAGGGTCCGCGTCAAAAAAGTATCAATTTCTAATATTTTAAGACGAGCCAAAAATTCATCGATTATACATTTTAATAGTACATTTATTACAGAATCATTTGGTACCAAACAGACACCAGCGTACAAATTTTTTAACTTGATAAACTTAAAATAAGGTTGCGTCGCATAGGGTCAGCGGTAAAAAAGTATCGATTTCTAATATTTTGAGACGAGCCAAAAATTCATCGATTATACATTTTAATAATACATTGATTACAGAATCTTTTGGTACCAAGCAGACAACAGCGTACGAACTTTTTCATTTGCTATACATAAATTAAGGATGCGTCGCATAGGGTCAGCGGTAAAAAAGTATCGATTTCTAATATTTTAAGACGAGCCAAAAATTCATCGATTATACATTTTAATAATACATTGATTACAGAATCTTTTGGTACCAAGCAGACAACAGCGTACAAACTTTTTCATTTGCTATACTTAAATTAAGGATGCGTCGCATAGGGTCAGCGGTAAAAAAGTATCGATTTCTAATATTTTAAGACGAGCCAAAAATTCATCGATTATACATTTTAATAGTACATTGATTACAGAATCTTTTGGTACCATGCAGACACCAGCGTACAAATTTTTTAATACGATAAACAAAATAAGGATGCGTCGCACAGGGTCCGCGTAAAAAAAGTATCGATTTCTAATATTTTAAGACGAGCCAAAAATTCATCGATTATACATTTTAATAGTACATTGATTACAGAATCTTTTGGTACCATGCAGACACCAGCGTACAAATTTTTTAATATGATAAACATAAAATAATGATGCGTCGCACAGGGTCAGCGGTAAAAAGTATCAATTTCTAATATTTTAAGACGAGCCAAAAATTCATCGATTATACATTTTAATAGTACATTTATTACAGAATCATTTGGTACCAAATAGACACCTGCGTACAAATTTTTTAACTTGATCTACATAAAATAAGGTTGCGTCGCATAGGGTCAGCGGTAAAAAAGTATCGATTTCTAATATTTTAAGACGAGCCATAAATTCATCGATTATACATTTTAATAATACATTGATTACAGAATCTTTTGGTACCAAGCAGACAACAGCGTACAAACTTTTTCATTTGCTATACTTAAATTAAGGATGCGTCGCATAGGGTCAGCGGTAAAAAAGTATCGATTTCTAATATTTTAAGACGAGCCAAAAATTCATCGATTATACATTTTAATAGTACATTGATTACAGAATCTTTTGGTACCATGCAGACACCAGCGTACAAATTTTTTAATATGATAAACATAAAATAATGATGCGTCGCACAGGGTCAGCGGTAAAAAGTATCAATTTCTAATATTTTAAGACGAGCCAAAAATTCATCGATTATACATTTTAATAGTACATTTATTACAGAATCATTTGGTACCAAATAGACACCTGCGTACAAATTTTTTAACTTGATCTACATAAAATAAGGTTGCGTCGCATAGGGTCAGCGGTAAAAAAGTATCGATTTCTAATATTTTAAGACGAGCCATAAATTCATCGATTATACATTTTAATAGTACATTGATTACAGAATCTTTTGGTTCCAAGCAGACAACAGCGTACAAACTTTTTCATTTGCTATACATAAATTAAGGATGCGTCGCACAGGGTCAGCGGTAAAAAGTATCAATTTCTAATATTTTAAGACGAGCCAAAAATTCATCGATTATACCTTTTAATAGTACATTTATTACAGAATCATTTGGTACCAAACAGACACCTGCGTACAAATTTTTTAACTTGATCTACATAAAATAAGGTTGCGTCGCATAGGGTCAGCGGTAAAAAAGTATCGATTTCTAATATTTTAAGACGAGCCAAAAATTCATCGATTATACATTTTAATAGTACATTGATTACAGAATCTTTTGGTACCATGCAGACACCAGCGTACAAACTTTTTAATATGATAAACATAAAATAATGATGCGTCGCACAGGGTCAGCGGTAAAAAGTATCAATTTCTAATATTTTAAGACGAGCCAAAAATTCATCGATTATACATTTTAATAGTACATTTATTACAGAATCATTTGGTACCAAACAGACACCTGCGTACAAATTTTTTAACTTGATAAACTTAAAATAAAGTTGCGTCGCATAGGGTCAGCGGTAAAAAAGTATAGATTTCTAATATTTTAAGACGAGCCAAAAATTCATCGATTATACATTTTAATAGTACATTGATTACAGAATCTTTTGGTACCATGCAGACACCAGCGTACAAATTTTTTAATACGATAAACAAAATAAGGATGCGTCGCACAGGGTCCGCGTAAAAAAAGTATCGATTTCTAATATTTTAAGACGAGCCAAAAATTCATCGATTATACATTTTAATAGTACATTGATTACAGAATCTTTTGGTACCATGCAGACACCAGCGTACAAATTTTTTAATATGATAAACATAAAATAATGATGCGTCGCACAGGGTCAGCGGTAAAAAGTATCAATTTCTAATATTTTAAGACGAGCCAAAAATTCATCGATTATACCTTTTAATAGTACATTTATTACAGAATCATTTGGTACCAAACAGACACCTGCGTACAAATTTTTTAACTTGATCTACATAAAATAAGGTTGCGTCGCATAGGGTCAGCGGTAAAAAAGTATCGATTTCTAATATTTTAAGACGAGCCAAAAATTCATCGATTATACATTTTAATAGTACATTGATTACAGAATCTTTTGGTACCATGCAGACACCAGCGTACAAACTTTTTAATATGATAAACATAAAATAATGATGCGTCGCACAGGGTCAGCGGTAAAAAGTATCAATTTCTAATATTTTAAGACGAGCCAAAAATTCATCGATTATACATTTTAATAGTACATTTATTACAGAATCATTTGGTACCAAACAGACACCTGCGTACAAATTTTTTAACTTGATAAACTTAAAATAAAGTTGCGTCGCATAGGGTCAGCGGTAAAAAAGTATAGATTTCTAATATTTTAAGACGAGCCAAAAATTCATCGATTATACATTTTAATAGTACATTGATTACAGAATCTTTTGGTGCCATGCAGACACCAGCGTACAAATTTTTTAATACGATAAACATAAAATAAGGATGCGTCGCACAGGGTCCGCGTCAAAAAAGTATCAATTTCTAATATTTTAAGACGAGCCAAAAATTCATCGATTATACATTTTAATAGTACATTTATTACAGAATCATTTGGTACCAAACAGACACCAGCGTACAAATTTTTTAACTTGATAAACTTAAAATAAGGTTGCGTCGCATAGGGTCAGCGGTAAAAAAGTATCGATTTCTAATATTTTGAGACGAGCCAAAAATTCATCGATTATACATTTTAATAATACATTGATTACAGAATCTTTTGGTACCAAGCAGACAACAGCGTACGAACTTTTTCATTTGCTATACATAAATTAAGGATGCGTCGCATAGGGTCAGCGGTAAAAAAGTATCGATTTCTAATATTTTAAGACGAGCCAAAAATTCATCGATTATACATTTTAATAATACATTGATTACAGAATCTTTTGGTACCAAGCAGACAACAGCGTACAAACTTTTTCATTTGCTATACTTAAATTAAGGATGCGTCGCATAGGGTCAGCGGTAAAAAAGTATCGATTTCTAATATTTTAAGACGAGCCAAAAATTCATCGATTATACATTTTAATAGTACATTGATTACAGAATCTTTTGGTACCATGCAGACACCAGCGTACAAATTTTTTAATACGATAAACAAAATAAGGATGCGTCGCACAGGGTCCGCGTAAAAAAAGTATCGATTTCTAATATTTTAAGACGAGCCAAAAATTCATCGATTATACATTTTAATAGTACATTGATTACAGAATCTTTTGGTACCATGCAGACACCAGCGTACAAATTTTTTAATATGATAAACATAAAATAATGATGCGTCGCACAGGGTCAGCGGTAAAAAGTATCAATTTCTAATATTTTAAGACGAGCCAAAAATTCATCGATTATACATTTTAATAGTACATTTATTACAGAATCATTTGGTACCAAATAGACACCTGCGTACAAATTTTTTAACTTGATCTACATAAAATAAGGTTGCGTCGCATAGGGTCAGCGGTAAAAAAGTATCGATTTCTAATATTTTAAGACGAGCCATAAATTCATCGATTATACATTTTAATAATACATTGATTACAGAATCTTTTGGTACCAAGCAGACAACAGCGTACAAACTTTTTCATTTGCTATACTTAAATTAAGGATGCGTCGCATAGGGTCAGCGGTAAAAAAGTATCGATTTCTAATATTTTAAGACGAGCCAAAAATTCATCGATTATACATTTTAATAGTACATTGATTACAGAATCTTTTGGTACCATGCAGACACCAGCGTACAAATTTTTTAATACGATAAACAAAATAAGGATGCGTCGCACAGGGTCCGCGTAAAAAAAGTATCGATTTCTAATATTTTAAGACGAGCCAAAAATTCATCGATTATACATTTTAATAGTACATTGATTACAGAATCTTTTGGTACCATGCAGACACCAGCGTACAAATTTTTTAATATGATAAACATAAAATAATGATGCGTCGCACAGGGTCAGCGGTAAAAAGTATCAATTTCTAATATTTTAAGACGAGCCAAAAATTCATCGATTATACATTTTAATAGTACATTTATTACAGAATCATTTGGTACCAAATAGACACCTGCGTACAAATTTTTTAACTTGATCTACATAAAATAAGGTTGCGTCGCATAGGGTCAGCGGTAAAAAAGTATCGATTTCTAATATTTTAAGACGAGCCATAAATTCATCGATTATACATTTTAATAGTACATTGATTACAGAATCTTTTGGTTCCAAGCAGACAACAGCGTACAAACTTTTTCATTTGCTATACATAAATTAAGGATGCGTCGCATAGGGTCAGCGGTAAAAAAGTATCGATATCTAATATTTTAAGACGAGCCAAAAATTCATCGATTATACATTTTAATAGTACATTGATTATAGAATCATTTGGTACCATACAGACACCAGCGTACAAATTTTTTAACTTGATATACATAAAATAATGTTGCGTCGCATAGGGTCAGCGGTAAAAAAGTATCGATTTCTAATATTTTAAGACGAGCCAAAAATTCATCGATTATACATTTTAATAGTACATTGATTACAGAATCTTTTGGTACCATGCAGACACCAGCGTACAAACTTTTTAATATGATAAACATAAAATAATGATGCGTCGCACAGGGTCAGCGGTAAAAAGTATCAATTTCTAATATTTTAAGACGAGCCAAAAATTCATCGATTATACATTTTAATAGTACATTTATTACAGAATCATTTGGTACCAAACAGACACCTGCGTACAAATTTTTTAACTTGATAAACTTAAAATAAAGTTGCGTCGCATAGGGTCAGCGGTAAAAAAGTATAGATTTCTAATATTTTAAGACGAGCCAAAAATTCATCGATTATACATTTTAATAGTACATTGATTACAGAATCTTTTGGTGCCATGCAGACACCAGCGTACAAATTTTTTAATACGATAAACATAAAATAAGGATGCGTCGCACAGGGTCCGCGTCAAAAAAGTATCAATTTCTAATATTTTAAGACGAGCCAAAAATTCATCGATTATACATTTTAATAGTACATTTATTACAGAATCATTTGGTACCAACCAGACACCAGCGTACAAATTTTTTAACTTGATAAACTTAAAATAAGGTTGCGTCGCATAGGGTCAGCGGTAAAAAAGTATCGATTTCTAATATTTTGAGACGAGCCAAAAATTCATCGATTATACATTTTAATAATACATTGATTACAGAATCTTTTGGTACCAAGCAGACAACAGCGTACGAACTTTTTCATTTGCTATACATAAATTAAGGATGCGTCGCATAGGGTCAGCGGTAAAAAAGTATCGATTTCTAATATTTTAAGACGAGCCAAAAATTCATCGATTATACATTTTAATAGTACATTGATTACAGAATCTTTTGGTATCATGCAGACACCAGCGTACAAATTTTTTAATACGATAAACATAAAATAAGGATGCGTCGCACAGGGTCAGCGGTAAAAAGTATCGATTTCCAATATTTTAAGACGAGCCAAAAATTCATCGATTATACATTTTAAAGTACATTGATTACAGAATCTTTTGGTACCATGCAGACACCAGCGTACAAATTTTTTAATATGATAAACATAAAATAAGTATGCGTCGCACAGGGTCAGCGGTAAAAAGTATCGATTTCCAATATTTTAAGACGAGCCAAAAATTCATCGATTATACATTTTAATAGTACATTAATTACAGAATCATTTGGTACCAAACAGACACCAGCGTACAAATTTTTTAACTCGATATACATAAAATAATGTTGCGTCGCATAGGGTCAGCGGTAAAAAAGTATCGATTTCTAATATTTTAAGACGAGCCAAAAATTCATCGATTATACATTTTAATAATACATTGATTACAGAATCTTTTGGTACCAAGCAGACAACAGCGTACAAACTTTTTCATTTGCTATACATAAATTAAGGATGCGTCGCATAGGGTCAGCGGTAAAAAAGTATCGACTTCTAATATTTTAAGACGAGCCAAAAATTCATCGATTATACATTTTAATAGTACATTGATTACAGAATCTTTTGGTTCCAAGCAGACAACAGCGTACAAACTTTTTCATTTGCTATACATAAATTAAGGATGCGTCGCATAGGGTCAGCGGTAAAAAAGTATCGATTTCTAATATTTTAAGACGAGCCAAAAATTCATCGATTATACATTTTAATAGTACATTGATTATAGAATCATTTGGTACCATACAGACACCAGCGTACAAATTTTTTAACTTGATATACATAAAATAAGGTTGCGTCGCATAGGGTCAGCGGTAAAAAAGTATCGATTTCTAATATTTTAAGACGAGCCAAAAATTCATCGATTATACATTTTAATAGTACATTGATTACAGAATCTTTTGGTGCCATGCAGACACCAGCGTACAAATTTTTTAATACGATAAACATAAAATAAGGATGCGTCGCACAGGGTCCGCGTCAAAAAAGTATCAATTTCTAATATTTTAAGACGAGCCAAAAATTCATCGATTATACACTTTAATAGTACATTTATTACAGAATCATTTGGTACCAAACAGACACCAGCGTACAAATTTTTTAACTTGATAAACTTAAAATAAGGTTGCGTCGCATAGGGTCAGCGGTAAAAAAGTATCGATTTCTAATATTTTAAGACGAGCCAAAAATTCATCGATTATACATTTTAATAATACATTGATTACAGAATCTTTTGGTACCAAGCAGACAACAGCGTACAAACTTTTTTATTTGCTATACATAAATTAAGGATGCGTCGCATAGGGTCAGCGGTAAAAAAGTATCGACTTCTAATATTTTAAGACGAGCCAAAAATTCATCGATTATACATTTTAATAGTACATTGATTACAGAATCTTTTGGTTCCAAGCAGACAACAGCGTACAAACTTTTTCATTTGCTATACATAAATTAAGGATGCGTCGCATAGGGTCAGCGGTAAAAAAGTATCGATATCTAATATTTTAAGACGAGCCAAAAATTCATCGATTATACATTTTAATAGTACATTGATTATAGAATCATTTGGTACCATACAGACACCAGCGTACAAATTTTTTAACTTGATATACATAAAATAATGTTGCGTCGCATAGGGTCAGCGGTAAAAAAGTATCGATTTCTAATATTTTAAGACGAGCCAAAAATTCATCGATTATACATTTTAATAGTACATTGATTACAGAATCTTTTGGTACCATGCAGACACCAGCGTACAAACTTTTTAATATGATAAACATAAAATAATGATGCGTCGCACAGGGTCAGCGGTAAAAAGTATCAATTTCTAATATTTTAAGACGAGCCAAAAATTCATCGATTATACATTTTAATAGTACATTTATTACAGAATCATTTGGTACCAAACAGACACCTGCGTACAAATTTTTTAACTTGATAAACTTAAAATAAAGTTGCGTCGCATAGGGTCAGCGGTAAAAAAGTATAGATTTCTTATATTTTAAGACGAGCCAAAAATTCATCGATTATACATTTTAATAGTACATTGATTACAGAATCTTTTGGTGCCATGCAGACACCAGCGTACAAATTTTTTAATACGATAAACATAAAATAAGGATGCGTCGCACAGGGTCCGCGTCAAAAAAGTATCAATTTCTAATATTTTAAGACGAGCCAAAAATTCATCGATTATACATTTTAATAGTACATTTATTACAGAATCATTTGGTACCAAACAGACACCAGCGTACAAATTTTTTAACTTGATAAACTTAAAATAAGGTTGCGTCGCATAGGGTCAGCGGTAAAAAAGTATCGATTTCTAATATTTTGAGACGAGCCAAAAATTCATCGATTATACATTTTAATAATACATTGATTACAGAATCTTTTGGTACCAAGCAGACAACAGCGTACGAACTTTTTCATTTGCTATACATAAATTAAGGATGCGTCGCATAGGGTCAGCGGTAAAAAAGTATCGATTTCTAATATTTTAAGACGAGCCAAAAATTCATCGATTATACATTTTAATAATACATTGATTACAGAATCTTTTGGTACCAAGCAGACAACAGCGTACAAACTTTTTCATTTGCTATACTTAAATTAAGGATGCGTCGCATAGGGTCAGCGGTAAAAAAGTATCGATTTCTAATATTTTAAGACGAGCCAAAAATTCATCGATTATACATTTTAATAGTACATTGATTACAGAATCTTTTGGTACCATGCAGACACCAGCGTACAAATTTTTTAATACGATAAACAAAATAAGGATGCGTCGCACAGGGTCCGCGTAAAAAAAGTATCGATTTCTAATATTTTAAGACGAGCCAAAAATTCATCGATTATACATTTTAATAGTACATTGATTACAGAATCTTTTGGTACCATGCAGACACCAGCGTACAAATTTTTTAATATGATAAACATAAAATAATGATGCGTCGCACAGGGTCAGCGGTAAAAAGTATCAATTTCTAATATTTTAAGACGAGCCATAAATTCATCGATTATACATTTTAATAGTACATTGATTACAGAATCATTTGGTACCAAACAGACACCAGCGTACAAATTTTTTAACTTGATCTACATAAAATAAGGTTGCGTCGCATAGGGTCAGCGGTAAAAAAGTATCGATTTCTAATATTTTAAGACGAGCCATAAATTCATCGATTATACATTTTAATAGTACATTGATTACAGAATCTTTTGGTACCATGCAGACACCAGCGTACAAATTTTTTAATACGATAAACATAAAATAAGGATGCGTCGCACAGGGTCCGCGTCAAAAAAGTATCAATTTCTAATATTTTAAGACGAGCCAAAAATTCATCGATTATACATTTTAATAGTACATTGATTACAGAATCTTTTGGTACCAAGCAGACAACAGCGTACAAACTTTTTCATTTGCTATACATAAATTAAGGATGCGTCGCATAGGGTCAGCTGTAAAAAAGTATCGATTTCTAATATTTTAAGACGAGCCAAAAATTCATCGATTATACATTTTAATAGTACATTGATTACAGAATCTTTTGGTACCATGCAGACACCAGCGTACAAATTTTTTATTATGATAAACATAAAATAAGGATGCGTCGCACAGGGTCAGCGGTAAAAAGTATCGATTTCCAATATTTTAAGACGAGCCAAAAATTCATCGATTATACATTTTAATAGTACATTTATTACAGAATCATTTGGTACCAAACAGACACCAGCGTACAAATTTTTTAACTTGATAAACTTAAAATAAGGTTGCGTCGCATAGGGTCAGCGGTAAAAAAGTATCGATTTCTAATATTTTAAGACGAGCCAAAAATTCATCGATTATACATTTTAATAATACATTGATTACAGAATCTTTTGGTACCAAGCAGACAACAGCGTACAAACTTTTTCATTTGCTATACATAAATTAAGGATGCGTCGCATAGGGTCAGCGGTAAAAAAGTATCGATTTCTAATATTTTAAGACGAGCCAAAAATTCATCGATTATACATTTTAATAATACATTGATTACAGAATCTTTTGGTACCAAGCAGACAACAGCGTACAAACTTTTTTATTTGCTATACATAAATTAAGGATGCGTCGCATAGGGTCAGCGGTAAAAAAGTATCGACTTCTAATATTTTAAGACGAGCCAAAAATTCATCGATTATACATTTTAATAGTACATTTATTACAGAATCATTTGGTACCAAACAGACACCTGCGTACAAATTTTTTAACTTGATAAACTTAAAATAAAGTTGCGTCGCATAGGGTCAGCGGTAAAAAAGTATAGATTTCTTATATTTTAAGACGAGCCAAAAATTCATCGATTATACATTTTAATAGTACATTGATTACAGAATCTTTTGGTGCCATGCAGACACCAGCGTACAAATTTTTTAATACGATAAACATAAAATAAGGATGCGTCGCACAGGGTCCGCGTCAAAAAAGTATCAATTTCTAATATTTTAAGACGAGCCAAAAATTCATCGATTATACATTTTAATAGTACATTTATTACAGAATCATTTGGTACCAAACAGACACCAGCGTACAAATTTTTTAACTTGATAAACTTAAAATAAGGTTGCGTCGCATAGGGTCAGCGGTAAAAAAGTATCGATTTCTAATATTTTGAGACGAGCCAAAAATTCATCGATTATACATTTTAATAATACATTGATTACAGAATCTTTTGGTACCAAGCAGACAACAGCGTACGAACTTTTTCATTTGCTATACATAAATTAAGGATGCGTCGCATAGGGTCAGCGGTAAAAAAGTATCGATTTCTAATATTTTAAGACGAGCCAAAAATTCATCGATTATACATTTTAATAATACATTGATTACAGAATCTTTTGGTACCAAGCAGACAACAGCGTACAAACTTTTTCATTTGCTATACTTAAATTAAGGATGCGTCGCATAGGGTCAGCGGTAAAAAAGTATCGATTTCTAATATTTTAAGACGAGCCAAAAATTCATCGATTATACATTTTAATAGTACATTGATTACAGAATCTTTTGGTACCATGCAGACACCAGCGTACAAATTTTTTAATACGATAAACAAAATAAGGATGCGTCGCACAGGGTCCGCGTAAAAAAAGTATCGATTTCTAATATTTTAAGACGAGCCAAAAATTCATCGATTATACATTTTAATAGTACATTGATTACAGAATCTTTTGGTACCATGCAGACACCAGCGTACAAATTTTTTAATATGATAAACATAAAATAATGATGCGTCGCACAGGGTCAGCGGTAAAAAGTATCAATTTCTAATATTTTAAGACGAGCCATAAATTCATCGATTATACATTTTAATAGTACATTGATTACAGAATCATTTGGTACCAAACAGACACCAGCGTACAAATTTTTTAACTTGATCTACATAAAATAAGGTTGCGTCGCATAGGGTCAGCGGTAAAAAAGTATCGATTTCTAATATTTTAAGACGAGCCATAAATTCATCGATTATACATTTTAATAGTACATTGATTACAGAATCTTTTGGTACCATGCAGACACCAGCGTACAAATTTTTTAATACGATAAACATAAAATAAGGATGCGTCGCACAGGGTCCGCGTCAAAAAAGTATCAATTTCTAATATTTTAAGACGAGCCAAAAATTCATCGATTATACATTTTAATAGTACATTTATTACAGAATCATTTGGTACCAAACAGACACCAGCGTACAAATTTTTTAACTTGATAAACTTAAAATAAGGTTGCGTCGCATAGGGTCAGCGGTAAAAAAGTATCGATTTCTAATATTTTAAGACGAGCCAAAAATTCATCGATTATACATTTTAATAATACATTGATTACAGAATCTTTTGGTACCAAGCAGACAACAGCGTACAAACTTTTTCATTTGCTATACATAAATTAAGGATGCGTCGCATAGGGTCAGCGGTAAAAAAGTATCGATTTCTAATATTTTAAGACGAGCCAAAAATTCATCGATTATACATTTTAATAGTACATTGATTACAGAATCTTTTGGTATCATGCAGACACCAGCGTACAAATTTTTTAATACGATAAACATAAAATAAGGATGCGTCGCACAGGGTCAGCGGTAAAAAGTATCGATTTCCAATATTTTAAGACGAGCCAAAAATTCATCGATTATACATTTTAAAGTACATTGATTACAGAATCTTTTGGTACCATGCAGACACCAGCGTACAAATTTTTTAATATGATAAACATAAAATAAGTATGCGTCGCACAGGGTCAGCGGTAAAAAGTATCGATTTCCAATATTTTAAGACGAGCCAAAAATTCATCGATTATACATTTTAATAGTACATTAATTACAGAATCATTTGGTACCAAACAGACACCAGCGTACAAATTTTTTAACTCGATATACATAAAATAATGTTGCGTCGCATAGGGTCAGCGGTAAAAAAGTATCGATTTCTAATATTTTAAGACGAGCCAAAAATTCATCGATTATACATTTTAATAATACATTGATTACAGAATCTTTTGGTACCAAGCAGACAACAGCGTACAAACTTTTTCATTTGCTATACATAAATTAAGGATGCGTCGCATAGGGTCAGCGGTAAAAAAGTATCGACTTCTAATATTTTAAGACGAGCCAAAAATTCATCGATTATACATTTTAATAGTACATTGATTACAGAATCTTTTGGTTCCAAGCAGACAACAGCGTACAAACTTTTTCATTTGCTATACATAAATTAAGGATGCGTCGCATAGGGTCAGCGGTAAAAAAGTATCGATTTCTAATATTTTAAGACGAGCCAAAAATTCATCGATTATACATTTTAATAGTACATTGATTATAGAATCATTTGGTACCATACAGACACCAGCGTACAAATTTTTTAACTTGATATACATAAAATAATGTTGCGTCGCATAGGGTCAGCGGTAAAAAAGTATCGATTTCTAATATTTTAAGACGAGCCAAAAATTCATCGATTATACATTTTAATAGTACATTGATTACAGAATCTTTTGGTGCCATGCAGACACCAGCGTACAAATTTTTTAATACGATAAACATAAAATAAGGATGCGTCGCACAGGGTCCGCGTCAAAAAAGTATCAATTTCTAATATTTTAAGACGAGCCAAAAATTCATCGATTATACACTTTAATAGTACATTTATTACAGAATCATTTGGTACCAAACAGACACCAGCGTACAAATTTTTTAACTTGATAAACTTAAAATAAGGTTGCGTCGCATAGGGTCAGCGGTAAAAAAGTATCGATTTCTAATATTTTAAGACGAGCCAAAAATTCATCGATTATACATTTTAATAATACATTGATTACAGAATCTTTTGGTACCAAGCAGACAACAGCGTACAAACTTTTTCATTTGCTATACATAAATTAAGGATGCGTCGCATAGGGTCAGCGTTAAAAAAGTATCGATTTCTAATATTTTAAGACGAGCCAAAAATTCATCGATTATACATTTTAATAGTACATTGATTACAGAATCTTTTGGTTCCAAGCAGACAACAGCGTACAAACTTTTTCATTTGCTATACATAAATTAAGGATGCGTCGCATAGGGTCAGCGGTAAAAAGTATCAATTTCTAATATTTTAAGACGAGCCAAAAATTCATCGATTATACATTTTAATAGTACATTTATTACAGAATCATTTGGTACCAAACAGACACCTGCGTACAAATTTTTTAACTTGATAAACTTAAAATAAAGTTGCGTCGCATAGGGTCAGCGGTAAAAAAGTATAGATTTCTAATATTTTAAGACGAGCCAAAAATTCATCGATTATACATTTTAATAGTACATTGATTACAGAATCTTTTGGTGCCATGCAGACACCAGCGTACAAATTTTTTAATACGATAAACATAAAATAAGGATGCGTCGCACAGGGTCCGCGTCAAAAAAGTATCAATTTCTAATATTTTAAGACGAGCCAAAAATTCATCGATTATACATTTTAATAGTACATTTATTACAGAATCATTTGGTACCAAACAGACACTAGCGTACAAATTTTTTAACTTGATAAACTTAAAATAAGGTTGCGTCGCATAGGGTCAGCGGTAAAAAAGTATCGATTTCTAATATTTTGAGACGAGCCAAAAATTCATCGATTATACATTTTAATAATACATTGATTACAGAATCTTTTGGTACCAAGCAGACAACAGCGTACGAACTTTTTCATTTGCTATACATAAATTAAGGATGCGTCGCATAGGGTCAGCGGTAAAAAAGTATCGATTTCTAATATTTTAAGACGAGCCAAAAATTCATCGATTATACATTTTAATAATACATTGATTACAGAATCTTTTGGTACCAAGCAGACAACAGCGTACAAACTTTTTCATTTGCTATACTTAAATTAAGGATGCGTCGCATAGGGTCAGCGGTAAAAAAGTATCGATTTCTAATATTTTAAGACGAGCCAAAAATTCATCGATTATACATTTTAATAGTACATTGATTACAGAATCTTTTGGTACCATGCAGATACTAGCGTACAAATTTTTTAATACGATAAACAAAATAAGGATGCGTCGCACAGGGTCCGCGTAAAAAAAGTATCGATTTCTAATATTTTAAGACGAGCCAAAAATTCATCGATTATACATTTTAATAGTACATTGATTACAGAATCTTTTGGTTCCAAGCAGACAACAGCGTACAAACTTTTTCATTTGCTATACATAAATTAAGGATGCGTCGCATATGGTCAGCGGTAAAAAAGTATCGATATCTAATATTTTAAGACGAGCCAAAAATTCATCGATTATACATTTTAATAGTACATTGATTATAGAATCATTTGGTACCATACAGACACCAGCGTACAAATTTTTTAACTTGATATACATAAAATAATGTTGCGTCGCATAGGGTCAGCGGTAAAAAAGTATCGATTTCTAATATTTTAAGACGAGCCAAAAATTCATCGATTATACATTTTAATAGTACATTGATTACAGAATCTTTTGGTACCATGCAGACACCAGCGTACAAACTTTTTAATATGATAAACATAAAATAATGATGCGTCGCACAGGGTCAGCGGTAAAAAGTATCAATTTCTAATATTTTAAGACGAGCCAAAAATTCATCGATTATACATTTTAATAGTACATTTATTACAGAATCATTTGGTACCAAACAGACACCTGCGTACAAATTTTTTAACTTGATAAACTTAAAATAAAGTTGCGTCGCATAGGGTCAGCGGGAAAAAAGTATAGATTTCTAATATTTTAAGACGAGCCAAAAATTCATCGATTATACATTTTAATAGTACATTGATTACAGAATCTTTTGGTGCCATGCAGACACCAGCGTACAAATTTTTTAATACGATAAACATAAAATAAGGATGCGTCGCACAGGGTCCGCGTCAAAAAAGTATCAATTTCTAATATTTTAAGACGAGCCAAAAATTCATCGATTATACATTTTAATAGTACATTTATTACAGAATCATTTGGTACCAAACAGAGACCAGCGTACAAATTTTTTAACTTGATAAACTTAAAATAAGGTTGCGTCGCATAGGGTCAGCGGTAAAAAAGTATCGATTTCTAATATTTTGAGACGAGCCAAAAATTCATCGATTATACATTTTAATAATACATTGATTACAGAATCTTTTGGTACCAAGCAGACAACAGCGTACGAACTTTTTCATTTGCTATACATAAATTAAGGATGCGTCGCATAGGGTCAGCGGTAAAAAAGTATCGATTTCTAATATTTTAAGACGAGCCAAAAATTCATCGATTATACATTTTAATAATACATTGATTACAGAATCTTTTGGTACCAAGCAGACAACAGCGTACAAACTTTTTCATTTGCTATACTTAAATTAAGGATGCGTCGCATAGGGTCAGCGGTAAAAAAGTATCGATTTCTAATATTTTAAGACGAGCCAAAAATTCATCGATTATACATTTTAATAGTACATTGATTACAGAATCTTTTGGTACCATGCAGACACCAGCGTACAAATTTTTTAATATGATAAACATAAAATAATGATGCGTCGCACAGGGTCAGCGGTAAAAAGTATCAATTTCTAATATTTTAAGACGAGCCAAAAATTCATCGATTATACATTTTAATAGTACATTTATTACAGAATCATTTGGTACCAAACAGACACCTGCGTACAAATTTTTTAACTTGATCTACATAAAATAAGGTTGCGTCGCATAGGGTCAGCGGTAAAAAAGTATCAATTTCTAATATTTTAAGACGAGCCAAAAATTCATCGATTATACATTTTAATAGTACATTTATTACAGAATCATTTGGTACCAAACAGACACCAGCGTACAAATTTTTTAACTTGATAAACTTAAAATAAGGTTGCGTCGCATAGGGTCAGCGGTAAAAAAGTATCGATTTCTAATATTTTAAGACGAGCCAAAAATTCATCGATTATACATTTTAATAATACATTGATTACAGAATCTTTTGGTACCAAGCAGACAACAGCGTACGAACTTTTTCATTTGCTATACATAAATTAAGGATGCGTCGCATAGGGTCAGCGGTAAAAAAGTATCGATTTCTAATATTTTAAGACGAGCCAAAAATTCATCGATTATACATTTTAATAATACATTGATTACAGAATCTTTTGGTACCAAGCAGACAACAGCGTACAAACTTTTTCATTTGCTATACTTAAATTAAGGATGCGTCGCATAGGGTCAGCGGTAAAAAAGTATCGATTTCTAATATTTTAAGACGAGCCAAAAATTCATCGATTATACATTTTAATAGTACATTGATTACAGAATCTTTTGGTACCATGCAGATACCAGCGTACAAATTTTTTAATACGATAAACAAAATAAGGATGCGTCGCACAGGGTCCGCGTAAAAAAAGTATCGATTTCTAATATTTTAAGACGAGCCAAAAATTCATCGATTATACATTTTAATAGTACATTGATTACAGAATCTTTTGGTTCCAAGCAGACAACAGCGTACAAACTTTTTCATTTGCTATACATAAATTAAGGATGCGTCGCATATGGTCAGCGGTAAAAAAGTATCGATATCTAATATTTTAAGACGAGCCAAAAATTCATCGATTATACATTTTAATAGTACATTGATTATAGAATCATTTGGTACCATACAGACACCAGCGTACAAATTTTTTAACTTGATATACATAAAATAATGTTGCGTCGCATAGGGTCAGCGGTAAAAAAGTATCGATTTCTAATATTTTAAGACGAGCCAAAAATTCATCGATTATACATTTTAATAGTACATTGATTACAGAATCTTTTGGTACCATGCAGACACCAGCGTACAAACTTTTTAATATGATAAACATAAAATAATGATGCGTCGCACAGGGTCAGCGGTAAAAAGTATCAATTTCTAATATTTTAAGACGAGCCAAAAATTCATCGATTATACATTTTAATAGTACATTTATTACAGAATCATTTGGTACCAAACAGACACCTGCGTACAAATTTTTTAACTTGATAAACTTAAAATAAAGTTGCGTCGCATAGGGTCAGCGGTAAAAAAGTATAGATTTCTAATATTTTAAGACGAGCCAAAAATTCATCTATTATACATTTTAATAGTACATTGATTACAGAATCTTTTGGTGCCATGCAGACACCAGCGTACAAATTTTTTAATACGATAAACATAAAATAAGGATGCGTCGCACAGGGTCCGCGTCAAAAAAGTATCAATTTCTAATATTTTAAGACGAGCCAAAAATTCATCGATTATACATTTTAATAGTACATTTATTACAGAATCATTTGGTACCAACCAGACACCAGCGTACAAATTTTTTAACTTGATAAACTTAAAATAAGGTTGCGTCGCATAGGGTCAGCGGTAAAAAAGTATCGATTTCTAATATTTTGAGACGAGCCAAAAATTCATCGATTATACATTTTAATAATACATTGATTACAGAATCTTTTGGTACCAAGCAGACAACAGCGTACGAACTTTTTCATTTGCTATACATAAATTAAGGATGCGTCGCATAGGGTCAGCGGTAAAAAAGTATCGATTTCTAATATTTTAAGACGAGCCAAAAATTCATCGATTATACATTTTAATAATACATTGATTACAGAATCTTTTGGTACCAAGCAGACAACAGCGTACAAACTTTTTCATTTGCTATACTTAAATTAAGGATGCGTCGCATAGGGTCAGCGGTAAAAAAGTATCGATTTCTAATATTTTAAGACGAGCCAAAAATTCATCGATTATACATTTTAATAGTACATTGATTACAGAATCTTTTGGTACCATGCAGACACCAGCGTACAAATTTTTTAATACGATAAACAAAATAAGGATGCGTCGCACAGGGTCCGCGTAAAAAAAGTATCGATTTCTAATATTTTAAGACGAGCCAAAAATTCATCGATTATACATTTTAATAGTACATTGATTACAGAATCTTTTGGTACCATGCAGACACCAGCGTACAAATTTTTTAATATGATAAACATAAAATAATGATGCGTCGCACAGGGTCAGCGGTAAAAAGTATCAATTTCTAATATTTTAAGACGAGCCAAAAATTCATCGATTATACCTTTTAATAGTACATTTATTACAGAATCATTTGGTACCAAACAGACACCTGCGTACAAATTTTTTAACTTGATCTACATAAAATAAGGTTGCGTCGCATAGGGTCAGCGGTAAAAAAGTATCGATTTCTAATATTTTAAGACGAGCCAAAAATTCATCGATTATACATTTTAATAGTACATTGATTACAGAATCTTTTGGTACCATGCAGACACCAGCGTACAAACTTTTTAATATGATAAACATAAAATAATGATGCGTCGCACAGGGTCAGCGGTAAAAAGTATCAATTTCTAATATTTTAAGACGAGCCAAAAATTCATCGATTATACATTTTAATAGTACATTTATTACAGAATCATTTGGTACCAAACAGACACCTGCGTACAAATTTTTTAACTTGATAAACTTAAAATAAAGTTGCGTCGCATAGGGTCAGCGGTAAAAAAGTATAGATTTCTAATATTTTAAGACGAGCCAAAAATTCATCGATTATACATTTTAATAGTACATTGATTACAGAATCTTTTGGTGCCATGCAGACACCAGCGTACAAATTTTTTAATACGATAAACATAAAATAAGGATGCGTCGCACAGGGTCCGCGTCAAAAAAGTATCAATTTCTAATATTTTAAGACGAGCCAAAAATTCATCGATTATACATTTTAATAGTACATTTATTACAGAATCATTTGGTACCAAACAGACACCAGCGTACAAATTTTTTAACTTGATAAACTTAAAATAAGGTTGCGTCGCATAGGGTCAGCGGTAAAAAAGTATCGATTTCTAATATTTTGAGACGAGCCAAAAATTCATCGATTATACATTTTAATAATACATTGATTACAGAATCTTTTGGTACCAAGCAGACAACAGCGTACGAACTTTTTCATTTGCTATACATAAATTAAGGATGCGTCGCATAGGGTCAGCGGTAAAAAAGTATCGATTTCTAATATTTTAAGACGAGCCAAAAATTCATCGATTATACATTTTAATAATACATTGATTACAGAATCTTTTGGTACCAAGCAGACAACAGCGTACAAACTTTTTCATTTGCTATACTTAAATTAAGGATGCGTCGCATAGGGTCAGCGGTAAAAAAGTATCGATTTCTAATATTTTAAGACGAGCCAAAAATTCATCGATTATACATTTTAATAGTACATTGATTACAGAATCTTTTGGTACCATGCAGACACCAGCGTACAAATTTTTTAATACGATAAACAAAATAAGGATGCGTCGCACAGGGTCCGCGTAAAAAAAGTATCGATTTCTAATATTTTAAGACGAGCCAAAAATTCATCGATTATACATTTTAATAGTACATTGATTACAGAATCTTTTGGTACCATGCAGACACCAGCGTACAAATTTTTTAATATGATAAACATAAAATAATGATGCGTCGCACAGGGTCAGCGGTAAAAAGTATCAATTTCTAATATTTTAAGACGAGCCAAAAATTCATCGATTATACATTTTAATAGTACATTTATTACAGAATCATTTGGTACCAAATAGACACCTGCGTACAAATTTTTTAACTTGATCTACATAAAATAAGGTTGCGTCGCATAGGGTCAGCGGTAAAAAAGTATCGATTTCTAATATTTTAAGACGAGCCATAAATTCATCGATTATACATTTTAATAATACATTGATTACAGAATCTTTTGGTACCAAGCAGACAACAGCGTACAAACTTTTTCATTTGCTATACTTAAATTAAGGATGCGTCGCATAGGGTCAGCGGTAAAAAAGTATCGATTTCTAATATTTTAAGACGAGCCAAAAATTCATCGATTATACATTTTAATAGTACATTGATTACAGAATCTTTTGGTACCATGCAGACACCAGCGTACAAATTTTTTAATATGATAAACATAAAATAATGATGCGTCGCACAGGGTCAGCGGTAAAAAGTATCAATTTCTAATATTTTAAGACGAGCCAAAAATTCATCGATTATACATTTTAATAGTACATTTATTACAGAATCATTTGGTACCAAATAGACACCTGCGTACAAATTTTTTAACTTGATCTACATAAAATAAGGTTGCGTCGCATAGGGTCAGCGGTAAAAAAGTATCGATTTCTAATATTTTAAGACGAGCCATAAATTCATCGATTATACATTTTAATAGTACATTGATTACAGAATCTTTTGGTTCCAAGCAGACAACAGCGTACAAACTTTTTCATTTGCTATACATAAATTAAGGATGCGTCGCACAGGGTCAGCGGTAAAAAGTATCAATTTCTAATATTTTAAGACGAGCCAAAAATTCATCGATTATACCTTTTAATAGTACATTTATTACAGAATCATTTGGTACCAAACAGACACCTGCGTACAAATTTTTTAACTTGATCTACATAAAATAAGGTTGCGTCGCATAGGGTCAGCGGTAAAAAAGTATCGATTTCTAATATTTTAAGACGAGCCAAAAATTCATCGATTATACATTTTAATAGTACATTGATTACAGAATCTTTTGGTACCATGCAGACACCAGCGTACAAACTTTTTAATATGATAAACATAAAATAATGATGCGTCGCACAGGGTCAGCGGTAAAAAGTATCAATTTCTAATATTTTAAGACGAGCCAAAAATTCATCGATTATACATTTTAATAGTACATTTATTACAGAATCATTTGGTACCAAACAGACACCTGCGTACAAATTTTTTAACTTGATAAACTTAAAATAAAGTTGCGTCGCATAGGGTCAGCGGTAAAAAAGTATAGATTTCTAATATTTTAAGACGAGCCAAAAATTCATCGATTATACATTTTAATAGTACATTGATTACAGAATCTTTTGGTACCATGCAGACACCAGCGTACAAATTTTTTAATACGATAAACAAAATAAGGATGCGTCGCACAGGGTCCGCGTAAAAAAAGTATCGATTTCTAATATTTTAAGACGAGCCAAAAATTCATCGATTATACATTTTAATAGTACATTGATTACAGAATCTTTTGGTACCATGCAGACACCAGCGTACAAATTTTTTAATATGATAAACATAAAATAATGATGCGTCGCACAGGGTCAGCGGTAAAAAGTATCAATTTCTAATATTTTAAGACGAGCCAAAAATTCATCGATTATACCTTTTAATAGTACATTTATTACAGAATCATTTGGTACCAAACAGACACCTGCGTACAAATTTTTTAACTTGATCTACATAAAATAAGGTTGCGTCGCATAGGGTCAGCGGTAAAAAAGTATCGATTTCTAATATTTTAAGACGAGCCAAAAATTCATCGATTATACATTTTAATAGTACATTGATTACAGAATCTTTTGGTACCATGCAGACACCAGCGTACAAACTTTTTAATATGATAAACATAAAATAATGATGCGTCGCACAGGGTCAGCGGTAAAAAGTATCAATTTCTAATATTTTAAGACGAGCCAAAAATTCATCGATTATACATTTTAATAGTACATTTATTACAGAATCATTTGGTACCAAACAGACACCTGCGTACAAATTTTTTAACTTGATAAACTTAAAATAAAGTTGCGTCGCATAGGGTCAGCGGTAAAAAAGTATAGATTTCTAATATTTTAAGACGAGCCAAAAATTCATCGATTATACATTTTAATAGTACATTGATTACAGAATCTTTTGGTGCCATGCAGACACCAGCGTACAAATTTTTTAATACGATAAACATAAAATAAGGATGCGTCGCACAGGGTCCGCGTCAAAAAAGTATCAATTTCTAATATTTTAAGACGAGCCAAAAATTCATCGATTATACATTTTAATAGTACATTTATTACAGAATCATTTGGTACCAAACAGACACCAGCGTACAAATTTTTTAACTTGATAAACTTAAAATAAGGTTGCGTCGCATAGGGTCAGCGGTAAAAAAGTATCGATTTCTAATATTTTGAGACGAGCCAAAAATTCATCGATTATACATTTTAATAATACATTGATTACAGAATCTTTTGGTACCAAGCAGACAACAGCGTACGAACTTTTTCATTTGCTATACATAAATTAAGGATGCGTCGCATAGGGTCAGCGGTAAAAAAGTATCGATTTCTAATATTTTAAGACGAGCCAAAAATTCATCGATTATACATTTTAATAATACATTGATTACAGAATCTTTTGGTACCAAGCAGACAACAGCGTACAAACTTTTTCATTTGCTATACTTAAATTAAGGATGCGTCGCATAGGGTCAGCGGTAAAAAAGTATCGATTTCTAATATTTTAAGACGAGCCAAAAATTCATCGATTATACATTTTAATAGTACATTGATTACAGAATCTTTTGGTACCATGCAGACACCAGCGTACAAATTTTTTAATACGATAAACAAAATAAGGATGCGTCGCACAGGGTCCGCGTAAAAAAAGTATCGATTTCTAATATTTTAAGACGAGCCAAAAATTCATCGATTATACATTTTAATAGTACATTGATTACAGAATCTTTTGGTACCATGCAGACACCAGCGTACAAATTTTTTAATATGATAAACATAAAATAATGATGCGTCGCACAGGGTCAGCGGTAAAAAGTATCAATTTCTAATATTTTAAGACGAGCCAAAAATTCATCGATTATACATTTTAATAGTACATTTATTACAGAATCATTTGGTACCAAATAGACACCTGCGTACAAATTTTTTAACTTGATCTACATAAAATAAGGTTGCGTCGCATAGGGTCAGCGGTAAAAAAGTATCGATTTCTAATATTTTAAGACGAGCCATAAATTCATCGATTATACATTTTAATAATACATTGATTACAGAATCTTTTGGTACCAAGCAGACAACAGCGTACAAACTTTTTCATTTGCTATACTTAAATTAAGGATGCGTCGCATAGGGTCAGCGGTAAAAAAGTATCGATTTCTAATATTTTAAGACGAGCCAAAAATTCATCGATTATACATTTTAATAGTACATTGATTACAGAATCTTTTGGTACCATGCAGACACCAGCGTACAAATTTTTTAATACGATAAACAAAATAAGGATGCGTCGCACAGGGTCCGCGTAAAAAAAGTATCGATTTCTAATATTTTAAGACGAGCCAAAAATTCATCGATTATACATTTTAATAGTACATTGATTACAGAATCTTTTGGTACCATGCAGACACCAGCGTACAAATTTTTTAATATGATAAACATAAAATAATGATGCGTCGCACAGGGTCAGCGGTAAAAAGTATCAATTTCTAATATTTTAAGACGAGCCAAAAATTCATCGATTATACATTTTAATAGTACATTTATTACAGAATCATTTGGTACCAAATAGACACCTGCGTACAAATTTTTTAACTTGATCTACATAAAATAAGGTTGCGTCGCATAGGGTCAGCGGTAAAAAAGTATCGATTTCTAATATTTTAAGACGAGCCATAAATTCATCGATTATACATTTTAATAGTACATTGATTACAGAATCTTTTGGTTCCAAGCAGACAACAGCGTACAAACTTTTTCATTTGCTATACATAAATTAAGGATGCGTCGCATAGGGTCAGCGGTAAAAAAGTATCGATATCTAATATTTTAAGACGAGCCAAAAATTCATCGATTATACATTTTAATAGTACATTGATTATAGAATCATTTGGTACCATACAGACACCAGCGTACAAATTTTTTAACTTGATATACATAAAATAATGTTGCGTCGCATAGGGTCAGCGGTAAAAAAGTATCGATTTCTAATATTTTAAGACGAGCCAAAAATTCATCGATTATACATTTTAATAGTACATTGATTACAGAATCTTTTGGTACCATGCAGACACCAGCGTACAAACTTTTTAATATGATAAACATAAAATAATGATGCGTCGCACAGGGTCAGCGGTAAAAAGTATCAATTTCTAATATTTTAAGACGAGCCAAAAATTCATCGATTATACATTTTAATAGTACATTTATTACAGAATCATTTGGTACCAAACAGACACCTGCGTACAAATTTTTTAACTTGATAAACTTAAAATAAAGTTGCGTCGCATAGGGTCAGCGGTAAAAAAGTATAGATTTCTAATATTTTAAGACGAGCCAAAAATTCATCGATTATACATTTTAATAGTACATTGATTACAGAATCTTTTGGTGCCATGCAGACACCAGCGTACAAATTTTTTAATACGATAAACATAAAATAAGGATGCGTCGCACAGGGTCCGCGTCAAAAAAGTATCAATTTCTAATATTTTAAGACGAGCCAAAAATTCATCGATTATACATTTTAATAGTACATTTATTACAGAATCATTTGGTACCAACCAGACACCAGCGTACAAATTTTTTAACTTGATAAACTTAAAATAAGGTTGCGTCGCATAGGGTCAGCGGTAAAAAAGTATCGATTTCTAATATTTTGAGACGAGCCAAAAATTCATCGATTATACATTTTAATAATACATTGATTACAGAATCTTTTGGTACCAAGCAGACAACAGCGTACGAACTTTTTCATTTGCTATACATAAATTAAGGATGCGTCGCATAGGGTCAGCGGTAAAAAAGTATCGATTTCTAATATTTTAAGACGAGCCAAAAATTCATCGATTATACATTTTAATAATACATTGATTACAGAATCTTTTGGTACCAAGCAGACAACAGCGTACAAACTTTTTCATTTGCTATACTTAAATTAAGGATGCGTCGCATAGGGTCAGCGGTAAAAAAGTATCGATTTCTAATATTTTAAGACGAGCCAAAAATTCATCGATTATACATTTTAATAGTACATTGATTACAGAATCTTTTGGTACCATGCAGACACCAGCGTACAAATTTTTTAATACGATAAACAAAATAAGGATGCGTCGCACAGGGTCCGCGTAAAAAAAGTATCGATTTCTAATATTTTAAGACGAGCCAAAAATTCATCGATTATACATTTTAATAGTACATTGATTACAGAATCTTTTGGTACCATGCAGACACCAGCGTACAAATTTTTTAATATGATAAACATAAAATAATGATGCGTCGCACAGGGTCAGCGGTAAAAAGTATCAATTTCTAATATTTTAAGACGAGCCAAAAATTCATCGATTATACCTTTTAATAGTACATTTATTACAGAATCATTTGGTACCAAACAGACACCTGCGTACAAATTTTTTAACTTGATCTACATAAAATAAGGTTGCGTCGCATAGGGTCAGCGGTAAAAAAGTATCGATTTCTAATATTTTAAGACGAGCCAAAAATTCATCGATTATACATTTTAATAGTACATTGATTACAGAATCTTTTGGTACCATGCAGACACCAGCGTACAAACTTTTTAATATGATAAACATAAAATAATGATGCGTCGCACAGGGTCAGCGGTAAAAAGTATCAATTTCTAATATTTTAAGACGAGCCAAAAATTCATCGATTATACATTTTAATAATACATTGATTACAGAATCTTTTGGTACCAAGCAGACAACAGCGTACAAACTTTTTCATTTGCTATACTTAAATTAAGGATGCGTCGCATAGGGTCAGCGGTAAAAAAGTATCGATTTCTAATATTTTAAGACGAGCCAAAAATTCATCGATTATACATTTTAATAGTACATTGATTACAGAATCTTTTGGTACCATGCAGACACCAGCGTACAAATTTTTTAATACGATAAACAAAATAAGGATGCGTCGCACAGGGTCCGCGTAAAAAAAGTATCGATTTCTAATATTTTAAGACGAGCCAAAAATTCATCGATTATACATTTTAATAGTACATTGATTACAGAATCTTTTGGTACCATGCAGACACCAGCGTACAAATTTTTTAATATGATAAACATAAAATAATGATGCGTCGCACAGGGTCAGCGGTAAAAAGTATCAATTTCTAATATTTTAAGACGAGCCAAATATTCATCGATTATACATTTTAATAGTACATTTATTACAGAATCATTTGGTACCAAATAGACACCTGCGTACAAATTTTTTAACTTGATCTACATAAAATAAGGTTGCGTCGCATAGGGTCAGCGGTAAAAAAGTATCGATTTCTAATATTTTAAGACGAGCCATAAATTCATCGATTATACATTTTAATAGTACATTGATTACAGAATCATTTGGTACCAAACAGACACCAGCGTACAAATTTTTTAACTTGATCTACATAAAATAAGGTTGCGTCGCATAGGGTCAGCGGTAAAAAAGTATCGATTTCTAATATTTTAAGACGAGCCATAAATTCATCGATTATACATTTTAATAGTACATTGATTACAGAATCTTTTGGTACCATGCAGACACCAGCGTACAAATTTTTTAATACGATAAACATAAAATAAGGATGCGTCGCACAGGGTCCGCGTCAAAAAAGTATCAATTTCTAATATTTTAAGACGAGCCAAAAATTCATCGATTATACATTTTAATAGTACATTTATTACAGAATCATTTGGTACCAAACAGACACCAGCGTACAAATTTTTTAACTTGATAAACTTAAAATAAGGTTGCGTCGCATAGGGTCAGCGGTAAAAAAGTATCGATTTCTAATATTTTAAGACGAGCCAAAAATTCATCGATTATACATTTTAATAATACATTGATTACAGAATCTTTTGGTACCAAGCAGACAACAGCGTACAAACTTTTTCATTTGCTATACATAAATTAAGGATGCGTCGCATAGGGTCAGCGGTAAAAAAGTATCGATTTCTAATATTTTAAGACGAGCCAAAAATTCATCGATTATACATTTTAATAGTACATTGATTACAGAATCTTTTGGTATCATGCAGACACCAGCGTACAAATTTTTTAATACGATAAACATAAAATAAGGATGCGTCGCACAGGGTCAGCGGTAAAAAGTATCGATTTCCAATATTTTAAGACGAGCCAAAAATTCATCGATTATACATTTTAAAGTACATTGATTACAGAATCTTTTGGTACCATGCAGACACCAGCGTACAAATTTTTTAATATGATAAACATAAAATAAGTATGCGTCGCACAGGGTCAGCGGTAAAAAGTATCGATTTCCAATATTTTAAGACGAGCCAAAAATTCATCGATTATACATTTTAATAGTACATTAATTACAGAATCATTTGGTACCAAACAGACACCAGCGTACAAATTTTTTAACTCGATATACATAAAATAATGTTGCGTCGCATAGGGTCAGCGGTAAAAAAGTATCGATTTCTAATATTTTAAGACGAGCCAAAAATTCATCGATTATACATTTTAATAATACATTGATTACAGAATCTTTTGGTACCAAGCAGACAACAGCGTACAAACTTTTTCATTTGCTATACATAAATTAAGGATGCGTCGCATAGGGTCAGCGGTAAAAAAGTATCGACTTCTAATATTTTAAGACGAGCCAAAAATTCATCGATTATACATTTTAATAGTACATTGATTACAGAATCTTTTGGTTCCAAGCAGACAACAGCGTACAAACTTTTTCATTTGCTATACATAAATTAAGGATGCGTCGCATAGGGTCAGCGGTAAAAAAGTATCGATTTCTAATATTTTAAGACGAGCCAAAAATTCATCGATTATACATTTTAATAGTACATTGATTATAGAATCATTTGGTACCATACAGACACCAGCGTACAAATTTTTTAACTTGATATACATAAAATAATGTTGCGTCGCATAGGGTCAGCGGTAAAAAAGTATCGATTTCTAATATTTTAAGACGAGCCAAAAATTCATCGATTATACATTTTAATAGTACATTGATTACAGAATCTTTTGGTGCCATGCAGACACCAGCGTACAAATTTTTTAATACGATAAACATAAAATAAGGATGCGTCGCACAGGGTCCGCGTCAAAAAAGTATCAATTTCTAATATTTTAAGACGAGCCAAAAATTCATCTATTATACATTTTAATAGTACATTGATTACAGAATCTTTTGGTGCCATGCAGACACCAGCGTACAAATTTTTTAATACGATAAACATAAAATAAGGATGCGTCGCACAGGGTCCGCGTCAAAAAAGTATCAATTTCTAATATTTTAAGACGAGCCAAAAATTCATCGATTATACATTTTAATAGTACATTTATTACAGAATCATTTGGTACCAAACAGACACCTGCGTACAAATTTTTTAACTTGATAAACTTAAAATAAAGTTGCGTCGCATAGGGTCAGCGGTAAAAAAGTATAGATTTCTTATATTTTAAGACGAGCCAAAAATTCATCGATTATACATTTTAATAGTACATTGATTGCAGAATCTTTTGGTGCCATGCAGACACCAGCGTACAAATTTTTTAATACGATAAACATAAAATAAGGATGCGTCGCACAGGGTCCGCGTCAAAAAAGTATCAATTTCTAATATTTTAAGACGAGCCAAAAATTCATCGATTATACATTTTAATAGTACATTTATTACAGAATCATTTGGTACCAAACAGACACCAGCGTACAAATTTTTTAACTTGATAAACTTAAAATAAGGTTGCGTCGCATAGGGTCAGCGGTAAAAAAGTATCGATTTCTAATATTTTGAGACGAGCCAAAAATTCATCGATTATACATTTTAATAATACATTGATTACAGAATCTTTTGGTACCAAGCAGACAACAGCGTACGAACTTTTTCATTTGCTATACATAAATTAAGGATGCGTCGCATAGGGTCAGCGGTAAAAAAGTATCGATTTCTAATATTTTAAGACGAGCCAAAAATTCATCGATTATACATTTTAATAATACATTGATTACAGAATCTTTTGGTACCAAGCAGACAACAGCGTACAAACTTTTTCATTTGCTATACTTAAATTAAGTATGCGTCGCACAGGGTCAGCGGTAAAAAGTATCGATTTCCAATATTTTAAGACGAGCCAAAAATTCATCGATTATACATTTTAATAGTACATTAATTACAGAATCATTTGGTACCAAACAGACACCAGCGTACAAATTTTTTAACTCGATATACATAAAATAATGTTGCGTCGCATAGGGTCAGCGGTAAAAAAGTATCGACTTCTAATATTTTAAGACGAGCCAAAAATTCATCGATTATACATTTTAATAGTACATTGATTACAGAATCTTTTGGTTCCAAGCAGACAACAGCGTACAAACTTTTTCATTTGCTATACATAAATTAAGGATGCGTCGCATAGGGTCAGCGGTAAAAAAGTATCGATTTCTAATATTTTAAGACGAGCCAAAAATTCATCGATTATACATTTTAATAGTACATTGATTATAGAATCATTTGGTACCATACAGACACCAGCGTACAAATTTTTTAACTTGATATACATAAAATAATGTTGCGTCGCATAGGGTCAGCGGTAAAAAAGTATCGATTTCTAATATTTTAAGACGAGCCAAAAATTCATCGATTATACATTTTAATAGTACATTGATTACAGAATCTTTTGGTGCCATGCAGACACCAGCGTACAAATTTTTTAATACGATAAACATAAAATAAGGATGCGTCGCACAGGGTCCGCGTCAAAAAAGTATCAATTTCTAATATTTTAAGACGAGCCAAAAATTCATCGATTATACACTTTAATAGTACATTTATTACAGAATCATTTGGTACCAAACAGACACCAGCGTACAAATTTTTTAACTTGATAAACTTAAAATAAGGTTGCGTCGCATAGGGTCAGCGGTAATAAAGTATCGATTTCTAATATTTTAAGACGAGCCAAAAATTCATCGATTATACATTTTAATAATACATTGATTACAGAATCTTTTGGTACCAAGCAGACAACAGCGTACAAACTTTTTCATTTGCTATACATAAATTAAGGATGCGTCGCATAGGGTCAGCGGTAAAAAAGTATCGACTTCTAATATTTTAAGACTAGCCAAAAATTCATCGATTATACATTTTAATAGTACATTGATTACAGAATCTTTTGGTTCCAAGCAGACAACAGCGTACAAACTTTTTCATTTGCTATACATAAATTAAGGATGCGTCGCATAGGGTCAGCGGTAAAAAAGTATCGATATCTAATATTTTAAGACGAGCCAAAAATTCATCGATTATACATTTTAATAGTACATTGATTATAGAATCATTTGGTACCATACAGACACCAGCGTACAAATTTTTTAACTTGATATACATAAAATAATGTTGCGTCGCATAGGGTCAGCGGTAAAAAAGTATCGATTTCTAATATTTTAAGACGAGCCAAAAATTCATCGATTATACATTTTAATAGTACATTGATTACAGAATCTTTTGGTACCATGCAGACACCAGCGTACAAACTTTTTAATATGATAAACATAAAATAATGATGCGTCGCACAGGGTCAGCGGTAAAAAGTATCAATTTCTAATATTTTAAGACGAGCCAAAAATTCATCGATTATACATTTTAATAGTACATTTATTACAGAATCATTTGGTACCAAACAGACACCTGCGTACAAATTTTTTAACTTGATAAACTTAAAATAAAGTTGCGTCGCATAGGGTCAGCGGTAAAAAAGTATAGATTTCTAATATTTTAAGACGAGCCAAAAATTCATCTATTATACATTTTAATAGTACATTGATTACAGAATCTTTTGGTGCCATGCAGACACCAGCGTACAAATTTTTTAATACGATAAACATAAAATAAGGATGCGTCGCACAGGGTCCGCGTCAAAAAAGTATCAATTTCTAATATTTTAAGACGAGCCAAAAATTCATCGATTATACATTTTAATAGTACATTTATTACAGAATCATTTGGTACCAACCAGACACCAGCGTACAAATTTTTTAACTTGATAAACTTAAAATAAGTTTGCGTCGCATAGGGTCAGCGGTAAAAAAGTATCGATTTCTAATATTTTGAGACGAGCCAAAAATTCATCGATTATACATTTTAATAATACATTGATTACAGAATCTTTTGGTACCAAGCAGACAACAGCGTACGAACTTTTTCATTTGCTATACATAAATTAAGGATGCGTCGCATAGGGTCAGCGGTAAAAAAGTATCGATTTCTAATATTTTAAGACGAGCCAAAAATTCATCGATTATACATTTTAATAATACATTGATTACAGAATCTTTTGGTACCAAGCAGACAACAGCGTACAAACTTTTTCATTTGCTATACTTAAATTAAGGATGCGTCGCATAGGGTCAGCGGTAAAAAAGTATCGATTTCTAATATTTTAAGACGAGCCAAAAATTCATCGATTATACATTTTAATAGTACATTGATTACAGAATCTTTTGGTACCATGCAGACACCAGCGTACAAATTTTTTAATACGATAAACAAAATAAGGATGCGTCGCACAGGGTCCGCGTAAAAAAAGTATCGATTTCTAATATTTTAAGACGAGCCAAAAATTCATCGATTATACATTTTAATAGTACATTGATTACAGAATCTTTTGGTACCATGCAGACACCAGCGTACAAATTTTTTAATATGATAAACATAAAATAATGATGCGTCGCACAGGGTCAGCGGTAAAAAGTATCAATTTCTAATATTTTAAGACGAGCCAAAAATTCATCGATTATACCTTTTAATAGTACATTTATTACAGAATCATTTGGTACCAAACAGACACCTGCGTACAAATTTTTTAACTTGATCTACATAAAATAAGGTTGCGTCGCATAGGGTCAGCGGTAAAAAAGTATCGATTTCTAATATTTTAAGACGAGCCAAAAATTCATCGATTATACATTTTAATAGTACATTGATTACAGAATCTTTTGGTACCATGCAGACACCAGCGTACAAACTTTTTAATATGATAAACATAAAATAATGATGCGTCGCACAGGGTCAGCGGTAAAAAGTATCAAATTCTAATATTTTAAGACGAGCCAAAAATTCATCGATTATACATTTTAATAGTACATTTATTACAGAATCATTTGGTACCAAACAGACACCTGCGTACAAATTTTTTAACTTGATAAACTTAAAATAAAGTTGCGTCGCATAGGGTCAGCGGTAAAAAAGTATAGATTTCTAATATTTTAAGACGAGCCAAAAATTCATCGATTATACATTTTAATAGTACATTGATTACAGAATCTTTTGGTGCCATGCAGACACCAGCGTACAAATTTTTTAATACGATAAACATAAAATAAGGATGCGTCGCACTGGGTCCGCGTCAAAAAAGTATCAATTTCTAATATTTTAAGACGAGCCAAAAATTCATCGATTATACATTTTAATAGTACATTTATTACAGAATCATTTGGTACCAAACAGACACCAGCGTACAAATTTTTTAACTTGATAAACTTAAAATAAGGTTGCGTCGCATAGGGTCAGCGGTAAAAAAGTATCGATTTCTAATATTTTGAGACGAGCCAAAAATTCATCGATTATACATTTTAATAATACATTGATTACAGAATCTTTTGGTACCAAGCAGACAACAGCGTACGAACTTTTTCATTTGCTATACATAAATTAAGGATGCGTCGCATAGGGTCAGCGGTAAAAAAGTATCGATTTCTAATATTTTAAGACGAGCCAAAAATTCATCGATTATACATTTTAATAATACATTGATTACAGAATCTTTTGGTACCAAGCAGACAACAGCGTACAAACTTTTTCATTTGCTATACTTAAATTAAGGATGCGTCGCATAGGGTCAGCGGTAAAAAAGTATCGATTTCTAATATTTTAAGACGAGCCAAAAATTCATCGATTATACATTTTAATAGTACATTGATTACAGAATCTTTTGGTACCATGCAGACACCAGCGTACAAATTTTTTAATACGATAAACAAAATAAGGATGCGTCGCACAGGGTCCGCGTAAAAAAAGTATCGATTTCTAATATTTTAAGACGAGCCAAAAATTCATCGATTATACATTTTAATAGTACATTGATTACAGAATCTTTTGGTACCATGCAGACACCAGCGTACAAATTTTTTAATATGATAAACATAAAATAATGATGCGTCGCACAGGGTCAGCGGTAAAAAGTATCAATTTCTAATATTTTAAGACGAGCCAAAAATTCATCGATTATACATTTTAATAGTACATTTATTACAGAATCATTTGGTACCAAATAGACACCTGCGTACAAATTTTTTAACTTGATCTACATAAAATAAGGTTGCGTCGCATAGGGTCAGCGGTAAAAAAGTATCGATTTCTAATATTTTAAGACGAGCCATAAATTCATCGATTTTACATTTTAATAATACATTGATTACAGAATCTTTTGGTACCAAGCAGACAACAGCGTACAAACTTTTTCATTTGCTATACTTAAATTAAGGATGCGTCGCATAGGGTCAGCGGTAAAAAAGTATCGATTTCTAATATTTTAAGACGAGCCAAAAATTCATCGATTATACATTTTAATAGTACATTGATTACAGAATCTTTTGGTACCATGCAGACACCAGCGTACAAATTTTTTAATACGATAAACAAAATAAGGATGCGTCGCACAGGGTCCGCGTAAAAAAAGTATCGATTTCTAATATTTTAAGACGAGCCAAAAATTCATCGATTATACATTTTAATAGTACATTGATTACAGAATCTTTTGGTACCATGCAGACACCAGCGTACAAATTTTTTAATATGATAAACATAAAATAATGATGCGTCGCACAGGGTCAGCGGTAAAAAGTATCAATTTCTAATATTTTAAGACGAGCCAAAAATTCATCGATTATACATTTTAATAGTACATTTATTACAGAATCATTTGGTACCAAATAGACACCTGCGTACAAATTTTTTAACTTGATCTACATAAAATAAGGTTGCGTCGCATAGGGTCAGCGGTAAAAAAGTATCGATTTCTAATATTTTAAGACGAGCCATAAATTCATCGATTATACATTTTAATAGTACATTGATTACAGAATCTTTTGGTTCCAAGCAGACAACAGCGTACAAACTTTTTCATTTGCTATACATAAATTAAGGATGCGTCGCATAGGGTCAGCGGTAAAAAAGTATCGATATCTAATATTTTAAGACGAGCCAAAAATTCATCGATTATACATTTTAATAGTACATTGATTATAGAATCATTTGGTACCATACAGACACCAGCGTACAAATTTTTTAACTTGATATACATAAAATAATGTTGCGTCGCATAGGGTCAGCGGTAAAAAAGTATCGATTTCTAATATTTTAAGACGAGCCAAAAATTCATCGATTATACATTTTAATAGTACATTGATTACAGAATCTTTTGGTACCATGCAGACACCAGCGTACAAACTTTTTAATATGATAAACATAAAATAATGATGCGTCGCACAGGGTCAGCGGTAAAAAGTATCAATTTCTAATATTTTAAGACGAGCCAAAAATTCATCGATTATACATTTTAATAGTACATTTATTACAGAATCATTTGGTACCAAACAGACACCTGCGTACAAATTTTTTAACTTGATAAACTTAAAATAAAGTTGCGTCGCATAGGGTCAGCGGTAAAAAAGTATAGATTTCTAATATTTTAAGACGAGCCAAAAATTCATCGATTATACATTTTAATAGTACATTGATTACAGAATCTTTTGGTGCCATGCAGACACCAGCGTACAAATTTTTTAATACGATAAACATAAAATAAGGATGCGTCGCACAGGGTCCGCGTCAAAAAAGTATCAATTTCTAATATTTTAAGACGAGCCAAAAATTCATCGATTATACATTTTAATAGTACATTTATTACAGAATCATTTGGTACCAACCAGACACCAGCGTACAAATTTTTTAACTTGATAAACTTAAAATAAGGTTGCGTCGCATAGGGTCAGCGGTAAAAAAGTATCGATTTCTAATATTTTGAGACGAGCCAAAAATTCATCGATTATACATTTTAATAATACATTGATTACAGAATCTTTTGGTACCAAGCAGACAACAGCGTACGAACTTTTTCATTTGCTATACATAAATTAAGGATGCGTCGCATAGGGTCAGCGGTAAAAAAGTATCGATTTCTAATATTTTAAGACGAGCCAAAAATTCATCGATTATACATTTTAATAATACATTGATTACAGAATCTTTTGGTACCAAGCAGACAACAGCGTACAAACTTTTTCATTTGCTATACTTAAATTAAGGATGCGTCGCATAGGGTCAGCGGTAAAAAAGTATCGATTTCTAATATTTTAAGACGAGCCAAAAATTCATCGATTATACATTTTAATAGTACATTGATTACAGAATCTTTTGGTACCATGCAGACACCAGCGTACAAATTTTTTAATACGATAAACAAAATAAGGATGCGTCGCACAGGGTCCGCGTAAAAAAAGTATCGATTTCTAATATTTTAAGACGAGCCAAAAATTCATCGATTATACATTTTAATAGTACATTGATTACAGAATCTTTTGGTACCATGCAGACACCAGCGTACAAATTTTTTAATATGATAAACATAAAATAATGATGCGTCGCACAGGGTCAGCGGTAAAAAGTATCAATTTCTAATATTTTAAGACGAGCCAAAAATTCATCGATTATACCTTTTAATAGTACATTTATTACAGAATCATTTGGTACCAAACAGACACCTGCGTACAAATTTTTTAACTTGATCTACATAAAATAAGGTTGCGTCGCATAGGGTCAGCGGTAAAAAAGTATCGATTTCTAATATTTTAAGACGAGCCAAAAATTCATCGATTATACATTTTAATAGTACATTGATTACAGAATCTTTTGGTACCATGCAGACACCAGCGTACAAACTTTTTAATATGATAAACATAAAATAATGATGCGTCGCACAGGGTCAGCGGAAAAAAGTATCAATTTCTAATATTTTAAGACGAGCCAAAAATTCATCGATTATACATTTTAATAGTACATTTATTACAGAATCATTTGGTACCAAACAGACACCTGCGTACAAATTTTTTAACTTGATAAACTTAAAATAAAGTTGCGTCGCATAGGGTCAGCGGTAAAAAAGTATAGATTTCTAATATTTTAAGACGAGCCAAAAATTCATCGATTATACATTTTAATAGTACATTGATTACAGAATCTTTTGGTGCCATGCAGACACCAGCGTACAAATTTTTTAATACGATAAACATAAAATAAGGATGCGTCGCACAGGGTCCGCGTCAAAAAAGTATCAATTTCTAATATTTTAAGACGAGCCAAAAATTCATCGATTATACATTTTAATAGTACATTTATTACAGAATCATTTGGTACCAAACAGACACCAGCGTACAAATTTTTTAACTTGATAAACTTAAAATAAGGTTGCGTCGCATAGGGTCAGCGGTAAAAAAGTATCGATTTCTAATATTTTGAGACGAGCCAAAAATTCATCGATTATACATTTTAATAATACATTGATTACAGAATCTTTTGGTACCAAGCAGACAACAGCGTACGAACTTTTTCATTTGCTATACATAAATTAAGGATGCGTCGCATAGGGTCAGCGGTAAAAAAGTATCGATTTCTAATATTTTAAGACGAGCCAAAAATTCATCGATTATACATTTTAATAATACATTGATTACAGAATCTTTTGGTACCAAGCAGACAACAGCGTACAAACTTTTTCATTTGCTATACTTAAATTAAGGATGCGTCGCATAGGGTCAGCGGTAAAAAAGTATCGATTTCTAATATTTTAAGACGAGCCAAAAATTCATCGATTATACATTTTAATAGTACATTGATTACAGAATCTTTTGGTACCATGCAGACACCAGCGTACAAATTTTTTAATACGATAAACAAAATAAGGATGCGTCGCACAGGGTCCGCGTAAAAAAAGTATCGATTTCTAATATTTTAAGACGAGCCAAAAATTCATCGATTATACATTTTAATAGTACATTGATTACAGAATCTTTTGGTACCATGCAGACACCAGCGTACAAATTTTTTAATATGATAAACATAAAATAATGATGCGTCGCACAGGGTCAGCGGTAAAAAGTATCAATTTCTAATATTTTAAGACGAGCCAAAAATTCATCGATTATACATTTTAATAGTACATTTATTACAGAATCATTTGGTACCAAATAGACACCTGCGTACAAATTTTTTAACTTGATCTACATAAAATAAGGTTGCGTCGCATAGGGTCAGCGGTAAAAAAGTATCGATTTCTAATATTTTAAGACGAGCCATAAATTCATCGATTATACATTTTAATAGTACATTGATTACAGAATCATTTGGTACCAAACAGACACCAGCGTACAAATTTTTTAACTTGATCTACATAAAATAAGGTTGCGTCGCATAGGGTCAGCGGTAAAAAAGTATCGATTTCTAATATTTTAAGACGAGCCATAAATTCATCGATTATACATTTTAATAGTACATTGATTACAGAATCTTTTGGTACCATGCAGACACCAGCGTACAAATTTTTTAATACGATAAACATAAAATAAGGATGCGTCGCACAGGGTCCGCGTCAAAAAAGTATCAATTTCTAATATTTTAAGACGAGCCAAAAATTCATCGATTATACATTTTAATAGTACATTTATTACAGAATCATTTGGTACCAAACAGACACCAGCGTACAAATTTTTTAACTTGATAAACTTAAAATAAGGTTGCGTCGCATAGGGTCAGCGGTAAAAAAGTATCGATTTCTAATATTTTAAGACGAGCCAAAAATTCATCGATTATACATTTTAATAATACATTGATTACAGAATCTTTTGGTACCAAGCAGACAACAGCGTACAAACTTTTTCATTTGCTATACATAAATTAAGGATGCGTCGCATAGGGTCAGCGGTAAAAAAGTATCGATTTCTAATATTTTAAGACGAGCCAAAAATTCATCGATTATACATTTTAATAGTACATTGATTACAGAATCTTTTGGTATCATGCAGACACCAGCGTACAAATTTTTTAATACGATAAACATAAAATAAGGATGCGTCGCACAGGGTCAGCGGTAAAAAGTATCGATTTCCAATATTTTAAGACGAGCCAAAAATTCATCGATTATACATTTTAAAGTACATTGATTACAGAATCTTTTGGTACCATGCAGACACCAGCGTACAAATTTTTTAATATGATAAACATAAAATAAGTATGCGTCGCACAGGGTCAGCGGTAAAAAGTATCGATTTCCAATATTTTAAGACGAGCCAAAAATTCATCGATTATACATTTTAATAGTACATTAATTACAGAATCATTTGGTACCAAACAGACACCAGCGTACAAATTTTTTAACTCGATATACATAAAATAATGTTGCGTCGCATAGGGTCAGCGGTAAAAAAGTATCGATTTCTAATATTTTAAGACGAGCCAAAAATTCATCGATTATACATTTTAATAATACATTGATTACAGAATCTTTTGGTACCAAGCAGACAACAGCGTACAAACTTTTTCATTTGCTATACATAAATTAAGGATGCGTCGCATAGGGTCAGCGGTAAAAAAGTATCGACTTCTAATATTTTAAGACGAGCCAAAAATTCATCGATTATACATTTTAATAGTACATTGATTACAGAATCTTTTGGTTCCAAGCAGACAACAGCGTACAAACTTTTTCATTTGCTATACATAAATTAAGGATGCGTCGCATAGGGTCAGCGGTAAAAAAGTATCGATTTCTAATATTTTAAGACGAGCCAAAAATTCATCGATTATACATTTTAATAGTACATTGATTATAGAATCATTTGGTACCATACAGACACCAGCGTACAAATTTTTTAACTTGATATACATAAAATAATGTTGCGTCGCATAGGGTCAGCGGTAAAAAAGTATCGATTTCTAATATTTTAAGACGAGCCAAAAATTCATCGATTATACATTTTAATAGTACATTGATTACAGAATCTTTTGGTGCCATGCAGACACCAGCGTACAAATTTTTTAATACGATAAACATAAAATAAGGATGCGTCGCACAGGGTCCGCGTCAAAAAAGTATCAATTTCTAATATTTTAAGACGAGCCAAAAATTCATCTATTATACATTTTAATAGTACATTGATTACAGAATCTTTTGGTGCCATGCAGACACCAGCGTACAAATTTTTTAATACGATAAACATAAAATAAGGATGCGTCGCACAGGGTCCGCGTCAAAAAAGTATCAATTTCTAATATTTTAAGACGAGCCAAAAATTCATCGATTATACATTTTAATAGTACATTTATTACAGAATCATTTGGTACCAACCAGACACCAGCGTACAAATTTTTTAACTTGATAAACTTAAAATAAGGTTGCGTCGCATAGGGTCAGCGGTAAAAAAGTATCGATTTCTAATATTTTGAGACGAGCCAAAAATTCATCGATTATACATTTTAATAATACATTGATTACAGAATCTTTTGGTACCAAGCAGACAACAGCGTACGAACTTTTTCATTTGCTATACATAAATTAAGGATGCGTCGCATAGGGTCAGCGGTAAAAAAGTATCGATTTCTAATATTTTAAGACGAGCCAAAAATTCATCGATTATACATTTTAATAATACATTGATTACAGAATCTTTTGGTACCAAGCAGACAACAGCGTACAAACTTTTTCATTTGCTATACTTAAATTAAGGATGCGTCGCATAGGGTCAGCGGTAAAAAAGTATCGATTTCTAATATTTTAAGACGAGCCAAAAATTCATCGATTATACATTTTAATAGTACATTGATTACAGAATCTTTTGGTACCATGCAGACACCAGCGTACAAATTTTTTAATACGATAAACAAAATAAGGATGCGTCGCACAGGGTCCGCGTAAAAAAAGTATCGATTTCTAATATTTTAAGACGAGCCAAAAATTCATCGATTATACATTTTAATAGTACATTGATTACAGAATCTTTTGGTACCATGCAGACACCAGCGTACAAATTTTTTAATATGATAAACATAAAATAATGATGCGTCGCACAGGGTCAGCGGTAAAAAGTATCAATTTCTAATATTTTAAGACGAGCCAAAAATTCATCGATTATACCTTTTAATAGTACATTTATTACAGAATCATTTGGTACCAAACAGACACCTGCGTACAAATTTTTTAACTTGATCTACATAAAATAAGGTTGCGTCGCATAGGGTCAGCGGTAAAAAAGTATCGATTTCTAATATTTTAAGACGAGCCAAAAATTCATCGATTATACATTTTAATAGTACATTGATTACAGAATCTTTTGGTACCATGCAGACACCAGCGTACAAACTTTTTAATATGATAAACATAAAATAATGATGCGTCGCACAGGGTCAGCGGTAAAAAGTATCAATTTCTAATATTTTAAGACGAGCCAAAAATTCATCGATTATACATTTTAATAGTACATTTATTACAGAATCATTTGGTACCAAACAGACACCTGCGTACAAATTTTTTAACTTGATAAACTTAAAATAAAGTTGCGTCGCATAGGGTCAGCGTTAAAAAAGTATAGATTTCTAATATTTTAAGACGAGCCAAAAATTCATCGATTATACATTTTAATAGTACATTGATTACAGAATCTTTTGGTGCCATGCAGACACCAGCGTACAAATTTTTTAATACGATAAACATAAAATAAGGATGCGTCGCACAGGGTCCGCGTCAAAAAAGTATCAATTTCTAATATTTTAAGACGAGCCAAAAATTCATCGATTATACATTTTAATAGTACATTTATTACAGAATCATTTGGTACCAAACAGACACCAGCGTACAAATTTTTTAACTTGATAAACTTAAAATAAGGTTGCGTCGCATAGGGTCAGCGGTAAAAAAGTATCGATTTCTAATATTTTGAGACGAGCCAAAAATTCATCGATTATACATTTTAATAATACATTGATTACAGAATCTTTTGGTACCAAGCAGACAACAGCGTACGAACTTTTTCATTTGCTATACATAAATTAAGGATGCGTCGCATAGGGTCAGCGGTAAAAAAGTATCGATTTCTAATATTTTAAGACGAGCCAAAAATTCATCGATTATACATTTTAATAATACATTGATTACAGAATCTTTTGGTACCAAGCAGACAACAGCGTACAAACTTTTTCATTTGCTATACTTAAATTAAGGATGCGTCGCATAGGGTCAGCGGTAAAAAAGTATCGATTTCTAATATTTTAAGACGAGCCAAAAATTCATCGATTATACATTTTAATAGTACATTGATTACAGAATCTTTTGGTACCATGCAGACACCAGCGTACAAATTTTTTAATACGATAAACAAAATAAGGATGCGTCGCACAGGGTCCGCGTAAAAAAAGTATCGATTTCTAATATTTTAAGACGAGCCAAAAATTCATCGATTATACATTTTAATAGTACATTGATTACAGAATCTTTTGGTACCATGCAGACACCAGCGTACAAATTTTTTAATATGATAAACATAAAATAATGATGCGTCGCACAGGGTCAGCGGTAAAAAGTATCAATTTCTAATATTTTAAGACGAGCCAAAAATTCATCGATTATACATTTTAATAGTACATTTATTACAGAATCATTTGGTACCAAATAGACACCTGCGTACAAATTTTTTAACTTGATCTACATAAAATAAGGTTGCGTCGCATAGGGTCAGCGGTAAAAAAGTATCGATTTCTAATATTTTAAGACGAGCCATAAATTCATCGATTATACATTTTAATAATACATTGATTACAGAATCTTTTGGTACCAAGCAGACAACAGCGTACAAACTTTTTCATTTGCTATACTTAAATTAAGGATGCGTCGCATAGGGTCAGCGGTAAAAAAGTATCGATTTCTAATATTTTAAGACGAGCCAAAAATTCATCGATTATACATTTTAATAGTACATTGATTACAGAATCTTTTGGTACCATGCAGACACCAGCGTACAAATTTTTTAATACGATAAACAAAATAAGGATGCGTCGCACAGGGTCCGCGTAAAAAAAGTATCGATTTCTAATATTTTAAGACGAGCCAAAAATTCATCGATTATACATTTTAATAGTACATTGATTACAGAATCTTTTGGTACCATGCAGACACCAGCGTACAAATTTTTTAATATGATAAACATAAAATAATGATGCGTCGCACAGGGTCAGCGGTAAAAAGTATCAATTTCTAATATTTTAAGACGAGCCAAAAATTCATCGATTATACATTTTAATAGTACATTTATTACAGAATCATTTGGTACCAAATAGACACCTGCGTACAAATTTTTTAACTTGATCTACATAAAATAAGGTTGCGTCGCATAGGGTCAGCGGTAAAAAAGTATCGATTTCTAATATTTTAAGACGAGCCATAAATTCATCGATTATACATTTTAATAGTACATTGATTACAGAATCTTTTGGTTCCAAGCAGACAACAGCGTACAAACTTTTTCATTTGCTATACATAAATTAAGGATGCGTCGCATAGGGTCAGCGGTAAAAAAGTATCGATATCTAATATTTTAAGACGAGCCAAAAATTCATCGATTATACATTTTAATAGTACATTGATTATAGAATCATTTGGTACCATACAGACACCAGCGTACAAATTTTTTAACTTGATATACATAAAATAATGTTGCGTCGCATAGGGTCAGCGGTAAAAAAGTATCGATTTCTAATATTTTAAGACGAGCCAAAAATTCATCGATTATACATTTTAATAGTACATTGATTACAGAATCTTTTGGTACCATGCAGACACCAGCGTACAAACTTTTTAATATGATAAACATAAAATAATGATGCGTCGCACAGGGTCAGCGGTAAAAAGTATCAATTTCTAATATTTTAAGACGAGCCAAAAATTCATCGATTATACATTTTAATAGTACATTTATTACAGAATCATTTGGTACCAAACAGACACCTGCGTACAAATTTTTTAACTTGATAAACTTAAAATAAAGTTGCGTCGCATAGGGTCAGCGGTAAAAAAGTATAGATTTCTAATATTTTAAGACGAGCCAAAAATTCATCGATTATACATTTTAATAGTACATTGATTACAGAATCTTTTGGTGCCATGCAGACACCAGCGTACAAATTTTTTAATACGATAAACATAAAATAAGGATGCGTCGCACAGGGTCCGCGTCAAAAAAGTATCAATTTCTAATATTTTAAGACGAGCCAAAAATTCATCGATTATACATTTTAATAGTACATTTATTACAGAATCATTTGGTACCAACCAGACACCAGCGTACAAATTTTTTAACTTGATAAACTTAAAATAAGGTTGCGTCGCATAGGGTCAGCGGTAAAAAAGTATCGATTTCTAATATTTTGAGACGAGCCAAAAATTCATCGATTATACATTTTAATAATACATTGATTACAGAATCTTTTGGTACCAAGCAGACAACAGCGTACGAACTTTTTCATTTGCTATACATAAATTAAGGATGCGTCGCATAGGGTCAGCGGTAAAAAAGTATCGATTTCTAATATTTTAAGACGAGCCAAAAATTCATCGATTATACATTTTAATAATACATTGATTACAGAATCTTTTGGTACCAAGCAGACAACAGCGTACAAACTTTTTCATTTGCTATACTTAAATTAAGGATGCGTCGCATAGGGTCAGCGGTAAAAAAGTATCGATTTCTAATATTTTAAGACGAGCCAAAAATTCATCGATTATACATTTTAATAGTACATTGATTACAGAATCTTTTGGTACCATGCAGACACCAGCGTACAAATTTTTTAATACGATAAACAAAATAAGGATGCGTCGCACAGGGTCCGCGTAAAAAAAGTATCGATTTCTAATATTTTAAGACGAGCCAAAAATTCATCGATTATACATTTTAATAGTACATTGATTACAGAATCTTTTGGTACCATGCAGACACCAGCGTACAAATTTTTTAATATGATAAACATAAAATAATGATGCGTCGCACAGGGTCAGCGGTAAAAAGTATCAATTTCTAATATTTTAAGACGAGCCAAAAATTCATCGATTATACCTTTTAATAGTACATTTATTACAGAATCATTTGGTACCAAACAGACACCTGCGTACAAATTTTTTAACTTGATCTACATAAAATAAGGTTGCGTCGCATAGGGTCAGCGGTAAAAAAGTATCGATTTCTAATATTTTAAGACGAGCCAAAAATTCATCGATTATACATTTTAATAGTACATTGATTACAGAATCTTTTGGTACCATGCAGACACCAGCGTACAAACTTTTTAATATGATAAACATAAAATAATGATGCGTCGCACAGGGTCAGCGGTAAAAAGTATCAATTTCTAATATTTTAAGACGAGCCAAAAATTCATCGATTATACATTTTAATAGTACATTTATTACAGAATCATTTGGTACCAAACAGACACCTGCGTACAAATTTTTTAACTTGATAAACTTAAAATAAAGTTGCGTCGCATAGGGTCAGCGGTAAAAAAGTATAGATTTCTAATATTTTAAGACGAGCCAAAAATTCATCGATTATACATTTTAATAGTACATTGATTACAGAATCTTTTGGTGCCATGCAGACACCAGCGTACAAATTTTTTAATACGATAAACATAAAATAAGGATGCGTCGCACAGGGTCCGCGTCAAAAAAGTATCAATTTCTAATATTTTAAGACGAGCCAAAAATTCATCGATTATACATTTTAATAGTACATTTATTACAGAATCATTTGGTACCAAACAGACACCAGCGTACAAATTTTTTAACTTGATAAACTTAAAATAAGGTTGCGTCGCATAGGGTCAGCGGTAAAAAAGTATCGATTTCTAATATTTTGAGACGAGCCAAAAATTCATCGATTATACATTTTAATAATACATTGATTACAGAATCTTTTGGTACCAAGCAGACAACAGCGTACGAACTTTTTCATTTGCTATACATAAATTAAGGATGCGTCGCATAGGGTCAGCGGTAAAAAAGTATCGATTTCTAATATTTTAAGACGAGCCAAAAATTCATCGATTATACATTTTAATAATACATTGATTACAGAATCTTTTGGTACCAAGCAGACAACAGCGTACAAACTTTTTCATTTGCTATACTTAAATTAAGGATGCGTCGCATAGGGTCAGCGGTAAAAAAGTATCGATTTCTAATATTTTAAGACGAGCCAAAAATTCATCGATTATACATTTTAATAGTACATTGATTACAGAATCTTTTGGTACCATGCAGACACCAGCGTACAAATTTTTTAATACGATAAACAAAATAAGGATGCGTCGCACAGGGTCCGCGTAAAAAAAGTATCGATTTCTAATATTTTAAGACGAGCCAAAAATTCATCGATTATACATTTTAATAGTACATTGATTACAGAATCTTTTGGTACCATGCAGACACCAGCGTACAAATTTTTTAATATGATAAACATAAAATAATGATGCGTCGCACAGGGTCAGCGGTAAAAAGTATCAATTTCTAATATTTTAAGACGAGCCAAAAATTCATCGATTATACATTTTAATAGTACATTTATTACAGAATCATTTGGTACCAAATAGACACCTGCGTACAAATTTTTTAACTTGATCTACATAAAATAAGGTTGCGTCGCATAGGGTCAGCGGTAAAAAAGTATCGATTTCTAATATTTTAAGACGAGCCATAAATTCATCGATTATACATTTTAATAGTACATTGATTACAGAATCATTTGGTACCAAACAGACACCAGCGTACAAATTTTTTAACTTGATCTACATAAAATAAGGTTGCGTCGCATAGGGTCAGCGGTAAAAAAGTATCGATTTCTAATATTTTAAGACGAGCCATAAATTCATCGATTATACATTTTAATAGTACATTGATTACAGAATCTTTTGGTACCATGCAGACACCAGCGTACAAATTTTTTAATACGATAAACATAAAATAAGGATGCGTCGCACAGGGTCCGCGTCAAAAAAGTATCAATTTCTAATATTTTAAGACGAGCCAAAAATTCATCGATTATACATTTTAATAGTACATTTATTACAGAATCATTTGGTACCAAACAGACACCAGCGTACAAATTTTTTAACTTGATAAACTTAAAATAAGGTTGCGTCGCATAGGGTCAGCGGTAAAAAAGTATCGATTTCTAATATTTTAAGACGAGCCAAAAATTCATCGATTATACATTTTAATAATACATTGATTACAGAATCTTTTGGTACCAAGCAGACAACAGCGTACAAACTTTTTCATTTGCTATACATAAATTAAGGATGCGTCGCATAGGGTCAGCGGTAAAAAAGTATCGATTTCTAATATTTTAAGACGAGCCAAAAATTCATCGATTATACATTTTAATAGTACATTGATTACAGAATCTTTTGGTATCATGCAGACACCAGCGTACAAATTTTTTAATACGATAAACATAAAATAAGGATGCGTCGCACAGGGTCAGCGGTAAAAAGTATCGATTTCCAATATTTTAAGACGAGCCAAAAATTCATCGATTATACATTTTAAAGTACATTGATTACAGAATCTTTTGGTACCATGCAGACACCAGCGTACAAATTTTTTAATATGATAAACATAAAATAAGTATGCGTCGCACAGGGTCAGCGGTAAAAAGTATCGATTTCCAATATTTTAAGACGAGCCAAAAATTCATCGATTATACATTTTAATAGTACATTAATTACAGAATCATTTGGTACCAAACAGACACCAGCGTACAAATTTTTTAACTCGATATACATAAAATAATGTTGCGTCGCATAGGGTCAGCGGTAAAAAAGTATCGATTTCTAATATTTTAAGACGAGCCAAAAATTCATCGATTATACATTTTAATAATACATTGATTACAGAATCTTTTGGTACCAAGCAGACAACAGCGTACAAACTTTTTCATTTGCTATACATAAATTAAGGATGCGTCGCATAGGGTCAGCGGTAAAAAAGTATCGACTTCTAATATTTTAAGACGAGCCAAAAATTCATCGATTATACATTTTAATAGTACATTGATTACAGAATCTTTTGGTTCCAAGCAGACAACAGCGTACAAACTTTTTCATTTGCTATACATAAATTAAGGATGCGTCGCATAGGGTCAGCGGTAAAAAAGTATCGATTTCTAATATTTTAAGACGAGCCAAAAATTCATCGATTATACATTTTAATAGTACATTGATTATAGAATCATTTGGTACCATACAGACACCAGCGTACAAATTTTTTAACTTGATATACATAAAATAATGTTGCGTCGCATAGGGTCAGCGGTAAAAAAGTATCGATTTCTAATATTTTAAGACGAGCCAAAAATTCATCGATTATACATTTTAATAGTACATTGATTACAGAATCTTTTGGTGCCATGCAGACACCAGCGTACAAATTTTTTAATACGATAAACATAAAATAAGGATGCGTCGCACAGGGTCCGCGTCAAAAAAGTATCAATTTCTAATATTTTAAGACGAGCCAAAAATTCATCGATTATACACTTTAATAGTACATTTATTACAGAATCATTTGGTACCAAACAGACACCAGCGTACAAATTTTTTAACTTGATAAACTTAAAATAAGGTGTCGTCGCATAGGGTCAGCGGTAAAAAAGTATCGATTTCTAATATTTTAAGTCGAGCCAAAAATTCATCGATTATACATTTTAATAATACATTGATTACAGAATCTTTTGGTACCAAGCAGACAACAGCGTACAAACTTTTTCATTTGCTATACATAAATTAAGGATGCGTCGCATAGGGTCAGCGGTAAAAAAGTATCGATTTCTAATATTTTAAGACGAGCCAAAAATTCATCGATTATACCTTTTAATAATACATTGATTACAGAATCTTTTGGTACCAAACAGACAACAGCGTACAAACTTTTTTATTTGCTATACATAAATTAAGGATGCGTCGCATAGGGTCAGCGGTAAAAAAGTATCGACTTCTAATATTTTAAGACGAGCCAAAAATTCATCGATTATACATTTTAATAGTACATTGATTACAGAATCTTTTGGTTCCAAGCAGACAACAGCGTACAAACTTTTTCATTTGCTATACATAAATTAAGGATGCGTCGCATAGGGTCAGCGGTAAAAAAGTATCGATATCTAATATTTTAAGACGAGCCAAAAATTCATCGATTATACATTTTAATAGTACATTGATTATAGAATCATTTGGTACCATACAGACACCAGCGTACAAATTTTTTAACTTGATATACATAAAATAATGTTGCGTCGCATAGGGTCAGCGGTAAAAAAGTATCGATTTCTAATATTTTAAGACGAGCCAAAAATTCATCGATTATACATTTTAATAGTACATTGATTACAGAATCTTTTGGTACCATGCAGACACCAGCGTACAAACTTTTTAATATGATAAACATAAAATAATGATGCGTCGCACAGGGTCAGCGGTAAAAAGTATCAATTTCTAATATTTTAAGACGAGCCAAAAATTCATCGATTATACATTTTAATAGTACATTTATTACAGAATCATTTGGTACCAAACAGACACCTGCGTACAAATTTTTTAACTTGATAAACTTAAAATAAAGTTGCGTCGCATAGGGTCAGCGGTAAAAAAGTATAGATTTCTAATATTTTAAGACGAGCCAAAAATTCATCTATTATACATTTTAATAGTACATTGATTACAGAATCTTTTGGTGCCATGCAGACACCAGCGTACAAATTTTTTAATACGATAAACATAAAATAAGGGTGCGTCGCACAGGGTCCGCGTCAAAAAAGTATCAATTTCTAATATTTTAAGACGAGCCAAAAATTCATCGATTATACATTTTAATAGTACATTTATTACAGAATCATTTGGTACCAAACAGACACCAGCGTACAAATTTTTTAACTTGATAAACTTAAAATAAGGTTGCGTCGCATAGGGTCAGCGGTAAAAAAGTATCGATTTCTAATATTTTGAGACGAGCCAAAAATTCATCGATTATACATTTTAATAATACATTGATTACAGAATCTTTTGGTACCAAGCAGACAACAGCGTACGAACTTTTTCATTTGCTATACATAAATTAAGGATGCGTCGCATAGGGTCAGCGGTAAAAAAGTATCGATTTCTAATATTTTAAGACGAGCCAAAAATTCATCGATTATACATTTTAATAATACATTGATTACAGAATCTTTTGGTACCAAGCAGACAACAGCGTACAAACTTTTTCATTTGCTATACTTAAATTAAGGATGCGTCGCATAGGGTCAGCGGTAAAAAAGTATCGATTTCTAATATTTTAAGACGAGCCAAAAATTCATCGATTATACATTTTAATAGTACATTGATTACAGAATCTTTTGGTACCATGCAGACACCAGCGTACAAATTTTTTAATACGATAAACAAAATAAGGATGCGTCGCACAGGGTCCGCGTAAAAAAAGTATCGATTTCTAATATTTTAAGACGAGCCAAAAATTCATCGATTATACATTTTAATAGTACATTGATTACAGAATCTTTTGGTACCATGCAGACACCAGCGTACAAATTTTTTAATATGATAAACATAAAATAATGATGCGTCGCACAGGGTCAGCGGTAAAAAGTATCAATTTCTAATATTTTAAGACGAGCCAAAAATTCATCGATTATACATTTTAATAGTACATTTATTACAGAATCATTTGGTACCAAACAGACACCTGCGTACAAATTTTTTAACTTGATCTACATAAAATAAGGTTGCGTCGCATAGGGTCAGCGGTAAAAAAGTATCGATTTCTAATATTTTAAGACGAGCCATAAATTCATCGATTATACATTTTAATAGTACATTGATTACAGAATCATTTGGTACCAAACAGACACCAGCGTACAAATTTTTTAACTTGATCTACATAAAATAAGGTTGCGTCGCATAGGGTCAGCGGTAAAAAAGTATCGATTTCTAATATTTTAAGACGAGCCATAAATTCATCGATTATACATTTTAATAGTACATTGATTACAGAATCTTTTGGTACCATGCAGACACCAGCGTACAAATTTTTTAATACGATAAACATAAAATAAGGATGCGTCGCACAGGGTCCGCGTCAAAAAAGTATCAATTTCTAATATTTTAAGACGAGCCAAAAATTCATCGATTATACATTTTAATAGTACATTTATTACAGAATCATTTGGTACCAAACAGACACCAGCGTACAAATTTTTTAACTTGATAAACTTAAAATAAGGTTGCGTCGCATAGGGTCAGCGGTAAAAAAGTATCGATTTCTAATATTTTAAGACGAGCCAAAAATTCATCGATTATACATTTTAATAATACATTGATTACAGAATCTTTTGGTACCAAGCAGACAACAGCGTACAAACTTTTTCATTTGCTATACATAAATTAAGGATGCGTCGCATAGGGTCAGCGGTAAAAAAGTATCGATTTCTAATATTTTAAGACGAGCCAAAAATTCATCGATTATACATTTTAATAATACATTGATTACAGAATCTTTTGGTACCAAGCAGACAACAGCGTACAAACTTTTTCATTTGCTATACATAAATTAAGGATGCGTCGCATAGGGTCAGCGGTAAAAAGTATCGATTTCCAATATTTTAAGACGAGCCAAAAATTCATCGATTATACATTTTAATAGTACATTGATTACAGAATCTTTTGGTACCAAGCAGACAACAGCGTACAAACTTTTTCTTTTGCTATACATAAATTAAGGATGCGTCGCATAGGGTCAGCGGTAAAAAGTATCGATTTCCAATATTTTAAGACGAGCCAAAAATTCATCGATTATACATTTTAATAGTACATTGATTACAGAATCTTTTGGTACCATGCATACATCAGCGTACAAATTTTTTAATACGATAAACATAAAATAAGGATGCGTCGCACAGGGTCCGCGGTAAAAAGTATCGATTTCCAATATTTTAAGACGAGCCAAAAATTCATCGATTATACATTTTAATAGTACATTAATTACAGAATCATTTGGTACCAAACAGACACCAGCGTACAAATTTTTTAACTCGATATATATAAAATAATTTTGCGTCGCATAGGGTCAGCGGTAAAAAAGTATCGATTTCTAATATTTTAAGACGAGCCAAAAATTCATCGATTATACATTTTAATAGTACATTGATTACAGAATCTTTTGGTTCCAAGCAGACAACAGCGTACAAACTTTTTCATTTGCTATACGTAAATTAAGAATGCGTCGCATAGGGTCAGCGGTAAAAAAGTATCGATTTCTAATATTTTAAGACGAGCCAAAAATTCATCGATTATACATTTTAATAGTACATTGATTACAGAATCATTTGGTACCAAACAGACACCAGCGTACAAATTTTTTAACTTGATAAACTTAAAATAAGGTTGCGTCGCATAGGGTCAGCGGTAAAAAAGTATCGATTTCTAATATTTTAAGACGAGCCAAAAATTCATCGATTATACATTTTAATAATACATTGATTACAGAATCTTTTGGTACCAAGCAGACAACAGCGTACAAACTTTTTCATTTGCTATACATAAATTAAGGATGCGTCGCATAGGGTCAGCGGTAAAAAAGTATCGATTTCTAATATTTTAAGATGAGCCAAAAATTCATCGATTATACATTTTAATAGTACATTGATTACAGAATCATTTGGTACCAAACAGACACCAGCGTACAAATTTTTTAACTTGATATACATAAAATTAGGTTGCGTCGCATAGGGTCAGCGGCAAAAATGTATCAATTTCTACTATTTTAAGACGAGCCAAAATTTCATCGATTATACATTTTAATAGTACATTGATTACAGAATCATTTGGTACAGACACCAGCGTACAAATGTTTTAACTTCATATACATAGAATAAAATTGCGTCGCATAGGGTCAACTGTAAAAAAGTATCGATTTCTAATATTTTAAGGCGAGCCAAAAATTCATCGTATATATATTTCAATAGTGTATTGTTTGCTGATTATCTTTGTACCATAAGCATACCAGCGTACTACCTTTTTGGTCTAATATACGTTATATAAATCTGCGCCGTATGGGATTTGCGGCTTAAAAATTTTAATTTTCGATATTTCAAAACGTGCAAAAAATTAATCTTATATACATTTTAACAGTACATTGTCTGCACATTATTACGAATTATGCGTGACTGCATGCATATATCGCGGATATATTTGTCGAAACTCATTTCTACTGCGCATTCGGAATTCGAATTATATCAAGATTATCGAAAAGTGTCGGACGAAATATATTTGTGACTTTAATTAAGAAAATAATTTTTGGGTTAAAAATTATATCTACGAAACCTTAATTGTAAATTTGTATTCATGTCTCACTTCTATTCTTAACTTAATAAATATACTACTTCTTAATTAAATAAATATATTAGAAAATATTAATATAGTAAGGTAATTAAATTTTAAAATAGTAATATGTTATAAAAATTAAAATAGCAATATATTGTAAATAATATGTTGTAATATCTTATCCTCGATTAATATTTTTGTTACAGAAATCAGCTGATTAAAACGTTAATTTGCTAATTAATTTTTAAAATAAGAATATGTTATAACATTTAAAATAATATGTTTTAAATAATGTAATACATAATTCCTTAAACTCGATTAATATTTATAACAGCTATCAGCTGATTTCTTTCAAATAATATTAATTGAGTTTAAGGAATTATATATTATTTTAATTTTATAACATATTTTTATTTTAAAATTTAATTGGCAATATAATGCTTTAATTATCTGATTTCTGTAAAAAAATATTAATGAAGTTTAAACAAACTTTATATAAATACATCATACTTTTTTTAATAAAATCGAGGAATGGCTTAACGCGCGCTTGTGTTATTCTAGTCTTTTTCTAAAAAAAACATATTAAGTCGATTCTCGCAAGTATTGTTGCTTCTTTTCCGCAAAAATATTAATCAAAATTTAAAGTATTATAACATATTATTTAAAACATGTCATTATTTTATTTAATTTTATTTTGGACTAACTGTCAAACTGCTAACTGCTAACCCTCACGATGACAGCCTCTTCATGCTACAAATATAACACATAAGGCGAATGTCAAAAATATTAATCAAGTTTAAAGTATTATAACATATTATTTAAAACATATTATTATTTTATTTTATTTTATTTTGGACTAACTGTCAAACTGCTAACTGCTAACCCTCGTGATGACAGCCTTTCGATGCTACGAATATAACACACAACACGAATCGACAGAGAGCCAATCAGCATCGCGGAAAAGCGAGAACAATGTCAATAACATGCCTTTTTTAGAAAGGGGATTACAATAACAAAAGCACGCGTTACGCCATTCCTCGATTTTAAATAAAAAAGAATAACATTTTTATATAAAGTTTGTTTAAACTTGGTTAATATTTTTTGATAGAAATCAGATGATTAAAGCATTACATTGCTAATTAAATTTTAACATAAAAATATGTTATAAAAATTAATATAATAATGTTATAAATAATATGTTATAATGCCTTATCTGCGATTAATATTTTTTGACAGAAATCAACTGATAGCTGTTATAAATATTAATCGAATTTAAGGAATTATAATACATTATTTAAAACATATTATTTTAAATGTTATAACATATTCTTATTTTAAGAATTAATTAGCAATTTTACGTTTTAATATCAGCTGATTTCTGTAACAAAAATATTAATCGAGGATAAAATATTACAACATATTATTCACAACATATTGCTATTTTAATTTTTATAACATATTATTATTTTAAAACTTAATTCGCTCGCTATATTAATATTTTTAAATTTATTCATTTAATTATAAAGTAATATATTTATTAAGTTAAAAATAGAAGTGAGACATAAATCCAAATTAACAATTAAGGTTTCGTAGCAATTTTTAAGGACAATAAATATTTCCTTAATTAGAGTCATAAATATATTTCGTCCGACACTTTTCGATAATCTTAATATAATTCGAATTGCGAATGCGCAGTAGAAATAAGTTTCGACATCTATTACCGCGATATATGTATATAGTTACGCTTAATATTAAAAATTAAAATTTTAAGCCGCGGATCCCATACGGCGCACAATTATATTACGTATATTAAATCAAAAAGTTTGTAGGCTGGTATGTTAATGGTATCAACATAATGTGCAGACAATGTACAGTTAAAATTTATGAAAAATTAATTTTTGGCTTGTTTAAAAATATTGAAAATTAAAATTTTTTTACCGCGGACCCCATACGACGCGGATTCATTTTACGTATATTAGACCAAAAAGGTAGTACGCTGGTATGCTTATGGTACCAAAATAATCTGCAAACAATATACTATTGAAACTTATATACGATTAATTTTTGGCTCGTTTGAAAATATAGAAAATTAAAATTTTTAAACCGCGGATCCCATACGGCGCACAATTATATTACGTATATTAAATCAAAAAGTTTGTAGGCTGGTATGTTAATGGTATCAACATAATGTGCAGACAATGTACAGTTAAAATTTATGAAAAATTAATTTTTGGCTTGTTTAAAAATATTGAAAATTAAAATTTTTTTACCGCGGACCCCATACGACGCGGATTCATTTTACGTATATTAGACCAAAAAGGTAGTACGCTGGTATGCTTATGGTACCAAAATAATCTGCAAACAATATACTATTGAAACTTATATACGATTAATTTTTGGCTCTTTTTAAAATATAGAAAATTAAAATTTTTAAGCCGCGGATCCCATACGGCGCACAATTATATTACGTATATTACACCAAAAAGTTTGTAGGCTGGTATGATGGTACCATCATAATGTGCAGGCAATGTACTGTTGAAATATGTAAACGAATAATTTTTGGCGCCTTTTAAATAACTGAAAATTAAAATTTTTAAGCCGCGGATCGCATACGGTGCGGATTCATTTTACGTTTATTAGATTAAAATAGTAGTACGCTAATATGCTTATGGTACCAAAATAATCTGCAAACAATACACTATTGAAATATATATACGATTAATTTTTGGCTTGCTTTAAACAATTGGAAATTAAAATTTTTTAATCGCGGACCCCTTACGGCGCGGATTCATTTTACGTATATTCGATCAAAAAGTTTGTAGGCTGGTATGCTGATGGTACCATCAAAATGTGCAGACAATGTAGTGATAAAATATATGAAAGATTAATTTTTGGCTCGCTTTAAAATATTGAAAATTAATATTTTTAAACCGCGGACCCCATACGGCGCAAAATTATCAGCTGATTTCTGTCAAAAAATATTAATCGAGTTTAATGTACAATAACATTTTATTTAAAACATATTATTTTATAATTTCTATTACATACTATTCTTTTAAAATTTAATTAACAAATTAACGCTTTAATCAGCTGATTTCTATCAAAAAATATTAATCAAGTTGAAACAAACTTTATATAAAAATATCATTTTTTTTATTTAAAATCGAAGAATAGTGCGCGCATTGCGCGCACTTGTGTGTTGTTCTAGTGATATATAAAGTGCGTGTTATTTTTTATTGTTTTTGACTCGCATTTATGATTTTATGTTAATGATTAAGTGATTGCGCGACGAAAAGGCTAACCGTAATGAGAAATTGTTGACTCGTACTACTTAATTTCTCTACATTCTTACCTTGCGCATAATAAAATTACGATATATAAAGTGCATATAATTTTTTATTGTTCTTGACTCGGATTTATAATTTTATGTTAATGATTAAATGATTGCGCGATGAAAAGGCTAACCGTACTGAGAAATTGTTGACTCTTACTACTTAATTTCTCTACATTCTTACTTTGCGCATAATAAAATTACGATATATAAAGTGCGAGTTATTATTTTATTATTTTTGACTCGAATTTAATATTTTATGCTCATGGCAGAGTAATTGCGTGACAAAAAGGTTGAATTCTTTTCTTTTCTAAGAAAGATATGTAAAATCGATACTCGCATATATCAAAGTTTATTGTTGTCGCTTTTCCGCGATGCTTATTGGCTGTCAAGATTCGCGTTGTGTGTTATATTCGTAGCATCGAGAGGCTGTTATCGCGAGAATTAGCAGTTTGACAGTTTGTTCAAAATAAAATTTAAAAAAATAATAATATTAGTTTTAAATAATATGTTATAATACTTTAAACTCGATTAATATTTTTGAAAGTTATCAGCTGATTTCCATCAAAAAATATTAATCGAGAATAAGATATTATAACATATTATTTACAATTTTACAACATTTTACTATTTTAATATTTTAACATATTATTTTAAAATTTAATTACCAAATTAACGCTTTAATCAGTTGATTTCTATGAAAAAATATTAATCGAGTTTAAACAAATTTTATATTATTTTTTAATAAACATAAAACCGAAGAATGGCGCGCGCGTAGCGCGCGCTTGTGTTGTTCTAGTGTATTAAAAAAATGATATTTAAAAAAAAATAATATAAAGTTTATTTAAACTTGATTCATATTTTTTTACAGAAATCAGCTGATTAAAGCGTTAATTTGCGAATTAATTTTTAAAATAATATGTTATAAAAACTAACTGCATTGTTTATACGATATTCGACACATATGTATATACATAATTTAAATATTTTATTATATAAAAAATAAAAAACATATTTGAATATTTTGTTTTCAGATCAATGTGTGCTGTGTACTACAACTCCGCTATTCTACGTATCGGTGAGTTAGAAATTGTTTATTTTATAACATTTCTATAGCGGTAATATAGAGGTGCATATAATATGTTGAAAATATTAAAATAGTAACATTTTAAATAATATGTTATATAATATCTTGTTCGTAATTAATTTTTGACAAAAATCAGCAGTAATTGTCAAAAATATTAATCAAATTTAAAATATTATAACTTTCTAAAAAAAGGCATGTTAAGTCAATTCTCAAGTATTGTTGCATCTTTTCCGCAATGCTGATTGACTGTTTCGATTCGTACTGTGCGTTATATTCGTAGCATCGAGAGGCTGTCATCGCGAGGGTTAGTAGTGTAATAATTTGTTCAAAATAAAATTAAATAAAATAGTATGTTTTAAATAATATGTTATAATACTTTATCCGCGATTAATATTTTTTGACAGAAATCAGCTGATAACTGTCAAAAATATTAATCAAGTTTAAAGTATTATAATATATTATTTAAAACTAATATCATTATTTTATTTAATTTTATTTTCAACAAACTGTCAAATTACTAACCCTCGCGATGACAGCCTCTCGATGCTACGATTATAACGCACAACGCGAATCTTGACAGCTAATGAGCATCGCGGAAAAGCAACAATAAATTTCGATATATGCGAGTATCGACTTTACATATCTTTTTAGAAAAGAATTGCAATGGAAATACCATTAATGTACATGTATTTTATACATATAGTTTGTAAAATAAAATATTGTTTTGCGAATTATTGAATCCTAATTATAAGAAGTAACAATGGTCAGTAAAGATTGATTTATACCAGCCTTGATCGTTGTTCAACCAACAGCATGTATAAGTAATAAAATATTGCCGGTCATAGTAGATACATAATTTAAAGAAGAAGATGCAATAACACGCACGTGCGCGAACTTATGTACAGTTATGAACTTAGTGAACTGCTGGTAAGCTCGTTTCATGGTTCGTTAAAGAATTACGTTGGCATATTTTATTATATAAATATCGCGGTACACACACACACACACAATCTGATCTTGCATTTTTTAAATAAAAAATTTAACGAGTTTTCTTATAGATGAATCTCAGATATCGAGTTTTCTTTCTGTTTTAATATATAATATTAAAATAAATCCTAATAAAGAATGTCTATTTATTTTTAAATAAAATAAAATTAAATAATGTGTTGGCGCTTTGCAAAATATTAAATAATTAATTTTACTAATAATAAAATGTATCTTTTTTCATTAAATTATCCGTATAATAATGTTAAATAAAAAGAAACGCGCTTGCTCCATGAGAAGGAAAATACGTGTCATAACAGTCTTCTTATTACTGTATTTATGATTTGATATTCTTGTATTGTGTTGGAGCGTGTTATCAATTAAGCAATATAAATAAGTTGAAATGATCGAATAAATAAGTCTTTATTGTTTTATATTTTATACTCTATCTTATTGATATTATTTTCGTTATATTTTACACTCTATCTTATTGATATTATTTTCGTTAAAGATTAAAGTATATAAATTCTAAGTAATTGTTATTAAAGTATATATTGTGTGTACACACAACTTGCGACAGGTTCGTTTTAATTTCCAGTTCCAAATAAAATTTGCTCCACGATGAAATATTTGTAACATCACGACAATGATAAAATACGAAGCCATAAATCTATCCGCATTTGGAGATCGATTAACGGCGACGAATATATTTCTATCAATCCACAATACATTATATACTCACATGTATAAAGTTTTGAACAAAGTAACTATTATTGTAAATGACAGGTGACTATAGCATCTGTAGAAATACAGTTTGTCTGCCACAATTAAAGAAGTATCGTCTGTCCAGGTGACAATATAATCGATAACATTTTTAAGAAAAATGAATTTTAAAATGACGGAAATACAGTTACTTGTGTTTTCACAATTGCGATATTAAGTATAAAATGGTCGCGTTCTCTTTTGCAATTGTCAGTATTAGGAAATATAAGTACAAGCAAATATGAAAATTATTATCATTTTGTTGGCGATTACTATATCATGGACAATCGCCTTTCCCAGCAGTTTGGGCGGTATTTTAAGTGGTTTACCTATTCTAAGTATACTTGGTGACAGCGATTGCAAGAATCACAACAATTGCAACAATTGCAATTACGATGGCGCACATGGAAAGCATAATTTATTGATATGCAGTTTTTTCTATTATATTTATAAATAGAATAAATAATAATAATGTCTGCATATCTAATGTGGATTACATAATATACTGTAGGCTTTAAACTATATGTTTAGTTATTCGAATCATATGAGTTGATAAACTGCGAGAAATAACGAGCGACACTCCGGTCGCCTATTGTTATTTATTTACTCTTTTTATGTACGACGTTTAAGTATATTTATATCGTTAATCCTATCGTTTTCCAACGGCTCTCCGAGAGCGATATACTCTTTTCGGGAACCGAAACCCGAATGCTATGATTGGCCCGTTGTTTCCGGGAAGGGAGATTTTTAGCGCAAAGATTCGTACGGATATATATATCGCCTTCTCGGCGATCGAGGCTCTCACATACACGCGCTCTTACATACACTCACTTTATCGTGCTCTCGTAATTACGAGCTACGACCTTCCGAAGAGTATCGACCGAGGAAGACCAACGCTTCAAGAGTTCGCAATAAACATTATTAATATATTGAATAGAATGTTATACATATAACTATATCCTATCCTTTCCCGACGATCTAAATCGAGGAGATATCACCGAACGACCAACCTGACCGGCGGACCGGCTATTAATCGCCCCTCAGCCACCCCGCCTACAATACCATATATTATTTTATACTCATATCTTTGAATTGAAAAAATAAAAACAATGTTATCTTAAACATTTACCAAAAAGTCAAACACTTATTATTAATGTATAAAATTATAGATATTGTTAAGAGCTAATATTTTGAATGGAGGAAGAGGGGAGGGTTGTAACGGGCAGGAAGTAATAGAGGAGGACTTAATAGAAGTACTGGAATAGGTGGAAGAGGTGCTAATGGAAATACTGGAATTGGAGGAATTGGAATAGGAAATACAGGAGGAGATGGTAATGGTGTGGGAAGTACTGGAAGAGGTGGTAACAGAGTAGAAGTACTGAGACAGGACAACGAAATGCTGATGGTTCAGATAGAACAATAAGCAATATCGTATCGAATACAAATGGCATATCTTCTAGCATAATTAAGATTTGGCCCAGCAAAAATGGACCATCATCAAATGCTTCTTTGACTATCGTGAAAAGTAGAGATGACAGGAAAGGTTCCAACGCAGCAGCAACTGCAAACGCTGCAGCATCGGCAGTATCGTCCAGTAATTCCGGTGGTAAAAATCAACAAACGATGACGATAATAATGACTATAAAAAATCAGGAAAGAATAATAATGGTAAAGGAAAATCTGAATCGTCAGCGAATGCTCAAGCGAACGCTGCGGTGGCATCAGAGAGCAATGGTAAAGGAGGAAATAGTAAATCCAATGCGGCAGCGAATGCAAATGCTAGTGCGGCAGCGGAATCACGAAACAAACAGCGCAGTAAAGGTAAGGATCGGATAATCCGGAAGAGGATATAAAAGAAGACAAATCAGAATGCTGGAAAAGGAAAATCCAATGCGCCGGCGAAAGCAAGGAGCAACGCTGAGTCAAACAGCAACGGTAATAAAGGTTCGTCAAGTGCATCCGTGGACGCAAATGCGAATGCATCTGCGAAATCAGATAAGAATGGTAAATCTGAAGAGAGTTCCTCGAGCGCTTCCGCAAACGCAGACGCTGATGCATCTACAGAATCGGGTAAGGATAAATCGGGAAAGTGTTCATCGAAATTAATTACAGATACAAATGCAAATGCTGAAGCGTCTGCAGGATCAGACGGAAAAGATGATTCCGGAAAGAGTTCAGCCAACGCAGCGTCGAGAGACATCTGCTGGCTTGAAGAAAATTGGCAAAGGATCCGAAAAAGGATCGTCGAATGCCAGTGCAGACGCAAGTGCAGCTGCAAAAGCAGAGAGCAATGGTAAGGATCCAAAAGAGGATCATCGAGTACGTCAGCTAACGCTAATGTGAATGCGCCTACGAAATCTGTAGGAAAGGGAAAATCCGGAGAAGCTTCGTCGGATCTCTCAGCAAGCGCTAACGCATCTGCGGAATCCGCAAAAGGGTGGTAAAAATAAAGGAAAAAGCACTTCGAGTGCCTCGTCCAATGTCAAATCCTCTGCATCCAGCTCGAAGGATGACGACTCTAATGATACAGCAGCAAACGCGAATGCGAATGCTGCAGCATCCGCAACAGGAGATAAAGTCAGTCCACTTGCGGGAGCTGCTGCGAATGCAAAAGCAGGTACGATAACGCTGTAACCTGTAACTGAAATAACTGTGTATACGGAAACAGATATTCAAATTCGAAGACAAATCAATGTTATTCATTCAATGAATTTTCTGCAATACGTATCTCAATTTTATATAATTATAGCTAAAATTATTGCGATACATTTCTTGCGTTATTATTTGGCCATTTAAAATAATGGAAATATATATATAACGTTTCGTTAAACATAATTTATTTATTAATATATTACATATCATGGAAAAGCTGTTTGTGTAACGAAATAAACATACTTTGGCGCGTTAATGCATTAATTATTTTAGTGTAGTTTTAAATAATACTGAAATGAATCTGTATAAATATAGAATATTAATACTATATAGAATACTACATATTTTTTAAAGACGATATTAAAATAATGGAACAAAATTTAAGATAAAATAAATTCAACTTATTTAATTATATATTTTTACGTAAAGTTTTTGTTAATGCGTATTTGTTTTAAATTGGATTTATTTCGTTATGAGAATTTTTTATTTATAAAAAATATAATATAATAATTATAAAATATACTAATATTAACTATGTACAATATATTGTATTGGTATGGGATAAGTGATATATTTTCATAATTATATATACTCGTATACTCTTATTATCGATTTTAATATAAAAAATTAAGTGATAATGAATGAATAAATCTTGCAATTGTATGAAATTATTCACGCTTTAATTATGCCGCTTTAATAATGATCTTATTGCGATTGTCAAAATTTACATATAATAATATAATATAATAAAAACATTGGCAGATTTAATAAACATCATATACATATAATCAATAATTACACATGCATATCATACATCGCTTACTATATATAAAAAACTTTTATTATTATTTAAATATAAATATAATTTTATTTATATGATATATTATATTTTGAAAATTGTAGATCATGTTATTAGCAAAGTAATCTATAGTGCTCGACACATTCGCGAGTTACGATACCCAAGTTCCAAGAACAAATTCTAGGCTTACAGCCAGATCGGCAGGTAAGGTAATGGCGTTATACCGAGTTTACTCTCGTACTTTAGAGTTCTGTAATTCGCAATTGAGACATCGGAATACTAGTAGCTTATTCCCTAAAGTGCTCGTACCTCATCTACTGGATACACCAAGTTTACTCTTGTACTTTGGAAATTCATGAATTTGTTATATGGTCAATGCGTGTAACGATACTGTCTTGTACATTCGCAAAGATTAGATTTAGATTATTATCCTAACTTTTGCATCATAAAGTGAAATACGAAATACACGTTTGCTAATAGTAAAACTTGTAAATATACATATATTCAGCATGATTCAACTGTATCCAAATTTTTATTTTTCAAGATCAATAATCTCAATAGAAATTACAAAAAACTTCTTACCACGTCATATGATATATACTGTATATAATAAGCCTCCATATACATATATATAAATACAATTTCTAATGATGTTACACAATTTTCATGTTTGAATATGTGATGTCGCCACCAGAAGATCCTGGTGCATTTCGATGTGTATAATTTATATATGTATAGACATCTGGTGACGCTGATGAATGAATTTAATATATTCGCTTGTACTGAAACGACATCAAGAACGATAGGCAGAGGGGAAGAGTAAAGAACGGGCATAGGTAGTGAGAAATGGGTGGAGGAAGAAGCGGAAGTTGGGCATTTTCTGACGAGTTGCGTCGCAGGCACAATGCCATTATACTTGCCTCACCCACACGTTAAAACTTTCTTCCGAGCGTCCAATATATAGTAGTATTTACCGATACTTCTCGAAGCGGGAGATACGCGCGTACGTAAGTAAATCCAATATCGCTGACATGCGCTGTCTCGGCGCATATTGCTATATGCTTTAAAAAGCATCGCGAGCGGTCGGCACCAAATCGTATCTTCTTCATTCCTTGTTGGCCCTTGTACACGTCAGATGAGTATGGAGAACTCAGGGTAACATGGTGAGAAACCTGTCCGCAAGCACACATGGGGCAGGTTGTTTTCCCTCTTTCACCCTCTCTCCCCCAATATGACCGCTTTACTAAAACGAGCTCATTCAATGAATGTCCGCTTTCAGACTATAACATCATCATGATGTAAAGAACTTAATAGAACGACCGGTCAATGTATCTGTGTTACTGGCCGAGTTGATAATTTTAATAGAACATTGCGGCGAAATACGTGATTTCAATATAGAATGCATGTATATGCAACTAGAAACAGAAGATGTGCTTCGAATTTTACAATTATGAGCAATTAAAGAAATATTCGCACGTTTAAGATCTTCTCTCTATACTTTCAAAATAAATTGAAATAAAATTGAAATAAGACAATTTTTATTATTGTTAATCAAAGTGCTGTTAACTATGTGTGCTAGCTCGTGTATTAACTGACGTATCATTATAAATGGGCGCTAAATTTCGACATAAAGAAAGTCAGTGCATTCTCGCAGCATTCATATCACGCGTGTCGATTGTCAGAATGTTAAATGGTACGAAGCGCTATCGTAGACAATCTTTATCAGCTCCCAGCATCACACACCCTGTATAGGAAGCACTCTCTCGCGGTGATGTCCAATTACGTTTCACCGGATATAAATCATCGGAAATATTGCGCTCGCCGACGTTTGCTGGACACCATATATTTATAGCGCTTAGTGCACAGTGATAGCTTTACAACGAGATACATATTTATAAGCTGTCGGACGCTAACATGTTTGCATGTTTCTTTATACACCTAGTGCATCGCGTTAAAAAACAGATATACCTGAACAAATAGTCAATTAATTAAAGTCGTATATAATACACTTTAATCGTTTTGAAATTTGTATTTTATATCTCATAGCTGTCTTTCTCACCTCCATAAATTTTTCTTAAAAAATAATTCATTGTAACTATTTAAATAGATGAAATGTTAACTCGTTTAATCAATCAAAGATCATCATAATTACCATTTTAATTTTAATTGCTTAAACGCAAAGAGCTAAAATTGAAGCTTTTAAAAGTACGGATTTAAAGTGAAATGAAAGTGTGTAACGTGTGAAGGTGAATTGTTCACGTAACGACCGACCAATATTATACACCGCAATGAGGGCGTGCTTTTTTTTAATCCATCAGGCGTCGATTGGTTTAAATCACGATCCATCGCGACTCGCTAACGTGCGGCCGCGCATGGTCATCGCGGCGTCGGCAAATTACAGACTTCGTTAGAATCCCCGTTATCTCGATACCTCATCTCGCCGCAGGAATTATAAAAACAATTCAGATTTATACCTTACGGCTTATCACGCCGGAGAAAGTTATCTACGTGCGCACGGCACGAGTGCGGCCCCGAACGCCGTTACTTGGTTCGTTCGTTCGTTGCAGAGACGGGGCCCGATAAATCTCGGCGAAGAATGGTTTTGTTTCCACTAAAGATTACAGACGCTCGATAAAAAGTCATTGCTGTACGGGAGAAAATCGAGGGAGATTTTCGTGAGAATGAAATTGTGCGCGCTCATCTCTCCGTAATAGTATAGTTACTTTGGCCGTCGACATCTATGATTTCTCATTTTGAACCGTATGTTAAGGATAATGTCGACAGTGATTGAAATCACATTGAATAAGAGGAAAAGTTACACACGATCCTCCGATCGAAGGAAGTTAATGCAATAACACGCGGAAAATTTCTCTTCTCCTTCTTTTTATTTGTGGCGTATCTGCGTGTTTGCGTTTTCCTTGCAAATAAATTTAAATTCAACACAGCGTCTCTTCGCTTCAGACTTTGATAACCGCGAATTTTCTGACTGAGTGTCAAGATTCATTAATATGTATATCAGGGATAGGAAATAATTCGTTACATGTAACGCTGTTATTATTACATAAGTTTTCTTCGGTAATTATATTGAGATTAACTATAATATCGAACGATACGGTTGTTGACTACATTAAATAATTAAAAGTAACAAATTTAAATTTCAGATTTTTTTTATTAGAAATATTAAAAGACAACGTTTACATACAAAGAATCGACCACGCAAGAAATCGATAGCGATATTATTATATTTTTTTTATTATATTTTAATATAAACTTGCTTTTCGAAATCGATATATAAATAATGACAAACGAATTATTTTTCAGAGAAAAACGAGTTTTACAAGGTAATTTTTCAATCATGATATATACTCATTATAGTGGTTGTATGCGAGGTAACGCTTGATGATCGGTCGGGTGAGAAAAAGGGGAGGAAAATAGGGAAACGGAATTAAAGGAAGATCCGGCAAACGGACGGAGAAGCGGATAGTTTAATAATTTATTTAACAGTCCTGCGAGCCGTAATCTCTCCGATGATATTCATCCGAGACCGATCGCAGACGTAGTCGCAACCGTGCCCCATCAGAATCGCGGCAATTATAACTGTATGCGCCGCAGCGAGTGGTACTCGGATATAAAATACTCGCGCTTATATATACGTATATATACGAATACGCGCTATTACGAGAAAAGGCATCGCATTTGCCGTGCCTCGTTGCGCCGCGCTGGTCCCTCGTATTACTCGAAAATGTCCGCTAACGAGTGGCTTTAATCAGCGGGGCATCTCGCGAAAGATACGCGCGCGTATATTAATAATTTTTATAAAAATCCCGCGTGATCTCATTAACGCGGTGAACGCGCAGCGATCATCGATCGCGTTCGCACACATCATCAGTAGCGCGTTTGCACGTGGTCTGACGTAAGTCCCTTGCCAAATTGCTCATTGTTATGACCTCAATTAGCAGCTGAGATCCTTAGCTGCGAAACTTATTTATATACGTGTGCGAAATTTAGATAATTTTTAAATTGATAATTTTGCGATTTATGTATAAAATGAGAGGAGAGAAAAAAAATTACGAGAGAAAAGGAATATACGTTGTGTAAGAAGCGCTATGCAAAAAAAAAAGAGAGAGATTTGTGCATTCAACCGAGTTATAAACGCGAGTACACATGCAACGTGACGCGGACGCAACATATCGCGGATACATGCATATACCTATACGCGGAGAATGCGAGTCTGAAATATATATATATCGTACGCCCCGGTTACCGGGGTACAGAGCGCGCAGAACAGGAGGACGGGAACGAGGATGAAGAGGACAACCCACGCGCCTCAATAACGATCACGATGCGCCCGTTGCCGCTCTAGCCCTGAGCAACGCGAGTAGGAAGACAATGGCCGTAAATACTGGATGCGAGATGCTCGTCATCGTACGGGGAAGCGAGGTATAATTCACAATGGATGTATGTATGTATCTCTTTAAATCGCGCGAAAGCGTAAAAGCTCATCGTGCGCGCCAGGCATCGCATAGCGTTCGCCGACCATCTCGACTATCTCGCGATGACTGAACTTTGCCCGTTTCACCGGCTAGGCTGCGCGATCAAACGTGACTTTTCCGCGGATACCACGTGAGCACCGCTATTTCGAAAGCGATGAGTTCCTCCGAAATGCAACGAGTGATCAGCCATCGGATCCCTCTCTCTGGGAGCTGCTGATTAAAACCACATTCATCCCGGCGAATGCGCCGCGTCTATTTAATGGAGCCTAACCCAATTCACGTCTCTGAAAAGACTTGCAGCTCTAATTCCTCTTTTGATGATAGATTTAGAAAAAAAATCTATTTCCTAGGTAAAAGCGATAGTTAGTACTAACAGTATAACATGAGCAACTCTTACTAGTTGCAGTTTCACAAATGAGATAAATACATTAATATTACAGATTCGAATCGTCAGTATATCACGCTGGTGAATTATCGAATGACGATAAATCAAACTTTCTGATGCGCATTAATGTTAAATATAAGATCAGCTTTTTAACCGCGGATAATTATCTTCAAATTGCCTCGCAAGAATTGTCTTATCCGTCGAAGTCATTAAAATCTCATTAGAATTTTCAGGGATACGCCGGGTCCACGTCGAAATTGGAATAATCAGCGTGATTGTATTAACTGTATAATCTGTGCGACGTTCATTCTCCTCTGCGTATTTGCGTAATTCGAATAATTTTATCAGCTCAGCGAACCGCGCCAAAAATCACTCGATTCCTCTTCCTTTACGCTCATTTTTATTCATTAACAACTTCCTCAAGATAGAAAATCCACTTTGTGGCGCTTTGATACGCCTTCCTCTTCAACACGTTAATAAGGATGTCGACCATTCCTCTATTCCTGTCTAGTAATTCCGAAGATTAATTACGTTGCGAGTTACGAAGGTCAGCGTACAGCCACTCTAGCGCAACGGCTAACTGCGTAATAATCATACGTTCGGACACTCGTTTTCCCCCCGTGAATTTCGCGAATACTCGCTTGACGATCTTGAGAAAATGCGAAATTCGGCCAAAACTGACAGGCAGCCGAGAGATAGTCGGTGTGCACGCTTTTTCTAGGCACGCATATTGTTGGAATACCAAATCCTGCGGCGACGAATACACTGCATTATCTGAAACAAAGGAGGCTTGCCGCTGAACGTGAAAAGTGTTTGTCTTCTAGAATGCGTCGTTTGTTTCCCCGGTTTTCGTCGCGCCGTTTCAGCGCTTTCGCCCAATGCGCGAACGCGAGACTTGGTGAATAAAGCATTGTTAGGCTTCAGCCCCCTGCCTCCCCGAGCACGTCCAGGGAATGTCGACGGAAATCATAGAAATCTGTAAATGGAATCACGCGGGGCTCTTCGCGCAACGCTTAAACAAACGCGCTTACATTGTGCCTAAACGAGTCCGAGCGGAGTTTAAATGACTTCCGTCTCCAAGTCTCTTGACAGCGCGATACATTTACGTTCATCTCAATGACACTCGTTTTCGACGTTACATCGCACGTCGATTCGACTTGCCCGCACATTTCCATCGTAATAATCCACCCGCCGCTCATTCAATACGGAAGCGCTTAAAGCGCGTCGAAAATAGAAAAAAAGTTTTATTCACGGATGTCGATGAGACTACTGATCAAAATACAATCACCCTAAACGTAAATTCGACAAAGTCGCACATTATTGTCCGCAAATTGAAAAAATAAAATAAAATGAAATAAATGTTTTGAAAAAATGTTAAAAAATCTAATGCGTCTTCTCATCTTACAACGACGACTCATCATCACGGATATTTATTAAAATTTTTTACTATTTATTAATGCGTCAAACATGCGTGTCCAGCCTCCGAGTGAGATTTTCCATCGACGTTCATCACGACGGCAGGTCACGATCGAAGAACAAAAGTGCGTCTTCCGTTATTCGCAACATTGTGACCCGATAGACGTGATTATGACTTACGTACAGCTGAAGACGTCAACCTATTCTCGAGACGCTTCATTTCCAAGCTCGAATCCATTCGTCATTCGCATCGTGGACTCAGTTCCGTGGAGATACAAACGATGCCATTAACTCATCTAAAAATGTGTGTAACCTGAAATTAAGATGCGAACAGATGATTTGCACCTGCAGTCGAGTCCGCGCGCTCAAAATAAATATACCTCGCCTCGAAATAAAATCCATAATGTATTGATGATGAAATGCCTATTATCCTGAATAGGACTGCCACTTTACGCAGCGAAATAAATGGCCAATGCTTAAGTCGTCGTTATTCATAGCCCGAAGTCCGAGACACACTCTTGCATATCTTGCAGTTGAGTATAACGTTGTCCCTGCAGATACAAATAATAGTTAATCAAAATAATTTAATCACGTTGCTATGTATGGCGTAATGATTATACTTGTATAAAATACATTACTCCATCTCTCTGTATAAGCCAGTTATGTTAAACGACTCACGATTTCTTCGTTTTCCCAAAACAATCGCGAAGCGCTATATTTCTCAAACTAAGTAATAATTAATGAGATTTCTGCTAACAATATAAATGTAATAACACGAAGTAGCCCGCCAACGATAATGGGTATAAATTTCATTGTGGTTCTCTCAAGAACAATGGAAGATCCCGATGTGATTATGAGAGCTCAGTTGGCACCGGCTATTTGAGGACGGCGCAATTGCCGCACGGGAAAACACGCAAAAAGAATAGTCGTGAGGTGGGAACATTGGGATTTATTTGTATAGTGGCAGTTATGCTCTGCACACACCGTATTCCGCGGTGCGCGTTATTATGGCGAATTTTCTGGACCGTCGCCAACCGCTGGAAAAATATGCAAAGAACACGTTCCACCGTAATCGGCGTGCTATCATCCGGCTATTACGCGCCAACGTAGTCAGGAGTTGCATCCCATTGATTTCTTACGTGGTTACTCGACCAATGAAAAGATCGGTGGATACGACTTGGGAAAGAGTCGAGGATACGCTAGACTAAAACTCAAAAAGAAGACCGCAAACGGCAGCGCTTACCTGCGAGAATGCTTTGTGAAATCGCGCATATAAATGCTGCATATATGTATATGTTCAGCAAATTCGTGGCTTGGTGGCGGAAAAAGACCTCAACATTTGCATTTATCGGATCACAACACGCAGCGGCGCTTAGATTAAGATCCGTTCCGCCCGGCAAAATGGAGATACAGTTTTTAACAGTCGACTTAATCGAGATTGCTACGTTTGTCTATGCTTATCTGTTCAAACGAGTATCGCGCAATTTACTAAAATAAATAGAACCGATAAAACTAGATTCTCTTGCTTGGGGAATAAGTAATAAATAGCATATAGCACGATATATGGTTGACAAATTATATGCTTACGTCATAATTACATATGTCTAGACGTTTCTACATAAACGCCGTTTAGCTCTGATTATAGAACGGAAATAAATAGCGCTTGCGCCAGGAAGAAAAAGAATTAATGCTGCATATCAGAAGACAAGCACTGAGAAAATGAAGGGCTCCGACCCTTTATTCCAGTGGCGTATTCATTTCTGGCGCTTTCACGCGCCGAGGCGTGGCATTGCTCCGTGGAGAACGAACAAGTTCCGCGAAAGGCAGCGGTAATCATGAAAATGATCATAATTTTAACGATGAGACTCGCTGGGTCTCAAGGTTTCTATGGCAAGAGCGGTCGTTTTGTAGACCAAAATGAAAGAAGAACCCGAAGAAGAAAAGCGTTGAAGGGTGCGAGCTAAAAAAAAGCGGAATAAGAAAAGATAAAGGAACAATAAAATAGCGAGGTGAACTGAAAGAACAAGAGAGCAGGCGCAAGAAGACATTGGGGGCAACGAAAAACTAATTATATTAAGTGGCAGCTAATTACGAACCTATATTTAAAATAATGCGCGTCTGGAAATGAAGCGCACCACGTGTAACAAAACAACGAGATATTCATGTGTAGGTCGCCGGGCGGACCTACGTATTAATTGCCAGAACTAGTTTAACACGCTTTGGAAAAGGCTTCCTTTATTTTCTCTTTCTCTCGTAATTCCTCGTTTTAACGAGAAAATGTTTCCATCCGCCTAAAACCGATATAACACGCTGCTCTCATCCTCTGAAAAGCACCTGCTTTACTCGCAAGTGGCCGAGCCTCGAGCAGAAAATTATTAGAAGAACTCGTTTAAAGGAATTTTAGTTCTGCAGAGAACGTTGCGCTTGATATTAAGACACGGAAGAGTGAGTCGGAGATATGCAACTAATTGCGCTAAAAATACGATGATACTCGTGATATGCGGGAGAGAGAGGGGAAAGGCAATTAGATGAAACGGCGACGCTATAGAAGCAATAACTTGCCGCAAATTACTGCATTGTCGGCGCTCGGAAACGAGAGCTTCGTGCACGGTAGCAAAATTACGTTTCTATTATTTCTCTTTCGAGCAAAAGGTCGTTCCTTGTTAGAGTTTGATACAAGACGACTATATAAGATGTTCCGCCATTATTTTATATTATCCTATTATTTTATTACAAGCGGTCACGTGCGATCATTATCGAGGAAGTCGAGAAACTGTCATCACGATTGGTAAACGAAATTCGTCATGGAAAATAACATCCGTCATGTCGCCCGGACACGATTCGGTAGCCAAACAAAAATCGTCCATTCTTACAGTGCACATTTATCAAGATCAAAGATGCAAGGGACAAGATGAATTTCTCGGAGAAAACGCGGCCGGTGGGCTGCGATATCTATGGAAGACTAACGACTTTCGGCGAGTAGTTACCATACTAGACACGAACGTATTTCGCATATATATCGATTCGCGCTTTATTCGATACAATTTTTGCGAATGCCGTCGAAAATTCCGCGTGAAAATCGAGGTTGACGTGTAATCGAGACTAAATTAGAAGCTGGAAAATAAATAGTGAAATTATTATCAATCGATATAATTAAAATTAAAAAAAAACATGATTAAATCATTACTTGTTTCGCTAGCCAAGAAATCTATCAGCAATTATGATTCGCACGCGATTCCTTATGCGACAAGCACGATTGATGCGTCGCGAAGCATAACGGCGCGTATTCCACGCGTCGCTGCTCCTCGACTTAAAGCACGGAAGTCGTGTCCCATCTCGCATGTGCGCCCATGCTTTGTTGTTCTTATTCCGGCGGACGCTCGTTAGCCACTCAACACGCAACCCAATTTCTTCTCTCCGTTTCTCTTTCTCGGGGCTCACCGCTCACCGCGCATCCTTCGACCGCTTTAATCTCTGCAGATACACGCACTTTATGCATATACGTATACGTTCATTTTGCTTTACGAGATGTTTACACTCACTTTATAACAAAATGAAATCTTTAAACGCTTTCTTCTCGGAGAGATTATTTTTTATTAAATCTGATTAATTAGATTACATCTGATTTGTTGATAAATCAGATAAATTGATAGCGGATGTGCATCGATCGGCAGTCAAACATTATATCCCCTTCGCGTGAGTCATACTGATGAATCGTGATTCCCCTCCCGAGGACGAGGATAACAAAAAATCATGTACTACCCAGTAATTTCATGAGCGCGTAAAAAATTTTTATGATATTTTAATCCGGCAGATTGGCATCGCTTGGAGATTTGTCTCGCTTTCCATCGTGTTACTCATCGTCGGATAAGCCCCGGGGACTGTGGTCCCATTCGCTCGCAACGTGCGCTGCTACTGTATCTACCTACTCGAGAGTTCCCGCGGTGCGCAATTGATGATGAAATATGCACACCATAAAAGTGGCGTCCTTTACCGGTGGCTGCTCGACCTTCGTTACGCCATGGCTTTAATTTTGTCGCAATTTAGAGAAGGGCTACGACCGAAATTAATTATCCTCTCTCATTCATCCGGTGCATCCCGCGCTCTCAATATCACGCTATATGATCTCAAAATTCGTACTATTTAAATAAATTTATTCGTATTATTTAAATGAATAAACCGAGGAATGAAACAACGTTAAGCAGAATTGAAAATCGATCGGTTCAATCTTGCATCAAGCGCTTACATCAAATACGCTTATCATGAATATACACAAAGAATGATACGCAGATACAAACTTATTCGTCAGATCTTTTATTTAAATAGTGTATATCTGACTTCATATATCCAGGTTTTTTAACACCGTTTGAATTTTTTATTAGACTAGTAACGTTGCAGGAAAAATGTCAAAATGCGACAAGAGAGAAGGAAAAAAAGCGCCGGTAGTTTGCTGCAACAGTTAAGCAGTAGGATCGCAAATCGCGCAAATTAGCGTGATAAAACAAAGTTGAATTTAAAAGAGAAGAATGCCATATCCCGTGACACAGTTATTCATTAAACCAGTTCTTTCCGCGAAAAATGCATCTGTTGTATATTCAAGTTTTCTTTGATAAATTTTCGCTATTCAGAAACAAGCATCTATTGAAGCGTCACGAGCATTATCTTCGTTAACGATTATTCAGGTAGAAAAATAGAAAAAAGCAATTGTGTCTTATGAATTGCGTAATTCAGAAGACTCGTGATTCATTAATTCATTAGTAATGCTTACGGCCGATTGCAAAATGTAAATCCATAAGATAATGTATTCGAACCGGAGTGTACATTTTTTTCACTCCGACATATAACGTATCAAAATCCATTTCGTCGATTGTTCAGGCACGAGGGAATTCCAAATCGCGATCGATAATTGGGAAGCCGTAAAACGCGCGGTGGAAGTCGCGAAGTTCTCTTAGGGAAGCGTAGCGCACGCGTACGTTGCTGCATTATGCGGTCCTCGGAATTGCGAGGAAACAGCCACATCGTGCTCCTCCTCCCTGTCCCCATCCGCTTCTCCTTCACCATCTACGCGCTATCGTCAAGGATTCCCTCGGCGTTTCGAGAGAGAAGGAACCTCTCTCGCGGTCCCTAGATCGTTCCGTTTATCTCGAGCACCGTCGTTTCGCGATGAATAAACAGCAGTCGGGCTTCTTCGAAACAATTTAATCTACATAAGCTAACAGCTACCTGTCTCTGCTAGCATCGCCGGTGGGGAGATTCGAGCCACTCGGCGGAACGTACCGGATGCAAGCAAAACGGCGCGGCTTGTCTTTCGCTCGTCGCGCTTGTATACACTCTTGAACGAGATCAGCGCTCGCGAGTCCCTCGCGAGTTAACACGGACCGGAAAATCGGACCGAGGTAGGGAACAACAGAACGGACAGGACGACGACGAGGGAAAGGTACGGGAAAAAGATGCCGGAATAGCACCTAGAGTCCCAGAGCTACCGGTGGTGGAAAACGGAAGGAACAATGGACGAGGGGGTGGGAAGAGGATGGGAGAGGAAGGTCGGTCGACGGCTTCAAGAATCTACGGGGCCACAAATAAGAGATAAAGCTGGCCTGGCACCTCGTATCTACGATCTGGCCTCCGTATCACTCCTAGGTGGAGAGAAAGGGGGAGTGAAGTGACGGAGATTCTCCTCTGCAGGAGAATCCACCATAGATTGAATTATCGTCCTCGATCGATTCCGGCTTTAGCCCTGCCGCTTCTTTGTCCCGTTGTTTCCCCCGTTCGGATCAGAATAGACAGCGCAGAGATGGAAATTGCGCAATTACACTCAGTCAGATGATTTATTATTAAAATCATGACGTGCGTATGTACTCGAGTGATTTTGAAAGATCCGATCTGATATACGACAAATTGATTTATAAAAATATCGACGAAGATTTTCCCCCGATTTTTCAGGCTTGTTTGTTTTTAGAAGAAAGCCTGGCTGGCCTATGATAAGCGCGACGATTTCAAGGAAGTGAGAGACTTATCCTTCGGCGGTGGAAACTATCTTGCGTCAATATTGACGATATGTTGGCGCATTCGCTTTGTCAGCCGGAGACCGAGAATTGCTTTCCCAACCGGCTCGTTTTCCATTGTTGCCTTCGAAAACATTGCACAGCACCGAAGACATACTTATCGCTTCGATGTGATGCACACCCATGTAGAAACGAACAGATCAATTTAATCTGCAGAATACTTTTCAATTTAATTAATTGATACTTTTGATTTAACGAGGAATTATAATTATACCTCGACAATATTTTTTAAAATATTAAACTAAACAAATAAACACTACGAAATGTCACTTAAATTATTTTTTGATAATTATATCAACTCGAAATTTGATAACGTATCTGACACAGACTCCATTGCGGTCGACATTTATTTGAAAATGAGGCAGTTTGGTCGTCTCTTTTCTTCTTTCAAGCTTCGTGGTGACATGGCCAGTCAGCGGGAGTCTTTAATTAGCGGACTATTTAGCTTTTATCTTATCGCACTAAGAAAAGATCGGATGACTTACGCGCGTCCACGTGTAACTTTCTATCCGGACGTCACGTCGTGGGGTGGTGCGGGACTTTAAATTACTCGGGGAAGAGGAAGAAGAAGAAGAAGAAGGAAGAGAAGGAAGAAGAAGAGGAGGAGAATGCGGCAAGAGGTATCGAACGATACATGCAACCAAGCACTTACCTCAACATCCCCGGCGGATTTGCGAGAAGCACCGTCCTGATAAAAATGCACGATTGCTCGCGCGCAGAGGTACGACCGCCCCGGTATACTCGTGCATATATTTCGCATTATCGAATCTTCCCCGCCCAGATTATGCAACGACCGACGTTAATTCGAATTTTCTCTACGACGCGCTAAATGTTTCCCTGAAAAGTACAGAGTTTATATACGGTTACCCACCTCATTTCACGCTTCGGACGCACGCTTGACAGGCACAACCGGGCGACAACGAAGAAGAAGAAAAAAAGTGGTCCCTGCGCCAGAGATAAACATAAGTGAAATGCGAGTAGAAAGTAACTCCGTTATTGAACGAGTTTTACAAGTGATACCTTCGATAAGACAGTTAATTGAGTTAATATCCAATCTCGGCGAAATTAATCGCGTCGAAATCGATAAATGTCAGGCAGACTAAGGCGAAATATATGTTCCACGTATGAATGAGACATATACTGATCGCTTTGTTCGATCCACCTTTTATAGGTACCGCCTCCCCCAGCGACGAGATAAACTTTTTCTTGCGAGTCAATATTTGCTAAATCACCCGTTTCAGATATGTCAGCCCCACCTGTACTGTTACTGCAGAGCACACTGACTTCAATGAAATTGATAGTATGCAGCTGTATTTTCTTTTCTGTTTATATCACAGTACGTTCGACAGTTTTTATTCATGAATTGTTTTCTGCGGCAAAGTGTTGGTGTGTGTGAGATAGGAATTTTATAAAATTTTCCTGTGTTACGTTATCTTGGACAAGCCATTTCAGATCGAGACACGTGTAAGTGATTTTATCTTGTATTTCTTTATGGTTATATCGCTACTATATATCTGCATGTCGTTATTAATCGTTATTGAGTTTATAACAAGAAAATATTCGTTTTTGTAATGTGTTTTTAATTAAATATATGTTAACTTCATCGCTCTTTTTGCAATTCTATATTTATATAATATGCAAATCATTGCATAAATTAATTTTAATATACTTTTTAATATACATATAAAAATATACATGTATTAATTATGTAATATACATGTAAAAATAATTATGCAAACGTATGTAAAAAATTCAATTAAATTAAAAATTAAAATAATAATTAAGCAATCTGATTAAATAACAATAAAATTGTGAATTTAGATAATAAAACTAAATATAAACTGTCTTTCTCGTATCATGTTCACTATAATATTGAGATAAATGTTGCGCATAAAGAAATGTAATTTACTTCAAAAGTCTTTTAAAATATCGACAGTTATTACCTCTTCTTGTGGATCACTTGACGAACAAATTTGGGTTAATAGCAGGTTCGGCGCGATAATATTCATTTAATGCAATTTAAGTAATTGCCGTCCCATTAAAACGACAGTCTTGCGGTCGTTCCGCAAGCACGCGAGGAACTGTCTCGGCACAATAAAACTGCATCAATTTTTATCTCCCGATATTTATCCTGAAAGCCACAAACAACTGCGCGTTATATTAAAGTACTCAGTTGTTGTTTATATCTACCGAATGATAGAAGAGAACGAGAGATTTTTACATGTACGTGATAATATATTCTGAGCAACAGTGATATGCAAATGGAATCTCCTAATTTACATGACGGACTACGCATTGCGAGTACAAAACGATACGGTAATAGGCTAAATTCCTAATTACTAGAGAGGGTCATAATAAATACGAAAATTTATAGTATTCCCGGCAATCGCCGGGTAATTAGGTTCGGCTAATGGTCTCTAAACTGACAGTTATGAGTTCCTAGCTTCATGAATGCACGAGGTTGTATCACGTATACTTCCTAGCGGATAATGATCCCTGTAGATTTGCGCAATTGCAATAAATAATCGTTATCCAACAACATTGGCTACATCGCAGATAACATAAATGGCGCGTATATTATTCAGCAAACATTTATCCTCTCGGCGATGAAGATTACATGCGTTTCCAGAAACCGGTGTGTTCAACCAAATGAAAAAAACAATTCTCTCTCTATTTGTTTTTGTTAGAAGAGATTAATAAGCAAGTGTGTGTGTGTGTAGGAGTTTCTTTTCCTTTTCAATAACTTTTACCCCTCATATTTTTGCTCCCGATGCAACTGATACTTTGCCGTATTTCTCGCTGTACTCCGATATCAGTATCTAAATATATGCCGCTAATTATCGAGGGATTTAATTTCAGTAGTAATGCATGCAAGTTAATATGAACAACATATGCGCAACCACCGACAGGGATGTGTGCGTAGGATCCCTATTACTCTGACATACAGCCGTGTCGGTTAATATACCCTTCCGTATTCGGTCACACGTAAAACTTTGCGGCGATCGTGGTAGCAAATATGACCCATCGCGAATGAGTTTCTAATTCGTCCATAATTACTCGCTCTAAAGCTTTTACGTAAATACGACACCATTTAACGGCAAATCCTTTCCAGATACTATATGGAATAAATACTATATGTATTTCACATTGTGAGCAGGCACAAGCTATTACTATTTACTCCATATAATTTCACGTAGAAAGGAGAAGATACGACTAACGTTAACATATCCAGCTGCGCGCGTTAGTACACTATAATTAGTATACTGCCATTATCACCTGTGCACTTGAATATGATCAAGCAGATTAGTTAAATGGTCCGGCCGCAGTATTCGGACAAACTCTCGGTTGCGATACTGCGGCAACCACGGTCACCGTCATTAAAGATATCGTGACCTATAAAACACTTTAACACAAATTAAAATATCTTCGAGAGAAAGTGCAGTAGCACGAATGCTAAGCTGCATTCAACTATCTCAAGCTGCATTAAATGATTAACCTTACCGTTAATCTTCTATGTATATTTTGTATTTCTTTACTAGATAAAGTAAACATTTATACATAATATTGATTTATAGATCATTGAAAAATAAATAGTAATATATCTTTTTATATACAAATTCATATAAGTAATGCAATTATATCGTGTGCATGTCTTATAATCCGTAGTAAAATTTTTAAGATTGATAAAGAAGGTGAAAGAAATTTTCATATCAAGCTTAATAATTTTAATCTATAGCTATAAAGTCTCAAACAAAACAAATAATATATAATCAAGATTAGAAATATAGCAATCGTCATGGAAGTAATGAGAATTGGTATGGTTCTTCAGAGGAAGAGCTATGGCCGAAATTTGGTAAAATTCGCCATATAGTTTGACAGAAGAAAAAGAGCGATCAGCGATGCCGCGGCTTTAGGTCAAAGTGGCGCTTCTGCTACGAATAATGGACGTAAAGAAGTTGCCATAAGTAACAGCACATTCGATGGTGCTGCTGTTGTACGCAATGGACGAAAGGGAGTCGCTAATGCTGCAGCTAACGGCGCATCTGATGCTGTAAATAATGGTCGAAAAGGACTCGCTAATGTTAACAGTGAATCCGACGCTGCCGCTGCTACAAGGAGTTAAATCTTATTATGGATAAAATAATCTTTTACATACTTTTTTTAAGTTTTTTTATAAGGAGAAGGGAGAGACATTTTTAAATAGGATAATTATTAAAAATATTGTTGTTTTGTAAAAGTATAGATTTAATTAAAATGCACACTATACATATATAAAAAACTATATATCTCATAATTTTCCAAGCATATATCTGCATTATAGTAACATTCTTAATTTTGATATTTGAACTTTTAAAAATTATATAACTGAAAATCTTTACGATATGCTATAAGAAAAAAATGTCATCTTATAGAATACAATATAATCTTTTATAGATACTCTGTTGCAAATAATTTCAAAATTTTTGCATCTATGCTGCTTAATAAATAATAACAAAGAGTCCATTTTAATACTAAAGACTGAATTAATTAGCTATATATAATTTCATATGTATTTTGTTTCATCACGTTGTTTACATTATTTTGTTCATTAATCATAAATAATGATGGATTGTAAATTGCAATCAGCAAGATTACATTAATAGCCATCACAGTCAATAAATTTGTTTTCCATTATGTTGTATTTCTAAAAGTATCGTACCGTCACGATTTGCTCCGGTTCATATTGATAGCTTTATAGTTTTATTATTCACGGCCTTTACTTTCGCGCAACAGTAAATACATACGAGACTTGCCTGATCTGTCGAACCTGCGTGCTAGAGCATGTTTTATTGAAGCACTTATCGTGGCGGACGTGTTGAATATAAAAATCTTACGATTATTCGAATTTATCGTATACGCTGCCGCTTAGACATTCGCCGCTCCGTCATGGTGTAGTGCACACAAGCTGATAAAATATTATCGTTGCTATTTATACTTGTCAGAAAAAAATTGCGTTATTCAATTACCACAGACGCAAGTTCTCGCGCTCGTCAATAATTATTTGCAACGTGGCACATTCGTACGCATAGTTCCATTTATCGTTTATATATCGCGTAGAGAACCAGAGAGAGAGAAACGGTTCTATCATCTAGGTAATCTTATTTATCTTTATGAAATATCTCTCTATGTATCGATAACGTATTATTAAATAAATTTCGATTGCCTTTTGCACACGTTTAAGTTGAAGTGTTTATATATTACCTGTGTTTTTCACTAAGCGCTATAGAAATAGAATGTTTATATATATGTACATATTTTATCCTTTTAAATATTCAACTCACAATCAAAATGATATATTGTGACATACAATGTGACTAGGAAAGATGACATACTTTCTAACTAAGTATTAATTGCAAACGCCTTCGTCTGTTCATGTTCTGTGTTCTATTGTATATTGTGTGATAGATGATCATGCATCGCATGATTATATGAAGAAGAAATTTCGCGAAATCTTGCACCACTTAAGATATGTGGCCTTGCTATATAGATAAGTTTTCTAAGAACTTTTGTAAAATTTTTAATTACAATCTTTTCAGTAAAGTGAGAGTTTTAATAGAGATCGCATACATATTAAACAATGCAAGCCTACACGATTAAAGAGATTATTTAGTTTGGCTAATTCAAGTGTGCTATAGAGCATCATGAAATCGCGGTTTATATCGCGCGAATAGAGATGATGAATAATGCAGGAGCAGAAGTGATATGAGACTCTTCCATTTCCTACAGTCATGCTTTAAATTTTAAATAGTGATAGTAAAGCAGATTATATCGCAATAATATTGTATAAATAGGAATATTAATGTAGAGTTACTTGCTTCGTATTCCATTTAACTTTCTCGAAACAAAAATCCTGCGATGAATACTTTTGATAAATGCTTGACGAAAATTGAGTCCGCGTAATATGTTGATTTATAATCTTAATAATCGAGATGCTTCTATTGCCAATGTTTCGCAATTCACGTTCAAAGCAGACGCAATACAATACCCTGGTTACTGGTGGGCGGCAGCAGGGTGTCGTTTACTACTGGAGTCGCTTCGCAGCAATGATAGCGTCGCGTAATACTACGGATGAGACTATCTGCGAAGCGTAATGCAGCAGAGTGCGGATTTGGGTAGGTGCGGAGGATGGGTAGTCGAATGAGTGGGGCACGAATATAGGATGATTATGTCACGGTGTGATGTATGAGGATTGGCAACGTGCCATGCGGTCATCCGACCGCAGCATATAGCGTCCTCTCTTTGTATCTCCCATCTTCTTCTCTTATTCGACGGTATACCTTGATCTTTTATTCCGTAATCTTCTTATCGTTTATAATGACAATCGATGTGCCAAAAGAGAATGTTACTTTATCAAATATTATTAATCACTCACGTGCGTGGTATCAATTAATCATTTATATTATACAATTATGCGCTACGTAAAGTTCACGAACACGTAATGAAAAGATGTTGATCTTGCATTGAGTGTATCGCGAAAGAAAAATGAGACAATTGTAGGATGCAGTCAAATATCTCTCTACACGTGGAGATATATAAATATGATAATATTCCCACGCATTCATACACTCCTCGCAAGAAAGAGCTTGTCGTTCGAAGTGAAAGATTCGTTAAACGAATGCACTTTGTGGTTGCAATTCTGGCAACTCTCCCTCCATGGGTGGTACTGTAATTTTTAAGGTACTGTGACTTTAAGAGGCTTACATGCGAGTTAGTTTAATGTTTGGTGCAGCTAACCGAATCACTCTCGTTCTCCGATAAGACCTACCGCGGAAGAAATTTTTCGTCATGCTCGTACGAACCGTGACATGTTGTACTGACGCCCAGTTTAATCGAAATAACGTTCCATTAACGGATAAAATATTACGTACTTTTTAAATTCTGCAGAAACATCAACAATGTTGACTCCGATGCATTCTTTTTTGTACAATCGCATTTTACATCGAGCAGAAAAAAAAATGAGACAGTATGTAGAAAAGAGAAAAAGGCAAAAAATCATATATACGATGCGTACAATACGCATCATTGCAAAGTTACGCAAAGGACAGTTGTAACGTTTAATGGCATTTGATGTATTTATTACGCAACGCTCACGTGGTCTTTCTCACACGCACGCGTGTGCACTACAGTAGACGTGATGCACAAAAAATGCACAAAATATCTATGTTGCTAACAATAAATTTACACAAATGGCTCTGCAACTATGATGCAATGACTTTAAAATTCGTTGACCCAAACTCGTTAATGAACTTGTGATTTAATGAGAAATCATGTCTCGTGCGCTTTCTCCGATTCATAAATTAAATTGACAAAAGTACTTGTTCAATGCTCACTTCGATCACAGCTTTCTAAACTCTTTGCGCTTAATTGACTTTGTCTCGACGAGATCTACCGGAAACATTATTAGCTAAATCGTCTCTTCCGTTCAACCCTTTTAAGGGTCATAAAAATTCCTCTGAAAAAGCCAGAACGAAAGCATGCGGCTCTTACCGTAAATTCCTGTGAGTGACACGGATCATAGAAATTCTTATCCCACGGTCAGAGACAGACGAGAGAAATTGGTCGTAGACAACGACGAAGCCGACGGTGTCACAGGACTTCGCGGTTTTGGGCGGTGGCAAACAAGCACCTGGCGCGATGTTGCGTTCCAGGTTCAAAAACGCTTGTCCGGGATGACTCAACCGGTTGTACAACAAACCACCTGCACGCACAGAAAGAAACCTGCTACGTGCAACATCGGATATTCGATTACCAATTTCAACCGTACCTTCTAGGAAGTGTAAAGGTCGTAATTGTTTTTCTCGCGCTTCATGTAAAAATATTTACTAAAGAATTTTATTTTTTATTCATCAAAACTGAGCAAATTTTTATTTAATTGTAAGTATATAATATAATATATGTTATATATAATACGTTATTATATTATATTATATTATATTATATTATATTATATAATAATTATACGTGTAGAGAACTTTTTCATACAAAACCAATTTTTATATAACATTTTTATATAACATTAAAAAAATGAAAAGATAATTAAAAGAATATGCTTAACTATGCAAAAAAAGTTTCTTGCTTTTTTGATAAATGCAAAATAAAATTTCTTAATTCTTAATACAAATATTTTTGCATTAAATGTGAAAAAAATTATAAACTTTAAAGCAAATATTAAAACGCGCGCAAGTTGCGGTCTAAACAAAGTTATTCCAAACTTTGATTTTTAGCAAACCGAGATTTGAAGAGTTTTAATCGCAATTTAGTTTGCGAATGCATTGATAACTTTTTCATGTTCATGGCACGTAAATTAATTAACGTAAATTATTAAACTATCTTCTGCTCTATCAACGTCTTTTACGAATGCGTACCGGCTAGTGGCTCAATCTTTCATTTTCAAATTTTTGTGCATACTATAAATTTAATCGCAATTGTCACGCGTGTATATTGCATCACTGAATAACATATAATTGATTAATTTAATTGATTCATGCTCACGACACGTGACACGTTTAAGAAAAGTCGTGTCGGACGATAAGTCGCGCGTGGTAGTATAAATATTGTTCCCGGAGAGATCGTCGTAACCAGCTGTCACCTGTCAGTACATCTTGCAATCGGCCAGGTAGCGACGGTTACGCGAGCTTCGCGTGAGATAAGCGCCGACAAGAGTCCGGACGAAACTACACGATACACGCATTTGCGTGTGCACATGCATCGAGACTCCTGTAACAAAAAATATCCAGGACGCGATTTCGAAGTTCTTGGTAGCCCTTGTCTCGTGAGGGCGTAAATTAATTCTTTATGAAGAGGGACTCTCTCTTTCTTCCTCTCTTCCTCTCGCGTAACCATCAGCTCGCGCAATGATGCGCAGAATGTGTCGCCGCTGGTTTGTTGATGGTCGACCGATGGAATAAATGACCGTACGCGGGACGTACGAAAATAAATTATAAAATATGCGCCGTAAGCGCGTCGCTCGTGATTGCACCCTGTGATTAATGAACGCAACGTAATTGCGCTCGCGTCGCGTATAGCAAATAATTCAAGTGCCGAAACTTCTCCGACTATTAAACGCTCCGTTGTGAGAACAACTATTTGCTAGCGGCTATGCGACACGCCGACGTGAGGATAATTATAATAAATAATTCGAGTCGCAAGAGCGTACCGAATAATCATCGCGGAAGTTCTGGTCCCGTAATCATCATATGTTGTTTCCCCTTATAGAAATTCTATTCCCTGCGAATTGTATCGTCAAATTGATGTATATGTAAACTTGCTACACGTACGCGCGAACTGCATATGTGAAGAAGATGAACTTTCTCTTTTTCAGAAGTCCATGCTACAGCGTGCGCGATGCAATCATGACGTGTGTACACGCGTTTTAAGTGCACGCATCGTATACGAATTCACGCGTATCCGGGCGAACAAGGGCGAGCAATCGTTGGCTTCATCAAGAGAAACGAGCGTTCGCATTTACACGAAGTCTCATACGGTATCGGTTGCATTAATTAAATAAAGACCGGTATCCGCAGTATCAGCGCCACGTTTCGACAGACAATGTTATATATATCGATTTGCGCGTTATACGGCGCGTTTATTGCGGCGGAGGCGATTCGCACGCGGTGCTCGCCATAAGTCTGCGGTCGCTATCGATACTCCCATCACGTAGACCCATCCACTTTAATCCCGAATACTTTGGTTCTGAATACTATTGCCCGATGCTCTCGATTTGCGCAACACGTTCGACCCGAACGTGTATGCACGCTTACCAGGTTCCCCGGTGCGTCTCACATCTCCGCCGTAATTCCTCCAGGACGAGAATCATCGTCCTCGTCCGATACGCTAAGGACACCATAATGTTCACCGAGCTAACCAAGACGATCGACCTCCTTCGATTAAGCCTGTCGTCGCGGTCTCGCCGCGTAATTAACACGTCGATCGAGCTCAGGCCATTTGACTTCATTCGTTTCACGTGGGAGCCGCATGTTTCGCGTGCATGGTTCATCGTTTTCATAACACCCTATGGCTCTTTGAATGCTGCGAAGAGAATACCCACTTTCGAAAACGCCGGCTCAATATCGGCACTTGAGAGAACAGCTATTTGCTTTGCGGATACACCTTGATTACCCGATAGTCCGACCGTGGTGAAGAGATAATGATGAAACCTGCACGCATATACAAGACGTCCCGGATCGATCGGATATAGTCTTGCAATCATACTGAAGAATAATAAAAACAGTTGTTTTAATAGCAAAGCAGTTGCTAGTTAGAGAGCTATCGAGAAATGTAGGATGTTGGCGAATGGTATATCTTGAGGATTTAAATAAATAACAATTTCTTGTTTGTCGGTATTTTTAACTTTATCTGAAACCTGAACAATTGATTTCATGGTTCAATATTCCCGATGTTTAATGTTGAGAGAATAAAGAAGAAATCGTGTAACGAATATAGTCATACAAAATTTTCATAAAGGAAAATCTGACACCTCAAATTTCTCATGAAGATTTTGGTTGAAACAACTTCCGACGTTTCTGAAATATATTGTACACCCTGTGAAATAGTGAAAAGAAAAGAAGAAGGAAAGATGGGGAAGGGCTAGATAGAAAAGAGAGAAAGATTGGCGGTTTGAAATAGACATCGTGCGCTGCCTCGCAGGTTGATATAAGTACTCGGCGTTTCCGCAGGATACGATCCGCAGCATGTGAATAACCGTTATGCGGCATGGTTCGCCGCCACGTATCGGCCAACGTTCAATTATTTGAGAATCCCAGCGGCGAAATAATGGTACCCCATGGGTATGCGTCTACGCAGAATCCGTGCACCGATTCTTCGTCATTCCCACATAGCGATGTCTAATTATCCGTTGCCAGGCTCGCCGGTCTACAATCGGCACCTCAAACTTGTCGGAATCCCAGAGGCGTAATCGAATAACATGGTACGAACGAATGCGAAGGAACTCGCGAAACTATCTCAATCGCGAGTAACAAGATTAATGTGACAAAAGAAAAAATAAGAAAGTGTATTACTCCCTGAATTAGAATTAGAACTATACATGTTTTGAATTTAATAATAATAGTGTGACATGCGAATCGAATTCTCGTTATAAATCTAATTTATTTGATCCTTTCTTTTGTGAAAAATTAGTATTCTTTAATATATCATATGGAATTAATAATATTATAATAGTAATATATTAATAATAATATACTAATAATTAAAATACATTGATGCAATTCAAAGATAGTAGTGTGGTAAAATTGAATTATTATCGCGTAACATTAGCGTGCAGTGATGCAGACATTATTATTTGTTGACTACATCACATCACGGTATCACATGGTATACATAAATTTATATCCCGGTACACCTATATCTGTCAACTCGTGCATGCTTTGATTATGCAACCATCTGGCGCATTGTTAAAGGATCTTTGACATAGGAAACACAAGTGTGTTCCCGACGCAAAGCCAGTAATTTTGGAACGTCAAATATTGTAACCAACCAAATATCGATGATATGATATGATCATTATAGGGAATAATATTACATATCAAATTAACGTAACACGATATGTATATATATCTTGCGCAGCTGACATTAAAATTGTGACAAGTATCGTTTGAAGACAATTAGGAACACTTTTCGACATTTTTATTATGGTGGCGGTTGAGTCACTGTGAAAAATGAAGGCGTCAACGCGGTAGAGCAATATGGCGCAGAAAAATATTTCAAAACGTTGACGTCGGTATCAAAGAGCGTTTAAGACTGCTTAATTCTTCTCAGTTGGAGACGGTAACGGCAGCTGCTGCGGCAGATACGGCGCGCAGAAAACGCTGACAACCCTTTACTAATGTTCGCAATTCCTTATTCCGTGGAGATCATTTATTAAACGCCACGAGCTGCTTGTCCACCGAGATCTCGGGATAATTTGTTTGGAATTTGGTCTCGGAGATTACAGAAAGTGTAACACCTTGATTAATACCGCGCGGCGAGATTCGAGAGGTACGTGAATCGAGACTGGATTATGAAGAGTTCTCGCGGCGAACATCGATTATGCACGCTTGATTTGACTGTCTCTTCGCTTTCTCCTCTCTTTTCCGTTCTCTTTTAATCATAATTCGGTTCCATTGTCGAGCTACAATTAAAGTCTAAATTACGTTTTGCGCAGAAGTTTATTAAAGAAAAACAATTGGTTTTATATCTTTTTTAACGTCATGTGATATATTTGAATAGGTATAGCCATTAAAATAATTTCTCTTACAAAGAGTACAGAAAATAATGGAGCTCGTACGTTAAGAACAGTGGAATTTCTCTTGCATTGGAAAATTACTGTAATTTTAATACAGATGATATACCATTTCATCGATATCCATTTAGAAGATCGTTCGGTTTGCGATCTGCTCATAGACCCTCCTACGCAGCGTATACTTTATGGCTCGGAAAATTGAAATTTTACTCCGGTATAACATTACGGAAATGTGGTGCTACATCTAAAAATTGTTACGATATTCACTGGACCATTAAATGTAGTATGAAGCAGGTCAATTAAGAGAATTTTCAATCTGGCTATTTTCAATCCATATTCAATATAAAAAAGCTAATATTCTTGTTTCTCTGAATCTCAAATATTTTTTTTATTTTAACAAAGTATTTAACAGAAATGTATGATATTCTCATTTAAATAAAAAATTCAGATATTTTTCAAAAGTAATTACAGTTTAAAATATTTATCTCCTATATATTATTTTATTAAAATTATTAAAATGGTAAAATTTTACATGTTTTAAATGTAAAAAGTGCATAGTTTGATAATAAGATTATAAATAGACAGATTTTAAACAGACGTCTAATTCGAAATTAGCTTTGTATGTCTTTAAGTTTTTTTTATAATCAGATTTTTCGATAGACTTTTTGAAATACTTTGCATCGCGCATGTCAGCCCACTGATATGATATGACAAAAAAATTTCGTAATTCCGTAACAAGACATTTCTGTCAAAAAATTCACGACAAAAATAATCTTTTCAGGGAGTTTCAGATGAGTCAAATTTATAATCGAGATATGTTACAAAAACAATCATAGAAATTTTGATATTTTATAATCGATCAAATTTATGAATGATTTTTATCTTTTGCACCCATACACTTTATTCAAAAATATCCTAAGCCTTTTCATAATAGCTTATTGTGTGGTAAATGTGTCCACAACGAGAATTGTCGCAGAATCGCCGTAAAAGCGATACGAAAGAGAGCGAAATCGAACGAAACAGGGAATTCCCATAAAAGCGCGGTTGAGATACGAATGAATGAACGGTTTGCACCCTCCCGCTGCCTCCGGCCACCGCTGAGGATTCATAATTCTTTCGGGAAACTTTTTACCGTCATTTCCCCGCACCTGCCGATCGCCATTCTCACCTGAAATAAAGATGCCGCGACCTGTTCGGGCTATTGTTTGCTGTTGTCGAAACGTTTATCGATCGGCCGACGTAAGCAGGCGCTTCATTGACCTTTGCCGCTCGTGCATCGGCGTCAAGTGTGTCCGTGCACCAATCTGCAACACGACGTTCCGTGTTTACGTTAGCGTCCAGCCGATGGTTTGCGCGAAGCAATTTGTCAGCGCGTTGACAAGAGAGACGAGACGATGGGGCTGTGCGAGCGTCTCGTCGGACGCAAAGTTAGGCTGACGGCGTCACGAAGTTGCAACTTTTCCGAACCGACGTTCTTCGGACGTTTTCTTTTTCTGTCGCGCGCGTGCGAAGAAGGTCGCGTCCCAGTTAGAGTAACGTGGAGAGTAACGAGCGCGTTCTCGGGCGAAAAGACTCTCTCGTTAATTTATTCAAAACGTAATCGAGTTTCCGGGAACGAAGTTCGGTGACTTGTTACGCGGGAATAGTTGTGCCGAACGAAGTTTCGAGTCTGGTCCGGAAGATTCGTTCAGAGTTTTTACATTTCTGAAGAACTCGCTAGATAGAGCGCGCCTATTTCTGGGAAGAAATTGTAAAACGCGTACATGGGATTGACGACACATCAGTCCATACTTTTGCTGCGCTACAGTGCATTCGAGTCGATTATAAAAGTGGAAGCTATATGAAACTGTCACGAGTCCCGAAAGAGAGATCGTCGCCAAAATCTCTACAAATCGTTTTTATATGAATCGAAACGGCCAGCCGTGCGACCATTTATTTGACGGTACCCAACAGACTAAAGTCTTGGATTTTTATCGGATTCTGCGGTCTCGCCCGATGATTGCAGTTTTAATCAATGCGTAACGTCCAGTATATGTCAGCGAAACAACTGCATTGCGTGCCAAGCCGGTGTGTAAACGAACGGATGGCGCGGATGGACCCCGATTACGATAATCGCGTTGATTGTTTACAAACTAAACTACGGATGGTAGAAATTAATTCGATTCGAAATCGGAGGTCCTCGCAAATTGCGTGCGAGTAAAAAATACGCGCGATCGTTAATCGAGCGAAATGCCCGGCGCCGTAAAATGAACGATAATGTAATCAGTGTACGAGGATCGAACGAAAAAATACGACCGGCCTGTCGAATACGCGTCGTGTTTTGCGAAGATTGGAAATTCCAGGCGTAAAAGGGCTGATGCTCCAATTATCAATTTATACAATACATTGAGCATGGTAGGTGTGCCGATTTCATTCGTACTTGGAATATTTTCCACGCCACGTTATAGTATCAAGCATTCATTAGTACATTTAAACCGAATTAATGTTCTATTATGACTGTCTCTTTTCTCGTCAAAACGAAATTTCCTCAAAAGGATCGAAATTGCGGGGATAAGTATCATAATTACAGATGAAAAACTGTACCTTGAGCAAAAATCGTATTTCGTATATATGCACGCAAAATGTTAGCTCGTCTGATCTCACCGAGAATATTCCCTTATTCGTCGGCAAGTAATACTCTCATCACGAGAAGTCCGCGATGTAATTTTCCCGCATGATTTATGGCGGCTGTAATGACCGAACGAAGGTCATGATCCCGACGAGATCTTCTGGAATCGATTGGAGTCCGAGGAAAGCCGCGCGCGTATACCCATACTTTCGGATTAAGATAAACCGAAAAACTTAATTTCCCCGTGGGCCCCTAAATTATCAACCGCGCATCGTGCATCTCTCGCGAATTAGTTCAAAGCGAGTCTAAAGATCACTTTGATGCCTCGTTCAAAGGCGAGTTAATCTCGCGAGAATCCATTCAGTGGCGCAATTCTATCCGGTGCGTTGGATCATCATCGTGCGTTACATCTCGAGCGTACGCACAAAAGACGAACCTCGGCTTTAATGTCGTTGTAAATCATAAGCGACGAGACCGAGATAACAGTCTTCCTCGCTTACTCGTTAGCGCACGCGAATGCGCTGCCGAAGAAAACGTGTTCGTGTCGAACAGAAGGACAACGTCTAGGACGACGTCTACTTCATTCTGAGGTGTTTAGCCGTCAGGCGTCAGGTATGTACCTGTATATATTTCGCTACCGCTTACCTGTCCGACCAGTTTTTGTCGGCTAGGTCGGTTCATTGTGAGCGAGAGCGAACTAGCGCCGTGTTACCGTCGCCACTAGCTCGATGCTGACGAGACCGAATTCATCAAGCTCATCGGAGCCCCGATCGAAAAACGTTGAACAAAGTCGTTTGCATTGACCGACGATATCCCGATCGAATCCCCGATAACGGTTAATAGTAAGTTAAGGCAAGGCAAGATCTCAAGGCTGGATATGATCGCCTCTGATTATACCGGACGAAGGCAGAGAGTGGGAAACGAGAGATAATGCGCGACTCGCACGATTTCCGACTTGCGTTGCTTCGTGGCGAACGGACTTTCACTTGTTGCTCTTGACCGATGTCTCTCTTTCGGGAATCGTGGACTGCCGATACATATTATTGTAACTGGAATTTCCAATTTGAAATTACGATATTTCATAATTCGCTCTTCGATATTTTGACATCTCGCGTCTCGCGCATTTCGTTCTTTCTCGCTTCGACGCATTCGAGTTCGTATTGCAATATGAATAAAAAATTCGATGAATTTTTTTACGATTTAATAAAGCGCATTCATGGTACAAGCTCGAGTGAGTTCGACGGCAGCAACGGGAGCAACGTTTGAAGTATCATAAGCAGTTTGAAGTATAATAAGCAGTTTTGCTTAGAATCGTGAAATTGCAGACGGCAAAGATGAAATGTTACGGAATTAATAGCTGTCTTTTCATGCATATTTTCATGTATTGTGTATATGTACATGTCTATGCCTGTACATATCGATGGTAGTTAATAGATGCTCGACAAGTTGATAGTCTTTAGTCGAATATATATACATATATAGAGAATAAGAGAAAGAAAGAGTGATTGAAAGACTCTCGAGAATTCTTTTCCTTCCTCGGTCTTCACTTCGCGTCTCTTGGAAATTCTCTGTTACTCTGGTGACCGAAAAGAATGCGGTAGGTATTACAAAAGACTAACATAAGCGGGCGTTATACTAGTCTTTGGATCGATCGCTATTGTCGCTGAATAGATTCGAAAAGAAATAAGCATGTTTAAGTCGTCGCCTGTTATGTACTATTCAAAGAAAGATTGAGGAGAAAAATATACGTTGAAGAGAAAATGCGAGAATGTCAGTCAAGATTAAAAGATATAAACGGAAAAATATGATAAAAATGTTAAGAGTATCTTACAATTAGCGATTGCCATACACAAGATTAGTACAACAAATTAAAAATTATCTCTCTAAATCAATAATGATATCTGAAATCTTTTATAAGAGGCACGAAAAATATTATTATGTAGTGAAATAATTATATAATATAAATATAAGTATAAATTATATATGTATATATAATATATGTATATATATAATATTATATATAATACATATATTTTATGTATATAATGAATATAGGAAGGATCCTTCTACTTTTTGCAATTCGAGACTTTCGAGGATAAAGATTTTATCATTCTCTGATGATGAAAACGTCTTGACTCTGCACTGTAAAGTGTAACATCGTAAATCATTTAGGAATGAATTTCAAACTTGACGCGCAACTACATTAGAAAATTCTTAAACAGTCTTCGCGTCGCGCGTCATATTTAGAAAAATGGAGTTACGAGAAAGTCTCATTAAGGCGACGATAAGTTTTGCGACATTAATGACGGGAACGTCTTATACATGTAAAGCCATTTAGTCGCAGCACGTAGCGTCTCCGGCAGAGGGAGAAGAATAAAAGGAGAAGAACTGTGCGAAAAACTTAAAGATATTAAGATAAAATCAATAGAGAAGTTAGTTTAGGAAGTGTTCGCGCGGGCAGCTTGAGAAAACTTCGCTCTTAATTAAGGTAATGGTGTCCGAGCACACAAACGCAGCTGATTGCGAAGCCGAGAGATGCTGGGGATGGTGAACAGAGGGGGAGTCGATAGGATGAGGACTATGGGGCGGAGGGAACAGAGAGAATTAAGGGATCTTCTGTTCGTGTCCCTTTCTGCGAGTTCCTGGTACATGGTCGGCTCCGTTAGCTTAGTCACTGCCAACTACCGGGGCAAACATAGGTCTATAGCACAGCGCGGTCGTGCGTTTGTCCGACTGTGGACGCAATTTAGCGTCGTCTAAAGCGGCATCTGCATCTTTGACACCGTGCGTAGATTTAAATGCTAACCCGACGACATAACTGTCGGGTCTTGTGAAATCCCACTTCCGGTAATGCGGTAGGTTGAGCGTGACGCGAAAGACCGTTATACCCCATGCGAATTTTTACGGATGCATGGCAGGTGTAGATACGTATGTATATATGTATGTCTACGTTATCCGGTTATGATTTATCGTACGAGTAAAATGTATACGAGTCAATTAGAGTGCATTCTGAAAATTTATGCCGTATAAACGATTCGCGACACATAGATACCCGTTTCATCTCCCGCTTCCTTGTTTAATATATAGTTACGGTTGTGAACGATCATATTAAATCTTGAATGCAGAGAATATTTTTTTCTATAAATATTTAAAAGTTTCTTAACAGCGAAATATTAACACAAATATTAATAGTAAATTTGAATGCAGTTAAATGCAAAACGATCTCGAGTTCGGAAAACATTTGTAGTGTATATATTTTTTCTAATACATTATACTTCGATCAATATAAACCTCGGTGCATTAAAAGCAGAACAAAGCATAAACCTTCGTACGCGTTGCATGCACGATTAACCGTTGTTATTCACGCCTGATTACCGAAAAACAGTACAATGCCCCTCTCACCGAGCAATTATTTATCGCTTTATGAAGCACTGGCGTTTGCTAAATGCATCGACAATATTATCGTGATGACTTTAATTTTCGTACATACATGTGTATTATCTACATATTATAATAAATTGTTTAAAAAGATAATCAGCAGGATAAGATAATATTTGCATCCCCTGCGTTATACGGAAATATGAAACATGCATCCCATTATTCCATTGCATATAGAGCATTTTTTACCACTACAGTAATTAGACGCAGTTATGCAACGTGGAACCAACTCCAATTTTTTAGATTTCGAGATTTTTGAATCTATATCAGGCACAATTTGCAATAAAAATCTCGAAATAAAAAAAATTGGAGTTGGTTCCACATTGCATAGCTGCGTCCAATTGTTGCTTATGTCTTGACAGATATAACAAGTGCACAGAGAAAATTCTCTCTTAGAATTTATCCTGAAAAACATTGTAATCGTGGGACAATATGGTATGGAAAGAATTTTAAAAATATATTTGATTAATTTTATCATACTTTTGGTAAATTTTACTATTTTAGTAAAATTAATCAAACATATTTTATATTTTATTGTGATAGATATTATTTTTTATTGTGATAAATATTAATCAGAGAAATTCTCATAAAATTCTTTTCATACCATACACAGTTGAAAAATTCGTGTTAAATTTAACAAATATTACATGTCCCAAACGGTCCACAGAAATTTTTGTGTTAATTTAACATAATACGGATATGTTAAATGGTGACACGAATATTGTGTTAATATTTTAACATAAAATAAATGTAAACTTCAAATAAACTTAAAATAAATTTTGTGTAAAATTAACATAGCTTTAATGTAAAAATTAACTTAAAAAATTGTTAATTTTACATTTTATCATCCCCACTTATATTATAAAGTAAAATTAACATTTTTTTCTGTAAATATTAACAGATAAATCTTGTCACTAATAATGCGGAACATATTTATTGTCTAAAATTAAAAATAGATATACATTGTGTTATTTTTACACTTTTTTTCAGTTGTTTTAATAATTTAACATTTGAATTCAATTAACATAACAGCAATATGTTAAATTAACACATGAATGTGTTAAATATTTAACACAAAAATTTTAACGGGGACCATTTTTAACAAGAAAACACAAATTTTCAAACTGTGTATATTGTCCCATAATTACCATGATTTTTTCAGGGTAAATTCTAAGAGAAAATTATATAAATAATTAAAATTATATATATAATAATAATAATACAATAAATGTAATAACATAAAACTCAGGTAAAACTTACGTATAAAATGTTTCCTCTCTCGACGGTCTAGATTTATCTCTTGAAATATTTCGATATAACTTTTTTTTGACGCTGTGCGAAGCTTACTGATCGTTCGCACAAACCTCGATATATTTATAAAGTGCGCAACGATTTATTTTACGCGAGCTTTCCATTAAAACCGATTCCATCTGCGTCGCGCTGAATATCGCGACTGACAAAAACGCTCTTCTCGACACATCGACACGGATTAACGGTCGAGTATCCACTTTACAATGAGTTTATCGGCGCGTGCCAGCTCTCTCTCTCTCTTTCTCTCCTTTTTTCTCTATCTCTCTTCGGAATTACGTTGCAGGACGCGCGATTTCAACAAAACGCCTCGAATTTAAATCTCACTCGTGCGAGTCGCCAATTTTTTGTTTATTGTCTTCCGGTCGCGAGCTTTGATTACGAGACAGCATCGTAACAGCACGTTGGTCGGTGCACGTGTAAAGAGAAACGAGGGAAGAAACGCGTGATATCCGAACTTGCGTGCATCATGTGCAACGGTCCATAACGCGGGTGGCTTGGTCGACAGAATGGCAGGAGAGAGAGAGAGAGAGAGAGAGACAGGAAGCAGCAGCGGGAGGGAAAGGGAAACGGTGACGAGAGCACACGCGGTAACATGTTCGCGCCGGACTACAGTTGGAAAAGGGATCGAGTTGGTTGTTTGGACCGGTATAAGAGATCGTCCATGGAGAGAAGGGATCGTCGTCGGCCGTGGAACAGCACGTCGGCAGGTGGGGTACAGAGGGTAACGGACTGTAGAGAAGAGCGGCGCGGAGAGCACCAAAGAAAGGGACTACAGAGCGAGAGAGAAGGGAAATAGAGAGAGAGAGAGAGAAAGCATATCGTGCGAGTCGTTTAGAGTGCGACGGCGCGAGGGAGGGGAACGAGAAAGAGCGAGAGGGGGGAGACTAGCCGCTCCGCTTGCTCGACGTCGCACGGTGGCGCGCCAGTTTCAGTTCGCCGCTTCGACGAGATAGACGTATGTTAACAGCGGTCGCTCGCTTCCACGTGGAGGCAGAGCACCGAGCTGCTGCCGCCGATGTGTTTTTACTAATTACCGCGCGCGTAGTTTTCGCGTAGTCGAGCGGCGACCTTGAAATTAATTAACTAATATCGCGTCTCGAGTTTTCTTTCCGAAGTGTAACGGTGGACGTGTAGAAGTGGAATTTTTCCGGTGTAAGAATCGCGCCACGCGCGCCTAACTTCAGAGTGCAGTGACACACGATTGCGCGAGCGTTTTCAGTGAGACTCGGGGACTCGGGTACGCGAGTGGAATTGTACCAGGAATTTGGATTACTTGAAACACGATACATCGCGTGGCGGAGAGGACTACTACTACCGGTGTCGTCGCTGCATTGTGCCCGAGAGGACGGATCGCCGTTGTCGAGGATCAGAGCAGAACAAGGTCAGTGTCTGCTTTCTTGAGTCTTTCTGTCTCTCTTCCGCGAAACAAAGGCGCTCGATTCTCGCGTCTCCCCGATCAGCGGTGTGAAATATATTTGCGAAACCAGCGTAAAGCGAGAGGATGAATAGTTGGTATTCATAAATTACAATGTGTATTGAATTACAGATCGTGTAATATGCACGATGAAACCAAGTATTATCGCAACATTTCGGTTTACGCAACCGGTCGGTCAATTTTTTTTTCCGTTACTTTTGATTTCGTTACTCAAAATGGCGTTCTCGAATAATCGACTGAATCTCTTCGATCTTCATCGCGATCTTTTAAGAGAAAAACCGATGAAAAGCGATCGACACAGTGATCGATGAGAATTTCGGTTTTGAAAGCTCGATTATTCACGCGCTGGTATTATGTTCGCAGCATAAAATTGCTTTTAGCGAGCAAAATCGACGATTGTGTTATGTCGCGGAATATTTGATCGTGTTCGACGCTCGCGGTCTCGACGGAGCGAGTTTTCGAAGAAAATCTCGCTGCGGTGGATTTCGGGGAAAAACTCGCTTTGTGTGATTTTTTTATCGCTCTTTCAAGAACTTACCGAGCTAATACAAACACGCAAACCACGTCGTATATTTTTTACCGAATTAATTTTTTTTTCGAGAGAAAAAGCTGTTTTGATAAATTTATTTTCAATGATTTTGAACATTTAGACATACCGATCCGCGAAAGTGCGATAGTTTTTTATATATATATTATTAATATTACTATATATCGCTAAAAGATCAATAAATATAATTTTTGACATTTTGAAATGAATAGCGATTTTCATCCGCACAGTTTGATTTTAATCGCTTTTTCGAGTGAAAACAGAAGAACCAAAACGCCGTTCGTTTTCATCTAAATTGGGTTAGCGCGAGCATGTTGATAAAAGTCCATATATTTTTTTTGTGGTCTATTTTAATACGTAACGTTGTACATCCAAAATTTATTTACATCGTTCGACACAACTTATTCGACTCTCTGCGCTTTTTATGTCGAACCAGATATATACAATAAAAAACCCTGTACTACGTTTAAATTATTACTCGCGAAAATTACTACCTGCATTAATTATACCGATAAATTTCTATATAGTTATATTTATCATTATACAAATAAAAATAGTACACGCAGCATAGGTTTGTTAAAATAAAAATATTGTAGAAATTCTCATGCACATCGTACGTGCAGCTCAACATGTTTACATGTTTAATTTTAACACAAATGAACTAATTTTTTTCGATTACGAAATATTATTATGAAATATTTAACTCGGCAAAAGAAGTTTAAAATAATCGTAGAATAAATTTTTACTTTATTTCCTAAAAGCTTTGCACGCGCAGAACAAAGAACGAGAACACGCAAGCATTGTAAATTTTTTCTCACATAGATTATACATTGTTTACGCATAATGCATGTAATCTATTTATCAACGTACGCGTTAAGCACACACCCAACAATGCGCGACAAATAATTCAAGTGGCCGTAACCATAATATAATACTATCCGGCTTTAATATAGTGTTAACGCACTCTATATCGGACGATCGTCGTCTTTATATTTTATCTTTTTTTTTTACACGGACCCTCGTATCAATTTTGTACGAAGACGTTTTAATTTTTTTTTTTTTGCGGAAACAGCGATTATAGGATATTTCGATATGCCCGATTCGGAGTTACCTTGATTGTGCGTTGCTCACGCCGATGTTTGCGCACACGTATATATGCGTATGTGTGCGTTCATGCGCTCGTGTCTATCTATATGTGTATATCAACAAACCTACGACGATGCCTCGGTCTCATTCGTCGTTGCGCCGTAGGTACATCGAGACTCGGTGATTCGTGGAAAGAGGGGATTCGGAGAAATTGTGCACTGAAGCGAAAATAAAAGACGCGAGAAGCCGTGTCGTCGCTCCTCTTGCTTTTACCGAACGATCTTACAATTTTTCAACGATAACGTATGCATCTTTTCTTTCATAACGACGCTATATTAGCGAGATTTCTTTAACGTATCGGGACAAATAATTGGAGGCTTTTGTTGTCTCTTAGGGCCAATTTCACCAACGTCGGTTAACTTTAATCCTCGGTTAAACTATATCTTTCTGTCCCTTTTCAGATACGTTCTTAAAAAGAGACAAAGATAGAATTTAACTAGTAAAGTTAATCGACGTTGGTGAAATTGGCCCTTATTCTTATTCATTCTTATTCATCATCGTCTTATAATAATAATATACACGGAAAGAGAACAGCATAAATCCAATTTTGTGAAATAATTAATTTAAACGCGTGCTACGTAAATGCATCACCTTGTTCAGTTTTTCATTAAAGTTAATTATGCGTAGATTTTGTCGACGACTTGAATCGCGTCGTCGATTTTTTTTTTAATGACGAAAGCTTTTATTGTATTTTGTCGCGAAGAAACGAGTTTGTTGAGCTCGATGAAAAACCAGTTCTTATTCTATTTCATCCTTGAGAGGCAAAATATTGGGTGGGATTTATCGAAATGTCTACAGATTTTATCACGATAAGCATATACATATGTGTGTTGTAAACCTTCTGATATTGTCCACATTATTTATATTTATCTTAGACAAGATCGTTACGCAGTAAATTCGAAATTATAAAAACTGATATTAGAAAAGTGGATAATATTCGGTTGTATTCTTTCCCCGTTTTAATCTCAGCGTTCATTAAAAAATATTTCGCAATATCGGTAAATAAAATCTGTAATACGTTACAGTCAAGCGATATCGCTTTCCTGCGTGGTGTAAAAAGTGTAGCAGATGCGCGGTAACCGTTGTAGTAACGAAGTAAGCAGTTCGAAGTAAAAGTTTGTGCGACGCTTTTCTAACGCCTTTGCCGAGAGTCGGTTGCTGCTATCGGCTGCTGAACTTCATGGACTTTTTGTACAGCCACAGAGAGAGAATAAAAATGCGTTACTCACACGCTAGTAAAAATAACAGTTACACAGTTCAGACACGGATTGTCTTGAAATCTTCCGCTTGGGAAATTCTAACTAATCGACACACACACACACACGTACATACACGCATATATAATCGACTGTGACAAAATAATAAACTCGAAGAGATACAAAAAAGTATAGACTTGATTTCTCGTTGTCTGCATTTTCTTATAAATGACACAAATAAATAATTGACGTGACATCGCGCGTTTATGCATTATTGAATTAAAGTTTTTTTTGCTTCTTCTAACCGGTAATATCTAGTCAGTTTCGTATAGTTTACTATAACGTATAGCTTATAGTAACTATACAACATCTGGCGTCTCGTTAAAAGTTTAGAAGTACCTGTACTTCGATCGATGCGGCAAAGGAATGCACGCAAAAAAAGGCACCTCCATAAATTTCAGTTTATAATGGATTTATATGCCTTTGAGATATCGTCATAAATGTAATCAACATTGATAGAGGCTTGATTTTTTAAAGATATATCTAGAATAAATATTAACGCCGCGTTATTTAAGCCTGCAATCACTTTGCGAAATAAAATATTCATGCAAAAGATACAAATTAAATGTATGTAATATTCTTAAGATTGTAATATTTTATATCGAAAATATAAATCTCGAAATCGCGAGAGTAACATTAAATTAGTCGAGAAATCATGGCCGGTTTTATGGTCGCTCGTCTGTCAAATGCCGTCCCATATAGCGTGTTATTACCCTTTAATTATAATGACGACGTTTCGGGTGAGACGTTAGCCGGATATCTCTGTTGCATCATCGTCGATATACGACACGCCATTAAACGTCGAACAGACACAGTTTCCGTGAGTGCTTTGACCCGTTCCATTCGAGTTCGCATGTTAACGCTGCTTCGTTAATTACACCTTGTAAGATTACGACGGGGACAGGTGGCTTCGACGATTAGCCATTGTCTGTCCTGGAAAATGCCGGTCGAACGAATACGCTTAAGCATCGTCGATAAGTACTGATTAATGTACTCCATTGCGTAGCGTCGATGGTAACATTTTAGCTGAATGAAAAATTAGCCTATCTGGTCGGAGGAAACTTTTCTCAACGGTTCTCTCGTGGTCGCAACCGGAGAACCTATACTCGAAAAGCTTCCCGATTCGAACATTCCGGTTTCTCGACTATCATCCCATAATGTATTATATTAGGCCTGTCCTAAATATCTACGCGTATTATTGGGGGAATACGAATTTCGAAAAAACAAATGTAAAATATTCATAGATAGAGGTAACTGTAAATTTAATTAAATCAAGTGACACCGAATAGCGACTAAATAAAAAAACATAATTTTTTTAAAATGGAAATAAATGTTCGTCATTATAATCGAATTTTAGAAAAGAAAAGAGGGAGAGGGAGTGTATTAGAGTTCCTTGTAGCTACATTTCGCGCTTGTAACGGATCGTAAACTCGAGGATGGCGATAAATATGTCGGTAAAAGATTGCCCCGAAGAGAGTATAAAGGCACAGCACAACGACGCCTCTCGTTTGACGCGCAGGAGCAGCTGCCGCGTCCTGTTTTCTATCCTGCGGTCAAAAAATGCTGATCCTCGAGAGTGAGGCTAATTTTACGAAGGAAAGGGAACCGCGAACGCGATATTTGCCCCGACAGTCGAGTGCGGAGTTAACGTTGCAACGTTCATTTTTACACCCGAGCCCGAGAATGCCGGGTTTCAACTTGGACACAATTCGGCGCGTATTTATGAGACCAGTCGTATCTCAATCTCAACACGCTGTCACGCGTGGTCGTAAAATAGCGCGATGTATGCGCAAAACATTCCATCGCGTGTGCGCGCATTAACGTGTACAAGTATGTCTATATGACTAGTATACAGTAAATTTATGATAACCGACTGGTTATGATAACCTAGTGGAACTTTGCTCATCGCGGAATCGAAAGCCGCAGAATAGAAAGTTTCGCATAACAAGTTATTCTAACTTTGTTATACTGTTAGTTTGTTAATTATTAGGGAATCCGCATCGTGCTTTGTTTCAAGCTATTCTTATATATATTGCATATGATTTTTAATATTGCATCAATATTCGTCTATGTATAAATAATTTTTAACGTTATCGACATGAATATTTTGATTTCAAGCTATATACGTACATATACATGTGTATATCAAAACCGGATGGTGGATGAGTCGTGCATCACAGATTTAGACTAAACATCGTTTTTCATTCGGTGATTCCATCCATTCGATGAGCGTCACTATACATGAGCAAAGGGGACGCCGCTCTTTCTCTTTTTCTCTTTCTCTTTTTCTCTGTTCATCTTTCACAACGTGACACTTATTCGACTCGCATATCACGGTATATTTGTACACGTTATTCCTATTTCGCTGAATATTTCCAATGGAAAAACAGACAACGTTGATTCAATTACGGTGCAAATCTAACTGGATTTTGTTCGGGGGAAAAAAAACGGCCGATCGCGTTACAACTTACATGAGCTTGTTCGTAAACACAATCCGAAATGTCTCTCTCACTCACGTTCTTATAAGTGTCTGCTACGAGAGTTCGTTGCAATCCGACGCAGACTCGCTACCACTTATGCCGTAAGCAGAGCATGAAAAAGGTGAAGAACGTGTACACGTGCGCTTACCGAAAAAAAGGAAATAAATAGAGTACTCGAGATATATATATGTGCATGCTTCGGCGCTTCACACGTTGAGAAACGTGAGCTGGTGTCGCCATGCGATTTACCCGACCCGACCCGACCCGACCCGGTCTTAAGATTTTCCGGATCGTTCAACATTCTACGAGTGTGGATGCAGAGAACTTTGTGACTCGATCGCAGAAACGCGTCGCGCGAGCGATCGACTTTACTATCTTATCGGTTACGCGACCGTCGATCGATTTTTCCTCACAGATATTTTCCATCTCGAATATAATCATGTATTTTATAGTTGCGCGTATATGCGGCTTTTGTGAGTTTTGAATAATTTTGAATTATTGATTCGATAACGCTAATTGATAATTCAAAGAATTTAGGAGAAAAGATCATATGATTTCAAAAAGCTGAAATAAACGACAGAAATCTGACTTATTACTTAGCTTAATTCGAGTTTTAATTGTTTTCGTACGGTGCGATGAAACAATATTATTGAAAGTATATAACAGTATAACGCCGACTACATTATTATTCGAGTTCTATGCATAATTTTCTATTATAAGTAAAAAGCTAAAACACGAAAATTTTCATTATTTTGAAAAATTCCTTTTTTGTCGAACAAGTTTTACGCGAGATTTAAAATTAGAAAAAAAAACTAGAAAAAAGTTAAAATGTTTACTGGTGATTATTTGTTGACCGTATATAATAGCAATATTGTCGGTATTTGAGATATTCTTGGGAGAAAATCTCTTCCAATAGTATAGGCAGATAATCTCAAACACCTGGCATTGCGAAGGACTTCCCATCAGCAGGTATAAATCCCGCTCTGGGAAGCGAGGCAAACTGCCTGCTTCTTTGTAACAATACATTCGTGATAAATGATCGTACTGTGTTTGCGCTGCTCTCGAAAAATTATTTACCGCCGAAAGTTTCGAGAGCGGAGAAGGGAAAAATTAATTACGCGAACGCGGCTTGACGGGAAATTATTATCTCCGGAATTTTTCTCTTTAAAGAGCTTGGGTCAGGCAGGATGCGATCGGATTATTTATTTTATATTTTTTTCGGCCTTTATATCCTGTATAGCGGCACACAAACGCGGAACGTGTCTTTAAAGAGTTATTATTTAAACTCAAATTTACTGTCGCGTAGCTTCGCTGTCTTCGTTGTGCAATTTGTTACATAATGACTTGCTGTATTTCTTCTTATTCAATGCGCTCGTGGATCGACAACCGCCGAGCCAAAGAATGCACAGCTTTGAAGCTATCTTGACAGTTAATTTCCTGAGTGGCAGGAAAGGAAAAAGAGGTAGGGAGAGAGAACTGTATGTATACGGCAAATAATCGAATACATGCACATACACATCATCGATTGCATGTACTTACGCCGGAATCTATGCGTATTTCAATCACGAAAATACACATGTATATATATATATTTTTCGTATGCTTATTTATGGCGAGACTATAATTGGCAGTACCATCGAATCGATACTATACACATCTCACACCTACACACACGTCAAAATTAACGGGAAATATAATTTTATATTTTTAAACTTATATAAAGCACATATAGCGTTGTTACGGAAATGAGCATAAAATATGTATCGCGTAATATCATAAGGTCCAATCGATATAGTTATTCGATAATAAGGAGAACTCTAACAATACGGTTTTATAAATTCAATATCGTACATATAACGATTCATAATATTATTAACGAACGGTTAATGAATTTATCACGTTGCATCCTTTAGCGAACTCTGTCGTCGCATTCAATCGGTAATGCGACGAATTGTCCGATTCCGATCGCGTTTGCGTGTAAGCGGATTTAGTAGCCTTTTGTCTGACAACGTTAAGAAGATTACGATAAAACAATATGTAGAAGTCAGAACGAGCAGTGGAGAAGCAAAATCTATACGATGGGGGGTTATAGGTAATTTTAAGCGCGATTCCATTAAAATTAATATTCGTATCTGGCATTCAGCGGAGACTACTCATTTGTCGGTCGGTCAATGCACTTTGAAATGAACAGAGGCCAGAGTTTCGCCGAGCGAAAAACTGGGCAGATTTTTGTAGGATATTCGTCCCACGATCAGTATCATTTATTATGCAATTTTGACAACTGCAGCGTAGAATGAAACGGTCGGCGACTCCACTTGGTGTGCGAAAGCTGCGCCAAATGAGAAATAAATTCGCGCGGAAATTGTAGCGTCGAACGAAAAATATTTTTCGTAAGCTCATTTCTCGTATATTTTCTTTTATGCATTTGCACAGCGCGGAGAGGGATTTATTTCTCGCAGCTTACTACATTTTACTATGTTTCATTTTTAAATTAAGAGAAAAATATAATAAAGCAACTCCACGCAAGAGAAAGAGAGAAAGAGGAGAGTATGAGTATATAATTCATAAAACATAGAGATTATTCTATATAGAAACGGACGGAGACTTATCTAAATATAGAGAAGTGAATAAATCGACGATAAGCCTAAAGAATCGCGGCTGGAGAGAAGAGGGTATATATTTTTAACACGCTCCTCAAAACACTGTCGGCGTCATCCTCGTTTATACGTACATTCCCATGTTAAAAGCTTCTGTTCTGTAGAATCATTCCGCCATGTAGTTTCATGTTATGGTAAGATAACGTTGAATGCCATATATACGTTTGAAGAAATCTTGAAAAATCGTTAAAAGAGTATAGAATAGAGAGTCTGTGTAAATTTAATTTTTGAAAAGAATCTTCTTGTTAAAATATTATTAAATTCTCTGTAAGAATGTAGGTATCTTCTTTTTACGAATATATTTATATAACATCCGAAATCGTTAAATGTTTTCTCAATAGTGCGTCAATCATTAAAAAGCTTACAATTTATACATCTATTCTATATTTGAATAATGATATATTATTTAAATAATGATATGATATTTTTTCATAGTACCACACAGTAGAGAACGATTGTGTGTGCGGATATAAGGAAACCGCGTTAGTATACATATTTTATTTTATTATCTACCGCAGAGAGAGAGGATATTTGATCGAAGAATCCCTAATGTGTACCTTGGTGCATATACAAGATTCTCGAGAGTAACTTGAGCCGAACGTGATTACACCGATCCTTGAGGAAAAGTTTTCAACCGGGATATGCAATGGCTCGCGTAGGAATCCTGCGCGATCCTTAGTTAGTAGATTAATAATGTGGAAATAACGCGTGAGGTTAAAATTCTCTCTCGCAGTCTATAACGAAATCGGAACAACGTAAATTGGTCTATCGTAAGCGATTAGGTCAGAGAGAAAGAGAAAAGAAAAAAAAGAGAGGAGGAGAGAAACGCAAAAACGGCGGAGATGGGTGAGAGAACAGGAAGGAGTGGCAGAGAAAGAGAGAGTGGTCCATGCCTGGGCCAATTCAGCGCAGGGCGCAGGCTTCCACGATAATTACGTCATAAAAAAATAATAGCTCGACCGGTTTCGCGTTGTATCCCCGCCGGGCTCGCGAGAGATCGTTTGTACGCGGTAAAGAAGAACGGCTTTCCTCGCGTAGCATCGACCGATCGTCGCCGATCATTTTCTCTGCGCGGATACCGTCAATGTTTCATAATATTTCGATTATTTCATTCGGGTATAAAAGATTTTTTTAAAGAGATTGAATAATAAAAATCTATTGACATAGAATATATTTTTAGCACGATGGTATTAATATAAAAAAATATGAGATATAAAATAATATCTCTCTTTTTCTCTCTCTCTCCACATTTCTCTTAAAATATAAAAGTCTCTACGTCACGTGCGCGTGAGAGAGACATTCTGACTATCTCAATTCGACAATATCTTTCGTGTCCTTTCGCTTGAATATGAAACACATTCTGTTTGAAGAAATTGTATTTTTATAAAAAGTATCTTTTCCAAAGAGGATATAAGGATACAAAGCTTCTCGTCTTTACTCTTCTTAGGCCTTGCACGATCGCTTCCTCCGCTTATGCATTTCGCGACGTCAATGGCGTCGCCGGTGGCCAGCATCGAAGAAACCCACGCGTATTCCACGTGCATACCAAAGCAATACCCAGTGCTCCTCAAACTATTGAATAGGACGAATCGGCGACAGACTTGTTATAAATTTGAAAAAACTCGAAAAGTCTGTGAATCGATAAAAAATTTGCGGTATTCTAACTGCAGTAGATAGAAAGAGAATTGAGATAAAAGCATTATTCAATCGACATTATGTCGATATATCGTAAAGAACTGTTTTAAATAATAATGAATGTTAATGTGCGATAATAAAGATATCGTAAACATGATAAATGAAATATTCCATAAAATTAAGCATCCAATTTTAGAGTGATAAAACCGTGAATGGATGGGCGCGTGTCTTTTCTCTTCTTCGCTCTGATATTTAATTTATAAACTCTAATTGAGAAACTTGACTGGTGTGGCGGACCCCTAGTTTGCGTAGCGTTGAATCTAACCCACGTAATCCTGTTCTCGAACCAACCGGTAGGCGCGTTCGCTCGTAGAATGTGTACGTAACTAGCACCGCAGCCTTAGCCGCGCGACCCGGAGTGACAGGAAATCGCCGGTTTAAATTAGAGACAATAACGTACCGCGAAGAGCCTCGGTTACACGGCTACACGCACTCGGGTGGAGAACGGCACCGGCGGCGGATTACGACGGCGCACAGCTGCAGCCGCGGTAATAAGCCCCCTTGCTAATTTGGTTCCCGACGCGATACAACGCCGAGGTACAGAGCCGAGAGCTCTGTTAATCCTGCGGCCCCTTCCGTCGTTTTTACGCCACTACGCCGTTGTCTTACGTAAACGGTGCGCCGACCCGCGGTTCCGCCGTCCGCGTTCCCTGCAGACGACGTAGCCGAAACATACAAGCCACTCCAGGCCGTGTTTTAATCCGGTAAGGTGGTGTACGAGTAATATAGTGAATTTATTAATTGCGTTATGTATAGGAAGTCGCGACAAGAAGCGGCGGTAGGTAGACGTGGTGGAACGTCTTCGTATCATGCTAATATGTTGCAAATGTCATTAACATATTATGCTAATTTGTGCGGGATGTTGCAGTTACTTCGTCTTCAGTTGCGTTTAGTTTTCCGGTATATTGGGTTGAAAGTGGGAAAGGAAATTTCTCTCATATATTATGAGAATGTAATTTAATCAAATACTGAAATTGTAAAAAAAGATGGGCTTTTTCATATCCCGCAAAGTTACGAGCGGATTAACATATTCATGTTACTTGCGTATAAAAAGAGGAAAAGGTGTGTACTTTATTCCGTTCGCAATATGTATGTCTTACAGTTTATATAAAAATGTGTAAAAATATTTGTATGAATATTTGCATATTGACAATTCATATTCTGGTATGTATAATGAAAAATATCCATGGAAAATCTGCTTTAATCTTATAGTTTTCCCAAGGACATTCGCTTTATTTGTCCGAGGCGCATTTTATTGCTCACGGTGGAATACTATCACTGTAATATATTTCATTGTTTTAACGGGACTACGAATTGGAAATATAAATTTCGAATAATTGTACATGTTGATTCTATAAAATAAAAATATCGTGAGAAAAATGATGTCCAAAAGGGGAAATGTATATACATATATTAAAAAGGACAAAGTAATTAACAAATATAAATTAAAACTCTCGTGAATCTTTTTTGTAGATAAATAAAAAGGAGGAATAAATTTAATTATATACGACAGAGAATAAAGTTTAAAAAATTTTGAAACATACGATATTTCTTTTGAGTAATCTTTTTTATTTTTTTTTTGTTTTGAACCTGAATTATACAACAATTTTGATAGAAGATAAAACAATTTTTGAAACATTGATTTGTTTCAAAATATCCTGCTAAAACAATGAAATCGATCATACTGCGTCGTTGTACAAGAAAATAAAAGTACAATTATATTGGCGCGACGAAATGAAACCGGTCGAGGTCTTTTACGTTGGCATACACAAATATACGAGAGATTACAGATATGCGCAATGTATATATGTAGGTATGCGTGCATGTCGTCAAAGTGTCGCCGACATTGTCTCGAGCAGGCGGATTACGTATCTACTTGAAGAAGTTTCACGTTATTTCTGGAGTACACGTAATTGCCCTCAATGTATGCGAAATCTTTCAACGCTTTACATTTGTTTCGTGAGTGTTGTGTGACACTTTGCGTTTTTTTCAATTCTTTATACGTTTAGTAAGCAGATTGTCTTTAATGTCATTATACTACAAATAATTATTACAACTTTTTTATTTTTTTTAATTTACTTTTTTTGATGACACGAAATTCTTATTGATAATTTCAATTTCTGCAATAATTGAAAAAAATACAAATTCTCCCTATAAACTCATATCAGATACAGAGATCGCGTCGCGATTATGTGTGAGATTGGGATTTGACCGATTTATCCGATAATCCACTGTCAATTAGAAACGTCATGTAACTGTTTCATCCTTTTTGGGTCGATCCACAAATCCGTGATGTGCAATCACGATACAGCTTTCGATTTCGAATTTGACACGAGCTTTACATAATACTGTGGTGAACGCGGTAACGGGAGAAAGATCGCTGGCCGTGAACCATGCTTTTTGGACTTTGGACTCTGCGGGGAAATAAACTTTCTCACCCGGGCGGCGTTTAAATTATTACGTGATCACGAGACTGATGGGAGAAGTTTCTTCCTCGGTGAGATGGTCGTCGGCAGTTTTTATTCCGAGTTAATCCCGACCGCATAAAGTTTACTTCTAGTTTATATAGGATCGGTCGCTTGCACGAGCTCGCGTGCGAAAGCACGAAAACAGAGAGAGAGAGAGCTTCGTTATAGTATTTTCTAAATCGGCTTTAGGGGAGAACGTGACTTTTGAACACGTACTCGCGATCCTGCGATCGAAATTGTATCTTTTAACACTTTCTTCCACTTTGGTTTTGTCTTTTTCAAACGAACGAGCGGAAAAATAGCGTGCAGATAATTTAAATCATTAATATCAGATCGTTGTGAAACAACTTCTTCGATAATCATTACGGGGATCCTCGTATCCGTCGGCAGGATATCCACAGTGGCACCGTAATTGGTTCAAGAGAAAAGAACCATTCACGTTTGGACCGCTCTGCCAATTATTCATGCTCGTGTCTGCCGACCGATACGCATGATTAATGATAAAGGAGTACGCTCGACGGTGGACCACCTCGATTTCTCGCAGGCTCCACGTTCTTACGAGCCTTTGATAGTGGAGGAGCTACTATAAATAAAGAAAGAAAAAAAAAAAAAACGGATCGAAGGTATATATGAACGAGCAGTATATCGCGTTATCGAGAAAGTTATAATGAAAAATAACTTTCGAGATGGAGCGATACAAGTAACGCAGGCAATTCGAATTTCCACACCTTTATCGGACGATGGTTGTTGGAAATGTACTATTATTAAATTATTAAATTATCATATGGAATGTTCGATAATTTAATGTTAAATTATGCAATAGGAAATGGAGGACGATAATGTTCTCTCTATAAGGATAATTTTTTTTTACAAGCACTTTCCGACATTTGAGCGAATTAAAGTCTCTGAAACCAAGAATCCAATATTTATTGTCTAGTGCGAAACATAAATCTGCAAATCAAGATCTATGCATAACGACTCACAACGTTGAGAAATGTTGCGGGATAAAAGGGGCGATGCGCGTCTTATATAACGTCCATCTCTCTCTTTATTATTCGCGTTTACGCGCTCGGAACTTGACCGTCATATCGCAACGCGATACTTGGCGCAGTTTTTATCACTCGCGGCGGTACGGAGCGAAAGAGAGAGAGCAGGCCGCGCGGAAAGCACGCTTATATAGATACTCGCTTTGGCTGCTCGCGATAAAACTGCATGTGCTGCACGAGGCACGAGACTGTATAGCTGCGAGTCATGACAGCACCGACGTGGAATCCGGCGGAGAGCTGGAGATGACCGCGTATGCGCCGACCCAGCTCTCCGACTGTAATCCACCATCATTACCGACATCACAGAGAGCTCGTTAGTCTCATTTATATTCACGTGCCTCCGTTGCAACTTATATCTCGCCAAGAAGAAGGAGGAAGTTAGAACTCGTCTCGTGTGGTCCGCGCCAAGGCAACGTCGTTCTACCTCGCCGCGATAGCTGACGAAGTACTTTTAAATCCCCGTTCGTGCATCCCGTCTTCTCTCCTCTTTCTTGTCGGTCGACAGTTTTTTAAGAAGCTAGTAACCAATTCGTCGAGAGACCGGTAACTCAATTTACGAAAGTCGATCACTCTTATATGGAAACGTTATGAATTTCGATGAGACGCATATATACAAACGACCGGATGCAGCGTATCGATACCGATAAGATTATCGGAATTGGATTCGGATTGGTATGTTACTTTCGAAAGACGATAATCAGGGTGTTACGTCATTAATCATAAGCCGGCAAGATGTATTATCCGATAATCTGTATACGTAAATGACTTTGAATGGCGCCACTGCTCGTAACCCTTCGGACGAAGGCACGTATTGCTACATACGTATAGCTATCACGGTACAGGACGCACAGCAGCCATAATTCAGTGTAAGCGCGTAGGGGCTCATGCACGCGGAAGTTTGATTATTCCGCATTCTCTGTCGTTCGTAGTTCCCCCCCTTTGTATTCCACCCCTCGAATTTCCCCGAGGTTTGACGCAACTGTAATTGGTCGAATGCGCTGGAAAGTCGATTATCTCGACGAATGTTTCGATGCCGTTCGTGATGAGAATCGGCAAATTGGTAAAATTTTATCTCCGACTCGTGAGCAGCAGATTATCGCAATAATTATCGAAGCGCTATCTCGGAATGCGAGCGAAAATACGAGAAATGGTGACTAAGAATTCTGCACCTTAAATGATTACCAAGTAGCGCGTATATATATGTATGTATATGCGTGAAAATATCTCGTCATTTTTTATCTTGGATATATACATGCTTATTTCTTCTAAAATAAAATTTGTATATCTCTTTCACATAAGGCGTAAACGATCGAAGTGAACGTAACAAAACGGCTCGTAGAGGCGGCTCACATTTTTCTCGGCGTCGTTCGTCATTGTCGCAAGCTGCGGAGACTGTATCGCGTCCCCTGAGATAGTCTCCGGGAGAGTAGCGCGGAATTACTCTTCGACTTTGCCCGAGAACGCGGGACTTTTCTGCACTACCCTTTTATCGTCGTCTCTCTCTTTCTCTCTTTCTCTCTTTCTCTCTTGGTGCGTCGGACCTCGCGAAAGTCCTCGTTTATTACCTACCCACCCTTATTGGAACGACTGCTATCCCGCAGGGGTGCGCGGACCCCATCGGATGACTCATCTCGCGTAAGTTCTATTACCGGGGGCGGCGGTAAAGACGCTCCCTAACGGCAGCGTGTCGTGGTGCATCTCTCTCTCGGCTCCCCGATATACGCAGTGAAACGGAATTACGACGGATCGTCGATGGGAGTCTCGCTTTTCCCGCTCCCCCTTTTTCCGCGCGTCGGCTGTTTAGTTTTCGTATCCGTCAGTCGCGAAGTTACATAACGTCTCTTGTACAAAAGACAAAGGCGAAATTCGTTATCGCGTATTAGGCGACGAAACAGGAGGCTGTGCAACGTGACGGTTAACTGTGAGCAGCCTGGCAACATGATTCCGGTGTTCGGTGTACGGTTTCCGGTTTATATACCTCGCGGTTACCGAGTCTCGCTCGTGCCCGCAAGCCCCGCCCTTCCTCGCCTTCTGTCCTATGTCGAGCCTATTTTGCTGTCCAGCTTTGTTGCGCGAAATGACAAAGGCATTTTGTTCGACGAACGTGTATACCCTCCTCCTACTTCTCTCGCGCGTCAAGTTTATTATAATGTTCTGTACGTATGTGCCACCGTCTGACACCCTCGCTCTTTGACTATCCGCTATTTTTGAATGGCGGTGACAGATGCGTTTTCTGCTCGACCAACAAACAACGAACATCCGAACCCCACCGGCTCCATCGTTCAGATACGTGTTTACCAAGTTAATATCGCTATTTTCGCTGTTAGAGCGAAATTGGATTTTCATTGTGCAAAACTTCCCCTGATAATGTTTACGTCATAATGTCGATTACATTTCAAAATGCGATGTATCGAGAAGTAAAATGAAGGCATAACATTGATGGAACCAAGTTAACATTAATCATTTATTTGTGTGTTATATAAAAATTTTCATTAATCAAATTCTTTTTCTTTTTCTATTTGCGTTAGCACTAGAAATATGGTCCGCGCGGGCAAGTAATCTATATGAGTTTTTTTTTACGATACGAAAATTGCCGCATCTGTTCGATACATGAAAGATAGTCTCGGCTAATTTCTCACGAATATCCGATACAATCTGCAGCATTTCCGGCAGTTTTGGCTGCGCGCCAGTGAGAACGTCGGAAACGTGGTTAATTAATTGCCTTCGACATGCCAGAATTTCACGATGAGACGCCGCTGTTCTCGATTCTCCGACGAAAACTACGATCGATTTCTAACGTGCTTACAAAGGATCGTTTGCAAGTCTTCAACGGGATGAAGTCGCGGCGGAACCTGATTGGCGCGTGCTATAAAATTAACCAAGTTTGATGTGCTCGATTGCTAGTAACGAATTATTCGTTCGTGTATAATTGATGTTCCGTGAACGCGAAATCGAATCCATCGATGAGAAAATTGGCGCGTAAATTGATAAATGTTTGGAACCGCGGCGTGCACGCGCAAGTAATAAGACATTTATCATCGTTTAGTCTATAACCAGCCTTCTTTGCCATGCGCCATCTTAGCTGTACGTATTACATTACGACGTGTGGTTCATTTTGCCAGACGCGACGAGCATTTCTACGAAGGATTATCTTATCGTATAACCACTCGTATCGAGTCACTTGCATCTATAGGCTCGGCGGGTCTTGATCCGTCACCGGAGACGCTCTCTATATTTATCACGACAAGTGATAGCGGAGGCGCCATATCGATAGCGAGGATCACGATTACCTGGTGTTTAAGCCGTTTAATTCCGATCTCTTCGTACAATATTTTTATCAGACGCGTGTTGAAAATCTAAATATGTATATAGATACTGTACTTTACTTCTATTTTTCTAACTTAAAATAAGACATTAAATTTGAAAACTTAATATTACGTTGTAATACACACACAAATATTAAAGAACACGATGGAGTTTAGAGATATGACGTGCGAAATATTTCTACAACGATAGAGATCTACCTCATTTCGGGGAAGCCTACTTTTGCACGCGCCTACGAATCTCTAACAAGATTTCATTCTTTCTTCTTCGGGATCGCCGTGCATAAATATTTTGCATGCCAACGCTATGCGTGGGCCGCCCATTCGAACCTTAGATTTTAATCTGGCTTTGTTTCACACCGACAAGGTCGCCGCTCGTAGTGCGACCTCGATTCACAACCGACTTGTGAATTTTATTTTTAGGTCGAACGTGCCTCTCGTCGCCTTCACCTTCGTGGGCGGGGGCAGGGAAAACTGTGGGTTCAAGATCCTATGATAAACTTGTAATAAACTTTATTACGCTCTTTGGTTTCTTATGCCGTGGGGCAATTTCGCTTTAACTCCCAGCCATAAGCCGGTCAAGCTTTGCAAATAGTTCCGCGTGCACCTCCGGCAATGCATTCTCAATTTATTCGTCGATGTCACGAATCGAATTGACTGGCTGACTACTCCGAAAGTCGGATTATTATCGGTTTCATCCCCGCGATACATCCGAGGGGTGTCTCACTGTCGCAATACATGTACATTTTTTCTGGAATTACGCATTACTTCGCATTAATTTACAATAAATACCCATAAAATAATAATAACCCAGACAAGATTAAAACGTCTTAAAAAGTAAAAATGATGGTATGACGTGTTTTTAATATATATTTTACTAAATATTATAATTTGAAATCATTAATATTTGATATTTTATTTGTTCAGATCTAATCTAATTTTATTTGTATTTTGTGTGTGTTTAAGTTTATATAAAAGAAATTTTTATTAATGATTTTAAATTGATTGTTAAAAATTTCTGAATTTTTTAATCACAAAGTTTAAAACAAGACATTTTTTAAACTTATAATTGGGAACACGTAACTTTTTGTTATATATGTATTATAACATAATATTTTAATTTAAGTGTTCCAACTAAATATTTGCAATATTAATTTTTAAAAAATATTAATTAAAAATTTTTTTGCATAATACATTGGTACTATATGATTTACAATAATAGATTTATTTTTCTTAACATTTCTTTTTATAATCATTCTAATTACATTTTTCATTTTCACAAAATTAAACAGTACTAATATTTAAATATTGTATTTTATTTTAAAAAAAGAATTAACATAATTACACGCATTCCGTCGCATTGCTTAGAATAATACGACGCATTACATGGAATTACTAAGAAATTCGCGGTAATTCGCAATACATGTACAAATTTTTGATGAGTGAGACACCCCTCGGATATACATTCGAACGGGTACTCGCGTAAGATGTTATTAATGCGAAACTGTGTTATTCGAGCCACCGGTACTACAACTTCCTCAGGAAGCGAATCGCGCACGATGAGCAATAAGAAGCATCGGTGCTGAAACGATGCTAATTATTTCGGCAGGAAGCGCAGCCTCACGATACAGTCGTTTCGCGTAACGGTATCTCCCAATCTCGTCGTTACACTCCGTAATTACTGTCGGCTAACTATTATTATATAATTCGGCCGATGTTAAAATGGAAATGGCACAGCCAATAACTGTATTATATTATCGGTATGCCCGCTGACCTATATCGCGTGATCGCACGTTTTCACGGTTCAATTGTATTGCGGGGAGCCGCATCACTTCGTCGAGCTATTCCGTGGATATTGCGGACGTGTCTGAATGAACTTTTTAATCGCCGGCTCATTGAAGCAGCGATCGAGCAATCAGGTTTAAGACGGATTTGCGTAATCTGGGGGAAACGTAAGAGAATGTTTATTCGCGGTCGTCTTTACAAATCCGATCCTATAGAATACAGTGCTAAGTCGCTCTTACATCCGGCGTTGACGATCCGACGCGACGAAAGAAGCTGTATAACTGCCGTCTCTCCGAGGAACAAAGTTATCTCGTTTCGCTGCAAATTGCCCGGATGTGGAAGGTGCGAGGAGCTTTCGTCCTAAAGATATAGAACAAGCCGGCTTGCTCGAGTGTGCGATGCCGGCGGACACCATCGAGTTACCGCGAATACACTAATCTCAGTTCCGCGTTAAGGGAGGGGGGGTTGAGAGGGGGATTATACGGGTCTCCCAATTTTCGGAGCCTTGAGGCTTATGTATACCGTCTAGTACCCTCGTACTTTTAACCTGCTTATTACCAACTTTTGGACGCGTCGCCCGAAGTGGGACCTCCGCAATTTCTGTAGGACCGTAAATGTACGGCCGAAATTTTCTCCGGTAATTACACATGAATCCGGTGAAATGAGTATAATCTCCAAACACACGGCACAGATAACGGTATACTGCTATCTCAGGAAATCTTTTTGCCAATATTCTACTTTTTACTGCGGTATATATTTTTTATATGTACTTGGTATCTCTAACTTTTCATATTAAAAAACTTTTTATTAACATATATATCTTGCTGAAAAAACTTTCAGGAGGAGAAATATATGTCTATCATCCATTTTATAAAAATTATTAATATATACACATACATTATATGTATATATCCATATATGTAATATTTCTACGCTTAAAATCTACTTAAAATGAATTAATTTAAAGTAATTAATTAGATAACATTTTATGTAGCGTGAAAATGCAATTGTGCGGAAGGATTTTTTTTTAAAAGATTTATAGATCAAATTCCCATCAGCTAGATATTATAGTACATTTATCTATTTCTTTCATTTATATACTTATCATGGAAAATTTACGTATTTGCGGTGTATCTACTGGCGTGTTTGCAAGAGGAAATGCGTGCTGGTTGAATGGCAATTAATATGAACACGTGACCGCAACATAGTCAGTTCGATAGACTCTAAACCGAGAAATAGATCTATTGCAACGGTATATCTCTCTCTCCATGTAGATACTATGGTATACGATTCTGGTAAATGTGTCTTTCCACCGCGGTTCATTATTCGAATGTTTGTTCCATCTAATATTTGAATGAAATCGGCATGCCACACTTGATTCTGCGCATTCCATTAATACAAGCTTTGTGTGTTCTTAATCAAGCACGAAATGCAAATCAGCACAATTTAGATTGAACGAGTGCATAAGTGTGTTATGCAATTATGTTTAATTCATTATATACTTTTTATCACCGACGATTTAATTGTTACGCTCAATTTTCGAACGTTCGAGTTCCTCTCTATGATTTGATATCGGCGAAATCAATTGCAAATAGAACGTTTCTCCGGGAGTCTTGGGAAATCGGCGGATCTCGATTAATCCGAATCGTCAAAGATCATCAAAGTCGTCAGTCCGCGTCTAACTCTCGGCTCGTATAACTTGGAGTGCATTCGCCGGACGGACTTGCTTTCACACGTAATGACCAAGTCCGAGCGTGGCCATTTGCTTTATAGCCCTCTAGGTACATACTCGAGAGCTCTTGTAGGCACTTGGTCGAAGTCTCCGCAAATATGATTTCATGGTCTAAAGTCGCTCCGCAAACGACCACTTCATCAAGAAATTACGCGTGGGTAGTTTCTCCTGCAGTTGCTGACTGACGCGGCAAACTGAGAGATATGAAAGGACAAATCGTGCGAATCTGCGACAATCTTGCGATCAGTTTATCGCAACACAATTATTCCACACGAACGTTTCCGTCGTGAAACACGTGCTGCTTTAGATTAAAATTACATATGTGTACATATACGCACACATGCACTTTGAAATATACATTTGAGCTTTTAGGCGAGATAAATCAGTGAAAATAAAAAAAGTTGTTGATTTATGATTCGTATAAAATTGCCCAAGGATAGCGGGGCGGGATGACGTTAAAAAAATAAATAAATAAAAACTTTTAGAGAGAGCCTCGAGCTAAAAACCTCGTATATTCAACGCTACAAGTTGGTCTGGTGTATGTTCAAAAAAGCTCTTGCAGCACGTCAGGGAAGAATTGTTAGCTGGCCAGACGCCGATTTAATGTCTGCTTGAACTACTACGGCCTCATTAAGGCTTACATATACTGCGTATTCTCCGTCTCTAGGATAAGAAAACGGAAGAGGGAGACAACGAAATCGCTTCTTGTAAAAGCACGCGTACTGTCGCTCGTTTGTGAGAGCAGGAAACAGAGATAGTAATCACCAACGTCGTTTTCTCTGATACTCTTCCTTAACGACGAAAAACACTAAGCGTAAAGATTCACTTTAGTCCGTGCATCCGTTATACAATGTCAATTTATATTTATCAGATTCTCGTATTTTTCCAACGGGCTTCCCATTCTCTTTCTAAAGATCTATTTCTAAAGAATAGAACAAATAATTTGTGCAAATATAACGTTGCGAATTCTATTTATGTGCGAGATTTGCATGCAGTAACCGCGTCAGTAAAACAGCGTTTGTTTACTTTCGCATAGATGATGCTTTTCGTTCGGAGCGCTCATTTACTTAATTAGCCACTTCCGGACTTGTTTGATTTTCCATTCTATTGTATTTGATATGTAGCATGCTATTAATAATTTCGTGCTAAACGAGCAGAATATTACCGGCAACTGCGGGGTTTCGACCTATATTTTAATGCATATATTAATTGAGGCGGCTGGACTTGCAACACGCGTATTATTTACATAATGTTAATTTTGCATGCGATACCGGTTTCGCGCATATTATAACAGCATTTTCGCTGATACAGTTTAAACCATTATTATTACCCGATATATATACATATATCGACACTCCGTTCCGTGTATAAAACCTGCCGTATGTTCGTGTTGGAATGGAATTTTCGCGTTGACGCTTCCTCGTTGCTAATTCCTTATCTGGAATGAACGCTACTGCGTTTACGTGGCGGAGATTTAGTAACGTCGCGGCGAACGGCGCCGCATTGCTCGCTGTGACGAATGAGGCGTATTACGCGCTAGACATAGGATTTGCATTGCAAAAGCGACGCGTATTCGTGCGAGGCACGATCAGTGACTATCTCGAAGCGCCGTAAGTCGTCGGGGCATTTCTGTGTTCTCGCGTGATGTTTCTCGCCGTCTATTTACGTGCCGGTAAATAATTGCGGAGCACCGGACGGGCTTACAATAGGACCGTAACAGCTGCCACGTCGCTTTCTTTCCTTCCTCTCCTCCACGCGCTCGTGCTTTTCCCTCTGTCGCGCAGTTTCATCTTTATATGGTCTTTAATCCGGTTATTAATGCTCAAAAAATCCCTCGCGGTTCGAATTAAGTTCCGCAAATAAGCTGATATTAAGCAGCTTTGTCCTGATTTTAATCTTAATAGCGTAGTCTCTAATAATAACAATTAATTTACATATATTACATAGGTATATTTTCCGTGAATTTCATACAAATTGTAAACATTGAATTTGCCAATTATTATCATAAACTGCTTCGATTGTTTAAACAGAGGATTATCGTATCGAATATCTATCTTGACATAAATCCGCAAAGGATTAAAAGGTATGAAGCCATTATTTATCTAAAACTGATTTTCCGAATTAATAACTTAATGTCGTTTTTATAACTTTTTAATAGAAAATTTCTCACCTATTTTTTAAACAAATTTTGATAATGCTTATAAATTAATGAAGAAATAGATGATGAAGAAATATATGTCGAATATTCAATTATGACAAATGTAAAAAAAAAAGCAATTTCTAGTTGACAATCTCTGTCTAGCTGCTCTTACTGCGGAGTATGTATTATCATACAAAGCTCGTGCCATAACAGACAGACTTTCATTCTTATGACTTGCTTGTTTCATCTCCGCGAAAATTCAAGAAAGCTCGGACAATCTCAAATTGTAAAAGCTACATGCACTACTTTGCCGGAGTTCAAAGAAAAAGAACATAACATAACAGTTCTTTGAAATATTTATGTTAGACTATATAAAAATGAGAAGACGCGATGATCGATTTTTTGCTATTATATTACATATGTACATACATGTGGATTATAGAGTAAGAGAAGCGTGCACTTTGCTTTACCGCAATCGTTCAATGAAAATAAGCCGATAATTTCCATCTTTCTGAAATGCAATTTTTGTGACGAGAGAGATGGTTTACTTGTATAAGAATGTATGTAAACGACAATAATGCTACATTTACAATAGTTTAGCAAAGCCTTTCAGTATAATCATGTCGCTAAGGTTGATTAAGTTACCAATAATCCTGTGTTTATCGATCCAAGGAATTATCGAATCACCGCAGGTGCAAACATCTCGACTTACGGTAATTAATCATGCAATGTCTGATCTAATTATGGCGTATCTCTCTGCATCGTCGATGACACGAGATTCTATTGCCTTTGATATCCAATGATACTAATTTCGTCATCCATCTCTGTCTCTTCTCTCCCTCCCTCCCTTTTTTTCTCTTTCGCTATATTCAAAATTCTCGATACAATACAAGACTATATAAAACTATATTTCGAAATTCCGAAATTGCTTATATAAAATTTGTAATCTTAATATATTTCTATATATCATAATAAATATTAATTAATATCTTACTAATTATATTATATGTTTTATGATTTCGGGTTCAATGATGGTTGCATTAAAAATATTAAAAATGCACATAATAGTATTTCTGTTCTATACATAATATGCGTCTTTATCTCTAACTTCTTTACCCTTAAGATAGACTTAGGTCGAATTATGTACGAACATAATATGTAAATTAAGCTATCGCATACACACAATTGTAGATAATAGATTATCTATAATACCTATAATGCAAACGCTTACAGGTCATGACATCTTTGTTAGAACCTCATTATTCTCGCGACATATAATCCTCAGGAGGCATAAAACGACGATTAATTATCGCACCAATTATCTAACCGATTTCTAGTTCTGTGTGTTCGCCCGCGTGAAAGATACAGAATCGCTACGCTTTGATAGTAGTGTTAATTAAACAGGAGAAGGTCGCGTGAATTCGCGCACAATGGGCGATTTTACCGCGAATTCCCATAGAAACCTCGCGGCTGGTGGCGTCGATCGGTCGGCATTAACAATGCTCGGTGGCCCCTACGTGCATATATTGGTTTGCTGCAAACTGTGTGTTTCGTATATGGACGCGGGTCCGCAGCGGCTGAATAGGCGACGGGCAGATTGATAGCTGCTTGTTTGTCAGTAATGCATCGTGTTACTCAAAATTTACACGAAACGCGATCGGAGCGGTTTAACCATACATTTGCTTCGGTCAGTTGGGACCGGTGACGTGATTTTCCGTGTCGCAACAACACACTCGCAGATATGATTTCAACGAGTGTGGTAAATAATTTTTTCGCTCGCCCTCTTTCTTCTTTCTTCTTTCTTAGCGCGTCTGCGAAACATAAAGAGAGTGAAACCGCGGCGAATTCTCGGTTACGGTTCGGTCGATTATCGCGATTCGATATGTAACGACGGTTCTGTTGCCGCTGCCACTGCTGCTGCTGTTGCTGCAGCAACAGCGAAACCGCGCATCCGGGCATCAGCGGCGCGCGAGCTCGACTTAAAGAGGAAACGTAAATCGCCATTACGTGGCCGGCATGCGATCCGTTCTGCATCCGCGGCGTCAGGTACCGAGAGTTCTGGGCTTATACACGTATATGCGCCCATTATGCGAACGTATCTAACCGTGCGCCTGAGCAAAGTGGATATTCCATGGTTTATGCGAGCAGGTGGAACGTGCGCTCTCGCCCGCGCAGCCGCCGTACCATCTTCGGTACTCTCTCTCTCTCCTCTCTCGGTATCTGTTCGGTAGGTAGATAGCTGGCCGGCCAGGTACGACACGGCGTGACCCGAGTCGTGTATTACGTATGTGATGTCAGTGGATGCAGCATTCTGGTATCCTTCTTCGTGCCCAACCCCCGTGTAATGTGTGCATGCCCGTTCGGGGGCACGGGAAAGGGAGGGGCAGGTGGGAAGCCACCGATATAATAGAGTCCGACGTGAACGGATCTCCAGGGGTTCTCTGACCTTCCCCTTCGTGGGGCCACGTAACGCTCTTGGCACAACCGTGTTATTCGGTTTAGACCGTACACTGACTGGCTGCATCCTTCTCTTCTCGTACTCTCGACCTCGTGTCTGAGAGGATTACGGCGCCGCAGCGCGGTACCCGCGCACGATTTTGTTCAACAAAACCGGTTGTTTCGTTCTTCATCGTAGTTACACTTGGCGTTCGTTAACGTTGTGCAAAAAGGTGTGGCAACGACGACGGCCGCCGTTGCCTCCTCCCGTCTCTCGCCCGTGCATCGCAATTACAGTCCGACGATCACCGCACATTTACATCGCGTCGCTATCGCGGCAACTTTGTCCAAACACAAATTATTCATTGTCATTGCAGCAGGAAGCAACTCTCGGGCGGAATTCGAAATTACATGTTAAATCAGGAAGAAGCATTCTGGCAGATAATATGCAAATATGTTCCCTCTGCATCAATACGCGAATAATTTAATGCCGACTGATTTCATCGGTTCTGATCGGCTTTCTATGTGTGGCTATCGATTCTACTGTTGCTGTAACCGATGATTATGTGCTTTCGCGCGCGGACAAAATAGTTTATTAATATAATAATTTCAAGAAATTATATTCTCTTGTGCCATCTAATTGTCGCTCGCGATTTTCAATCGTACTCGCTGATGCAGATACGAGAAACTAGATGCTCCAACAGCAACTTTTCGCACGAAATTCAATCAGAATGCCGGCTATTGTTTCCGATGTTTACGACCTTACCGTTCTCGCGCGTCTAAATCAAACTGCATGATTGTACTAGCCCCGCGACGCGCGATACGGCATGGCCTTTGCTACACACAGATCCCTTCGACGGAGAAACTCGCGCTTAATCAAGTCGCATGTAATGCGCGGACTCTCGGGCGAACACGAGTGGTGCCGCTTTAACTAGGCATGAACCTTGGGCTTACCCTTGAGATTGTAATTCTATCTCGTCACGGATCGGTTGCCCCATATGTCACCTTAGCCCTCTCGTGTCACCATTGTGCCTACTTCCACCACCCTGCCCTCCATCTAACATACGAGATCTTAACAATGCGAATCACGGTTCGGTATTTGTGCAGAAGGAAAACGATTCAATCAATATATATGTCCGGAGATAAAAAAAAAAACGAATAGAATGGTCGCAGTAAAACGTTTTATATACGCGCTGCAATCATTGACGGAGAGGACTCTAATTGCGAAATAAAAGTACACGGAAAAAACAGTATGGTAGGTTCACACATAAATCTGATTGTGCCAACCAGATTTACTATTAAATCTATTCAGATTTACTATATATTCTTTACTTTATTAAATCTGGTTGGCACGATCAGATTTATGTGTGAACCTACCATACTGTTGTTTTTTCCGTGTATTATTCTTTTTGATGACTATTAGAGAATTTTCTGCTTTTTTATCGAGGGGATTGTCGCGAGTATCATATTTATTATTCCGAGCAATGAGAGGTATGTTTTCTGCATCCTTTTAATATTGCGCTCGCAATTGCGCGAACAAAGGCGCTTTACAGGTCCGCGTGGAATGGTACGGGGTCGGGTTGCTCTTCAGTTCCTTGTAACGCGGCTTATACACACTGGATGCAGGTACGTGTGTGAATGCGCGTGTAGACAGTATATAGCCTTGCCTATATGGCGCACCGCTGCTGTTGCCGGTAATTCTGACGATATCGTGCCGTACCTTCGCATTCGCGATGCAGTATTACGAGGGTTAGACTAATACGGCATTCCAACGATATCTCTCAGCTGCGAAAGGGTAGAATTGAAATAGAAATCCCGGAACTTGTAATCACATCGACGCCTATACGTTTCGCGAGTGGGCAATGTACAATATATTGGAAATCGATAGCCGATGTATATGTATTTTTTTATCTCGCGGCCCTCTTCCACACAATCTTCTCGCGAGTTCATGAACGCGGAAATCATGAACGCCGTAATCGTAAGTCGCGAGACCAAGAACTTGTAACTCGATTCAAATCGAGTTAGTTACGAATATGTATTCGTTTTATGAGAGACCAGAAGACTCTGAAAAAATTTTCAAAGCAAGCATCGAAACATGGCGATAAAAGCGTTGGGGTTAAAAGAAATTACTGCTTTTTCATCACCACCGAGCATCATTGCGTGATGCGGAGGCTCTGAAAATTTGCAAAACTATCTCCGCGCGCTCTTTGTGATCCTGTTCGCTTCGTCGATCGGCGTAGCTTCACTCTCGTCCGGGATCAGGCCGTCACGCTCGATGGAGCGAAGAAATGCACGCGCCCCATTGATTTATTTATCGTCGAGCGCGCGACACTGACGCGCGCGAGCGGCTCATTCGGAGAATTTTAATTGCTTAGATAAAACCGCCGTAAAGTAGAGCGCATAGAAAGAGAAATAGACACATACACATATAAAAGACAAAGCATTAATACACGCTGGCAGTGCACGCGACGTCACTGCATTCGTCTTCCGGGCTTGTATCGTGACAGCGGAGGGCTGCACACTCCACCTCGCCGTTCTGAAATCATAAAACCTTATTACACGACGGATTCTGCACGCGCGTCCCTTTGTCGCGTTGAGCACGAGCGTATCGCGCTCTGGTTAACGAGCTCTATGAGGGTTAATGTGACTCGGCGGACATTTCGGAAAGAACGGCAGTTTCGCATTCATGCATGCATTTTTTTCCTATGCGTATTCTTCCGCGCGCGCGAGAGAGAACGAGACACGACGAATGCACATGGTATGATGCGAAATTAATGATGCCGCGCAATTGGGCGTGATTAATCGCGAAATTATAATGGCCACGGTAATTAATATTGCGAGTCTCGTATGTGATAATCGATCGCTTCAAGTTACGAAATTGCGACTGAAATGAATAGCGCGCTGACATGACAATCGGATTTATTTTGGGTGTGTGAAGTTGGCACCCCTATGTTACGATATCATAGTTCTGTTAAGAGTTCTGAATTATTTAGAAGCTAAGGAAGAGTTCTTGATAGTTTTTATAAATAGTTCCGGTCATTATGATAATGAAAATTGACTTTGAAAAATGGGGGTGCCAACTTCACGATTTTTTTACACATCGAGTTCCAATAGTTCTGAGCTTAATTTTAAAACTCTTTTGAGTAGATCTATAGTTCCTGATACTTTTTTTAAAGAGTTCTGCAGTTTTTAGATAAAAAAAAAATACTTAAAAAAAAATATTAAAAATTGTAGAAAATTTAATTTTAAGATACGATAGTTCTGGGATATTTCTATTATTATTTTATTGATTTCGAAGAGTTTCTCTGCAATTAAAAATAATTTATATCCAAAAATGAAAAAATTCTACACTTTAAACGAAATTTCAAAAACCAGTTAAAAATAACACGTATCTTCTTACTCCGTCACCCGATTGCATTGACTCATAAGACTTTTCGTCAACACTCGTCGAGAACTGTCCAGAACTCCAGTCAGAACTAATCGGAACTCTGAAAAAATTTTTGATCTCGAAACAGAAAATTTGTTATTTTTAACTGGTTTTTGAAATTTCGTTTAAAGTGTAGAATTTTTTCATTTTTCGATATAAATTATTTTTAATTGCAGAGAACTCTTCGAAATCAATAAAATAATAATAGAAATATCCCAGAACTATCGTATCTTAAAATTAAATTTTCTACAATTTTTAATATTTTTTTTAAGTATTTTTTTTTTATCTAAAAACTGCAGAACTCTTTAAAAAAAGTATCAGGAACTATAGATCTACTCAAAAGAGTTTTAAAATTAAGCTCAGAACTATTGGAACTCGATGTGTAAAAAAATCGTGAAGTTGGCACCCCCATTTTTCAAAGTCAATTTTCATTATCATAATGACCGGAACTATTTATAAAAACTATCAAGAACTCTTCCTTAGCTTCTAAATAATTCAGAACTCTTAACAGAACTATGATATCGTAACATAGGGGTGCCAACTTCACACACCCCTGATAATCAGGCTTGGAGGATTAATAGATATTGATAGAACTAAAAAAAACGTGGAAACCGCATGGCTCTATCTATTATAGTTTCCGAAATATCGATTTATTTCACTTTTTCCACTTTTACGTCGCGTCGGGACATAGAAATTTCTCGTATGGCCCGACGTAAAAGTGGGAAAAGTGAAAAAAATCGATATCTCGGAAACTATAATATATAGAGCCATGTGGTTTTCACGTTTTTTTTTGTCTTATGCAGTATGATTCAGAACTTTAACGTCTTTCACCAGAACTTGATATTTTACAAATATCTTCGATATTGAAAGTATGTTTTTTTATCTCTATAAAAATTGCAAAACTCTTACAAAAAATAATCAGGAACAATGTAACTAGTAAACAATTTAAATTACTCACCTCACGGTTGCTCCTTTGTTGCCCGATGCCTCCCCGGGCCTCCACCTCGTAGAAGTTTCGAAACACTTGCACTCGCGTTACTTTTTTTCGTTGGCGACGCGCGGCGACGCCCGGGTTTTAGCTATCACAATCTTCGACGCATTTTGGTAAAACGCCAGACTCGCGAGAGCTTATTCGCGCGCGAATAAAACCGAAGCTCCATTTTCGCGTCGCCGCTTTTCCCAAGATCCACTTTTCGCAGGGGCTTATCGAACGAAGATGATCAAGAGAGCGACTTCGCCGCGACGCACTCAAGTCGCCGAAGGATACAGCGAGATTCACGACCGAGGAGATCAATCTCGCGTTTGCGATCGCGATTACGATGTTGGTACGCGCGACGCGATCGGATTTATACGATAATTAACCGCCAAAGACGCTAATTAATACACCTGTCCTTTCGCAGACCGACAAGAAACGTGCGACCGTTCAACACAAACAACCGTAAAACAGCATTGGAGCTAGACTGGCACTGCCAGGTTCGGAACGCGCAACGAAGTCTCGCCAGCGTAGTGGTGGGGGGTGGGGGTATGTAGTCGCGATGTGATTCGCCGAGCTCCCACGCGCGACCTCTACATACCCCCACCACTACGCGTGGCGCGCGTGTCGCTGTCGCTGCGCGTTCCGAACCTGGCATTGCCAGTCTAGCTCCACTGCTGCTCCTCGGTTGTTCGTGATAAACGGTCGCGCGCTTCTTGTCGCTCCGCGAAAGAACGATTATATTAATTAGTATCTTTGGTGGTTAATTATCGTATAAATATGATCACGTCGCGCGTACCAACATCGTAATCGCGCTCGCAAGCGTGAGATTGATCTCGTCGGCCGTGAATCTCGCTCAATATTCGTCTCGCTTGCGTCCTTCGGCGACTTCCGAGTGCGTCGCGGCGAAGTCGCCATTTTCGTTCGACAAGCGCTGCTACATTCTCGTGGTACTTGCCACTGTTCGTGATTAACGGTCGCGCGCTCATTGCCGGTTCGGTCCGCGAGTGTGTGTTAATTAGTGTCTGGTGGTTAATTATCGGAAAAATCCGATCGTGTCGTGCGTATCAACATCGGAATCGTGATGATCGCAAGCGCGAGATTGATCTCGTCGACCGTGAATCTCGCTCGTTCGTCTCGCTTGCGTCCTTCGGCAACTTCTGAGTGCGTCGCGGTGAAGTCGCCATTTTCGTTGGACAAGACCCTGCGAGAAGTGGTCTTGAAAAAAAACGGCGACGCCAAAACAGAGCATCGGCAGTGCGCGAATAAGCTCTCGCGAGTCTCGCATTTAACCGAAATGCGTCAAAAATGTGATAGCTAAAACACGGGCGTCGCGAACAAGAAAAAGTAACGCGAGTGCAAGTGTTTCGAAACTTCTACGAGGAGGAGGCCTGGGGCGGCATCGGGCAATGGCGGAGCAACTACATGGTAAATTATTTATTATAATAATGAAAAGCCATTATATACTGATTTTTATTTATTAATGATCAATGAAAAATGCGAGAGAAACAGAATATGACAAAATTATTTTATTTAAACAAATATTTTTCATAATGTTTCGGGATGATAACAAATCGGCTGGACACACGGACTTGTTTGCAATGGATACTCAAGCAACGAAATTTGAAACGATAGGAAATAATATTATTCCGAGGAGTGTCTCACTGTCGCAATACATGTATACACATGTATATTTTTTCTGGAATTACGCATTACTTCGCATTGATCTACATTAATCTACAAGCATAAAATAATAATAACCCAGATAAAATTAAAACGTTTTGAAAAGTAAAAATAATATTATGTCGTTTTTTTTAAATATATTTTATTAAATGTTATTTATATGAAATCATTAATATTTGATATTTAATTTGTTAAGATCTAATCGAATTTTATTTGTATTTTGTGTGTGTTCAAGTTTATATATAAGAAATTGTTATTAAAAATGTTTTTTTAAGTTGATTTTTACAAATATTTTAATCACAAAGTTTAAAATAAGACACTTTTTTAAATATATAATTGGGAATGCGTAACTTTTTGTTATATCTTAATTATTATATAAAAATATAATATAATTTTAATATATATAAATTATAATACAATAAACACTGTTCCGATGAACAAACATTTTTTAAAGGTTAGAAAAACTAAAAAAATTTTTATTTATTGTCGAAAAATTTCTATGTCCCGCTGAATAAATAATTTTTAACAATTCTGATAATCAGACTTGGAGAATTAATAGCTATTGATAGAACAAGTTAAAACGTGGAAACCGCATGTCTCTAATTATTATAGTTTAAAAGATGTCGATTTATTTCACTTTTACCACTTTTCCGTCGGGCCAGAAATTTTTCCACCTGACATACGAAAGTTTGCAATAACTTTTTATATAACAATCTCAGCGCTTCGAGCAATAATAGTTGTTAATAAAACTCGTCCGGTGCTACCCGAAATTGTTAAAATACTTGTAGAAACATTAAAAAATTTTTTATTTATTGTCGAAAAATTTCCATGTCCCGCTGAATAAATAATTTTTAACAGTTCTGATAATCAGGCTTGGAGAATTAATGGTCATTGATAAAACAAGTAAAAACGTGGAAACCGCATGTCTCTAATTATTATAGTTTAAAAGATGTCGATTTATTTCACTTTTACCACTTTTACGCCGGGCCAGAAATTATTCGACCTGTCATACGAAAGTTTGCAATAACTTTTTATATAACAATCTCAGCGCTTCGAGCAATAATAGTTATTGATAGAACTCGTCCGGTGCTACCCAAAATTGTTAAAATAACTATAGAAACATTAAAAAAATTTTTATATATTGTCGAAAAATTTCTATGTCCAGCTGAATAAATAATTTTTAACAATTCTGATAATCAGACTTGGAGAATTAATAGCTATTGATAAAACAAGTAAAAACGTGGAAACCGCATGTCTCTAATTATTATAGTTTAAAAGATGTCGATTTATTTCACTTTTACCACTTTTCCGTCGGGCCAGAAATTTTTCCACCTGACATACGAAAGTTTGCAATAACTTTTTATATATTAATCCTAGCGCTTCGAGAATTAATAGTTATTGATAGAACTCGTCCGGTGCTACCCAAAATTGTTAAAATAACTATAGAAACATTAAAAAAATTTTTATTTATTGTCGAAAAATTTCTATGTCCAGCGGAATAAATAATTTTTAACAATTCTGATAATCAGACTTGGAGAATTAATAGCTATTGATAAAACAAGTAAAAACGTGGAAACCGCATGTCTCTAATTATTATAGTTTAAAAGATATCGATTTATTTCACTTTTAGCACTTTTCCGTCGGGCCAGAAATTTTTCCACCTGACATACGAAAGTTTGCAATAACTTTTTATATAACAATCTCAGCGCTTCGAGCAATAATAGTTGTTAATAAAACTCGTCCGGTGCTACCCGAAATTGTTAAAATAATTGTAGAAACATTAAAAAATTTTTTATTTATTGTCGAAAAATTTCCATGTCCCGCTGAATAAATAATTTTTAACAGTTCTGATAATCAGGCTTGGAGAATTAATGGTCATTGATAAAACAAGTAAAAACGTGGAAACCGCATGTCTCTAATTATTATAGTTTAAAAGATGTCGATTTATTTCACTTTTACCACTTTTACGCCGGGCCAGAAATTATTCGACCTGTCATAAGAAAGTTTGCAATAACTTTTTATATATTAATCCTAGCGCTTCGAGCAATAATAGTTATTGATAGAACTCGTCCGGTGCTACCCAAAATTGTTAAAATAACTATAGAAACATTAAAAAAATTTTTATTTATTGTCGAAAAATTTCTATGTCCAGCGGAATAAATAATTTTTAACAATTCTGATAATCAGACTTGGAGAATTAATAGCTATTGATAAAACAAGTAAAAACGTGGAAACCGCATGTCTCTAATTATTATAGTTTAAAAGATATCGATTTATTTCACTTTTAGCACTTTTCCGTCGGGCCAGAAATTTTTCCACCTGACATACGAAAGTTTGCAATAACTTGTTATATAACAATCTCAGCGCTTCGAGCAATAATAGTTGTTAATAAAACTCGTCCGGTGCTACCCGAAATTGTTAAAATAATTGTAGAAACATTAAAAAATTTTTTATTTATTGTCGAAAAATTTCCATGTCCCGCTGAATAAATAATTTTTAACAGTTCTGATAATCAGGCTTGGAGAATTAATGGTCATTGATAAAACAAGTAAAAACGTGGAAACCGCATGTCTCTAATTATTATAGTTTAAAAGATGTCGATTTATTTCACTTTTACCACTTTTACGCCGGGCCAGAAATTATTCGACCTGTCATACGAAAGTTTGCAATAACTTTTTATATAACAATCTCAGCGCTTCGAGCAATAATAGTTATTGATAGAACTCGTCCGGTGCTACCCAAAATTGTTAAAATAACTATAGAAACATTAAAAAAATTTTTATTTATTGTCGAAAAATTTCTATGTCCAGCGGAATAAATAATTTTTAACAATTCTGATAATCAGACTTGGAGAATTAATAGCTATTGATAAAACAAGTAAAAACGTGGAAACCGCATGTCTCTAATTATTATAGTTTAAAAGATATCGATTTATTTCACTTTTAGCACTTTTCCGTCGGGCCAGAAATTTTTCCACCTGACATACGAAAGTTTGCAATAACTTGTTATATAACAATCTCAGCGCTTCGAGCAATAATAGTTGTTAATAAAACTCGTCCGGTGCTACCCGAAATTGTTAAAATATTTGTAGAAACATTAAAAAATTTTTTATTTATTGTCGAAAAATTTCCATGTCCCGCTGAATAAATAATTTTTAACAGTTCTGATAATCAGGCTTGGAGAATTAATAGCTATTGATAGAACAAGTTAAAACGTGGAAACCGCATGTCTCTAATTATTATAGTTTAAAAGATGTCGATTTATTTCACTTTTACCACTTTTCCGTCGGGCCAGAAATTTTTCCACCTGACATACGAAAGTTTGCAATAACTTTTTATATATTAATCCTAGCGCTTCGAGAATTAATAGTTATTGATAGAACTCGTCCGGTGCTACCCAAAATTGTTAAAATAACTATAGAAACATTAAAAAAATTTTTATTTATTGTCGAAAAATTTCTATGTCCAGCGGAATAAATAATTTTTAACAATTCTGATAATCAGACTTGGAGAATTAATAGCTATTGATAAAACAAGTAAAAACGTGGAAACCGCATGTCTCTAATTATTATAGTTTAAAAGATATCGATTTATTTCACTTTTAGCACTTTTCCGTCGGGCCAGAAATTTTTCCACCTGACATACGAAAGTTTGCAATAACTTTTTATATAACAATCTCAGCGCTTCGAGCAATAATAGTTGTTAATAAAACTCGTCCGGTGCTACCCGAAATTGTTAAAATAATTGTAGAAACATTAAAAAATTTTTTATTTATTGTCGAAAAATTTCCATGTCCCGCTGAATAAATAATTTTTAACAGTTCTGATAATCAGGCTTGGAGAATTAATGGTCATTGATAAAACAAGTAAAAACGTGGAAACCGCATGTCTCTAATTATTATAGTTTAAAAGATGTCGATTTATTTCACTTTTACCACTTTTACGCCGGGCCAGAAATTATTCGACCTGTCATAAGAAAGTTTGCAATAACTTTTTATATATTAATCCTAGCGCTTCGAGCAATAATAGTTATTGATAGAACTCGTCCGGTGCTACCCAAAATTGTTAAAATAACTATAGAAACATTAAAAAAATTTTTATTTATTGTCGAAAAATTTCTATGTCCAGCGGAATAAATAATTTTTAACAATTCTGATAATCAGACTTGGAGAATTAATAGCTATTGATAAAACAAGTAAAAACGTGGAAACCGCATGTCTCTAATTATTATAGTTTAAAAGATATCGATTTATTTCACTTTTAGCACTTTTCCGTCGGGCCAGAAATTTTTCCACCTGACATACGAAAGTTTGCAATAACTTGTTATATAACAATCTCAGCGCTTCGAGCAATAATAGTTGTTAATAAAACTCGTCCGGTGCTACCCGAAATTGTTAAAATAATTGTAGAAACATTAAAAAATTTTTTATTTATTGTCGAAAAATTTCCATGTCCCGCTGAATAAATAATTTTTAACAGTTCTGATAATCAGGCTTGGAGAATTAATGGTCATTGATAAAACAAGTAAAAACGTGGAAACCGCATGTCTCTAATTATTATAGTTTAAAAGATGTCGATTTATTTCACTTTTACCACTTTTACGCCGGGCCAGAAATTATTCGACCTGTCATACGAAAGTTTGCAATAACTTTTTATATAACAATCTCAGCGCTTCGAGCAATAATAGTTATTGATAGAACTCGTCCGGTGCTACCCAAAATTGTTAAAATAACTATAGAAACATTAAAAAAATTTTTATTTATTGTCGAAAAATTTCTATGTCCAGCGGAATAAATAATTTTTAACAATTCTGATAATCAGACTTGGAGAATTAATAGCTATTGATAAAACAAGTAAAAACGTGGAAACCGCATGTCTCTAATTATTATAGTTTAAAAGATATCGATTTATTTCACTTTTAGCACTTTTCCGTCGGGCCAGAAATTTTTCCACCTGACATACGAAAGTTTGCAATAACTTTTTATATAACAATCTCAGCGCTTCGAGCAATAATAGTTGTTAATAAAACTCGTCCGGTGCTACCCGAAATTGTTAAAATAATTGTAGAAACATTAAAAAATTTTTTATTTATTGTCGAAAAATTTCCATGTCCCGCTGAATAAATAATTTTTAACAGTTCTGATAATCAGGCTTGGAGAATTAATGGTCATTGATAAAACAAGTAAAAACGTGGAAACCGCATGTCTCTAATTATTATAGTTTAAAAGATGTCGATTTATTTCACTTTTACCACTTTTACGCCGGGCCAGAAATTATTCGACCTGTCATAAGAAAGTTTGCAATAACTTTTTATATATTAATCCTAGCGCTTCGAGCAATAATAGTTATTGATAGAACTCGTCCGGTGCTACCCAAAATTGTTAAAATAACTATAGAAACATTAAAAAAATTTTTATTTATTGTCGAAAAATTTCTATGTCCAGCGGAATAAATAATTTTTAACAATTCTGATAATCAGACTTGGAGAATTAATAGCTATTGATAAAACAAGTAAAAACGTGGAAACCGCATGTCTCTAATTATTATAGTTTAAAAGATATCGATTTATTTCACTTTTAGCACTTTTCCGTCGGGCCAGAAATTTTTCCACCTGACATACGAAAGTTTGCAATAACTTGTTATATAACAATCTCAGCGCTTCGAGCAATAATAGTTGTTAATAAAACTCGTCCGGTGCTACCCGAAATTGTTAAAATAATTGTAGAAACATTAAAAAATTTTTTATTTATTGTCGAAAAATTTCCATGTCCCGCTGAATAAATAATTTTTAACAGTTCTGATAATCAGGCTTGGAGAATTAATAGCTATTGATAGAACAAGTTAAAACGTGGAAACCGCATGTCTCTAATTATTATAGTTTAAAAGATGTCGATTTATTTCACTTTTACCACTTTTCCGTCGGGCCAGAAATTTTTCCACCTGACATACGAAAGTTTGCAATAACTTTTTATATATTAATCCTAGCGCTTCGAGAATTAATAGTTATTGATAGAACTCGTCCGGTGCTACCCAAAATTGTTAAAATAACTATAGAAACATTAAAAAAATTTTTATTTATTGTCGAAAAATTTCTATGTCCAGCGGAATAAATAATTTTTAACAATTCTGATAATCAGACTTGGAGAATTAATAGCTATTGATAAAACAAGTAAAAACGTGGAAACCGCATGTCTCTAATTATTATAGTTTAAAAGATATCGATTTATTTCACTTTTAGCACTTTTCCGTCGGGCCAGAAATTTTTCCACCTGACATACGAAAGTTTGCAATAACTTTTTATATAACAATCTCAGCGCTTCGAGCAATAATAGTTGTTAATAAAACTCGTCCGGTGCTACCCGAAATTGTTAAAATAATTGTAGAAACATTAAAAAATTTTTTATTTATTGTCGAAAAATTTCCATGTCCCGCTGAATAAATAATTTTTAACAGTTCTGATAATCAGGCTTGGAGAATTAATGGTCATTGATAAAACAAGTAAAAACGTGGAAACCGCATGTCTCTAATTATTATAGTTTAAAAGATGTCGATTTATTTCACTTTTACCACTTTTACGCCGGGCCAGAAATTATTCGACCTGTCATACGAAAGTTTGCAATAACTTTTTATATAACAATCTCAGCGCTTCGAGCAATAATAGTTATTGATAGAACTCGTCCGGTGCTACCCAAAATTGTTAAAATAACTATAGAAACATTAAAAAAATTTTTATTTATTGTCGAAAAATTTCTATGTCCAGCGGAATAAATAATTTTTAACAATTCTGATAATCAGACTTGGAGAATTAATAGCTATTGATAAAACAAGTAAAAACGTGGAAACCGCATGTCTCTAATTATTATAGTTTAAAAGATATCGATTTATTTCACTTTTAGCACTTTTCCGTCGGGCCAGAAATTTTTCCACCTGACATACGAAAGTTTGCAATAACTTGTTATATAACAATCTCAGCGCTTCGAGCAATAATAGTTGTTAATAAAACTCGTCCGGTGCTACCCGAAATTGTTAAAATATTTGTAGAAACATTAAAAAATTTTTTATTTATTGTCGAAAAATTTCCATGTCCCGCTGAATAAATAATTTTTAACAGTTCTGATAATCAGGCTTGGAGAATTAATAGCTATTGATAGAACAAGTTAAAACGTGGAAACCGCATGTCTCTAATTATTATAGTTTAAAAGATGTCGATTTATTTCACTTTTACCACTTTTCCGTCGGGCCAGAAATTTTTCCACCTGACATACGAAAGTTTGCAATAACTTTTTATATATTAATCCTAGCGCTTCGAGAATTAATAGTTATTGATAGAACTCGTCCGGTGCTACCCAAAATTGTTAAAATAACTATAGAAACATTAAAAAAATTTTTATTTATTGTCGAAAAATTTCTATGTCCAGCGGAATAAATAATTTTTAACAATTCTGATAATCAGACTTGGAGAATTAATAGCTATTGATAAAACAAGTAAAAACGTGGAAACCGCATGTCTCTAATTATTATAGTTTAAAAGATATCGATTTATTTCACTTTTAGCACTTTTCCGTCGGGCCAGAAATTTTTCCACCTGACATACGAAAGTTTGCAATAACTTGTTATATAACAATCTCAGCGCTTCGAGCAATAATAGTTGTTAATAAAACTCGTCCGGTGCTACCCGAAATTGTTAAAATATTTGTAGAAACATTAAAAAATTTTTTATTTATTGTCGAAAAATTTCCATGTCCCGCTGAATAAATAATTTTTAACAGTTCTGATAATCAGGCTTGGAGAATTAATAGCTATTGATAGAACAAGTTAAAACGTGGAAACCGCATGTCTCTAATTATTATAGTTTAAAAGATGTCGATTTATTTCACTTTTACCACTTTTCCGTCGGGCCAGAAATTTTTCCACCTGACATACGAAAGTTTGCAATAACTTTTTATATATTAATCCTAGCGCTTCGAGAATTAATAGTTATTGATAGAACTCGTCCGGTGCTACCCAAAATTGTTAAAATAACTATAGAAACATTAAAAAAATTTTTATTTATTGTCGAAAAATTTCTATGTCCAGCGGAATAAATAATTTTTAACAATTCTGATAATCAGACTTGGAGAATTAATAGCTATTGATAAAACAAGTAAAAACGTGGAAACCGCATGTCTCTAATTATTATAGTTTAAAAGATATCGATTTATTTCACTTTTAGCACTTTTCCGTCGGGCCAGAAATTTTTCCACCTGACATACGAAAGTTTGCAATAACTTTTTATATAACAATCTCAGCGCTTCGAGCAATAATAGTTGTTAATAAAACTCGTCCGGTGCTACCCGAAATTGTTAAAATACTTGTAGAAACATTAAAAAATTTTTTATTTATTGTCGAAAAATTTCCATGTCCCGCTGAATAAATAATTTTTAACAGTTCTGATAATCAGGCTTGGAGAATTAATGGTCATTGATAAAACAAGTAAAAACGTGGAAACCGCATGTCTCTAATTATTATAGTTTAAAAGATGTCGATTTATTTCACTTTTACCACTTTTACGCCGGGCCAGAAATTATTCGACCTGTCATACGAAAGTTTGCAATAACTTTTTATATAACAATCTCAGCGCTTCGAGCAATAATAGTTATTGATAGAACTCGTCCGGTGCTACCCAAAATTGTTAAAATAACTATAGAAACATTAAAAAAATTTTTATATATTGTCGAAAAATTTCTATGTCCAGCTGAATAAATAATTTTTAACAATTCTGATAATCAGACTTGGAGAATTAATAGCTATTGATAAAACAAGTAAAAACGTGGAAACCGCATGTCTCTAATTATTATAGTTTAAAAGATGTCGATTTATTTCACTTTTACCACTTTTACGCCGGGCCAGAAATTATTCGACCTGTCATAAGAAAGTTTGCAATAACTTTTTATATATTAATCCTAGCGCTTCGAGAATTAATAGTTATTGATAGAACTCGTCCGGTGCTACCCAAAATTGTTAAAATAACTATAGAAACATTAAAAAAGTTTTTATTTATTGTAAAATTTCTATGTCCAGCTGAATAAATAATTTTTAACAATTCTGATAATCAGACTTGGAGAATTAATAGCTATTGATAAAACAAGTAAAAACGTGGAAACCGCATGTCTCTAATTATTATAGTTTAAAAGATATCGATTTATTTCACTTTTAGCACTTTTCCGTCGGGCCAGAAATTTTTCCACCTGACATACGAAAGTTTGCAATAACTTTTTATATAACAATCTCAGCGCTTCGAGCAATAATAGTTGTTAATAAAACTCGTCCGGTGCTACCCGAAATTGTTAAAATAATTGTAGAAACATTAAAAAATTTTTTATTTATTGTCGAAAAATTTCCATGTCCCGCTGAATAAATAATTTTTAACAGTTCTGATAATCAGGCTTGGAGAATTAATGGTCATTGATAAAACAAGTAAAAACGTGGAAACCGCATGTCTCTAATTATTATAGTTTAAAAGATGTCGATTTATTTCACTTTTACCACTTTTACGCCGGGCCAGAAATTATTCGACCTGTCATAAGAAAGTTTGCAATAACTTTTTATATATTAATCCTAGCGCTTCGAGAATTAATAGTTATTGATAGAACTCGTCCGGTGCTACCCAAAATTGTTAAAATAACTATAGAAACATTAAAAAAGTTTTTATTTATTGTAAAATTTCTATGTCCAGCTGAATAAATAATTTTTAACAATTCTGATAATCAGACTTGGAGAATTAATAGCTATTGATAAAACAAGTAAAAACGTGGAAACCGCATGTCTCTAATTATTATAGTTTAAAAGATGTCGATTTATTTCACTTTTACCACTTTTCCGTCGGGCCAGAAATTTTTCCACCTGACATACGAAAGTTTGCAATAACTTTTTATATAACAATCTCAGCGCTTCGAGCAATAATAGTTGTTAATAAAACTCGTCCGGTGCTACCCGAAATTGTTAAAATAATTGTAGAAACATTAAAAAATTTTTTATTTATTGTCGAAAAATTTCCATGTCCCGCTGAATAAATAATTTTTAACAGTTCTGATAATCAGGCTTGGAGAATTAATGGTCATTGATAAAACAAGTAAAAACGTGGAAACCGCATGTCTCTAATTATTATAGTTTAAAAGATGTCGATTTATTTCACTTTTACCACTTTTACGCCGGGCCAGAAATTATTCGACCTGTCATACGAAAGTTTGCAATAACTTTTTATATAACAATCTCAGCGCTTCGAGCAATAATAGTTATTGATAGAACTCGTCCGGTGCTACCCAAAATTGTTAAAATAACTATAGAAACATTAAAAAAATTTTTATTTATTGTCGAAAAATATCTATGTCCAGCGGAATAAATAATTTTTAACAATTCTGATAATCAGACTTGGAGAATTAATAGCTATTGATAAAACAAGTAAAAACGTGGAAACCGCATGTCTCTAATTATTATAGTTTAAAAGATATCGATTTATTTCACTTTTAGCACTTTTCCGTCGGGCCAGAAATTTTTCCACCTGACATACGAAAGTTTGCAATAACTTTTTATATAACAATCTCAGCGCTTCGAGCAATAATAGTTGTTAATAAAACTCGTCCGGTGCTACCCGAAATTGTTAAAATAATTGTAGAAACATTAAAAAATTTTTTATTTATTGTCGAAAAATTTCCATGTCCCGCTGAATAAATAATTTTTAACAGTTCTGATAATCAGGCTTGGAGAATTAATGGTCATTGATAAAACAAGTAAAAACGTGGAAACCGCATGTCTCTAATTATTATAGTTTAAAAGATGTCGATTTATTTCACTTTTACCACTTTTACGCCGGGCCAGAAATTATTCGACCTGTCATAAGAAAGTTTGCAATAACTTTTTATATATTAATCCTAGCGCTTCGAGAATTAATAGTTATTGATAGAACTCGTCTGGTGCTACCCAAAATTGTTAAAATAACTATAGAAACATTAAAAAAATTTTTATTTATTGTAAAATTTCTATGTCCAGCTGAATAAATAATTTTTAACAATTCTGATAACCAGACTTAGAGAATTAATAGCTATTGATAAAACAAATAAAAACGTGGAAACCGCATGTCTCTAATTATTATAGTTTAAAAGATATCGATTTATTTCACTTTTACCATTTTTCCGTCGGGCCAGAAATTTTTCGACCTGTCATACGAAAGTTTGCAATAACTTTTTATATAACAATCTCAGCACTTCGAGCATTAATAGTTTTTGGTAAAACTCGTCCTGTGCTACCCAAAATTGTTAAAATAACTATAGAAACATTAAAAAAATTTTTATTTATTGTCGAAAAATTTCTATGTCCAGCTGAATAAATAATTTTTAACAATTCTGTTAACCAGACTTAGAGAATTAATAGCTATTGATAAAACAAGTAAAAACGTGGAAACCGCATGTCTCTAATTATTATAGTTTAAAAGATATCGATTTATTTCACTTTTACCACCTTTACGTCGGGCCAGAAATATTTCGACCTGTCGTACGAAAATTTGCTATAACTTTTAATATAACAATCTCAGCGCTTCGAGCAATAATAGTTGTTAATAAAACTCGTCAGGTGCTACCCAAAATTGTCAAGAAAACTATCAGAACTTTAAAAAAATTTTTTTTAAAGTTGACAAGTCGAAAAATTTCTATGTCCGACGGAATAAAATTTTTTTAACAGTTCTGATAATCAGGCTTGGAGAATTAATAGTTATTGACAGAACTAGTAAAAACGTGGAAACCGCATGGCTCTATTTGTTATATTTTCCGATATATCGATTTATTTCACTTTTTCCACTTTTACGGCCCGATGTAAAAGTGGGAAAAAGTAAAAAAATCGGTATCTCGGAAGCTATAATAGATAGAGCCATGCGGTTTCCACGTTTTTTCTAGTTCTATAAATATCTATTAATGCTCAAAACCTGATTATCAGAATTGTTAAAAAATTTTTATTCATGGGAACATATAAATTTTTCGACTTTGTTGATTGTATTCTTCAATCACTGAAATGGTTATTAGATAGCAGACGAGAGAAAAGAACTCACAGTTAATTGATTGTTTCAATAAAGCAGACCGTGTGTGATTTCTTTTTCTTATTATTAGACTATTATTTTACTTTCTTCTTTACAGAAAACTTAGAAAAAATTTTTAGCACAATAATTGATTAAATCAATTAATTTTAATAATCAATGCAATTCCTAGTGACAATTATTAAGCGATATTTTCCAACACACACATACATACTGAATAATTTTATAGAAAATAGATTGAAGAATAAACACATTTTTAGGCAGTCGTTATTTCATATAATTCAACAGGAATAATTATAGGGATACATATATATACCATATATATATAGTCGACTTATATATAATTTTACAGTTAAATTATAATAAATTTAGTAATGCGAATTCTGACTTTTATGCGTTTTAATATAAAGAAAAAAAATACTGTAGAGAGATAGGTGTGCCCAATTTTCGCTGTTTCAATGGATTTCCGCGACGTTAATGAGATCACGGTATTCTCGATGAGTATATATAGGTTCGAATATTTCTCTACCGCTCACACACATTAATTATGCAACGCGTATCGCCATCACCTAGCCACGTAGAGCTACGAGGATCGAGGTAATCGCTTGGCCTTAATCGTATGACCGATCGATCACCGTCGATCGACTAGCAGCAAGAAGAAGAAATTGTTGGTGGAGAAAAGGAAAAGGGTCGGGAGGGGAAGGATAGCAACGAACTTTGGCCAGGTCGGACAGTGCTTTTGAAGCGAATTAGCCGATGTTGCTAACTTTATGTTTTAGCAAACAGTACGTAGTATGCACGGTTGAAGTATGCACGGGCTACACTAATCGAATAATCTGCGTTCTCTGTCATTGTAAATTTGAACAATTAAGAAGGCAGCAAATAGTTTACACAATGATCTGGATTAGCAGTAGATACTGTGGAAAAAATTTATGATAACGCTAAAATATTATTGAGTTAAAAATTATTATGGAGTTATCGAAGTACACGTGATATATTTTTCATTGTCAGAACAGTTAAATTATGCAGTTTATATATATATATATATATATATATATATATATATTATTTAAAATGATACATTTCACTCTCTAAAATCCATAAAATTCATATATTTTTGTTATTCGTTTTTATTCTTTTAAATATTAATATTAATTTCTCAAGAGATAACGACAAAACGTAGTTGTATATGCGTATACATATGTATATAGTATATACATACATGCACGCGCGGAATCTCGGGATAGTGTTTAATGCGAGAGATGGAGAACTGGATCTCGCAGCCGATTTCGCACGTTACCAGCAGAATCTAATCATACTCGTCTCTAGTCGCATATGACATTATTGTCATGCGCGTTCGAGCGCTTTACACGCCATTTACAGCGAAGTGCAATCGGTCGCCGTCTGGCCGACCGCTCGTCCACAGTGCGATGAAACGATGCGTACGGCGATGCCGCAACGTATGCTCGGCCGTACGTCGATTTCCCTTGACATTGCGCGCGTCCAACTATAGTTAGCCGTGCTGCGTTTCACGCGTACCACCCGCTCGCTGCCGGCTGTTTCATTCACAACACACTACGCACTTTACGCTACATACATGCCTGCGATCTTAGGTGTTCAGTTCGTTGCCCGATTTATCACGGGCGATGCGAGACTTGGCCAGCCTATTTATATTCGCGGTGTCTGCTGGTACGCCATTCATTCGCGCTAGTTTAGTGCTTCTCAAGCGGGATGTTTTCGGTTTTGCTTTTCGCGACTGGTTCTCAACTTGTGGAAAAGGAAAGATTAAGTGAGGAAAGACTTATATAAAAAATAATTTGTGCATTTTTTTATCAAATTTCAAGAAGATATATTGACTATTAGTATATATTATTAATTAATAGATAATATCGTAGGAGCGTCTTTGTTACTATAAGTGTGCATTTTTCTATGTAAATTTTATAAATTTGAATGGGAATTTAGAATAGAGGAACGTGAGAATTTCGACGAAAAGCGATTTGCCGCGAGATCATCTTTCACTCGCAGTCGTTGGAAAACTACTTACACAGAAGGAAATAATTGCGCATCACCGTTATAGTAGGTAGTATCATTTACCTCGCATAAAGTGACGCTCCTACATTAGCAGAGAGTCAGGCCGTTCCTATTTCTCTCATCTAAAAGTTTCTCAAGAGTCGAAGCCGACCGTAAACTTCTGCCTTGGAAAGGGTATGTAATCGAGGAATAAAAGAATAATCGCGCCTTTCGATCGCGGTGAGCACACGATCATTTTTTCACTGAGTGTGAATATTTAGCATTTGTCTCTTCCACTTAATCGAGAAAAGTTCTTATTGGATTTGATCTAATTTTCTTTTTCTTTCTTTCTCTCTTTTTTTTTTTAATTAGATACGCATACAACTTGAATTTATAAGCGGAAGACTTAGGAAATTTCTTCGTATTATCGCTGATATTAATGTCACGCGCAATATTGATCAATTTATTCAATCGTTATCTATAAAGGGAGTACGAAGAAACCTAATATACGTGTCACTGACAGAGGCAGCCGATGCAGACACGTACCTATCCTTACCCGATATATCTATATCTTTATTTTCAACGGATCAAGTCGTCCTATATAGGTATGGTTGCGTACGCCATGGACAATCGACATTTATAGTGTAAATAGACAGAAGAGGATGAAATGCGAAATCTGCTGTCACGAAGACTGTCAGATGCAGCTTGGCTTTGGCCGTCAAGTGCAGTCGGTACGATTTTGTCGGTTACATTGAGAGAAACAGAGACTTGCTATGTCAGTATTAGTCTGCAAGAAACAGACGAACATCGCTCATCCCGAAGATGAGTTTTCTATATTTCTACGGAGGAGATAAGGTGAGGGGGAGGAGTGACATAATTTGATGATGCAACATGATTCACGTCGAAACTTTTTTCACCTCTTTTTTTCTCCGACAGTAGCAAGATTGCATGAGAAGCAATCAGAAGGAGACGAGGGAAAAAGTGCGTGTCATTTGGAGAATGAATTTTCACTAAATTACCCGTGTCGCCAAATTATGTCATTTTGTTGTTATTGAAAGAACATTGATTCTTGCGCAAAATAATAACGATAAATAAAATAATTTTATACGAATATTAATCTGCATCGTTGGACAAACGAGAGATAAATTACATAAGTCATTTCGCGTGGACATTTCTCCTCGTAGACTGTGATTGTGCGTCAATTTTTGGTCGGTCGGAATATTTGTGTGAAGGAATCATTTCGTGGGTTATTGCCGTCAATCGACCTACTGACTTTTAACAGGATACACCGGCGCTCCCACTAGATGAAAATTGACGTCACCGCGGATGATTTTCACTACGTGACCGTCATTTAAAGCGCGTGGCGTAACGTAATCGCATGTGAAACGTGTACGTGCACCACTTACTCGTCTCGTGTATCTTTGTCTCTCGTCGCGACTTGTGCGCGGTGCGATTATTTTTTCATTCGTTTTTTTTTTTGCATAATTTTTAACTTATGACGATCGTGCTCGCGACAATCGATTTATGAAATTTTTAATAAAATATTTCCTTGCGTAATACGAAAGGCATGCAAATGCAACGGGCGTTTAAACCGCAAACCACGAGCGTCTCACCTTCGATCCGTCGTAGAACAAGGAACCGCGCGAAATTAATTTCGCGCGCGCAATGTAATAAGCTTTAATCTCAATCTCTCGTCGAGAAAGGGAGACTCTAATATGGTCATGAGCGGTGGGCCGTAATCGCGGCTTGGTCATTAATCTGGCAAGCATTGGCTCCGTGTGTAGGCCGTATCAGAATTCTCAATATCGATCGCTCTCCTCCACCTTGCGCCGACCAATTTTCCAACCACGATTTGCGCGATCGTTTCGTTCTTGTCACGCCCGCCGCGATCGCCGCGATAAACAAGAAAGGAACGGAAATGAAATCAACAAATGTAATGTTGAGCGAGAGAGATTGCGCGCGCGCGCGAGGCTCGAGACGAGATCGATTTAATGAAAAATATGGGAACATGGTTTTCATTATGAATAATCATATGAAAAAGCAAGCATACTCTGCTAGGAGACGATTTCGACGATAATTATTACGAGAACAAGAGATATCGATATTTCTTTTTAAAATCATCGAAATATGTACTTTGCGTATGAGAAATAATTTATTAAATAATTCCCTATTTAGACTCTTTTATTTCAATTCTTCTTTGAAAATTAATGAACTTATTGCTCTTTGATCCTATCTCTTTAATTCATTATCCTCTTCTTTCTTTTGCTCTTCATTTCTCACTCGCTCCATTACATCTTGTTTCCGTGTATTTATTACGAGATAAACCGCTTTACTTAATCTTTCCCGACACCCGTGACTTCCCGCGAGTGGAAGATTGGCGAAATCTTGTGTTCTAATATGTACAAAAAGTATGTCAGGTTCGGAGAGTTACCGCGCTATGCACGCTCGTTTAACTTGTGCTTTGAGTTATCGCTAAGCCGTTTTGCCGTCACAGCGTTGCATCATCTTTATCATCATCTGGCAGATTATTACGAGGTGACGGCTCATGGACAATTATGCTTACTTTGCACACTAATTTAAGCTTGCGTTATCTTTTCTAAGCGGATTATTGAGCTGAGCCTTATCGAAAACGTTTTCAACAGCATATTAAGTATATATTGTCACTTAATATTTTTTTTTCATGTTTACACGTTACAAGATAAGCGTTTAAAGCGTTTAAAGCATGGCTTTAAAAATATATAGATGTGTTTTCTTATTTCGCTATTATCTAAACGATTAATGACATCGTCGCGAGAGAAAGTTTATGCGACATTAATTTTTACTAGTGCGACGTAAAACTTTAAAACAGTTTTACGCTTCTTTAACGTTGGACGGAATTAGCGTTTTATAGAGAGAATTATATTAAAATATTGGTCTCTAGTATGCTTTTTTGCTTTAAGCTCTCTCTCCTCTTTTTTTCTCTCTTTTTCTTTCTCTTTTTCTCTCTGTCTCTATATCTTTCTTAGAGATTCTTTTTTCATCAATCTTCTCTTTTATTAGCGTGACAAGATAAATATAACATTATGTTTTGTCCTCATCTCGTATATGTCTTGCTCGATTTACCGGAAACTTTATCGCGAACGACGAATAAGATTCTACTTTGACCGATGTTACGCAATCGGCAGACCGGAAAGTGTAATGAGGCATTCGTGATCGCGCTCGCGTGTGTAACATATACGTTGGAGCGATCACGCGTACGTTTGGCGCCATGTGTGTAATAATCGACGTGTTATTCTTTTCTGTTACAGGTGAGACTATCAAAAGGTTCATTGAAATTGACCGATCATTATCGCGCTGTCGTACAATGCGCAGGTAATTTGCAACCAATATCTTACGTAGTGTATATCTTGCGATATCAGAATTATACGAGCTCCTATATAACATTGCAATAATTGAGATATAAGCTTGTAAAAATGGTCTTCTTCGCTAATTTTACACATTAGAGATCTGTAATCAAGACTATCAAGGTGCCATTAATTACGTCAATCTGCCGACACTTTTTTAAACGGCCCTTGTAACACATCCTTACAGAGGGACTAGAGATTGAGGGGGGAGGAATATCACTGTTGTGCGACTTTGACGCGCTTCGTCAAGGTAAAGCGAGCTCGTGTAATTTCGAAGTTAAGCGTATTCTGCGATCGTAGGCCACGGCATACTGCCGTTAACGGCAAAATATGTTAATGCTCTCTAATCTACATTTTATGCGAGCCCGCGATTTGTGATTGTAATTCATGGGATATACGTAGCCTTTGGTTTAATTTTGTCGCTCGCTTCCAACTCATCTATATTATCACTCTTTTCGCGCGAAAACGAGGAAATTATATATTCAATGATTCGAAAATTTAATAAATATGCACACAAATTTTTGTACTTTTTATCTATATAATCAAGTTTGAGATTAATGCGCGAGATTAACATCTTTCGACATAATTAGTGGCGCGTGCTTCTATTCCTTGAAGGTCATACAACTGGTCGCTCAACGCGATCTCGGACTTCAGATTCTTGTTTGCAAGAAAAAAAAAACGGTAAAAAACGATGGCGCTGACACAATCTCGCGATTCGATAGACTCGCGAAAAATCAGTCACGCTTCTTACATCCGACTTTTCTTACCCTCATTTGCGATTCCGCGTGCAGCAACCTCTCGCTCTTCGATGCACCGCGCCGGTGACTAAGTATTCGAAGAAAACGTCGAATTTACCGGGTATCCGACGTTCTGGAATGGTTTAAGGCTGCGTGGCAACGACCGGTACGACTACTTTTTACACGTCGTAAGATTGACGCGTACGTGAACAGAATGAGATTCTATTCTTGATGCCAGCGATGTAACGTAAAGTTCTCTACCAGAGACATGTAATTTGCTATAATTTCAACTAGATTATTAGTCACATTGTACGAGCGTATATTTAAATGCACTCGTTAACCCTAGACCTTGGCAACGTACGTTATACAAGAGACATCTTCGCTTTTGATTATCTCGGATTGTAATTTCGCTAATTTTCTCTGCGCGTATTTTCTGACGCTCGATTAAAAACTCCGAAATAATGAATTCCAGATAACGACGGTAAAATATATTCTCCGAGTCGAGTTATTTACGAGTTAACGAATTACCCTATTGCGCTTTTGCCAATTATGTTAGATTTTTAATTTATGTACTTACGAACGGCGATATCGAGATAACTGCTATTCCAAGAATGTCGTGTACGTGTTGGCACTTTAGCGGAGAATCGCGCACGTCGTATAAATATTCCTTGCCTAACCATAATAATGTTGAAACAACATCGTCGTCGCATGCGCGCTTTTCGGTATTAAGATATTGTTTTTCTCTATTTAATATCATCAACTATACAGTCTATTCACTGAAAAATACCACATGTTTATAAGCAAGTGCAAGCAATGATTGAACCACCTTTTCTTCTCGGCCGTTTTTATTTCGTAAACTGTTTTCCTAAATGGATAGTCGTCTTTGTTGTAATGTACGATTCCGCTGACATTTATCAGACGTTAACCAAGTACGAAGGAGTCAATACAGTGAGAGAGTTACATTAAAATGTGTAAAATGTAGTGGGAAGTTAATTTTTGTCAGCGGCAAATTATTAATTATCTAACGCAAGAAATACCAAAATTACATACATCTTATCGTTAGATACACGGCAGGTAATACTTTCATGATTTATACTTTCCCCAATCATTTCTTTATATCGTTTTCTCTTATGTTGCGAACCACATGAACATACATACATACATACATATTGCTACACTCAGTGTGTTTCTTTTCCGGATTATAACATTTATAGTCACAGTGGATTTATGTTTTTGAGTTCCAAACATTCCTTGAAAATTGAATTCTTTTCTCACGTTTTCGCTAGACGCACAGAACTTGTGCAACGATTTAATATAATCGCATATTATCATTAATCTCATCGCAACGATACATTGCAAATGTTGAGAATGCATGCTACTCTTAACAGTCAATATAAACAGGCAAGATCGATGTTATTAATGCATTTAGTAATTAAAATTTATACGAAAGAAAGAGAATGAGAGAGAGAGAGAGAGATGCATATCAGGTGAGCGACATAATTATTATCTCGATCTAACCAATGAAGCATCATATTTGCTGTTAACTCACGCGACAAATGCTTAACTGAGAGAAAACGAGCTCGAGACCACTCTTTTATTTTTATCGTTCTTCCGTACGGTCGATTTTGCAGGCTGTAATTTAGAAAATATGTATGTGAAACATTTCATCCGCGTTAAACGAGGCCAAGCGAACGATGCAATTAGCGCGCCTGGTTTTTTGTCGCTTTTGTCGCCGATACCAATCTTACAGATCCGTATATGTTGTCTTTTTTATTAATTATACAGATATTGATTCGTGCATCTCGGCAGATCAGGTGTCACGTAACGCGACAACATCAAAACTATTGATCAGCAGCAATATCACTATCATGAGCTTTTATCTCCGCGTTGCATAGTTACGCGCATATGTATTTGCGTAACATTATGTGAGGATCTAGATTTCATTTTGTATTAAATCCGGATATCTTTGTCACTGCGGATATCTCTAATAAATGTAATAATCATTTCATACTTTAATACATTTGATATAGAATTATTTCGATGCACAATTAATAATAACAATAATAATAGTAATAATATGAAATGGGAAAAAGATATCTTCTTAATTTATTTTATACAAGTTTTATCAATTATATTTGCTATAACGATGTGAAATATGATACAGTTGGTTGCGCAAAGTTGCATACGAAAAAAAGAGAGTTTCCAATTATTCTTCTTTATTATATTTCTCTAGATACGAGTTAGAGAACATTGGATTTGTGACAAAACTTTTAACGAAAGATATCCAGTCTCGTCATTAAATCGCGCACCATTTAAAGACTGCGACATATTTTAAGAGATATTAGGAAGTTTATTTTTCCCAGATAGCCTGTTACGCATTTAAATCCATTAACGTGTTGTGTCTTATTAGTTGTTCCGAAAGTTATTTTAATAGCAATGAAAATGTAGGAATATATATCTCTGGTTACGTGGTTGGCTTTAATCAGTTTGTGCTTAACCATCCTGTTGTCCGCGTTGCATCCATATTTATGAGTATAAACCACATTGTGCGGATATGCACAGCACGAGTAAACTACATAACACATAAATACGTACAATGTATTCACATCTATATCTGTCTGAAGGCTGCTCTTTGAACTTGCTTTTTTTCCTTATAACTCGAGAAAATAGAACGTTTATTTCAATATATCGTATCGATAGTTTCGACTACTTTTTGCAAGTATGGAAGTTAAAGGTCGCGTTAGTCATCGTGCACAAGTCATGTGCAAAAGAAGATGTCTAATAATAGTTTTTCTGACGTTCTTAGAGATAGCTAGCAGGTGATAATTCTCCGAGCTCGCTCTGAAGAGCCATGCGCAATTTAAGCCAAGTTCTATATAGGCTCTAACTCGTAATTAATTCAAAGAAAAAGCCAATAGCCATCGATCGCAGTGTGTGTGTGTGTGTGTGTGTGTGTATATATGTGCTCGCTTTCTCAGTTAATTGACAAAAGATTGAAGCTTGTATAACGCGTGCTCGGATCTCGTTTGAATGAAATAGCGCGAATGCACGTAATATCGCATGCATTTTTTATCATGCACGCCTTTGTCCGTGTATACACGCATAAAAACATGCTTACGAATTTACAATTGCGTACAACACGTGAGTCCACAATAACTCGATTCTTCTATGCAGTTTACGTACGTAACGGCAATCAATATTCCGTTTTTGAAATTTGATGAAAAATTGTTATGCTATATTATACATTTTACTGCATTGTTTCAATGTTAACGGCAAATGCTTAATTACATATATGTATATAACGCAGTTTTCCCACAATTGTGGAATGAGAGATGTACATTTTTTTTTACACCATTGGAAAAATATGAGCATGCATTACAAAATTGTATCTACCTCCTTCGGTGAATATATTTTCGAGATGCATTCATCAAATATAATAAACTAATAAAAATTCGTATATTAAAATGCTGTATCCCGTTAGTTCATAGATTATGGATATCGATTTGTTCGTACTGTCAAAGTCTGACCACGTAATTTCAATTTTAAACGCGAATGAATAAATTAATAAAATATTATAAATTCAAAATAATATATATATACGTATATATTACGGATCTATAAAACACTGATAGAAAATTTTATGTGAATTATACCATAAAATAGAAAATTATGTTTATCATAGTTATTGCAGTAATAAAAGAAATTAATGATCGTTTCGAGAAAGCGTGCTATTTTAATCTATTGAATTTCACACGGTCTAATTAATCCGATTTTCTTCTAAGATTAAAGACTTTGTCGCGATTGCTCCTCATATATATACAAGTTGCACTTTCCATTTCCATATTTCTTATCATAGTACGTAGTATCGCTTTTGAAGATTTATATCGATCATTGTATTGTATTTATTTACATTTATCAAGATTTGTATAGAGATACTAAAAAAGTATATTTACTGCTTTAAAAAAATATATGGATATGACGCAAATAGATTGTCATGCTAATACAAGAAAATCGTCGGTCGCTGTTCAGAGATAAGTAATATCACAGACATTCATAACGTATTATAGAATGTTTCTCTCTCAATGAATAACAAAGATTCTCTATTTTCAATTCCACGGAATTCTATCTTTAAACTGAGGTTATTTCTTGGATACGATAAACGCGGTACATTGAGGGATCGAATGATTGTTGCAAAGCATGCTATAAGAAGCAGATATGACTACTATATATACTAACAACGATCGCGTTCCTTTCTCGTGAGAATAAGTCTCCTTTGCGCTATAACCGCAGAAGAGAGGAGCAACAGACGGCAAACAAGCACAAACCATTGACATACTTAACTCGGGGGAGTTACCTAGTAATAATGTATAAGAAGTCTCTCGGCAATACGTGATGCAGTTTGTTCGCTCGGATAGAGTTATCGGTTACGGAGGTTTTTACAAGTTTATCTCTCAAAAGCGCGTGCATAGAGTACGTCTCGTCGTGTATAATGCGTTTTCACAGTGAAATTCGTATACCGACGCTTTATTCACCTCAATTATTTGCAACTCACGATCGAGAGTTGACCGAGAAATTTATTAGTCAATTATGTGTGTAAATCTAAATTTTTACGCGGATAATTATTAGGCCATTTCTTGTACTGAGAGAAATCCGCTTTATCTCTCGAAATCCATATTGATTTCGTCTTTGGGACAGGTGCACTTCTCATTGAGAGAGGAGAAAGCGCATGTTTATACGATACTAAGTGTTAACCTCTTAATACTTAGTATGCTTAAGGTCAACTCGATTCTTTAACTGTATTTATATGGGCCGGAAAGATGACGTCTTAGACGTACTTTCTTAATCTTCGTTATCTATAAGAGTCGCAATAGAATAATATACAGGATTTAATTTTTTGCTTAAATAAAAAAATTACGTACTGTAGTCGATAGGATGTCGATAGGAGAGATATATGTATATTCGATTCAAACTCTTAACTCTTTTCTAATTCTCAGAAATCGTATAAACTCTTTATTATTGTTACTCTTGTAAATTCTCAGAGAGAGAGACGCGCTCGACCGAGCGGTCGCCGTTTATAAACACTCGGTTAAAACGCTTATCCTTTCAAATGAAGCCAATCACGGCATGGCACGTTTCGTCAAAGGTATACAATAAAATCGAGGCAACGGACAGATAAGCATACACGAACACGACAATGACCCGACACGAAAATAACAACATAATACATATACTGGTGACTTATTCCACGGACATCCCGCTACGTCAGATACCGCCTACAGTGCATTAAGTTTTGTATGCTTTACTTCCATGTATCGCTCATCTATCAAGTTTTTAAGTTAACAATATACAGCAATATGTTTATATGTATGTATAACAGAGTGTGAATGAAACGAGAGTGAAACGTCAGAATTTTCGTGAGTTTAATAGATCGGTTCGACAACGAATAAAGCGATTATTCCACGGTGTGAAAATATCTGCTGCATGCGTCGACCGGGCTGGCCAGATTAAAGTTAAGCAGCATTACAAAACGATAACCGACGGTATTGGTAAACTTCCCCCCCTCTCTCTCTCTCTCTCTCTCTCTCTCTCTCTCTCTCTCTCTCTTTCTTTCTCTCTCTTTCTCTCTTTCTCCTTGTCGTTTCATTGTTTCTCTGTCTCGCGTTTACGGTATTTCCCTCTCGCTCGGAAAAACGCGCTCTCGTGACGTTGCCGATTACAGTCTCGCGAACGCGAGCGTGTGTGCTTTGCGCGCGTTACACGCGCATAAAGTCCATTGTGGACGGGAGCAGTTGGCCGTTGCATTGAATTAGCATCGGATTAGCCGAGTTTAGCCGGCCGTTTCTCTCCGTGAAGGAGACACGGTGCTCCGGTCGCGACACGAACTGTAAATTATGCCGTGCACGTGGAGAGAGAACATTTCGGCTCGGCGGCGGCGGAGACAAAAATCACTGTCTCGATATACTCACGTACGTTTAATTAACATACGACTCGATCGAAACACACGGAGAAGCCGTTGCGTTCCGTGTTTCGCAACGCGGCTCTCGCTGTCGTTTGGCATTTCGATCCGTGCGAACCGTGTCGCCACTGAAACGCGTCGGGTTTAAGTCCTAACGTCAGCTATTCATAACGTGATCACGTGGATATCGTCGCGTCGAGAATGACTAAAGTCATGACAGGTGATAGAAAGGAAATATCCTTCGCGTTTACCTTCGTAATTATTAAAGAGTAGAACGTACGGTATTCTAATCGTACAAAGGTATCGATTGTGTGACCTAGGCAGTATTAACTTACAGATGTGAAACTGTCACTTGTCGCATACATTGATGGATAATACGGAATCGTTGACAACTGGGGCATGTACTGGTATATTCGAGCTTTTACACACATATACCTACACACTCACGTATCGAATGTATATGTCCTCGGTACCTCTCCACCGATTGCGGTTTCAACATTGTTCTCTCCTGATCCCTTCTTTAGATTACGTGCGGTTTCGCGTCCGTCGCAGGGTCGACCCTCGGGATTTCAATGACGCCCGAGGTCGATAATCCCTTTCTCCGACGACGAATTCGTCTCATCTTCAGCATCATGGAATAACCGCCATGTCCAACATGTAGAGAGAGAGAACGGAAACGTCTATGCAAAATGCGGTCCGCGTCTGTATCCGAGGAACAGGTGCGCGCAGTGTATTCAGGCAGTCGATTAGACAGTCGGGTGTCCGGTGAACATGTCGATCGGTGCAGAGAATTGCAGTGTCGTGGTGTGTGTGTGTGTGTGTGTGTGTAGCGTAACACCGATAGCACGGTGCCGAGCACGTATGCACCGTCGCATAGTACAGAAGCGCGGGTATCGGCAATAATCCCCCTTTCTCCTCCTCTCTTCTCGGTCACACAAAGGGCGTAGCAGAAATCTTATTCACAATTAAAGTTCCAAAAGAGACGTTTATTCTTTTTAGCAATCAGATGGTTTAACGGAATTACTGATAGATTATTCAATTAAAAAAAATAAAAAGTAGATATATATTGGAAAATGTAAAAATTGAAATGAATAAAATAGCGAGATTTTATTCATCAGACTTTTACTTTAAGTTTCTAAATTTTTCTCAATACCGGCGTTTAACTCAGGATTCATCAATTAACGAAAAATCTTTCTTTTATCAAAGATATGCGTGGATAACGGGAAACATGGTATTTCTGATACGCCTTGTATACGAAACGCGAACACGAAGAAGTATAAGTCAGGTACAACCAGTTCCTCTCGGTCGACCGCACTGGCGCAACCTGGCCAATTGATCAATCAGGCTCTTTGATATGTCGCAGTCCTCCGAGCGAGATTTTCCCGAGAAATCGGGCCGGTTCTCCCGTGCAAACCGTCTCGGCGAAAGCGTACACGACACACCCGGTGGCGCGTTCATTTCGCGGCGTGTAATTGCACGGCAATTACGGCGACCCGTTCATCGGTGTGACTGGCGGTGTCATTATCGCATACGCTCGCGAGAAATCGCTCGAATCGCCACGTACCCGCGAAACTTGCCCGGGTCCGATTCTCGTTTACGACTTCACCGATAAGCGGCGCAATTGATTTTCTCCTCCCCCTCTCCCCTCGAGTTTTTTTTTTGTGGTAGCGATGTCGACGATTATGGATCGGCGCGACGTTATAGATTGAAATTTCCGACGCATAGTCGTTCATAACGAAGTTTATTAATGATAACACGTTTATTCACGTTGCGGTTTTCTTGTACATAAGTGCGCGATATACTTGCACGGCAGTATTTCTCAAATTAGGGCACTTGTCCGCTCTATAAGAGCGGTGGTTTATGGAACTTCAAAGTATAGGTTTATTGGCGTTAAACACGAGTATTGAAATAAGTTTTTTTTCTCTCTTTTTTTTAGAGTAGTGATCAGACTAAGCCTCATGTAGCAACATCGTTCATCGTACGAGCGTTGGAGAAAAATTTTTTTATCGTATAAAAATTGCAGCAAATGAGAGAAGTTTGAGAACCTCTGTGAAGCAGAAAGTAAATGACTAGTTACTATTAGAGATTTATCAATTGGGATCGATGCAGGTTAAACGATCCATGTAATCAAGTTCTCTTTTTTCCGATAGACGTCTTAACTCTACAGAAAATTCACGGTCGGTTAGAGACGCCTCCGCACGTTCGTATACAATGTTGCGAATTTTCTTCTCCTAATTCAGAGAGGCTATGATTTCGAGCTAGTGGAGTCGGAAAGCACGATGTATGACGGCGCACACAATGATAGTTGTATAAATGTGATTTAACTAACCCGAAAGCCCGCATTCGAGAGAAGAATATCCGTTGTCGGGAAGCTGAAATAACACGGTCGATGATGTTATAGCTCCGTCACACGTAAAGCCGAAGAGTACGCGACGTTTGCTTACGGCTGGGAAATGCGGTCTCGTGATAACAGTGCCATAGTGTACTCGCTTAACGAAGAGATCTACCGCGCTTCCTCTCGCGCGCTACTTACTCGACAACGGTTCGTCTCACGACGATGATGCTTTCTTACGGGAGCGCCGTCGCGCAGGTGCGCCTTTGTGCCTCGGATCATTTGCATACGAATGAGAACTTTTTCGAATGGCATATTCTCGTGTGGCGCCCGGAATTTCAGGATTTTTACGCAAACTACACGCGCGATCGCTCGCTCGACGCTACGAGAAATTAAATACAGCGTGGATTTTGTGGACCCCTTTTAGTCGCACGTTTATTCGCGCAACACATGGTCGGTAGTTAATACTTTTAGTCGGGATAATATATCTTAATACATCCACCCTAGTCAACAATGTTACCTGGAAATTTTCTCCTTTTAATAGAGGGAAGCCTACGTACCAAGTTTTCGAATAATCAGAGAGAGAGAGAGAGAGAGAGAGCAACTTTTCGAAAGTTTATCGCGGCAAGTTACCTCTTTTCGTGGTAAGCGTCGTATAACTCACATATCTCACCTGTTTCCGCAAAGGAAAACTTTTTTTGATTATATCGAGAAAACTCTCTTAAATTTATATATAAAAAAAATATTATTACATTAACGTGAACATAAGATCGTGAGAACGAAAAATAGACAGGAGGGCTCGCCCATTCGATGAGAAGCGATTGGACGGTTATTACATTCTATCGTTATGTCGAAACGTAAAACGAACGCGAGGCGGGATATCGGGCGCCTCCGGGTCATCGGACTAGAACGGAAAAAAAAAGAGAGTAGTTAGATAGGCGCGGAGAAAGTCCTCTGTACATTTGCATCTGAGAATGGGTTACGAGAAACGTAACTTACAGTTGCGATGATAAAATGGAATTATGTAGTTATTTTACGAAAACGAATCAGGCGCGACAAAAATTCTTCTTCAATGAGATCTTTCAATATATCATGCATTTATTAATAAATTTTATTATAGTGATTTATGTCTCGACTTTTTTTTTTAATCAGATAATTTTCTCAAAGGTAATATTACGAGTATGAAATCAAAAATACATAAGCAATATAAGTGAAATTACTCTTCGCATCATTATTTTAGTCAAAGCTTTAAATGTTCGTTTCACATCATCGGAGAACGTATAGTTATGCCATCGAGATTACCTTACGAGCATTAATTACATAGCTTGAGAGAGAAAAATGCAGTAAAAAATTGCAAGAATATCGACAATTTATTATTTTTTAAAATCACCGATAAACTCGATGCGCAATTTCCTTTGCATATTTTTTTCCGAACGCGAATTGATATGCACGCATGTTGCAGCACGAATGATCAGTTTAACTTTTTTACAATATACGGCGTATACGGACAGCCGGCATATTGCGAATGTACCGAGTTATCAGAGGTTATAAAGAGCCAGGGAATTCGACTGGATTCGGAAAGCACGAAGCGCGCTCTGTTCATTGAAATCCATTCGTGCATCTGCGCGTCCTGAATAGTCGCCGTGGCAGTGTTCGACTTTTGCAACCGCACCTCTCGGCATTTCCTGGTTCACCGAAGATACCTAAAGGCATCGGCATTTAGATGAGCCGACTTAGCATAATGGGGAAGAATACATTGTTTCATTTTACGTATAGTATAGAGTCGAGGCTGAATTACGAAAGAAAAATAGCTCATCACTCTCTTTCCAGTTTTGTTTTCTAACAGTATAATACTGAAAAGAAAAATGTATTACACACGAGATAGTAAAAACAAAAAAAGAAATTATATTTCCTATGTAGATATTAAAAAGAAAGTTACGAAAGTCTTTCGCAAAAAAATAAAACTTTGAATCTTCGTAATATTGGAAATCATCAATTGCTCAATTTGATTAATCTATTGTTTTTGGAACAAAATATGTATACTTACAACGTAAAAATTGTGTATTTAAAATTGTTATTGTTTTTTCTGACCTGTATGCAATTTTGCCTTATATGATGTATCGCTCTATGCTTTTTCATTTTTGTTTCCAATAATTTTTTTCGCGATGTAAACACACAGAAAAGGGGCGTTCAACCATTAACCAGTTTATTGAACTGAGTCGCGGTTATTCAAGCCGTATGCACAGTCACTAAAATATTGGCATTGCATCGAAAAAGAGAGAAATAGAGAAAGCGAGACAGACGTGTTCCGTTCCGTCAATCAATCTATTAACTTTAAAACTCGTGCGTGCACAATTCTGCGCTACGTTTTCAAATACACATGCATATTTGCTGTATTGATCAAACACTTTTCAATGGTCATACGTTTGGATATACGTTGCGTGAGCGGTATTTTATTATATACGCGTGAATATATGTATATATACTTGTATCGTGTTGTAGCGCTGCTACAAAAATCGGTAACGGAACATTCGAGCTTTTCACGTTGATAGCTTCTTGCCATTTCATAATGAGATTTACAATATGGTTATCTTGACGAGTAGCAATTTGCATACGTGGAAACTAAGCTTATCGATCATTCCTCCGATATGTAGAATCGGATTAGTTAAATTGTGATTGTTATCTACATTATTCATGGCGAATTTATATGCAGCGTATATGGAGGATTGTAATTTAATTTAAATTCAACATATGACGATTGTGTGCATACTTGGTGCACATTTTGCCACGCATATATCCGGATTGTTGAATTTCGTAATATTCTCTTCTCTTTTGCTTTTTTCTTTCGTCTATTTTTGTTTATTTGTTAAATTAATTTTGCTCTTACAAAATGCATGAATAAACTAGATCGTTCGTTGGTTTAAATCTTCAGGTTGATAAACGAGTGTTTTATATCATCATGAATGTTTGTATAAAATGTTTTATAGCTAAGAGAAGAAAATGCAAAAAAGTGTATTAAGTACCAAATGCACTTCTTTACCCTTTCATTAGAATCGATCAAGTCTAGGATTAATGAATGAATGAACAAAAAATGCTCAATTCTATAAGAGATGCGTGATTTACATTGACGTCAGTTTCATTGTCGCAAGTGCGCGCAGCTGCTATTTTTAATCTATTTTTCTATTTAATTTACTGCTTATATTTATGGGTTCAATATATTTACAGTTCTCGTTAATCCTAGACGTACATATTTTATTTCGAGTATATTTTATAATCTACACACTCTTTTTGTCTTTTTCTCTCTTTTTATCGTGATATTTTTTTGTGTATCTGAATACGATTGATTGCAAGTTCGCGGGATATATTATCGCAGCACTCACGTAGTGTTACAATAATCCTGCGCTATTATCGCATTCCAAATAGGTGCGCAGGTGTGCACGAAACGATATCATTTCGATGCTCTCTCTGGAGGCGCATTCGCGTGATTCTGTGCGGATTCGCATTCCCATTGGATAGTATGTTAATCAATCTGTTGCAAATAATAAGGGTGATCCCAACATGATTGCCGTTATGTCCGTACGCATGAGTTCTGATAGGTGAAATTGCTAGCCACACGTTGTGCAATAATATGATTATTAAACACCTGACGCGCAAGAAATGTATTGACAGCTAACTGACAGCGCCAACTAAAAGCCGATCGTCCTCTTCGCGAGCATAAATATCAGTCGCGATAATTATCAATTCAGACATTAACGTCAGATAGAAATGATGATGACGTCTTTCGTGACATTTCTCGTGGTGCGACTCGCGAGCGATTACATCTAGGAAATAAGCGAAAGTGGAAACTGGATTATATTCTCACGTTTTTTTTTTGCAATGACCTTGTCAAATCAAAGTCGACATTTATCATTGGACTATCTAATGAATTTATATATATATATATATTTTGTAAGATTTATTATGAAAAAATAACGCGTATAGCAAAGCTTTTGGAATGACATTTGCATCGTTTGACAAATCAGACTGTATAATTATTAATGCGATTGTTTGACGATATACATGTCGCGGTGTATGATACGTTATCCAGCGTTGAATCTATTGCCGTAATGAACCTCCTCCACCGGGGTCACCCCATCGATGCGGTAAGGGAAACGATGAGCGGAAGTTATGAAAGCCCCGAGGGTTCGTATACCGAGGGATGGTTGCGAGGGATATATTAGTGGCTATATTACGCTGTTTCCAGTTTGTCGTTCACTGACAGTATTATGACAACCAACAACTAACCGTGTATATATATTCGTGCGCTATTCGCGCGTGATCCTAGTGTAACGATACATCCGTCAAACGGGCCCGTCTCTCGCGCAAGCCGCTTTTACTGACACGTCATGCATTAGTAAATGCATTATTCGTTCGGCGCGGGCGAAATTCACAACAAAGATATTTCCGTCAAATATTTGTTCCAATTAATGTCCATGGTGTGTGCATTGTCGAGTAGGATTACAGACGGCGATATTACAGGCACGCAAAAGCGAAAACGCGAAATGTCAAAAACGTGTTTGATTTGAAATAACATGGTCAAATTTTTTAGCCACTACTCTTTTGTCACTAGATACTTACAAAATCGTAACTCCTGTCAAATTATCCATTCGGCCGTTCCCTCGCACGCATTCATAACGCGACATTCATCGCTCGTTGTTATCACTCACAAACTGTGCGCACTGTTCGTCGAACATTGCTGATGCATACATTCGGACGCGCGATGCATGCAGATGTATGGCAGGGCTTGTGCAAGGTTTTACTGTTACAAGGTCGGTGTATCACCAACGTAAACAGGCTTATATCTCGCCTCTTAGCGGATAGGTACAGCGGTAACCAGTCTGTCTCGGTAGCCAAGTGTTCTTGTTCTTAAGGCCGCTACCTCATATACGACGGCGAGTTGTGCGCTGAATAACGCCATTACGGACACATTTCGCTGAAACATTACGCGGTGCTTGTCGCGAATAATATCGCGACGGCGGCGGATAATATCGTAACGGCACGCAAACGTGCCTATTTCGATGATATGTACCCGCTCATCTTGACGAACGCGCACCGCGCCGGCAAGAGAAACGGTGCCATAAATACAATCGCTTATACAAGTGCTATATATGGTGTCTCCCTCCCCCGCCAACACTGAGACCCATCCATCCTGTCGGGATGGCAAGTCCCGGGACTTCCGCTCGCAGGCACTCCGTGACGACCCTCGTCTCACATTTGATGTACGACTGTAAATGCGTTCGCCTGTGTAATATGCAAACGGGAGGCTTAACGGGTAATATCATGACTCGGCTTGTTCTAACAAGCTCTTGACCCCTCGAATATCAGAGTAAACCTGCTTGAAGCTTGCTGCCTCTACGGTAAACGTAGCATTAATTGTCGCGATAAAATGCGTCTTTAAAAGAATTTCGATAATCGTCTGCTTATGTCGAAATTATTACGCGGTTCACTAAAAAAAATCTTGCTTGTGTAAGAATATTTCTCTCAATCCAACAAGAATAATCTATTATCGAAGATTGTTCTATCGGCCATAAGTAAATATATGTTTCGTACATACATAAATCTTCGCTAAAATATAATATCGGTATATTTATTTATGCCTGGAAATACATGAATCAAATGTACAGGATCGATAGATAATATTTGACGACGGATTTAACCGTTCGTTATCGTCTGATGAAGAGCAATAAAGCGAGAAGCCGGCGAGCATCCGTCTTTCAACGTTCCAGCTGTGCGTCTTCTTGTGCCTGTAAATTCTTACGAACTTTAAAAGCGGCGGCGAAAGTTGCCACTACTCGTATATTCTGTGACAGCTGTGTGAAACGCCGCAAACGATAACGAGAACCGTCAACAATCCGGAGACGGACCAGAAAATTCGAGTTTTCTGGAGATGAGACTTATGAGAAATCTATAAATTAAGTAAACACGGAATATATACATATACATAATATATATATACATATATAATATTTTATATATGCATACGTATATATTATTGCGAATGACAAATGCATCGTAATTCGCCTGGTAATATCTCGCTTTTATACGCAAAGTGCCGAGCGCTCGACATACAATAGTTCAGAGTCATAATTCACAGCTTGCGGGGAAGCTGTTTTATATTTAATCGTCGTAAGGAGGTGCTGAGGAACGGTATAAAAGCTATACTATTTCCTCTACGTTTTACGGCGGACGACGGGCTGCATCGTAACTGCATGGGCGCAGTAATTTATAAAGATCTCGAGACTGTCGGAAGCGTTAATAAATTTCAACATTTCTGCGAATTTGTGCGGGTTACGTTTTAAAGTCAAAGGGACCTCGGTAATGTGGAGCATCGAAAAGATCCAGAGACAATAAACTCTCTGAAATTCTGAAATCTTGAAATGAGAGAAACGATGCAGCGTTCTAGCCTTAACGGGTCCGAGTGACGACGCATAAGGGAGTTTCGAGTCACCCACCGGAGACATAAACAAGGTGCATAAATTTCCTTATTCTCCTTCTTCAACATAAAATTCCGCAACTTTGCTTTTACAGTCTCACCACCTTACCCCATTCTCCTCTTAATGTTATGTTTTCGCGCTAAATAATTTACCAAAATTTTGAAATCTATTATCGTCGCGTAATTGTGAAAAAATAACAACGATACAGACTTTGGAACACATGAATGAAAAATAAACGGATTATTGTACGAGTTATATAAGTAGAGTAGGATGGATTTTGCCAAGCGTGATATTTTGTGTATCTTATGAATCATCTCAAGACTATTATTGCAACTTTTATCGGTAGGCACATCTTTTCCGCATATTTTTCTTCGACAGAAATAATCGCGTCAAAGGATATGAAAGTGGATAAAAATCTTAAATTACGCTTTTAAGTACAAACTCTGTTTCACTTATGCGGTTGACATGCGTGCAGCCGCATTTTCTTTGTTCAATGTTCCGTCAGGTGTATAGATAGATATTTTACTATCACAGCTCCTCGCGATGTCACCCGTAAACTCTGAAAGGCGATCCTCATCGTTATCCATAAAATTTCAAAATTGCAACGCGTACGATGCAAGTTCAACGACAACGCGGAGAAGTTGGCTTTATTTAGTACCGCACACCCCACGTATGCGTCGTAAAATTTATGAACGATCGACGTGGTCTGTTCAGCATTCACCGACATTTTGCCAAGTAAGATCTGCGATTGGGAGTTTACGTGTAAGAAAAAATTTTTTTCCTTTTTAAGATTTTTCCAACATTTAGTTTCTTTCTCTCGTAAAAAAGATCGGCTCTAACTTATGCGGGATTTAGAGCGGCGTTGAAAAACTCTCCGAGTCCAGAAACTTTTGATCCGGTCATACTTCGTTACATATCACTGTGCATAGTGCTTTTTTTATCCGTCTTTATATAAATTTCCTTCCTCAAGTTTGATGCGCTCTTTTATGTTATCCGGTATTATTCTTTGTTGGTTACAAATTTACAACATTCTCATTTCCAACCATAATAAACGCTTCAGGCGTACATCAACGCGCCCCTTGTTTGTTTTAAATTGAGCTCGCTTTATTTGAGAAAAAAAAAGTTTCCTGCTTGCAAGGCTATGAAAGTCTATTACCTTCGTTCTTTTTTCCCCGCCGTTCTCAATTTCTAACATTGACTTTTCTCGGTATTCGAGAAGCTTTCGGAGTATTGAATTCTAAGACGAAGAGTTTCACATTGTTTCGCAATTTCCTTCTCGTTTTCCCGTATTCGTAAAAGAAATCTCTCAAATATTGCAAACGTTTATTCAAGCAAACACGTCGCAAAACGCCAGCTGTCCTCCTAAGCTATTCTTGACCGGATGTCATACATCAGCGACGATGTACGTTGCGATTAGAAAGTTAAACTCATCAGGCTTAACTTTGTCATCGAGTGTCTTTGACGAGACAAAATTCAGACAGAATTTAGCGTATCAATGCTTCGATATACATGCTCGTGAGAAGCATCTAATACAGGCAAACAGGTTCATCTCGGTGAGTTTCGTCGCGCGACACCGTTTTCACGGGCGAAGTTCAAGGCGAAGTTAAGCAGTCGGGCGCGCACGGCTTTATTGAAATTTCATCTCGGAGCGTGACACACGAGAGAGTCGCAAGCGATCCCCCCGACCTTTCCGCAACCGTTCCCGATTCTGGTCTTTGGCGAACTCAAGACGAGAGTCTCACGCGAGATTAACTCTTCATCTTCCTCTTACACATTCATGTGTCGCATGTACATGTGTCTGTATGTATGTGTTTATTATGTGTGTGCACGCGATACGATGACGATCGAAATGCGAGAACGAGGACCGACCAGCACATATGCGGATCACCCACGCTTTCGCGCCTAACGACAGTTATGGGTGTAAACGGGCATGACGTTAGCCGCCACGCTCTGAAGATCGTTAAGGCCGACCCCCCGGCGAGCGATCACCAGCTCGCTCGCGAGACGGGAACGAGTTTCGAGGACGAGCGAACTACCGGACGTGCAGGTCGAACCACGTCGTTAGCGATACTCTTCTTCGTGCACGACGCGAGGCCACGCTATCGTGCCTGGTTGTACCTGTTCTTTCATCAATAGAAATCTCTTTTTTTTTTTTTTTTTTTTTTACAAACTAACGTTGCTATACGAATCGTAAATTTTCATCTTTGTCGCGATGACAGATCAATTAAATGTATAAAGTACATATTATTTATTTAGTCATAATATATGAATAAATAATTTGTTAGCAGATGAAGCAAGATTTCAAAAGTTGTCGACATCAAAAGGATGAAATGAGAGACGCGATCTCTTATCGGATCAAAATTAGGTTCCCCCCTTCCGGAGCAAGTTTTGTTAATGTTTTTCGATTCGCGCCTGCCTGTTTCGTTTCCTGTTCTTCGTCGGAAAGAACGAAACCCACGGATGAGTTCACGGCGGATTCGTGCGCGCATCGTCTCTCGCGATAAGATAGACAAAATAAATAATTGAACGTCCGGCCGTTAGCCGGCCTCGGGCGAGGGTGTTGATAACCTCGGGGTGAGCGAAGCTCGGTCTCGAGTAGAGACTTTATCGCGTATCTGTCCAAGTTGTATGGCTCGGGATGTCCTAGTTTACGGCAGCAGCGTAAATCGGGTCCCTTCGTAAACACCAAAAAGTTAAATCCTCACCTCGTGCGATGCCGCGCCATTATCGGAAAATAGTGAAATGGAGACGAAGAAGCGTTCTTCTTCTTGCCTTCTCGAGAATAATCACAATAATCGGCAGTAAAGTTACATTATACATACTTCATATTTTATAAAACTTTGGTAATTATTTTGCGCTGAAGGGAAACTTCTCTCGTGCATCATTATCTTAGGATAACACAACACTCAGTCTTCCTTTCCCAAAACAAAAACTATTAAAACAATTTTTTAATTAATCTTCTTTTATTTAATAAAGATTATAGAGTTAACTTAGCGTAGTAAGGGAATCATGTACTTCAAGAAACTGTACAGAGCAAAGCTGCAGAGACTTCTCGTTTATTTGACAAAATTATAATTGCCTCGATGCCGTTTGGTCTTGCGAGTTTTTCGTCAGTAAAGTCGCACGCGGAAACAGGATGTGCGCATATATATCCTAGCATGATTTTAACGATCGCTGAGAAAAGGCTAGGCAGAGTGTGCGGTTTCATTATGCGATCGTTAAAAGTTTATGATGTTTCCTGAATGGACACGGGATAGGGAAACGCATCGACGGCGATAATGATTCCGCGAGCCGATCGACATTCCTTTCGCTGCCTCATCGCGCAAACGACTTGCGGAAAAGACGAGATCCATGAATCAAATCAACCGTTAAGTAAAACGATTTATAACATCTCGCGCGCGCGCGTATTCCTTTCGGAGCCAGTTACGGTTCTGTATCGAACTGCACATCTCTCGCAAGACGGTGAGCCTCGTGACGTATCGTTCGGCGAGAGCACAACAACGTCGGCGACTTTGTAATTAATGTACGATAATAGAGCGCTAATTTGACGTTAAAAGTTTGCATCAGCATCGCTTGTCGGCGAAGAAAATTGCAGGATAAATGACTTGGAACTGTTGCATATGACCCCGGAGCAATATATGTTGGTATAAATCACGAACGATAAATTATCTTCCGTGACACACACGGGACAGAAAATCTAGATGCAGATTTTCCCAATCTAACGCGGGAGCTTAACGCGGGAGTTTAATCGTTTGATGCATTACCTTGGTATGCGACGATGGTTGTTTAAGCAGATAATAGTTATTCCACCGAGATATTCGAACGCGTTATAAGGGAAAAGGGATACACGCATTTATCATCCGTAGATCATACGCGCGCGGACACTTCCGGTGATGTCCGCCGGATCATCGATCTAGATCATCGTTCTAGTGCCGACGTCATCGACGAGTCATGTTCGATGATCGCAGTTGAAATTAATCGCCGTGTACAACGGCTATCATCACGTGTTGATGGAAATGCGATTTGATAATCTCGAGTTTGGAGCGAATTTGGAGCAATTACGGACCGCGAATGATTGCAATTATGGCGTGATTCGGCATACGCAAGTGCAATTTCATTCGCTAAAATTTACGGTGAGATTTTAAGTCCGTCGATTAAATGTCTCTTTACGTCGCGTCACCTTTAGTGCTGATTTTCTCGCAGCAACATCTGAAATATGATATAATCGGTATTACTTAGAAAACGCGCCATATAATTGACGTATACGAGTAAGAATCTTCGTGCGGCGGATCATTAAGTTCGTTGAAATATATTAATATGCGAGGACAAAGTAAACATAACGATAAATTATCGATCTTTCGCTCGAGCTTAAATTGTCGACGCAATCTTATCGTTTCAGTCGACGATAAATCTCTAAATATATTTCAAGTATAATTAATTATGACGTACATAGTTGCGACGCGCGTTCGCGTGTGAGCGCGAGTGATAATTACAAAAAAAAGTCACGCAAGATTAGCCGGATTACCATCGAAATTGGGCTTTGAATTGATTGCGCATAGAATAGCTCATGAATGTGTAACGATTTAAATAAAAGCGAAACGATCTGATCGGTCGTGTCACATATCACACTCGGTAAATGATGATTCGACGAGTTGCCATCGTGATTTGAACCAAGATTTTCGGAACGATGCGATTAAAACGGATTACGCGTGTAAACGTGATAGATTAAACACACATCAGATATGAGATTATCTTGGCGCGGAGCATTTTTGGTCGCTAGTTGATCGTAATCGCTCGGCGATACCTGGAATTAATTACAAGCCACACGAATCTTTGCGTGCCGATCATAACGCGCTGTAATAATGCGCCGGCGAAAAGAATGAGAATTTATCCAAGAGTTTGCACGCGAATAATCACGTCTAAACTTCTCGATCTTGTCCATTAAATCGAACACGTTTAATTTTCATAGTGCCAAGATGCGGTTATCTGCATACAGACTCGATTCAGACAGCTTCGAGCTCGGTTTTGCTAAAGTCTTAAGCCAGGATCCCCCGGGTAGCTCGGTTAGGCATAGCAAAAATACGGATAAGTCATATAACTTGACGGATTATTCCGTTAATTCTGCCTGAAATTCGATTAAAGCTTGATGCCTTGATCCTCTTATCTCCCGAGAACGCGGGCGCAGTAACCCTGCGAGTAAGCATCGCGATATAACGATGAGAGAGATTTCACCGAAAGGGTCAACGACGGGAGGCGAGTGGAAAACGGCTGGTTCTTCTATAAGGATATTACGATTTTTCTTTTTTCTTTTTTTAATAGCAAAGTTTCGCAGAGTGACTTATCGGCCGTTTCACGCGCGACTTGTATTTAATTAACATTTCGCATATATTCAGCTCGCGGGAACATGAATAAATGCTGTTCTTCTGCAATCAGAAAGTGAAACGCGCGGTCGCGATAATGTTACGGAATTAAATCATAAATATCGCTCGCGCTACACGCGGCGAGATATTCGGCTCGGTGTGGACACACGTAATATTATTCAAATATATACGACCCTCGACATACTTCCAGCGTGGTGAACGCGTGTGTTAAACTATGTGCGACGTACGGACGAGAGCGCGTGTGCGTGCACATGCATTCACGTCTCCCGCGACCACGGAGGTACATTGTAATGGATGTAGTGTACGATACTGAGGTGAACATCGTGAACGTTTCTTTGCGTACTTCGCTTCATAAATCTCGACGAGAAATCGCTGGAAACCGCCGCAAAATATTATTCGCACCGTGGCATCAGTTTTTAAACGCAGTTATTAATTTGGTCTCCTCTCTGTCATTCGTGTTGGATGACACAGCAAATCATACATTAGCAATTTAAAAAATTAAATATACATATATGTATATGACTTACATTGAATATCGCACGTTATAAGAACTCGGAGATAGATCAAACTATTATTGAGAGATATTTCATTGACATTAATTTATTGATTTGATATCACAAAGTGGCACCGAACAGAGCGCGTTTGTATCTATGATGCAATTATATGGTTACGGCGGCATGGGTGATTTCTTCTCTGTGACATTTTTCGATTTGGAGAACACCGATCCCGTTAATTCTGCTCGTAACTGATCTTTCGATGTACTGACGAGAATCGATCGAATCTGCGTAGGATAATCGATTTGCTTACCACGTGTAATATATTTTACGGTATGACTTTTTGACACGCGATACGTAAACGCGATAATAGAGCCGATGTACGACATAAAATCAATCTCTCTCGTGTCGCGTCAGAAAAAACGTTGTCGACTAACGAACCCGCCTTCTTTGTTTATGTTTCAGGTGAGTCACTGCAAAAAAAAAAAGAAAAAGAAGCGCGCTCTTCGTATAACACAGAGAACATGCTTTTGTAAGATGAGAGCCTGGCGGGTATGTAATGCAACAGCTATGTATGTAGTACCTACATACATGTATATATATATTTTTTGTTGTAGTTTATTTATAACGTTGAAAAATTTATTCAAGTCCAGATGCGCACAAATATTTCATGGTAAAATAATCACGTACGGATGTATATTATAAGAAAAAATGGATTTTATCTCAGTTATATATTTTTTTGTTTCGTTCTTTATATTTTATATATTTTATCGAGTATTTTAGCATAAACATTATGATTTTCCTCGTTGCAATCACTGCGATCCTGTGCTAAGATAAAATCAATGTTTCGTGTTTTTTTTTTTTTCCGAAGAAACGAGTTTTTGTGCCGCTTGGACATTGAAAAAATTTAAATAGAACATTAGGTATTTTATATATAAGTTTTTCTATTAATTCATAAACACAAAATGACAACTGAAGTGGTTCTGCTAAAAATTCACTGTTCGGTCACGTAACGTTGTCGTTCGCGTTAATATTTCGCGTCTCTATTGCGTTTGAAAGTCCTTGCCTAGTCGGATCGTCGATAACGATTTTCCGCATTTCACGGCAATATCTTCTTACGGGATAAGTCACAAACTCGCGATTTTCCGTGATGAATGGTACGACTCGCGTTACGGCCCATCCGCGTCAGTGAACCAGGTAATACGAATTAAAATGAAGGAGGCACGTGTTTTTCCTCCCTGAGACCCTCCGCGCGATCCTGATTAATAGCCGGATAATATCGTGCAAACACAGCGTGATAACCGCGCCGTACGTCTTCCAGTCGACATGGAGCCTTGGCTACCCGCAAGTTTGGAAAGCGCGAACGTGCTTTGATGTGCGAATTCCTTAGCTAAATCTTCGCCAAGCGGCATCTGGAAAAATATCGACATTTTTCTCTCTCTCTCTCTCTCTCTCTCTCTCTCTCTCTCTCTCTCTCTCTCTCTCTCTCTTTTTTGCTTTATCTCTCTATTGTGTTACATAGGGTTCATTGTGCAGAGTAGAATAAATATTTTCGCGCGACTCTCTCTTTTAATATAGCATCACGAACATACGGTTACTCTGTATTTCCAGTCACGTTTGCAACAATTTGTACCGCTTCTCTCTAGGGTCGCTCTGCGAATCGTGATGTTGCACCTGGCAAATTAAACATTTATTTTTATCATAATACAAAAACGTATCTGAACCACACGGTAACGTTTTTGCGTGAGAAATTATTTTTATTTATCTACCGCATACATTCTCTCTCCTTTTCTTCGTCCATAAAATTATTAATAACCTGATGTATATTGATACTGTGAAACTTGCGTTACATCTCGCTAAATTTATAGCAGAATTGAAAAAAGATCTTATTAAAATATTCTATCTGAAAATCCTATCAAAATAAATATTTCTATTTTATACATTTTTGCGAAATTTCCGAAGTATCGGTTGATAAATTCGTCGTTAAATTAGAAGCGAAAAGTATTTTTCTTCTTCTCTCGACACAATCAGTGCGACAGTACGGATTCTAAGACTAAAAACTTTCGCATCTAGGTAATCTCGCGTCAGTTAAGAAGAGATTGTACAAGCAAATTGGAGTCGGATACGCTTAACTCTTCTTACCTAGAAAGGAAATCGGATAGACAAGAGATGCAAATTGCGTATTGTCGCGTCAGATTTTATAAGCTTCGTCTATAGTTGTTTTTTATCCGTCTCTCTCTTATCTTTGTTTTTTTACAATTAGTACGTCTTTTTTTAACAGTAGATCACACATCAATGAATCACTAAATCCATCAAGGCTTGATTAATTCGTTAAAACTCAATAAAGTAGATATTCTATCGACTGGATAATTAATTTCGCTCAACATTTTCTTCTTTTAATCTTACAGCGCACTTTGCATAAAAATTTATCACCTTACTGATATATTTGAATAATGAACTACGTTTAATAAGGAACCTTATAATCAAATTGCTGAAGAAGAAATTACATCATTGTAATTTAATTACATTAACGTCATTCATGCAGCAGAGTAGATTATTCCTTCATAAATGAGAAATGTAAAAAGAATTTAAAAGATGCTTAACGTAATTTCGTATAAGATGAAGGTACAAATGTAAATCAACGATGCGGGATCGAGAAATTTTTTTTCCGAACGCTGTTTTGTTCTGGATTCGATTTCCAAATTTTATAACAGATGGGTCACACACATAGTCGACCTGTCTTATGCTCGCGGCTAGTTTTCACTCTATACGCTACTTTCTACTAAGAGAGCTCTCAGCTTCCTGCAGCGCGGTGCTTACTTTTAAGGTTCGATATAAAACTCTTCAAAATAGAACTTTGCTACATACAGCCAGATTGAAATGGAAAGTACTCGCGCGCAAACTTTCACATAGATTCGCCCGCGTAGTTTGTATCCTTTTATAGTAAAGTTAATATTCTTTATCTCAGTTGTTTATTAATTCGATCGATCGTTGACTGTGGTTATCGAGTTATCGTCGATAGCAATCTTACGATATTTAAATATATTTGCTTATTATATATTTTTGTCGGAGACTTTCAAAATTTAATCTACATATGTTTCTGCTATTGAGCGTGATTCTATTAGACAGTCGATAATAAATCATTTTCAGAGATAATTTGACAAAATCATGATTCGGCAACTGCGGTGCTTACATTGCGAGTTTCTCCGTCAAGTCTCGGTTCTTATCTTCCGCTTAGATATTCTACCCTACAGCTCTCCTGTCTCGATTCATGAAACATCCCCTTGTTGATAACCATCGTTCGATTTTACTTGCTTTATGTCACTTTCTATTCCGATCATTATTTTATTCGACACGAAACACTCTGCGTGTGAAGTTGAAGTGACATTTTATGGAACTGTTTGCAAAAAGTCAGAACTCTTTTAATTATTTATAAATTTTTATAAAAAATATATATACCAGCTTTATACTTCTCGATAATTTTCATCTATGTGATAACACTGATCGTTAATACCATACAAGTAGTCGGTAATTATAAACATCTATCTACCGTATACAATGTGTGTTGTCGCTGTGATACAAACCGCGTGTCTTGTCCGAAATCGATCGGTTGTACGAATCATGCGAGTCGAGATAAGAACATACATCGGTCGAGTTACGGTCTAACGTTGCAGATAGGGGCAACCTGACAGGCACGAAGAGTGAGGGAGAGGGGGGGGGGGACAAGGATAGAGACAAATGAGTAGAGAGCCTCGTTGCGCGATTCGTCAGGCGGACCGTAACAATGCATCTTTGTCGCTGATTAGATGTAGATGGGACGATAAGCGAAGACATCGTCGCTGAACAACCGACCGAATCGCTCCCGACTCTTTCTCTTCCCTCCTTCCCTCCTTTCTCCGCATTCTCAATCTTCCGCTTTTCTCGATGTGCCACGGTGGCTAAGCAATGACAACGCGCTTGGCTGCGCGGCGATGCGCCGACACGTTGCAAATTTGCACTGCCTTGAACGTGAAGCGCCGACCGCGGTGCAGCCACAGCTAATGTGTACCCGTGATTCCGGGGAGGGATGAGAAAAAGCGAGAGTGAGAGAGAGAGAGAGAGAGAGAGAGAGAGAGAGAGAGAGAGAGAGAGAAGAGGGCGATGCTCCACGAGTGCGTTTCTCGGTGAAGTGCACTTTATAGTCGGAATACGCCGACTAACACTGCGGTTAAGATGCGTATACGTGTGTCGGTCTTCTTCCTTCTCGACGAACGAAGGAAACTGTGGGAATCACATCGTGAGTCCTCGAATCTTCTTTTTCCCCCCTCGCGGGTGATTAGACGAGGCGTGTATATGTCGTAAGTCGCCATCCTCGCCTCTGTCTGACTGGCATAACGCACTCTTTCTCACCGATGGAGCGTGACTCCGATATTTATCTCCTGCGCGCGCGACGTTTATTTATGAGTGCGAGAGAAAAACGGAATTGCATTATCTCTCTACGACTATACGTTGGCGGAGTCCGCCAAAATACATGCTTAAGCTTAATAGAATGCAGTGGCTTCGACGGCGATGTAATAGTCCCCGGGGAGTGGGATGAAAAAAAAAAAAGAATCACACACACATGAGAGCACCGGTGATGAAGTGCGGTCTCTTCGCGAAAATACACGGTCATAATCGTAAATACACTTGATGTTAAATTAATCTTTTTATGGAGCCCGATCAAGTCAGCTATAGAGCGTTTAGCTATAGCACGTTTAGCTATAGTTATCCCGCATTAATCATAAATAGCATTTAATATTAATTGAATCAACCGTTTTATGCTACAACATTATGTATTAATCAACGTGCTTAGACTCAATTGTTTGCGCGAGTTGTCAATCGATCGAATGCGCGATTGATTGTATATGTATATTTTATTATGGCGCTCGTAACGCTTGTTAAATTATAATTAAACGTCCGTATCTATGATGGACATAAAACAATGCAGACGTAGTCGAAGAGGCGGACGGAGGAGAAGTCATACAATATGTACGGGGTTGAAATTTCGAGTTTCCAGACAATGATGCCTTTGTAGTTGCAAAACTCGTGGAAACCTCAGTGCGGCAAACTATCTCCTGACCTTTCGGTTTCCTGCACCGTTAATCCGTCGGCGGTGTGTGATCACCGCTATACTTTCTCCTTCATAAACGAATTAAATGCTGTGAGATGCTTCTGACATTCCCTCCTGACGGCTGAAATATCCGCGCGAACATCGTTTGTTGATTCGTTCAGGTTCACGAATCTTCTTCTTTTTATAAACAGAACGTTGTGCTCTTCTACGCGCTTATTATCTCACACAGAAATCTATATTTACGAGAGAAGAATTTAGGAACGTGGCTCGTTAAAGACACCATCGACGGAGACGGTGCGCTTTATAAAAATCGTGTAATTACAGTCCGGCGTTTCGAACGACTTGACGAAAGCACGTTTGCGGATGACAGTGCGATCGATCGTATCGTCTGGCATAAATCACAGCGCGATGTATTACGCCGCACGTTATAGATTAGCGTACATGCATTGCCGTGGGTGTGCAAATGAGGTAATAAATGAGGCGATTAAGCTTAACCGCAAAGAAACGCGTAATGACGCGGCGGATGAACGTGGGTCTCGCAATTATTCACGGGTCTCTTTCTCAATAGGTCTCTCTCTCTCGAAAGAGCGGTGGGAATGGGCCGACAAATTGTATGCCTCAATTTGAAATTATTTCGCGCCGCTTCGTTATTAAGGATGATCGCCGAAATCTCCGATTAGCATCGGCCGTAAATCAATCCATCGCGCGTGAGAAGACACCGGCTGTCATTTCGTCTTGAATCGCGAAAGACGCATAGCTGATTAACGCGCGACTAATATGTGTCATTAACTTTCGCGAAATATAATCGTTGTTCCTATTCAGAGTTTTACCTTGAGGCCTCGGACGCGCCGGATGCGTGTCCTGAAAACCGAGATCCCGCGACGACAAAGAGGAGCATCGCCGAAGATAAAGGCGATTTGATTAAGTAGATACGCCGGCTCTCTAATTATCGAGCCACAGTTCTTGGCGACCCACAGAGATTGTCGATATTGCCGCTCCATCGAATCCGCACAAAGTGAAGGAAAAATTGAGAAACACATCGCGTCGTGAATCGCTCTCGCGAAAGTTGCCCCGCGCTGTGTGATTAGAGTTGAAAAGCTCGTAATTAAGTCTCCTGAATTGCTCCATTATATCTAACGGTTAGAACAAAGCGTCCTGATATTAATTATAGATTTTTTTTTATCGAAAGAATATATGAATTAGATTTAAATGAATTTAATTTGCGATCCCCTCGATGATTTGTCTGCCTGAATAGACGACCGACTAGGCGTGAGATCTGCAATTTCCATTCAATCGAACTTTCGCGCTAAATTATCCGCGTTTTATCATCGTGTTGGTAGATAAAGACTTCCTCCGGCGTGTCGCAACTATATATCACATAGATCAATTTCATCAGGACGCGCGCGAGCAGAGGCCTTTAAAAAAAAACCTGCGAGAGTTTGCGAGAGAGCCGCTGCATCGGTGAAGCTGCATCGTGAATGGCGAGCAGCATTTGTAACAATGATGGCCCGCGTTGATGTGAACGACGAATGTTCGTGTTAAGGCCGCGGGTAACGATGACATTGGTAGTGGTAGGTAGTGGTATAGTGGTGATGCTGGAGAGACGAGCGCTGGCTGTTTGATGCCAGTGGTGGCGAGCCGAGACTCGGCCAAACACAAGACGTCCTACGAAGTAACTGGAGACGCGGTCTCTCGATACCCGTCAAACCAGTTTTGTCGGCTACTACTTCCTTCGGGATCTGTGCGGCGGAGGCAGGTAGGGTCGAGATACGCACGCCTTTTAACCGTGGTGCCCACCTTGCAATCGTCGCGTTTCCGAGATCACAACTCTGCGTGCGCGCACATATTCCATAACATTGAATTTCGCCGTCTCACTCTTTACGAAAGGAAAAATGACTTACGTAAAAATTGCGTCGCTCGGTGCCTCGGTTACTGTCTTGTGCGTCGAGAAGGCATTGCTCTCCCTTCGGGGATATACTCTCTTCGTTTAAACTCTCGCTCTTTATTTGTACCATCCACGAAAAACTTCTTTGCCAACTTTGTAGTCGCTGATACCTTGGAAGGCAATTTCGCTTGCACGCAACACACGGGCGCGATATACACGCGTTATTATTCATTTCGTGTCCTCTACTGTCGCTCGCGCTTTGCTTTTGATCGACGAAACGCAAAATCATCTTCCCGAGCGTTTAAGATCGAACACGAAGAATTTACAAAAGTGATCGAACGCGGTATAACGATTATCCTTTTTTTTTTGTACGCTATACAAAGAGCTTGATCTCCCCATTGATCATGCGATGTACGTATAGCCAGAGGCAACTGAATTCAACTTCCTCAATTTTAAATGAATAATGAAGGCTGCACTATACGATGGATCATATCGAGTGTCGCTTTAGGCTGTAGTATAAAGTAAAAGGTCTTTAATAAATTGTTTAGATTAAACTATTTGACATTTACAAATAAAATAACACGATATTTAATGAATATATTTTGACATTTATTATAATTCAGTATAAGATGCATTCATGCTTTGTAATATTGAATATGATTTTTTATTTTATATATTATATATATGTATATAGATATATGCAAATTTTATTAGACTATCAGATATGCGTCTATCGCCGATTAACAAGCTCACAGGAACAATTGTCTCTTTATACAATATCAGTCGGTCGTCCCTCTGTAATATTTAGTAACAGCGTGCAACGTCGTAATTAATGATCCACGGATATAGAACCGAAATTGCGGCAACTCAATAGAGTACACCGGAAGGTAAACTCGAGTATGCAGACTCGTTCGCCGAAGCGCGAGATGAAGGGTTATCAATTACCATATACCGCGCATATCGGCACGGGGGTGTAGATATATGTTTAAATATACACGCGTACAACGGTGATGTGTACAGAGTAAATCCGTAGCGTATAGGAGATATAGGTTTACGCTTTTGATCGTGCAAACGATCCTCCCGACATGAACCATCGACGTACCACATCGTGATAAGAGAGTAAGCGGAGAATAACAATGATACGTGTGACGATCGGAAACGATCGAAATGCGATCTGCTTGATAAATTGGCGAATCGAACTCTATCAAGGTTATTCACTCGATTCTTTTTTACCCGGATAATAATAATAATGTACCGACAATAAACGAGAATAGCTTCCTTTTGTGTGTATATACAATATATAAGACTTCTCATTTTTTTTCTTTTTTTTTTTCTTTTTGATATTTTTCTCTTGTTGAATTCTATTCATCTCATGGTCGCGCTATGTAGAACGAGAGACTGAGGGCACTGCGCGATGTCGGCGATTCGAGAATCTCTGTGCGATGACTCATTGTCAATGACCGAACCGATCCGAACCGGTTTCGCGACTTTAAACGATGGCTATTCCCGAATAATAATCGAGATCGAAAAAACGTGGGTGCCACGATAAGGTATTCTCTGACGCATACACGGTTGATCAAAGAAAATAATATATCTGATGGTTTTGTATATAAATGACACCTTTTTTCTAATAGAGATTAAGATTTAAGGATCACACCCGATGGTGCAGCTCGGTGCAATATTTTTTCGTGAAAGTGGAACAACCCAGAAGTAAAATAACGCTAAAGAAAGCAAAGTTTCGGCACAAGACATAAAATCTTACGTCATCTTGCTCGACTCTTGCTCGAGTCTTCTTTCATCGCAATACTTAAGCTTCCTAACATAACTTTTTGGTAGTGCATTTTTTTTTACGACGCTTCTTCAGCGGCTTTTCATGCTAAAAATGTCTGCGCTTTAATTCGTAATTGAATTAACTCGCCGGCTACTTACACGAGAGATTTTTCTTTATTCGACTGTTAATTTAATGAAAATACTATTTCTCACCGGCGTCTTTAAATCGTCCGCTCGCTACGTGATAAATTCGTGAAAAAAGACGGTCGTCTCTCGTCTTAAAATGCAGTTGACTACTGTTTAAAATACGAGTCTCTAGTCTAACGAATACAGCTCGACCAGATTGTTGGGTGATAAATCTAGCCTCAAGGGGGGCAGCGGGAGCTTGTAAACAGCAAGGAACCTCCTTGGCAAGGATGTCGGCTAGCGTAAGTTCGCGAAAGTTTCCCTATTTGATCCTCAGAATCGCGTAACTTTCTAATTAAAATCTGAACTTCTCGCGGAAATTTCGCTCTACACGCATTGAGAAGCTTTATAACACCTGCACCGCCTGTTGTGCGTAACTTGGCGATATGCGAGGGCAGAGGAGAGCGAGCAAGCTCTGCCTCGAAGGGATTTCCCGCGAGGTTAATCGTTTCATCTTTCACGTCGATACTCTTGGACGCGCATGATCGTATTGTCGTCTATCGGAAAAACACTAAGACCGATAAGTATAGCGAAATTACATTTTGCCCGCAAATTGCAATTATCAGTGCAGCGAAGGATAAATTTGTTTTTTTCTTTTCTTTTCCACCATACACACACACAGCAGAAATTTTAAAACACTGTTTGCCTTCAGTTTTATATAATAAATAATCGCACAGCTGCCTCGCGAGTTTCCTCCTCCAAGTTATTTATGGATTTTCTGAATGCGCGGTTATCACGAGGCCGAACGAATCTTATTAACAGAAAACTCGGGCTTGTTACGATCCTTCACGTTCTTATTTGTTCGCCACACCAGAAGTGTTTTCATCCATTTTCCGCGTTCTTATATGGCAGACTGTTGCAACAGTGCGAGCAGCCAATAGACTTTGCGGTATTTGCCATCGCTCGTCCTCCGCGAAGCTTCGAGATAACCAAAGAAATAGGGCGAAACAAAATGCTCTCCCACTCGCTTGCTTGTCTATTGTTGTTCTTTTCCCCTTTCTGTTTTTCTTCCTTTTGTTCTTCTTCGCCTTATCTCAATTATCTCGCCACGCGAATCCATCTACAATTTTCAATTACGTGCCATTTTTTCAAATGTCATTGTTATAATATTTTCTTTCATATCAATTATTGATTAATTAATTATCCTCGTTGTACTTAATGAATGACAATTGTTTTAAAATTACGATTACGTAGAAAAATATATGTCAAAATGACATTCCTTAATTATTATAGATTTATTTTCTATCTTACATGTATGCATACACTATATTATAAATATCGATGCGATATATTGGATGATTGCAAAAGTTCGTGCCCGATTTGAAGTTATTAATCCATCTATGCAAATCGGACACGAACTTTTGCAATCATCTAATATTTTTATGCGAGAAAAAAAAGACAGCTGTTATATGATACTTGCCGGTTAGATAGACCAAGAATAGACTGAATTTACATCTCACGTGGGGAGGGACAAATCACCGACGATCTCGCGAGTCCTTGCAGTTGACGTTTTGACATCGGCAGTCGCTGCCTATTAGCTCCAAGTCCGACCATTTTGCCGCTAATTCGTCTTAACGAGCTCGGCTAGGCTCCGCTGGCGTTTCGTAAGCATTCTCGCTAATAAGCTCTTTGTTGTTATTCCGTCAAGCATTCGTACGACTCGTAGACCACGTTTATCTCCCGCCATGACTTGACGGGGAAATTTGTCAATGCGCCCGCAGATTCCAGACGCGATAAATCCCGCTGTTCATTCACGAGTTCCTCAGTTCATTGACCAATCACGATGAAAGATGCGCGTAGGTGCTCCTACATTAACTGACACTCGTATATCTCAGGCTTAGCCTGTATCGGTCGAGAATAATTAGAATCGGTTCAGCCGAAGTATTGAGAAAGCGACCGGTTGCGGAATACGTAATATGTCAGTAACTCACAAGCATATCAAAAGCACTGATCAATGCACAATGCCAAACTTTTCTTTGTTTTACTAGTTAGAATTCTTTATTTCTCTTATTTTTATATTTTATACTATAAAAAAAATATATATATAAAACAAATATAGAAAAAAATTTATTTTTGCTGGATGAAAAATTTTGTTTCTATACTCTGAATTTACCTTGGAATTTACATAGGCTACATTCCGTTTGACGCTATTTTCGAAACGCTGAATGAACGAAAATAACGTCACGTTAAATGCATCAATAATAACTTTTATGGATATATATGCGAATTGCGCATGTGCCGTATTGTTAACATTTGAGAAAAGGCTAAGAACTTTTGCAGAAGAAAGTCATCGTGCGAATCTGGGCGGTTTATGTAAGATTCAATATTTGTCTAGACCGAGGTTCATAAGAGCTTTTCATTTGCAACTGCTCTTTGTCCCAGAAAAGTGACGTCAGTCGACTGAAGGACTTATTGCGTCTACGTGCATCTCGTGTCGTCGATATCCATAAAATCGCTATCGTAATTTAGTGACAATCTCTTGTCACACTTCACTGGTATCAATCAATATAATATCGTAATAACATTATGCGCACAAACTGTCATGTAACCACAAATTGATAAAACATGTTACGTTGCTCATAACTTGCGAATGACGTCAATTTCTTTCATTATTTCACTCAGCATCTCGAGAATCCTTGCACGATAACCTGCCACTGATCTGACAAAGAGGTTGACTTAAGTTTGACAAGTAATCTTCTGCAGAGAACATTTCTCGATATTATTCGCTATTCTATGATAATTACTCTCGATGCGCTTAAATGATATAAAAAGATTAAAATATATAAAAAGGTATATATATGTATACGCGTCCTACTGCAAGCTTTAACCATACAATAATATGTTTTAAATTTTCTCACAATTACACTTTTATTTTGTATGAATTATTAAGTTTAAATTATTCTTCGGGGGAACGCCTGAATTATTAAGTGTCACGCATGAAATATTCGTTTGTCAAAGTCTGGTAATACTCGGTAGAAGAAGTTGCAATAGATGCGCGCATTCGGCGCGACGACACTAGCAACATTGAATCAGTCGTTACGTTCAATCGAGGTACGTCTATAATAAGGCGGCATGTAAATCCGGACCGAAGCGTAGTTGCAGCAAGCGCTGAAATTGACATTGTTCACCGGCGACGGTAGGTTGGAGCTTGCTTCCCACCATTCCTCTCCATCCTCCACCTCTAAAGAGCTTTAATTGGAACCCTGTCGCTTCAAATTACTGTCACTAGAGACGCTCCAGTTCCTCCTTTTGGTGTCGTCGCGCATCCCTGTCGCGAGAGAGGACGGTATTATTTTAGCAGGAAGTAGGTTTATGGAACGTTGATGTCTCGAGGGAATCCCACTTCGATCCTGTAGAGCGATTATGTCGAGAGCTTCTATTGCGTTCTGCTTCTATGCGCAACCGCATATACGTGAAATACCCTTTATTCGTGTGTCATAAACAACTATAAACTTACATAAGACAGATATATTTGCGATTTAATTTTCGCGCACGCGCATGCTTCATGCAAAGTTGCTTCGAGCGTATATTCAATTGTGTATTACTAATTGTGTATGAAGCATTTACATCAGATCTTGCATGAAGATTTACACTTTGGTTGACAGAAAACCGATATAATGTATGAATTCAAGTACTAGTCTAATGTAGTGACAAATAGAGTTTCTTACATTGCTAGTTCGAGATTTCTACGTGTTGTTGTTCGTAAACGGAGACGTCAAAATGTCTTTCGAGAAACGAAACTGTAAAGTGAAAGATATATATACAGATATCATGTGACGGGCTTATGTGAAATGAGAGAGAAGATGGATATCTATCCCTCGACGCTTTTTGCGAGAATTATACCTGCGTTCTAAATCGCTTTGGGAAACAGTCGCAGATAAAGCGAGCAAACTCACGTATGTACATGAGAGATTGCACGTTCCACACAGTCGAACTTTTAATTGCAATCTTCTAAATTAAGTAAATATCAGTCAATCGCAACATACTGTATTTATTTTCACGAAAAAGTAATTTTTTATGAGGTTTATTAAGTATTTATTATAAATATAAAGGATGTAAGAAATATTGGCGACATTTATTAAATATAAATAATCAATTTAATAGATTATAAAGTAAATCAAACCGTGAAAGATCGATGCTCTCTATTTTCATTATAACTTTTATAATTTATAAATTCTATTTTTGTTTTGTTTAACTCAGCGAAATGTTGCTATTCAAAATACATTTTCAAAAATATAAACGTATATAATTAATATACAACTAATAACTTTTTAATTAATTAGCAGTATGTTAATTATGTCGATGTTTGCTTATAACATTCATTAATTGCATAATATACAGTTATAAATTTGATTACAAATTTTACGATTAAAAGCAAGCTATTCAAATGAATAAATAACGCAGATAAAATTTGTATCTCTCGATTTGCGAGGGATTCGAAAGAAGACGAACAAGAAATGAATCGGATGACAGAATGCTTTTGGAAAGAAACGTGAGATATCGTTTCGGGATTTGTCCAGAAAAAAATGTCCCGGTTATAGCTCTCGAAGGGCATATTCTATTGCCACGCCAATCCTAATACAACGCGATTGCAGGCGGTCGATGACCACTACAGTGGCGGAGCCATTTGCGCGACAAGATCGACGGGAGATCCGCACGATAGTACCGTTCGGTGTTGCACACTCACACATACACACAAACACACTTGTGTGGGTGTCGTCGCTATGCGGAGAGAAAGTGGTGCGGCGTTAATTTATGTAATGCTGATTTATGCCTATATCCGCGGCGATCCTCCTTTTTCATCGGTCGCTATGGCGCACTCGTCGTTGCATTGTGCGCGCATTGTGCCCGGCCATCGTCGCCCCGGAATTAATACGCGAAAGCAATATACGAACGGTTGTAAACGAGAATCGAGATCACACCGCCGCGATAAAATTGTCCATGGAATCGTGTACACTTTTGAATTATCTGCGCGTCCTTTGTAAAAACGGAGCTCGTTAATTGCGAAATGCTGTTGTTAGAGTACAATAGTAAATGAAATTTTATTTACGTCGAGAGAGAGAGCTGTCGTAAAAAGGATGCGACTCTCGAAAGGCTCGATTTAATTAGTAGAAATCCAGATGGATTTTTCGAACATGTATGATGTGTGACTTTTAGGATCGCAGATTGTAATAATATGCAAATTCAATCGCGATGCACCTTATATAAAAAAAATATCAAAAGTGATGAAAGATGTTGTCAAAAATTATATTTTTCTAGCCATGGAAAAATTATTGAATTGAGAAAATCATTGCATTGTGTATGCATTATACGATCAGGGCAGAGAAAATTCTTTCGTATTTTATTTTTGTTAATACATAGATTGTGAATATAGGTCCCATACAGCTACGCACATATACGCATATAAAATTCTTTGCACTGTTACGGACATTTCCATGAAATATATACATATATTTTTTTCTTCTTTTCTCTCTTTCTTTCCCTCTATCTCGGCATAACTCATGAAAACGTCCGTAACAACAGTGCAAGGAATTTTTATCACGAGAAAGTGCGTTTCCTTTCATGCACGAAACATATCGAAATCTGGTCGTAACTCGGCGATCCAGGTGTAATTATGGGAATTCGCATCCTCGTAATGTTACATCCTCCGCGCGCTGCACCTGCCGTGCTAGCCTTGCTGGTTCTCTCCCAACCGCATTGCCATTCTTCTTCTTCTTCCTCCTTCTCTTTCCCTTCTGTCTCGTTCCTTCTCTGATCCGCTTTCTCTCCTCTCGTTCTCTCTCTCTCTCTCTCTCTCTCTCTCTCTCTCTCTCTCAATCGAGTCTGCCTTCTTTGCTTCAACTATCTTCCCTTACCCTTTCCGCGCTCGTCCTTGGTCACTGCCTGCTACTCGGGGCCCCCTTCACTCCCTTTCTCCTCGTCCTCGAGGCAATGCACCTCTGAAGAACGTTGACCTTTCGTCTCTACGACTCTCTTCGTGTTCTGTGGCCGAGCGAGCCCTTACCCATCCCTTCTTCGTCCTGCGCTGTCTGTCGCTGTCTTCTTCGTCTTGTTCTTCTATTTCTATTTATTCCTCTTTCTACGCCGCCAGGAATAAACCAACCTCGACGTGTACTCTTTCGCTTGCGGCCATCGACGAAGCATCTTGATAAGAGAGATGCACTGAGAAATTAATTGGCGGGCCTCGAAAGTGAGCATGTGCACCCTCTTCGAAAAGATATGCACGGGCAAATCAGCGAAGTCTGAAAGTAGGAGAGGATTGTCAGAAGAAACTTCTGCGATCAATAATCAATCTTTAGTGTGATTTATTTTAAGATTTAATATCAGATATACGTATAATGATATATACATACATGAATCAGCCATTATAAACCAAGTTACCTCATAGGACAATCATTTGTTGATATCATTGAACTATTGTGTTCGCTTGCACGAGATTTCGCAAATATATGTGGATAATTTCTCATGCGTGAAAAAGAAAGCGAATGTCAGTACATTCAAATGAAGAAGGGAGAGCGGAGTTTCCGTGAAGTTTTGCGATTCGAACCAGGCCGAACCGGAACGACTCATGGTTGACTAATTGCAATTAAAGCTCTTCTTGGAATGGTAGGAGGAGAACAACTAGAAGGTGGAGACCAAAGACAATCTCTAATCGTCATTCGCGCGCTCGTTATCTGGAAATCCCTGAATCGAGTGGCTGGCATTAGGACTCCCACAGAGGTGTAGGAGGGGGGGAATTACCGAAAGGCAGTCGGCCTGATATGACGTTAAAGTCTCCATTATTCTCTGAGGCGCATTAAGGCGCGAGAATAAAATTGGGTCAAATAGTGATTAACCTCGTCGGACTACGTGAACGACCGAGGGAGAGGCCCGTTGAAAAGGCGTTCGGATTCGCAGGGTAGTGCCAATGAGTACAATGCATAGAAGACAGGTCGTGTATCCGACTACACGGAAGTATCAGTTTTGAAGCACGTATGTATCACGTAGCTGTGAAATGTGAGGCTAAAACTTGGCCGGACGTGAAGTCTGGAAAAACACAAAGGTGCGAGGTTGACGGTCATGAGGTGCGAAGCAAAATTATTATTCATTTAAACAAACCTCTATTTATATAATAATATGTGAAATATAATATGTATGGCGGCAGCTGATTATATTCGATAAATTCATTATGTATAATTAGAAAAACATATATTTTTTTTTAATTATGTCGCTGTATTTTTCTTTCTACGTGTTAGCAATGAGAATATTTAGCGCGGTTGTTGCATTATTTTGCGATATCTCGACCTCGTTTCTTTTCTACCGGAAAATGTGAATATTCATCAATTCTCGTACACACGCGCACACACAGTTTAGAGTTTGCGCGCAGCCGGTTGATAAGCCGCTGCGATTTACGCCAATGGAAATAAATATATTTCGCGCGCCAGCTTAAAGTCCTTTCTTCCGATAAAAGCGCGATTCCTGTTCCGTTGTTCAATAAAACTGTATTCCTATTCAATAACGGTGAGAAAATTTCTACGAGTTTTCTGACGCATGTTCCTTTCCATCTACAATCGGACGGGAACGTACAAAGCGCCGAAACAGAAAGTACGTTTTTCACGAGGCTGAAAATTTTATGATGGAATCGTCGATGGAAGCATTCACACCTTTCCAGCATCATACTTCTATGCATCGTAGCTTTTGCAGAGCGTTCTAGAGTTTCTTGGAAAAATGTCTGTTAAATTCGCGACGTCAAATCGACGTATTTTGCCATCTTGCGAGAAATCGCATCAATCGTAAAAATACTAAACCCGGTTTGACAGGAGGGTCGGATATATCATTTAAAAGTCATCGGCTGATTTTCGACGTTAATAAGCGACGCAGCCCAGTCGATTAAGTGGTCCGGAGCTCGGCGAATGAACTTTTTCCCCACGGCAGAAACCTCTCTTCGCGCGACATCGTATCGCGTCTGTCGGCGAGCTCTCGTCCGCGGCGCGGACAAAAATCTCGTCTTAGTCCCGGTTAGTAATTACCAGCGGCGGAACGCGAGAATGTGCTTTGTGTCGCGCCGAGAAAGGGCTCGAGTTTCGAATGACTACGGAGATAATGCGACAGCAGTGCGCGTTGTCGGACGAGGAAGACGAATCTTCGTCGGGGTGCGCGAATTTCTTTCGGCAGAAAGAGAAATCGGTACGTATGCCTGCTGCGTCTGGTCGAGAGATTCCGGGCGCGCTGAACACGCGAAACGAGGGATAAAAAGGGCGGAAAGAAAAACTATAACGTGCGTTTGCCACGGCACCGCACCGTCGCGTCGTGATAATGAGATTTATGACAGCCGAAAACGTGGTCGCGATCATCCCGGATAACGCAGCGGGTCCGTCGTCTCTTCCTTCTCCCGCGAAAGGTCAGGGAGATGATTTCGATTCTACGGAAGATAGTCGTCGGAACCGAGCGTGTGATGCGAACCGGCGTACGATTCCGAGGATGGAATCCGTCTCGTGTGGCGTGTTTTTAAAGCGACGATAATAGGCGGCAAAAACGCGCGAACGTTTATAACAATGAGACGTGAAGAAACGCACGCGTATATTTCATAGCGTAATTTTATTAGTGCCATGACATTATTCGATCGAGCGAGAGTGGCATTGCCGCGTTCGTTTTCTTATGGCGATGGTATTTCTTTTATTCTCTCGGCGATCCGACGCGGAGTTTCCACCTAATTATCTATCCGTCTATCTTCTCCTATCGCTCCGATCGTTTCCATCACCCGAGACGTATACAACTCTGAGCCTCTCGGTTCTATTGTCCGCGGTCTATAGCGGCGCAATAACTCATCAGACGCGTACAGTGCACTATGGTCGTATGCTCGCGAAGAGAATAAAAGATCCCACAGGTATGTCGGAGCTAGGTTGGTATTTATACTCGTAGGGCGCTTCCCTCCCTTTGGGAGAAGCAATCAATTGACATTTCGTTGCGCGAGGTATCGATTTCAACTGATTGCGCAACCGCTCATCTCATGTGACTATGTGAAGGGATGCGAAAATGATTCTCAGCGAAATGCATCTCGGATCTGACCGATGCAATCTCGTTTTCCGCATCGAAACGATATGTATACACACACACACACACACACACACACACACACACATATATATATATATATATATATGTACCTATATACACTCGAGTGTTTTTCGCTTTTCACCAAAGATCCAGGAGTTGAACGTTACGTGATTTCTTTTACGAATTGCCCGCGCGATGCTGACGTGGATTATTTACAGTCAGGTGATGTAAGAGTTTACTTCAATTCTCGTTCCAGCTTCAGAGAATCCTTTTTTATCCCGCGAACAAGATTACGAGGGAATATTATGAGATCGTCTAATCCCCTTCCGACTTTGCGCGGAATCCACTCGCTTTTGAATCAATCAAAGATGTGACGTGATGGTTGTGAGAAAGTCTTTTCTTTGCAGTTCTCTAAATCCGACAAAGTCTACGCGACTGAAAAATTTAATCTTCCGAGCAGAATCTCTGCGATAAAAACGTAAGGAGAGATAATCCTCCTTCAGCGCGCGTACGTAAATCTCTATTCATATATAAACGAAATCAAAGTATTATTCGGGGTGGAATATATAAGCGAGGCGTCGAAACAGAACCATCTATTGGTCTGCTCATTTAAATGTCGAATCTTATTGGAAAAATATTTCCATAAACTGCGATAGCTTTCGCTCAGCGTTTCAGTAACGCCTCTGTTCCTTTCCCGTCGCGTCGCTATAGACGTAATTTGATATTAAAATGCGTAAAAGACGATTTGAAATCTGATATAAAAGGACTACCAAGCATCCGCCTATTTCGCGCATCTGTTGCCGCGTTATATCGCATCGTATCTCGTCCGCGGTGCGGAAATTTCGCGTTTTCCCCCGAACGTCAACGAACGAACGAATAGCGGCGTCGTTGAACGAAAGCGTCGCTTTCCAACGTTAAAGTCCCAATCAAGATTGATTGCGCAAGATGAAACGGAATCTATTTCGCGTTCGATGAGATTACGGCAGCGGAGTGCTGGCTTGAATGCCAAATCGCTGTCGGTTGACATCCCCGATAGAGGCTGAGGAATACTAACGAGGCTCCACCGACCGTCTTCGGAGCGTCCCGATTCGTGCGATTCGTATTTTTCTCCCTTTTTTTCCCTGATCTTTCTGCAATCGCAGCCGCTTTCCGTTCCTCCTTTCCCAATCTCTATCCCGATTCTCGCTGTCTCTTCTCCTGTGTAACTCGCGCTAAGCCGGTTACGAAATTTCGCCGGAGAGTGTCCAACCTTCCACGGATCACTTCGCCGATCGTCCGGCGGACAAAAGGATTTGCGTGCGCAACCATGTTCGGGATATCCTCCGTTATCCACCGTGGGATTCGGAAATTCTGGTGCTTTACACGATGTACAGACATCGAGAGATTCGATGCGCTCGAAAAGACATGGGCGAAATATCGAGATGTTTTTTCTTTTCTTTTACGTTATATGATAAAATATATTAATTTCGGATTTTTTAAAGATAAATTAATAATTAATTAAATAATTTAGTAATAGAGTAAAATTTATAATAAGATACGATATTGCACATCCATAAAAGTAACTATGTGATAAAATTCTGTACTTGATACAATGTGGAGCATTGATACTTTATTCATGCTTTTATCGATATTTCTTTAAAATTTGACATTGTATGATATATTGAATTGGTAGAAAAAGGATTTATAATGTAGAAATTGATATATTATTCCGTGGAATATTGCGAAAATCAAAAGCGGTCGACAGAAAAAGGCCGACAATCTTGCCGCACCTCGAAAGAGCGGCTAGATCTCGCTACAAATGCGTTTCCAAGCGACAGAACTTTCTCTGACTCCCGTTAAACTTTTTGATCAAGCGAATTCACAGTGCAAAAAAATTTCAGATAATTGGAAACGTGCCGCGTATGGTGCTGCAAACGTTTCACACTATTCTTTCATACTTTTTTTCACGGCTCCAATTATTATAGACATACATCGAGCATTCTTTGCAATTTTCAAATATCAAAAATATAAAATGTAAACCGTGTCTGGTGAAATAACATTATCGAAATATTGATATTAATTCATTTCGATGTATGTAATCTAGCTCTCGAATGTCGAGTAGATTTGGCGCAGCGCAACCAGCTCCAATTACAGAATAAAATTTAATAAGTTAAAAATAAAATGTTTACATTTTATTTTTATCATTTCTTATGTCTCTGAAAATGTGCGAAATATCTACGCTTGCAAGTACGAACTGTGAAAGTGTTAAAAATGCAATATCTTTCTCTCTTTCATTCTCTCGAGGTTAAGGTTCAGCATAGTATAACTCCGGTGCGCCGCGGGCGCGAGAAGTTTCTCGATTAATTAATCGCAACAGCGAACAACATAAATTATCCCGGCATCATGACGTTTGCAGACATATCTTAGCGCATGAGTTGCTCTCAAAGTTGCAGTTACGACAGTGCAATTGCGATAGCCCAGCTTAGTCGAACGAAACCTCGATGATTGTACTCGATCACACGCGGGAACTAATTCGAGGTGTCGATTCGACGAGAGAGCCGGGTCCGCGTGAAAAACCGCGCGCAACCGGGACGGTTTCGCATTATTCGACGTATTCCGATAAATAACGCGCGCCCGCGTCGTTCGGCGCATATATATATATATACTCGTACCGGTTGTGGCACGTCGGGATATTTACACGGCGGGTCGATTTATCGCGTCGCGCCTTCCCCCTCTTTTTTTCTATGGCGAAAATTGAAATATATTTCCCGCAAGAGTCCGCCCAATTTTATTGTTCAATTTCTCGTCGAGTCCTTCATTCAGCAATACAATCGATTTGTTCGCGATTGAGCGCGGCGAATTCTCGCATTTGTCTCTGCGATTTTTTTTAAATATGAAAATTCTGAAATTTTTCAGAGCTTCTCTCTTACGTTTGCGGATTCTTACGCTCTTTCATTTTATGTGCGACGCCTGTCCGAGTCTACATGTTCCTAGATCCTCATATATTCTCCAAGGTCTCTTGATCCGCGGTACATTCTGTAGTTTTCTCGGGAATATGTTCTTCCGGTCTCTGCTTGGTCAGACGAACCCGATTTTTACGTAATCCCGCGGACGAGATGGAAGAGAGACTGCTTCGTTCAATGAGAATTTGAACTTTGTTATATTATGCGTTATATTATTATGTCATCAAGATACGGGTGTGATTGACTTTTCTAATTAGATTTTTATCTGATCCTTATAAACGCGATTAATCGTCGAGATGTTCCTCCTGAAAACGCGCACTGTGTTATACCCTTTCATTATTATTCATCATATATTGATCTTGTAAAAAACCGAACGACTGTCGAACACATAAGCGGGTCGCTAGAGTAAACAGGAAGGGAGAGCGTATGTTTTTCAATTTAATCGATACAATCGCCGAGAGCAAGAGTTTTTCTTCGATATCCCGTGTTTACGTATTTATCTAATGGAAATTAAAATCGTGGTTTATTAAGTTCAAACACACCGCGGATCACACTGTTCGAGACTTGATCGAAAAACCGAAAAATGGATCAAAATTTCTTGTTTGTCCTGTGATCCACATATTTGTTCCTCCGAGAATTAATATTTGTGAGTCGCGACGAATCGCGGTCCCCTCTTAATTAATCAATACGATTCCGCTTCGGTGGGAAATGACTGATCGATAACAGACACGCACTTTGTTTCGTCTCGCCGTGCTTTTTGCGATTTGTGTTTTTCTCTTCGAAGAGAATACGAGTACGCATGCGACAGCATTAATGCGCTGATTAATTACCATAATGCTGAAGGTAAAACGGCGCAGTCACTGTAAAAAAAAAAACTGTTGCCGTTCTAATTATAAACTCACTTTCATTCACATATACTCAGAATCACAGATATTCATATTTATAATAAGCACCGCGATATGCATAATGATAATGATAACAGCTAGTTGCAATTTGCTGCCGCCTAACTGTCATTTTGCGCAATTATTTCTGCATAGAAATGTCCGTAGAACGTATTTAATCATGCGCGACAGGAACATGTGTTGAGCAGATTTAGATCGTTGTGTCAATCATAATCCAATTTTCCGCAACTTGACGGAAAACTATGTTCTTCTTTTTTTTAGAAGCTAAATTATATTTCTTTATATATCAATTTTTTCTGTTTCTAAACTTGCTTGTGTCGAGCTGAAACTGTGAAACGTATTTATAGGCATCTCGCATTGAGAGAACTATCTGGCTTTCCGATATCGAAATATTGCTATTTATATGTGGTGAGAAAGTATTATAGCTATGATGTGAATGCATTACCTCGCTGCATATTACGATGCAGTTCGCGAAATACACTTCGCGGACTGTCGATTCCGCAGTATCTTTAGAATAATCGATACGTCATATATACTTGGATCGAGAAGCTGAGAATCTGACGTTTAGGTTGCAACACATGGTGAAGGGAAATCACCCGGGAGTCTGTCTCGCGCGCGCGCGCGCTGTTGAAATTGTCTGATAATTATGAAAACTCTGTTATTGGAAAATGCATCGTCGGCATTCATAACGGACCCCGCGCTGTCATAATGCGAAATGTAAATGCTCGGATGATCAATGGCGAACATTTACTTACGGTATATACGCAGCGGGCGTCCGCCGCCGCCGCGAACAATAGGAGTGTCTAATAAACTATACTCCGCATGCTTCGCCGTGTAACGCATACATTTCCCCGCACACATCGGGGATAGCTTCTCCCGGAGACCAGACTTTAACGAACATTACAATATATACGTGTAATACACGCGTTCGCAAATCGCGCGTTTCTCTGCCGAAACGCGCGCGCGGCTTTTGTGTTTCGGTGATATGAGAATGCTTTTATATACCGCGACAGAAACAAACTAACCGTACGATGTACAATCGTACCGTGTATTTCGAAATTCACCGGCATGATTATTACGTTATAAACCGAAACTGTTGGCTGATATAGTTGCTAATTATCATTCCAGTAGAATTTTAATATAATTTTAGCGCCGCTTGAGAAACATTCTTCGCTCAAATATATATGTATCGCATATTTCTGCGTTTATCAATTATGCGGAAAACGCCGGATGAATTCCTGCAATTGAATATAATATATTCTATATCTGACATACAGGTATGTCAGATTTTTTTACGAGATTAATGCGTTTCTTATCGGCGTATTTTCCTATATAAACGCAGTTCTCTGCGCGTTACGAAGTGCCTCTCGATCGATCGCTGGTTCTGCGCAGCGAAGCGATGCTGGACGGATTTCCCTAAAACAATATCTTCATTCCGGCCGTGGGATTTCGATCATGCTTACGTCCGCCGACGACGATGTAATGGATATGTTTATTCGGGCGTAGTTTGATTTGTACGCGATAACATGATGAATGCGACACACTCGTCTGTCCGGAGCTACCGGCTAAACACTTTGCACCGTTTACACGGCCGAGAAATTGCCTTTGTCGATATAACGGGATCGTATTCGTATTACAAATACGATGTAACAAACGATATATTTACGTTTTACGACTGTTTAGCATATCGATTTGAAAGAAAAGCATTTTTTAAACATTTCCACAACGAAAGCGTACGAAGAACATTTCTGTAAAAATAAACTGTCAAAATTTACTAGACAATCCTAGAAATGTGCAAACACATTCACGTATGACATTTGACGCATGAACAAGTGGTATTTTATTAACCTCATCGTATAATATAAACAAATATCGCACATAAATATATTCACAGCGATATGTGATATGAAACATCATTAATATTAATCTTTATTTGTCTTTTTTACTGCATTTTATTATGTTCTTGCACGATGTTTTCCGTATATAAAACTGCTTTAATACTAAAAAATTGATTGTCGAAAGTAAAAGGTTTTTATTAGCACAATTTTCACAATTTTATATATCAGTCAAGTATTTCGTATTAATTGATAGCTTCGAAATAACACGTTTCGCGTATATTTAATTGATATTACAATTCTTCTGATATAATCATTGCTTCATTAGCCATTACGACTGTTTAGTTTGAACGTAATCAAAATATCTGAATGATTAAATGTTTCTTAATGAACTACTGTCGATGTTATCTGTATCATAGCGTAATTTATAAGTAACTTTCGAGAGATTCTTGTCGTTCGTTTGTTCACCGAGCGAGACGCATTAGTCTAACTCCTTCGCAGCGTGGTTCTCAAACTTTGCTTTTAGCTCAGTTATGCTTCCATTGAACAAATGTTCGACTACGAGAGAATACGACACGCTTTCCAGTAACTTGTTGTAATTGCACGTAGTTAAGGGCTTGAAACAGCAAAGATAAAACTCCACGCGTTTCGGTTTGCGTCTTGTATGCAGAATAAAAAAAAAAAAAAAAAAAAAAATGCTAAGAGAACGATAAAAAGCATAATATACGCGATATATATGTATATAAGTTGCACATTATTTTTACGCGATTTTTATACATCGCATTTCATGCGTTGGTATAAACATGCAACGCAATTATGGAAGTCCATTAATTGTGTGGACAGTTATTATTACCGTACTATTTATAATTAAGCAGACTGTATATTATATCACCGAATTCACTGTAATAATATATATTTTACTTTTCTGGGTTGCAAAGGGGGTTTCTCATTACCGTCGGGTTAAATCCGAGAGAATCGATATAAATACTTAACGCAGTTAATTACGTTATGCAACGGCGACGTATTGTAATTAATGCAGGAAGTATTACGTTCCACGCCACTACGTCGAAAGTCCTTAAGCTAACGAGCCGAGTTACACGAACACCTTTCCGACTTCTCGATTCTCTTCATGACGAAATCTCTTTCCTTCCCTTCTTCTTCCACTCGATCGATTCCGCGCGGACCGGCAGCAAATTACTCTCGCGAGATTATTAATGGATTCGCTACCGTCGCCGTCGCTGGCCGGCGTATTTAGCAATTTCAATTTTTTTAAATATTCCCGGTTGCTTCCTCGCCCCGGGATTTTTGTATACCCTTAATGAGAAATTGACTGTCTATCTAACGAGAGATAGCCATCAGCAATCTGCGAGGCTTACGTTGACCTCTAATTGGACCATGCTATACAATAACAACGGAATCATCACTGTCACGATATTGGAGAGAGCCTATTTCGTTAATGAAACTTTTAACCGATTTTGTTTGTCTCGACGAGAGAATATCGAACTGTCGCGAATTATATGCACTTCTGAGTGCACCTTGCGTTCATTTGATTCTGGTGATTCCGCGATTTCACTTTATGTAACTCTCTCTCTCTTCCCTTACGAAACCGTCGTCGTCGTCGTCGCCGACTGCTACTCGCAATTACGCGAGATTATATTGAATGGCCGCGATTTATTGAATGCAATATTAAACTTCTAAATTTGCACAAATTTACATATATACGAGACATCAATTTGTTTCGCTAGTTCGTCGGTTTACAACATTAGACAGTTGTAAAACCAATACTTTTGCGGTTGTCGAATTTTAATTATAACATTAAATAATAGTTTTAAATAATTGAAGATCATCACTGTCATCATTAGCGATCATTAATAACAAAGTTGACTGACATAAAGAAATCTTTAATTACTTTGATCTATACGTGCACGTAAACGTGACGTTAAAATTAGAGCATTGACCTTATTATAAATGATTGTTACTAGAATATATTATAGATTGAAATGTCACTTCGCTCTTTAGCATTTGAAATAATCAATAATACACACACGATTAAATTTAATAATACCAAGAGAATAGTAAGTCGATGGAGAGGTCTCTGGAAATTTGCGTTGAATTCAAAGAGTACTTGGTCGGAAGATCAGAGGTATGGTCGTGACGAGAGAGGGAGACCGAGTATGATTAAATATGGACCCCCGGTCACCTCGATTCATTTTGGAGGGGCTACTGCCCCTGGCAGCAGCTTCTTCATTCAACGCGATTCAGCATGTATTGTGTATGGGGCTTAAACCGGTTAAATATTCAACGCACGCACAGCTGCTGCCATTCGTGCGCTGCGCGTATGCTGTTCGTCTTATCGTAGCCTTTCTCTTAAATAAAAAAAAAAAGAAAAGAAAAAAAACAATTCGTGTTCGATGCTCGACGTCTGATGGTAGCGGCACGTCGCCTCCTCGCGAAATCCTTTTTCGCGGTCACGTTCGCGGTTCGTTGGTCCAAAATGTATGCCAAAACTGGCGCAACTTCTAAAACCACCTCGTCCCGAGAGAGGGAAAAGAATCATTTAGCAACCCGCGGGATGTCGAACGTGCCTGAATAGTATAATCGATATTCAAATACGATGTTTTAGATTCTTAAATTTACATTTCTATAACCGACAGGTTGTTGACTTGTCCAAAGAGGATTGCGTGCTACATTTTTGTGTCAATAATTTTTCTTCTAGTACATTAATTTTTAAGTTTGTTTGTTAATTGTATTAATCAATAATACATTTACATTTGAGAACACGTTCGTTTTTAAAGAGAGAAAAAACACATTTTATTTAAAAAAAAAAAAATAGAATGTGAAAACTTACGTTTAAAGCAATGTCACCCGGTTATTCATCGCGTAACGACATTTCAATCTCCGAATGATATTCTCTCTCGAATACCATTTATTTCGCTGTGCGCGAAGAGCGAAAAATTTGATTGCTATTCCCTACTTTATTTCGTTTCGGTTTCGATACGCGCGGAAAGGTAGAATGAAACAAGCGGTTCGCCGCAATGTGCGGAGAATTCTCCTTTACATTCCAATGCGACGTCACTCGAACACAAAAAGCTGGGGATGAACGTTTGCGAGAAACGGCGTCGAAATCGATACAATTCGAGAGCCGAAGCGAGAACGTGAAAATTAAGAGCGGCTACCGCGTAGGGCTTTCTTTTCCTCCTTTTTTCTTCCCTTGACGCCGTAATAATTTAACAGAGACGTTTGTTACGTATTACGCAGATAGCTTCGCAGGCGTTTCCGCGCAAGCAGACGAGCGGAACTCGCGCGAGGGGTCGATAAGAGAGCGATTAACATAACAAGCTGCCGATTATGCACTTCCTAACCAAGTACGGGACTATCGAGGTCATCGTGATAAAAGGGAAGGCCCACCCACCGACCCTTTCTAGTCTGAAGTATCGGTTTCCCGTACGTGCGAGCTCTCGCACCTAACGTAAATGCCGCGCGAACGTAAACCCTAATCTTCTCAAAGCCCCCGAAAGACGGTATGCAGTTGGCGTAACGACCGGCTAAATCCGAAATGGCGTGACTAACGATTCGACTTGATATCGTGTGCTCTAGGTACACACATACACACACACTCTCTCTCTCTCGATTCACGGAAAATCGGAACGGTCAGACTTGAAGGTACTCGGTAGAATTCCGTGCCTAGCGAAGACTGGCGTAACTCCGCCGCCCGTTGCCAACTTTATCTCGCAATTATAACTTTGCTTTAAACAGCAGCACGCGCTTAGCCGACGATGTAGCCACTTTCAACGCCTTAACACGGCCGTGCTATAAATATTCCTCGACAAAGAATTACGGTTGATGACTTTTAAAGCAGTAAATCAGGTATGTCGACCGGACTTGAAAATTTATCAAGAGTTTTCAAGAAAATTCATGTTTAATCAATTATGAGATAATTCTTGGAGCAATTCTGAGGACATGAATTTTCATGAGGGAAGCGCTTTCCTCCAACGTGCACGAAAGATTCACGAAAATTTTACGAAATCGATCGGTCGCCAAATCCGATCAGAGCACGAAGGCTTTTTTCATATCCCGCACGTGATTCCGCACGTCCGTTTTTATATCACCGCAGCGACGACGAGTGCGGGTCAAAATACGAATCGAATGCATCGTTTGCTCTTCGACACAAGCACTTCGTGATCGTCGATTAAATTCACTTTATCGAAGAATAATTGCGAACGAGAATATTGGCTGTGCCGGGATTACAAATGGCCGCAGCGCGGACGAAATGCACGATCGGGCGACCTCTCGACCTATTTCATCGACAGAAAAAATGTCCTTTGAACGGATTTTTTTTACCACACTTTGAAAACACGTTACACACGACAGTACAAACAATAAGCAATCTATTTGCACATTATTATTTTCCATCGTTGTGTGTGTTAAAAAAAATGTCATTCTTCAACTTTATGAAATATCAGATTTAAACGCATGTCGAAATATCGGAAGCGTTTTCATTCCGTGAGATTTCATTAATCACATCAAGTATTACATTATGCACTGAAAAGAATGTTGTTCGAAAATAAAATACGTCGCTTTTTAATCGGATATAATCTTGCGCAAAGTCCGTCGCAAATACGATTGCGTTTCTACATTCTTCCTAAATTTGCAAAAGGATCTATGCGATCCTATTTCCTTGTGTTACAGGGAGGGAAACCGCTTTGTTGAATTAAACCATTTGCTCTTATTCTACATATCCACAATCCTCATTATCCATACGTTAGTTATTCAAGTGTACTAACGAACGCTTTGTACGAAGCTAACATAATGCAAAACCCTCTCTCTCGAGGTATACGAGGCAATGACCGATAACGTCGTCTTTCTACTTTGCGTACATCATCGTAAATGTTCACCTGCGCATGTCCCGTTTTGCGCGTCTCTGTACATCTCTCTCTCGTCCCAACTAATTCCCTCTCTAAGATGATACGTCATAACGAATGTAATATCGAAGTCGTATCCGTTTATCGCTACTCGCCGCGCAATCTTGTGAAGTGCCGAGTTTTATTACACCGGGGAAATATACGCGGCGCGCTAAAACTCTGGTAAGTCGCAACGTGTTGCCGATACGTGACGAGTGCACGTAATACGACTGCGTGGGTGCAACGAAATTGTGGTTAAGGCGAAAAAAAGAAAGATAAAAAAATCTTCTGGAGAATTTATCCTAATATCTATATACCTCAACATTCGTCGAAACTTTGTTCATACGTGCGATCGGGATACTCGTTAAAATAAAGAACAATTTAAATTTCAACGGGCTAGGAAGAGCCAAACGCGGATGGTAGGGCATCAGTTTCAAGGAAAAATTAATTTTCATTGAGACTGATTACTGATTAGTTGTGCACAGGGCACACATTTTTCTTGGTATCAAGTAATTAAATAAATCTCAATTCGAAATTTTATTTTTAATAAACCGATTCCCGATTCAGCGACTTTGCTCCGATATTTTTCTCGCCTACGCTTTAGGGGGGGCAGAGGAGTTTATTAAAAATAAAAAAATCTTAAATTGAGATTTATTTAATTACTTATCGTACCAAGGAAAATTTGTGTCCATCAGTTTCAATGCAAATTTTTCCTGACTCGTTCTAGCCCATTTAAATGCATATTACACATTGAGAGTCTCTATTAAAGTCCCAGTTGTTAAAAAATGATTGTACATCTAAAAAGAAATACATCCTCTTATCGGGCTTGCGATAGGCAGAATCCTTTTCACGGGGCAAGAATAACTAAAATAATGACGACAGCGCTGACAGAGGCAAAGCGCGTGAATCGCAGGAATTTAATATCTCGTCGAGTCTCGCTGTCTACGCGCGCGCTACCTCCGCATCCCGAAAACCCACGCAGCGAGCGAGCGCCGCTATCGTCGTCATCAAATTTATATTTCATTCGGTGAAGAACCAACAGGTGCCTGGCTGGCGATTGCCGCGACGAATAGATCGCGGCCGCGGGTCAGCAGGATCCGCTCGCGCGAATGCAAGACGGCAATCATTATAAATAACTCTGCTGCTCAACGTCACGCCGGCAACAATGGGAGTTTTATCGGAGGGAAAATGACGACGATAAATAACGCGATAATAATAAAAATCCCTATATACGGGACTCCCTATAGGGAGTGAAGAGGGGAAGAAGGGCGACCGCTTCTAGAGACGAACATCTGATGGCGTGCCATTTTCTACGAACGGAACGAATCGCCGAATACTGTGCGCGGACAATGCGTCGCAGGGCAGAGATCGAACTGTCTCATCTGTGATATCGGGGACAATACTAAACGGCCGATCCGGCGAAATCCAATCGGGAAATCAGAAAGGAATCGCGCTGGACGCGCGCGTCATTCGTCCCATGTCGAATTAGATCGCGGATCGGTCGACTTGTATAAAAGTATAAGAGGACACGTATGAGAGGAACGTGAGATGGCCTTTGGCGTGTTTCGTTATCTAGTTGATGGTAGAACTTGCTGGTACGCGATGAGTCGGCAAATTCTGCTCCTCGTCTTCTCCATAATACATGACCACAGGAACTTTCGTGCACAATGAGTTTTACATTACTCTTGAGTTTCTATTCTATCGCTCAAGCACTCGTGTATGTATATTGAAAAATAATAAATAGGAAAATAGAAAAATTTGAGAGGATATTTCAATTTTTATAGAATTGTACAGACTTGAGAACAAGAACTAATTCCAGCAACGTGTAACATTCAGTGTGCGTGATAACTAAATAAATAAATGTAGACTTTGTTTAGCATATTTGTTTATTGGGTTTACGTTTGCATTGATCGAGCATTGATTAACGAGTTGCGGAAGTAACGCGAAAGAGAGGGGCAATATCGGTAAAAATCATAGATGAAAGCGCGACGACAGCTTGCTATTCGTGAAATGTCAGGCGAAAGCGTAATATTGTACAGAGTAATAGAATGAGTTCCGAGTGTCTCTCAGCACGTTTGTCGTGGATGCATTTGCAACTTGCCACCATAAAAAATGTTTAACGCAAATATTCGTGTCAAGCTCTCAAACCGGATTAATCGCGATGGATGGGGCATTCCAAAATTGGTTGCAAAAATGCATCATTAATTTCCTACAAATTATATAAAATAGATACCTGGATTTTCAAAATGGATAACACAAGTTATTATATGGCGTGGAAATATATTAGAAAATAAAACTTAGATAAAAAAATAGATACATGTCTTTATGCGCGGCACTAATATTTCTAATGTATATCTAAATATAAATTTATTATTAAGTATTGTTTTTAATTATTTTTAAAATGATTTTTAGCACATCAACATTAAATTAATGTATATCATTTTCGCGGTGAGCCGCGATATTTTTTAAATGTATGTATATATCATCTTTGCTTTAATTTCAATGGCAGATACAAGTCAGGTACATTTTAGCTCCTGTCTCTGAATCGTTGTTGAGAGTTACTTGGTTTAGATAAACATTGGACGGATGTTTCTTTCGAGTTTACTTTGAGTTTTATTTGTTAGCGATACGAGAGTTTTAGTATCATACAAAGGAAACGAAAAAGAAGATTTCTGTCAAATACATATACGGAGGTACACCATGTTGATGTTGCATGCATACTATCATATGTCGTTTTACACACAACGATATCGTATTTGTCTATAGTTGTTTATACTTGGGTGAAGATAAAAATACGCGACCGTATATTTCACAATCATTCCGGTGTACTCTGATACGATCGAAAGAGTCCTTGCTAAAAACAGGCGTAAGTTATACCTGGGCTCCCTTTGATACGGTCCATTCACTTTTCCATAGTAGCGATTTCTTTTCCTGATGATTATCTGGAACATGTTTTTCACTAGGGATGAAAAATTGGAAAAAACTTTATATATAGGTATATATACATATGTATACGTGTATATATACATATATAGTTTTCCCCGATTTTCTCGAACACGACTCACCCTCGATTGTCCGGCTTTTCTATGTCTTGTATCGAGGATAAAGGAAAGAACAACGCCCGTAACCTGGACCCTGGAAATAAATCCATTACATGTCGTAGAATCCTGCGGCCTTTCGAATAGGAGCCGGACAAAGGCGGTCGGTTCTGTCCTTTCCGCTCGAGTATCGGACTTTTGATGGTACGCGGGTACCCACGCTCGCCTCGATGGTCTACCTCATTAAGATCACTCCTACACCCTATTAACGCCAATATATGCTCGCAGCCTTTGTTAGCGAACTGGTTTCCGCCGCGCCACTAAATATGGTCGCGCGATCTAAGGACCCGTAATTCCGATTCGTCCACAGAATAATCGTTGCAGTGAGCCATATCACGGGGAATTATATCCGCTTGAGAGAGAGACGAGAAAGAGGAAAGGCAGGAGAAACTCATTCCCCGCTAACGCTCGGATTCACCCATTCTATAAGCCTAACGAGTAATCACGACGACGATTAATCGTCGGAATGAACATATCGATCGTTATGAAGAAGTCGGGATTGGCTTTATCGGCGCGGGAATAGTTGACGAGTTAACAAATCGATTCTGCAGGCGCCGACAAAACCAAAAAGTTCAGCTCGACAAGAGGCGAGAGCGGTATATAACGGGATCCGATGAAGCCGGCGCCGCCTCTCTCCGGGATCGCGATCGCGTGGAAGCACATAAATAGCGGGGCCACGCAACGTGACGTGTCGCGCTAACACGAGAGAGCCATATCTCGCCGGATTGATTTAATCGCCTGCGTCCATTTGTCAAGGCCGACGTCCGAATGCGGGTGGGCCCGTTCGCCATTGCGTCGGTCCCGAGCGAGCTCGAGAGCGCGTTCTCCATTTCGCTCGAGTTGCGAGTCGGTCGATGCTCGTCCGATCGTCAGCGCGATTGTTCGCCATTGCGGTTGTATCCCATTCGGAAAGACGAGACTGGTATCGCGCGATCCTGTTTGCCAGCCAGGGTGGAATAAAGCGAAAAAAAATCACTCACAAGAGGAGATGACATTAGTCCGAATATTTCATCTATTCGAAATGGGTTTTGGATCGATAGAAATTTTACAGAATTATTTTAGCTTTAATACACATTTTTATGATTAATGTTTTTTTAATTACGTCTTTATAATACGTTTATTTTCTCGGCAGAATCTCACGCACGACTAATAGCGAAGTCGTGAATATAAGCACGAGAGCATATATAATCGCGAACTCTCTCCGTCTTATGCGCATACGTAGATGGGTATTTCAGACGATTGTGAGCGAAGTTCCAAGCCCGTCGTTAAGCCGGGTCGGTGTAAAAACGGACAAAGTACAGCGAGCTCGGGAAAAAAATGTACATTGCGATACGCGAGGGAGAAGTAAGAAAATCATGGCTGAGAATCGTATTTGCATTACTGGATTACGGCGTTCGAAGGTGCCGGCAGTTAGAGCGTCGCTTTTGTCGCTTTTTGCCGTATACGCTCTCTCTCTTTCTCTCTTGTTGTATGTGTATAAGTTTTCTCTCCTTTTTCTTCGCTCGATCTCGCTCGGAGAAATGGTATAGTAATGATCGCGCGCGTTCCCGCACGATCCTCGTCTTCGCTTACCTTCGCCTACCTTCCTTTTACCCGGACCTTAAAGCCGCACTGCAACGTTTTGTTGCATTCACATGAGCGCCTCGACGACGACGACGGCGGCGGCAGCCACGTCTCGCCAAAGTGGCTTCGCTAGTTCTTCATTTGTGTACTCAACAAGTCGCCTGCATTACACGATTTGCAGGTGTGCATTCGCGGTACAAGAGCGACGAGGAGGAACGGGAATATATATTTTCAACGCGCGTGACGTATGTATGCGCTGCGTAACTAGATCGCCGTGCAACGAGAAACACGGAAACCCACTTTCCCGGGAAAAAATCTCATACGGACAGATCGGAGTGCATTCTGCATAATTTCTGTCACTGCAGCATCCGTTATATGCTCCGTCAACGATATCCTCCGTGTGTTAGCATAACATATATACATATATTCCGACTATATCTAAATAATTTTTCGTTTCTCCTTTACATTTTAACAATTCAGCGATATAATCCGTGAAAGGGGGATGAGCGGAGTTAATTAACGAATCTCGCCGGCGCGAGTAAATTACAAAATGATAATCGAATCCACCGAGATCCCATATCGACGCGCTTTAATCTCGATAAACCCGCATTTTTTTTTTTTTTTTTTTTTTTTTTCCTCGAACACTATATCGTTCGTGAATAGAGTCAGTCGGTGGCGTGTTTATGTGGCGCCAACGTATTACGGTATTCTCTTATCGAAGACGCGCGTCTCTCCGTGTTCCGTGCAATTACGTGGCGAAGTACGATGTTATTAGCGTAAGCACAACGGCGCCGGAAGTATTATATCGCGGCTTAGACCGCGGGACAATTTGAGTTCGCCAAGTTGGCGAAGGAGAGAGAGAGAGAGAGAGAGATGGGGGGAGTGAGAATGGAAATAATGCCCGAAGGGCACGTTCGTCCTCTTGTTCGCCGGTTCCGTCGCGTATTCGACATTGTCAAACTTTGTACATTAGACGACGCCGTACGTCGGAGTGTAACGCGATCCGCCAGACTTTGCGCGCGACGAAGCGCAAGAAATCCCATCTACGTAACGGCACGACGTGCAATAAACGGCTTAGAGAAAGTTCGATCTTTTTAGTAATACTCCATCGCCGGAACCTCCCTCGACCACACGACTCCGCCGGGAAACTTGGTCGCTCTTCTTGATCGAGAAAACGCTCTCTTGCGAGCGCGTTACGCCGATACAAAGTATGTATAAGGCGAGGCGAGCCGAGGGAAACGCGGTCTACAAATCGTCGATAAGTGTCGCTGAAACTCATCTGGATAATTCAGCTAGAGAGCGAAACGTACCGTGTCTATTACGAGATGCGGTAATATACATATATTTCCTCTCCCAAGACTCTATCTCGAAATACGTGGAACATCATGCGAATAACGGTTTCCCTAAGCGGGTCTTTTTTTTTTTTTTTTTTTTTTTCAATTTTTGCATAATATTGCAATATCGTTGAGTACTAGATAAATATATTTATTCTATCGTATTTATATACGAATTATATTTTCAATTGAGGAAACATTAACGCGCCGATGATAATACAATGTTCTCCATTTTACAATTTCCTGATTTTTTAATTTTTTATTAGTATTTACTTTCTGTAAATAAAAGAGAATTTTTCAAAATCTGGTAATATATACAGTAGAAATGCGTTTGTGGAATACTCTACATGTTAGCTCATCGAGGAACTTTAATATTAATGTGTATTTTAAGATACTCTTGAGCAGATATCTCGAACAGGGCGTGTTGGCATGGCTCGCTTTTTCTCAGAGATAAGAAAAGATCTTCTATCCTATAAAAACTCTGGTGTGCTTTTAAGAGGCGAAACATCTGTAAGAAATAAAATCGGCACAGAAATACGTATTGCAATAACGCGAATTAGTCGAATATATAAATTATCGATTTAAAGCAGTGGATAATATAATGAATATACTATTTTTTAACTTGAGTTAAAAAAAATTAAAATTTATAACTTTTGAATAAAAGTTTCCCGGAATGTTCTAGATGACAACCAAGGTAAATTTATTCAGCTTACTCGTTCTCTGTCGTGAAAAGTATTTTTTCTCTGAAAGAACTAACGATAAGATTAGTAATAAGACTCTGATACGTAATGATATCTAATGATAAGATTTAGAAAGTTTATATCGAGAAAATATTTCGGGGAAAGTAAACAATTTGCTATCAGATTAATTAAACGTATGCCGGAAATGTTGCAAAAGTTTTCAAGTGTCATTACAGCAAACAGACGGACATGTTCCTTTGCTGCATCAAGGAGATAAAAGCCAAACGGCACGAATTCAGAGCGATTACGTTTGCGCGCAAAGATACGGTATTAGGGAACGGTAGACATTAATCGGATTTGCCTCTTCGTTTCTATTTTTTTTCTGGTTAAAGGACTCGAGAATACAGGCAGGTATATGTTGGCATCGCCGCATACGTTTGGGAATAACAATACTGTCGAATATTTTTGACGTCGTTGCGCAAGCAAACGAACAGTGCCTTTTTTAAGCTTGATCGAGATGAGGCCAGCGAGGTGCGTGTTTGTTCCGTAAACCGACTGAAATTCGTAACACACGACGACGGCGAGTACGACACGTACTAGGTTCGAGCTGGAAAAAAAAATTAATTCCATCACCCCATCGTACTGACCTCTTTCTCGCGCACCTCTTCGCGACCTGTTTGCCCTTCAAAAACGGACGATCGCACTTGCATCGAAATATACGTAGTGGCGTATGTTGTTTCAGCTCGTCGTTCGCATAACCGCGCGATTCTCGCATTTTTTCGCCGATAGTGTGCCGAAAAACGAACATACGCACGTTCGTACGTATATGAAAAAATATCGCGGGAATATTCTCGAGCGATTCACTGCGCGCGATTTTTTTTTTTCTATTCTCTGTTCGCCATATCTAGGTCCCTCGATCGTTTTTAAATTCTCGGCCTTCGCGTTCGCCATCCTTCTTGCGAATCCCGCCTCCCGTTTTCTGCGCACGGCATCGCAATTCACGCTCGATTTAACTGGCAAAACGAGTTTCTATACGCGAGCATTGTCGCGATCGCCGAACGATATAAGACCCGCCTTCGGGGCTTGAAAAATCATTCACCCATCCGTTTTCTTAGCTCTCCGTGGAGAGCTCAAAGCTGTCTAAATCTCATCGGAAGAGGTAAAAAAGAAGCACGTAATTTCGCTCGAATGTTTTTGCGCTGCTGTCAAAGGCTTCGCGCTACGGTTCGTTGTTTCTACAATTCAACGCCGCCGGCTTGGCTCCTTTGAAAGAGAGAAAGCCAACGGAGGTCTTTCGGGAAACCGTTGGGTACAATCTTAGATGTCCGTCGTCGTTCTCGATATCCGCATAATCCTACTTTGTCACTATAGTCGTGCTCCAGCTAGCTAGCCAGACGAACGTTTCTCTCGTTCTCTCTTCCTCGTGAGTGGCGCCGAACTTTGAAGAAGAAATCGCGAAAGAAATTGGACTCCAACGTCTCGATCTATTTTCTATTCGTCTATTCGCTGATCCTCCCCGGAGTGAATTTAAGCGGATGCGAAAGAAACGTGATTTTATTTACGTATGCATGCAGAGTCGCGTAGAGTCTTTCTATATATCCGGCGTCGTATGCAAATACATTTGGGAAGATTGCAACGGGATTTTTCTCTGGACTTGACCGTATGATGCAGCGGTATATTCGAGGAAAATGTATTCCGCGGTCGACGCGCTTGCTGAAGAGCATATTTGATACAGGGGCAAACATTGTCACGCTAACGTGCAAATATATCGTCGAGAATGTTGATTAATATTTTCAGTGCTGTCCCGTGTTTGCAGTTAGTGTTACTGGTAAACTTGTGGAATTAAATTAATTTTTAATTCAAAAATATAATTAGAAAACTTTTTTTTTTTGTAAAACAATTATTCCCCAAGATACGCGCATTTTTCGTAGCATTTATATTTTTCTCTTTTGCACTGTTGGAAATATTAAATGGCTAATCTCTGCGATGTAATAAACGATAGATTATTCCGCAATTTTCGGTCCGCCTGTAAAAGGGAAACGAGACATCTCATTAACGTGGTACCGAGATTGGAAATACGAGGAGATGTCAACCGGTCGGCAGCGCATTCAAGGTTGGATTGCATTCAAGGCTTCGCGGACGCGGTAGCGACATAACGCGAATGTTCAGAAGGCGCCAACTTGGCGCGGACTCGTCTCGTCTCGTTATTTTTTTTTCACTTGTACACTTACCTGTGCATGCGCGCGCGCGTTCTCCAGATACATTATCGCGCAAAGTTGCAGCGTAGCACGCGGGAATTGCGGAAGGAGGAGAAAAACGCGCTGTAGTTTAAAGTGCTTTTTATTACGCCGATTACGAATCAGCGACTATGTAATTGACGTCGAGTGAAGGTACGCGTGAAGGTTTCGCGTGAGCGAGCAATACACCGAGACGCGTAAAAAAGCTGGGTGTCTCACGTTTTAGACGCTTTAAAGCTCCAATCTCTTCCTTCAGTTTATTATTAAAGATTGCTCCCTTTAATAATCACGATCACGACGCACGACGTCGCTTTACAAATACGAAACGAAATGATCCGAGCGCGCAGAAAATAATCTTCTCGTCTCCAACAATTTTGCCAGTCACGAGGGACGAAGCGATCCGAGGCTCTTGTTTTATGTCCGGGAGATAATTATGCGACCGCCAAAACGCGATTCTTATCTACCGCGATTATTAATCGTTCTTATTCCGATTATTATCGTCTTCTTCATTTCTGAAACCTGGCCAGTGGCCAATAATTCAAAATTAACAAGTCATGTTCTCATTCAGCGAACATCTCGAAACGCTTTTAACAACGGACAGCCAACCGTGTTATTTATTCAGACACGCTTTCATTGACGTAATGGTATCGTTCCTATTGCAAGGGTGGATATCGTATCGATATCGAGCTGTCAAATGCGCCGCGAGATATATCGATTCTGCAAACGCGGCCGGAGGTATCGCTGGTCAAGATTAGAGAGAATTCGAGTGGAGGACTCTAGGAAGATAGGCAAAATCCTGGCACCCATATCGTATTTCGCCTACATTCTGACACGAGCTACTCTGATATCGGAACTTTGATTCTGAAACTGTCAGGCGGGGAAATGATAGTTGCGCTGGTTAAATTCGTGAGAAACCATCGATGCATCCGAGGCTTAGTATACTCTTGAAAAAATAATATTTTTCCTATTGAAATTGTTTCTTATTTACTTTTTATCGTTCCTCTGTTAAAGATAAATAAAATTTTATAATTAAAAGCTAATATGAAAAAAATGTATTATTTTATCAAAATATATTATTATATATCATATTCTATAAATTATAAAATACGTTATATAAAATAATATATATTACAAATAAATTATATAAATATATATATATATATATATATATAAAATTTCTCATTTCTTATTATGAATTCGTAATTTATATTTTTTATATTGCTAGCAGGGAGACTGTAGACACATTTGATAATTATTTGCTAAATCATAATATTTTCTATTTTTATATTACATATCTGAAAGAGTATATCTCTTTGAAAACACATACAGAAGCAAAATATAGCTTATCTTTAAAGAACAATCTTTAACCCGAATTTCTTTTACCTAAATTTCAAAAAGAGAACTCGATCGATCGCGCGCTGTAATGTTAATAGAATTTTAATTCGGATTTTGATATGTGAATATTTTACAGCACTCTTCCATCACAATCGCGTTTCACCGAAGCGACATAACGACACATAATTGCATTTGATTGCCCCTTTTACGTCCAACAAAATTCCGCGAAATGGACAATTGAGTCCATTTGAAGTTAAGTGTCTCATCAATAAATAATTCGAGAGTGTACGGCATTCGTTTCCTGTACATTCTTACAGTCTCACTCCTCCAATGATCTATCTGCCGTCTCGTATGTATACTTATTCATCGATCAATAATGCACAACCGTAAAGGAGAGTTTCGTCCCCCCACGTCGTTCTCTTTCCTCCCTTCGCTCGTTCCAACTAAACTTCCTCCGCTAAACCGTCTAGTCTTCGCGCTCGATCGGGTGGAAGCCGGTGGCTGTCGTCGGAGATAATCTTGGATCTTGCCGTTCGACCGTATATACCCCACGTGCTAAACTACCGCGGGCTTTTCTCCCTCCTTGGCTTAACTTGTCGCTTCGCCTAACTTCGGCGCTGTTTACTGTTTCAGGTGACCGCCACCGATACGCGAAACGGTACCGGAAGCCTCGTGTCTCTCGCAGAACGGGGCGTTCTGCCGGACGGGGGGCAAATCGGGCGGAAGTGTTTGTCGACGAGCACCGACGATGAGCTAGCGACACCGTCATGCGTAAGATGAAGCAGCGCGTGTTGCACGCCTGGCCATGGTTGTGGCTGTGGCTGTTCGCGGCCACGGCCGGCTCTCCGTCTTCCGTGACGACGACTTTTTTGCCGCCGCGCGTCGGGGGCGGCGGAGGAGGCGGAGACGGATCGATCAAGTCGTCGATCGCGACGACCCCGCCGTTTGAGGATGACGCGAGTGCCGCTTCGAATTCAGAATCCGAGTTTCGTTTCACTCAACCCCTGTACAACGTCTCCATTCCCGAGAATTCCATCGGCAAGACGTACGTTCTGCCCAGCGAGAGGATGGGCATAAAGCTCGCGTCCGCCGACAGCGACGTCGATATCAAGTTTCGTATAGTGAGCGGTGATCGCGACAAGTTCTTCAAAACGGAGGAGCGCACGGTCGGCGATTTTTGCTTCCTCCTGATTCGGACTCGAACCAGTAACGATAATGTGCTGAACCGCGAGCGCAAGGACCGATACGTCCTCGAGGTGCGCGCGACTTCGAGCGGACATGACGGAGCGATCGCGGACGCGACGGTGGTGGTGACGATCCTCGACACGAACGATCTCAATCCGCTTTTCTATCCGATCGAGTACGAGACCACCGTGACGGAGGACACGCCTTTGCATCGCAGTATACTCAGGGTAATCGCCGAGGACGCCGATCTCGGCAGAAACGGCGAGATTTATTATAGCTTCGCCGAGGAGACCGATCAGTTTGCCGTTCATCCGGTCAGCGGCGTAATAACGCTCACGAGACCACTCAGGTTAGTATTACGACGTATTTTATTTTCCTTATCTCGGATTTATAGAAAGTCACGCGTATTGAGGATAGATGAGAAAAAAATACATAATCGAACTGTTTAAATAGTTTGAAGCAGGAACTCGAGTTTCAAATTTATATAATTTGGACGAATCAAATTGTGTTTGATCGGCTTGCATTGTGAGATATCTCTCTCAAGGAAAATTTAAATAAAATCAATATATTCGCAAATAATCAACTAACTTTTTTTATTATTTTATTTAAACTTAGGTTCGAATTAAATCATACTGTCATTTCAACAAAGCTTATACTTAGAATTCTGCAATTAAACTCGTGTCTTGCCCTCTATAAATTATCTATAGAATGTGATACGTACAAAACGTGAGCAAATGTCACTTTTTCCATTAGGTACGCGGAACGCGCCATACACGAGCTAGTAGTCGTAGCGAAGGATCGCGGCGCTTTGTTTCGCAGCGTCGGCACCAACCGCGCGAGCACCGCGAGGGTCACGATCAGGGTGCGACAGGTGAATCTGTATGCGCCCGAGATCTACGTTCACCAGCTGCCCGAAATCGTGGAGAACTCGAACGCCGACATTTACGCGATCGTGCGGGTGATCGACCGCGACGAGGGTGTGCACGGGCAAATCGCGAGTCTCGAAATCGTGGGCGGAGACCCGGCCGGTCACTTCAGGGTGCGCCCGGTCGGCGGGCCGCGCTCCGGCGAGTACAATATCGAGGTGCTGCACCTGCTCGATCGCGAGACCGCGCTCCAAGGTTATAATCTCACTCTGCGCGCGATGGACCGCGGGGTCCCGCAGAGATATAGCTACAAATTCGTGCCGGTGCACTTGACCGACGTGAACGATAACGCGCCGGTGTTTAGCCGCGAGATTTACGAGGTCAAGGTCCCGGAAACGGCGCCCGTCAATACGCCGGTGATCAGACTGAAAGTCACAGACGCGGACGAGGGTAGAAACGCGTTGGTCTATCTCGAGATAGTGGGCGGCAACGAGGGTGGTGAGTTTTACGTGAACGCCGAGACCGGTATGTTGTACACTGCCGTCGAGCTGGACGCCGAGAAGAAGGCCTTTTACACGCTCACGGTATCGGCGATCGATCAGGGTAACGCGGGCACCAGAAAGCAATCCTCGGCCAAGGTGAAGATCAATGTGGTCGATACCAACGACAACGATCCGATCTTCGATCAGCCGGAAATTGAGGTGTGGTTGGACGAGAACGAACCTGCCGGCACGTCCGTCGTACGAGTGACAGCGAAAGATCGCGATTCCGGGGAGAACGCCTACATATCTTACAGTATCGACAACCTGAAGAAGGTGCCGTTCGAGATCGATCATTTTTCCGGTATCGTCAAGACGAAACAGGTGCTCGATTACGAGACCATGAAGCGGGAATATCTGCTGCATGTGCGAGCCAGCGATTGGGGTCTGCCATATCGGCGTCAGGCGGAGATGCAACTGCGGGTGAAGCTGCGCGACGTGAACGACAATCGGCCGCAGTTCGAGAGGATCGACTGTATCGGCCACGTACCGCGATACGTGCCAATCGGCTCCGAGATTATCACCGTGTCCGCGATCGACTTCGACGCCGGGAACATCGTCAGTTATCGGATAGTCTCCGGTAATCCGGACGGTTGCTTCGCCCTCGACTCTGCCAGCGGCGTCTTGTCGGTCGCCTGCGATCTATCGGACATCAAGGCCGCCGAGAGGATCATCAACGTTACCGCCACCGACGGCACGCACTTCGCCGACGTCAATCCCGTGCACATGCATCTCGTGAACGCCAAACGTAATCTGGGCTCGCAAGCGAGAATTCTCACGGACGAGACCGGTGCTTTCGAGTGCCACGACACCGGCGTGGCTCGTAGACTGACGGACGCGATCGCTTCCGCGGAGAAGAACAACATGCCGTCGCGGAACGACGAGTACACCCTGATACCGAGTCGTTACGGCGAGAACGTGCACGCGCCCGAGTTCATCGATTTCCCGAGCGAGATACGGGTCAACGAGTCGCTCAAGCTCGGCACGACTCTCGTGCGAATACGCGCCCGCGATCGCGACCTTGATTACAACGGCAAACTCGTCTTCGTCATCTCCAGCGGCGACCGCGATTCCGTCTTCGGCATTGATCCGGACACCGGTGACCTGAACACGATCGGTTATCTGGATCGCGAACGGGAGAGCGAGTATTATCTGAATATAAGCGTGTTCGATCTCGGCAAGCCGCAAAAGTCAGCCTCGAAGATGCTGCCGGTAATCGTCCTGGATGTCAACGACAACGCGCCCAAGTTCGAGAAGTCCCTGGCGAGCTTCAGGATCTCCGAGACCGCGCTAAATGGCACGAACGTGTGGCGCGCCAACGCCACCGATGCCGATCTCGGCGATAACGCGCGTGTCACCTATTCCCTCGTGACGGAGACCAATGACTTTCGTGTGGATCCCGTGACGGGTATACTGAGCGTCTTCGGGAAGCTCGACAGGGAACGGCAAGAGATATACGAGCTGAGGATTCGCGCGCGCGATAACGCCGGCAAGGATACCGACACCCCGTCCTTATACTCGGACGCGCTCGTCAGGGTGACGGTCGACGATGTCAATGATAACGCGCCCACCTTCGCTCTGTCCACTTACAACGTCAAGATCCGCGAGGACGTGCCGGTGTGGACCGTCGTAGCCGTCGTGGACGCCACGGATCCCGACGAGGGCGCGGGCGGCAACGTGGAGTACTTCCTATCGGACGCTATGGAGAGCGAGGGCTTCTTCAAGGTCGACAAGGTTTCCGGTACAGTGAGAACAACTCAGAGCTTGGACTTTGAGGAGCGTCAGGCTCACACGCTGACGATAGTCGCGCGCGATCGCGGTGAACCGTCCCTGACCTCCGAGACGTTGCTCGTGATCGAAGTGATCGACGTGAACGAGAACCTTTATCCGCCGATCTTCGATGATTTTGTTGTGTCCGCGAGTGTATTCGAGAACCAACCGGTCGGCACCCTCGTCACCACAGTTCGGGCGAAGGACGCGGATCCACCCGGCGGAGATTCCAAGATTGGCTACAGCATCCGAGGAGGCGACGGCGTCGGCATCTTCTCCATCGACGAAGAAGGTAAGTGATTATGGTCTTATTTAAGAGATCAATCGAATATTCAAATACGTTACAAGCTAACGCGATTTGATAAAAATTTATTCTGTTAACTGTCGAGCTACGATTAACAAAATTTTTCCTGTTAAAAAAAAAAGAGAAATCTGGAAACATTCGGAGAACTAAATTGCCAGAATTAAAATAAAAATTGAAAAATCGAACAGTTTGCGATTTTCCGAAACACCCCCTATTGAATTTTAATCGATATTGGCTGCGCGAATTTTTTGGCAATAACTTTTACGTTTGACGTAAATCGTTGCGCTCATATTGAATTCAAGAATTTCCAATCAAATATCGCAAGATGCGCGCTTCCTTTGAGGATGGGAACGAAAAGAGTATCAGAGTCTCACCGAGATTTCTCAATATTCAATAACCATTCAATAACCAGCGAATGCAATTTTGAATGATGAGTTAAACATATTCGGCTTTACATTATTAATTTCGATTTATTCGTTACAATGACTGCACGTATTCTAAAGTTTATAAATATTGTCGCGTTTTAAATGGATGTATTCTTTGACAGAAATACGCGCTCATATTCATAAATTACAATGTTTCTAGTAGATAAATAGGAAACGCTATGTATATAGTAACATTTGATACATGTCACGTAACTCAAATATGAGATAAAAGTGGATGTATATAGGGATTATTTTACAGGAAATAATATAAAGTATAATTTTAATCTCTCTCGTTTCACGGATTTTTGTATTTAAACTTTTAAATAATTTTTAAATTGACATTTTCATCGATATATATATATATATATATATATATATATATATAAATATACATTGAAACAACTTTGTTAAATAAATGCACCACGTTCGTTCTCCCGCGAAAAGAAAACTCACACATTTACTCATGCGGAAACACTCGCTTAGTGTACGTGCACACGTAAAGTGCGCCCGGTTTTTTTTGTTCTTGTTTCCTTTCCAAGTACTTTTGCCGGGTCCTTCGGGCACACAAAAGGGCGTGCAACGTGCGCCGCGCTGTGCCCTTTCTGCATCGGACATGGCCCGCGTTTGGATGCGCCGTGGCACCGATCCAAAGCGAAGCTGCAGCGTCGCGGCCCATTAAATTTCGATGCAGCGAGTCTAATTGAATTACGGTGCCGCAGGACCACCACCCTTTCTCCCTCCTCCCTCGGCCCTTCTTTTTTCGAGTGCGCGAGGCGCATTAAATTTCTCCAGCAGTCTCCTTTCACCGCGGAAATCGTCTCTCGAGAAATCGCACGTCATTCCGCTTAATGGCTAATTCCTGTGTACCGGTGCCACATCGGTCACGGCGAGCGGTCATAATGCACCGATGATCGTTTCTTGATGAATGCAACGGATGAGAACGAAGGTTCTCGCGGACGAAATAGGTTTCCAGCTAATTTTCACCATACTCGCGAGACTGTTATCGCGTGACATTTTGACACTCGCGTTATAAACAGCATCTATATATATTCGCTATTGATATAACTTAGAATTGTTTAACACTACATGCGTGAAATTTATTCATTGATTGGTAAGAATTATTTTTTTTACAATATTTTTCTCTCTCTTCATCAATATTTTTCTCTCTCTTCATCATCTGTGATCAGTATTCGTAGCATGATGCAATTACTCTCACAGTATCGATTGTGATGGTCATCGGCTCGGTTTTTACAGCCGCGAATTTCGCACGATAGAACGTACCGGTACACGTTAAAAAATATATGTTTTACATAGCGCTCATCGGCGTTGCTTCAGTCACGTTTGACGAATTTTCAACGTTCGGCGAAACGTCGAATACGGGTCATATGTGCTGCACGTGGTTGTAAATAGTTTTGTATGCATACTATATATGCGTATCCGTATATGCGTTCATAAATTTGATAAATATATAGATATCTAAGTTATTCTAGCTTTTACCTTTAGTCAATCGTCAATAATCAATTTTTTAATGTAATTTCGAGTTTGTCTTGACGAAAATTTTATAAAAAGTCGCAATTTGTTGCATCTTTTCTTTGAAATTTTCTTACAACGAGATAAAGTCAACTAATTATCTCTTTAAAAAGACCTAGATATTTCACTTTGTACACATTTATTCTTCTCGGAGTTAAAAATAGTATCTTTTACCTCTAATTAAGAGATATTTCACTTTGTACACATTTCTATTGCTTTTTGTCAATGAATCCTTTATCATTAGCGGTTGGGGTGGAACTCGAACACCCCGTGTACTCACGCGCTCCCGTTGTACACTTTTGCCTCCACCGTATATGTGTGTCGTGCGGTACTATATTGATCTCCCGTGGAGCAAAAATAATACATTGTCAGTGGTATGCATATTCAACTGGCGTAAATATTCATAAGTCGCCGGTGTATTGCCTCGGTGTCAGAAGCACGAAACGGTAACGTCGCCGGTGCCGATGGGAGTTGTGGTGCGATGATAATGGCAGCGACGGTGGCGGGGTGATGGTGGTGCCAGTAATGGTGGCGATAGCTGTGACGGCGCCCGTTTAAAGTCGCGAATAATTTCCCGACGGATACTTAGGATCTATGGCGGGCACGTGAGATCGTTTACGCGTTTAAGTCAATCTTGCTCCCGCCAAGAAGCCATCATTGTTGCGATCGAATCTTCGCTCTCATCATTGTCGCAGATTTCGGTTTCTCTTCTCTATATCTATCGCATTTCGAAAGAAATCTCGATTCTTGCGGAAAGATTGCGCCGTTATACAGTTAGTCTTATTCTCTCCACGACGACGGGATATTTTACGGGAAAATTTATCTGGTCCTCGCATTCTCCGACGAGACAATATATTCCCATCGACGCAATTTCCGGTAAAACGACGCGCAGCTTGACGCGCTCCGACTAAACGCGATTAAGCTCCGATCGTTGTAGAAAAGTGCCATACCTAGTTTGCGGAACACCCGATGAACGAGCCGGGGCGACGCGTTTTCCGGTAAGCGAGCTAACGCGTTATTCCGGCCGACTCTGTCCACTTTGCTAGCCTGCGGCGGCGGACGTTAGTCCATTAATAAAGCTTTATACATCAACGAGCGTTCCGAAAGCTCCCTTGATCGTGCACGAAACGAAGGAAAGCTCGCGATGACTCGCGTAGTTTAAAGCGGATGGCTCGGTATCCGAATATCTGGAAGCGGCTGATTTTTCTTACTCTCTTTTCCTCACTCTTTTCTCTCTCCATCTTTCTCTCTCTTTATCTTGAGTAGAACCAGTTTCATTCGACATTTCATTTCCCTTTACGCTAGCAAGTGAATAAGCACTGGAATGTGCTTAATTGCAAGAATTCAGAGAATTTGCGCGATAACGAATAGAATCGTATGTGCTACGCATCTCACGTGATACGAGTGTCGCTTGTGAAACTCTGTTACACCGTAAAATAATCTCGTATTAACATTCTCTTTGGTATTTTGCGCTAACTTGGCTTTCGATTGGAAAAATTAAATGTTAATTCGTTCATTGTTATATTTTTTTTTTTTACAAAAACGAGAAAATTCTGCTTGCAAAGTATGTACATACATTGGATCAATCAATTGTTTGACGATCGAATGTCATTATTTATTACGCCATCAGAATCGAGATGTAATTGTTTTACCGGAAATCAAATTATTGCGATAGTTGGATAGTTTTCGCTCGAGTATTTGACAACATCCGCGATTGCGGTCGGCAATTTTCTACAAATATTTAACATTTATTTCTCTCGAACCGTCATATTAGCAAATAATGTCGCCTAAATTATACGTGCCGAGCACTATAAAGCCCATCCCCTTCAATTGGTTTCGTCGACAAACCATTGTGCTTGTATTCATTCCATAAACCGTTCTGCGATATTCATTCATCCGGAGTGCCTTCTATATTATCAAGCAGCTCTAGCCGAGTCTCTAGCCGAGTACAGAGGAGTAGCTTCGCGCTGTTATTCCGTATTTTCCGTAGTTTCTCTTCTTTAATGCAAAACGGCGCGACTAAATAATCACGTCGCAGCGGCGGTGCTAAAGTCAACTTCGCCGACCGTACTTCGCTTTTCACGTACTTCTGATGAAAAACAGTCGCCATCATCGGCCGCGCAGCCATTAGGCGATCGAAACACCCGGTATTGTTAAAACGCACTCTTCAGAGTTATTCTTTTCGTGAAAGATTTTTATATACGCGTTAACAAAAAAAAAAAAAAAAGATTTCGTCCAGCCATATGACGCGCGTTTGCCGAGCGTGGTTGGTGTTGCGGATATTGGCCGATGTAAGCTGATTGAAAAATTGTTGACGTAAAATTACAATTCCGTTATAACTCGCACCTGTTTGTTGGGCTTACGCGATTTACCGCAGCTACCGTGAACGGATAATGGTTATGAACCTCTGCTTAAATATTGTGCCAGAATTAACAAGGGTGTGTCATGCTCTAACGAACCGGCGAAAAGCAAGCGAGCGCAACCAGGACGCGCAAACGGTTACTCTATATATCTAATAATATGTACGCCCACAGCAATAAACCGTTTGCACCGTCCACAGCAATTACGCGGCTGTTTACACAGAAATACTCTTACTGGTTAACAAACCGTGGTGCAGTGATATTTTCCTAAATGTACGAGGACTGGTATTTTTGCGGCGACATTGCATTTAAAATAACGGCGTACAAGAAAATATTGCGGCAGAGAACGCGCGTACCCTACATCCGTATATACTCTACATGTTGTTTGTCCTACATTTTGTTTTTTATAATAAAAAAAATGGTCCTTTTATTACGTACACAAAATTACATTCATTTTGTTCATTACATTCTTACAATGGTCGTCCATGTTGCTTAAATTTTTAATATTTATAAGTCTGAATGAATACAAGGGAGAGCTGAGGGGAGGAAATATAGGGGAATGTACACAATTTTAGATTTGTACATATATAAATATGCGAGGTAAACTGTGAGAATAGGGTCAATAGTTTCAACGATCGGGAGTACCGTGTCGTGAACTAAACGCGAACATTATCGTCGAGGAAGTCAAGAGGCGAGAGGCAACGTGTTCGAAACTTAAAAGTGTGCTTTTATCCGAGTCCATAAACTCAATTATTTATAGAGAACGAAGGAACATCTTGCTCTGCTATATGGCCGAGAGAAATCGAGAGGAAAATACTTCGACCACATCGACGCTCAATTCTACTCCATGGAATACGTGTTTGGTGAACAGACCGCTTGCGATAATGTCTCGTAATGATACGTGAAATTTATTATTTATCGGCTGTTTCCATTCCAGTTTACACATCGTACTTATATGCGGTTTAAAAAAAGTAACTTGTAGATATCTTAAAGTCACGGAAAGTTCTTTTCTTAATTTATATTCAACTGCGGCGTATATAATTTATCTGTGAAAAGGTATAACTCACCATCGTTTTGAACATGATTTGAATGAAATGTTTTTTTTATCTCTTCTTCCAATGTGGGAATCATTGAATCCACATTCAGAGTTGGCAGAGTTCTCTAATTAAAGATGTTACATTTGCTACTTTTGAAAATCGATAAAACCATCTCACAGGTGGCTTGCTTTCCCGGCTGCGAATGACAATCGCGTCGTCAAAATTACAGATCGACATCGAGAAATTCATTTACGGAGCGGTAAATGACGTTTGAATAATGAGACGCGTCCGATTATAAATCACGTAATGCAGCCAACAAGATTCCAACGTGGCATTGTAATGTAATGTCGTAAAACACGTTTTCGACGGATCGTGGCGTCACGCCCGTAACGCTCTATTCACGCGTGTTGTGCGTACAAACTCGCGCCGTGAATGTCTAATGTCCTGCCATGTCGAACGGTTACGCATTGTGCGTGCGGCTATTATTTTCCCCGCGTCTTCGCAGGATACGAGGTAAGGATACTTCCTAAGTATTGCGCTCGTTGAAAATCGGCCGTCGTACTCTCTCTCTATCGTATTTTGAAATATTCTTTTATTGCAACATCATGCAACAAAATTCCAATTTAAACAAAAAAGGAGGAAACATTGTTTTTATTAGATCTTTATTACTTTATTACGAAGTTTCCCAAATTGATTAATATTTTCCGCATTTAATTAAGATGGAAAATCTTTGGAATTAATTTTCCTATTATGTGCATATTGGTTTTATTTACAAAGCAATTTATTACATTACTATTTTTTTCAACAATTAAAATTTGATAGAAAATTCAATTTTCTTGTTATTAACAACGTGCTCAACTTACAGAAAGTTAATTACTTACTTAGAAAGTTAATTAATTCGTAAATATATTTGGTAAAGGTAAAGGTTTTTTCTGAAATGATATTTTTTAACGTATACATATATATATAGCGAAAAAGAGCACGAAATAGATGCAAATTTGATCAGAATAATTCGTGCAAGATCAATATTTTTGCACCCAATATATATATATATATATATGTATATATACACACAATCATCTCTTTTTATACCAAAGTCTTATATACAAGCGAAAATATTGATCATGCGAGAATTGTTCTGATCAAGTTTGCATCTGCTTCTTTTCGCTCTCTCGAAAGTAACTTCAAAGATCTTCGCGATAGCGAGATACGTAACTGGAATCGACTCGCTTCTTGAATTCATTTTTATCTAGCTATAAGGCGTAATGGTAGCAGTCGAGTGCGTTCTGTTGCAGACGTCACTAACGATCTCGTTGAAAGCACGTAAAGGCAGCATTAAAAAAAAGAGAGAAAAACAAAGAGCACAAGAGCGTTTCGGGAAATAAAAGCTACGGGAATGGGAGAATGCGGCGGTAATTATGCGCTCGTCGTGCACGTAGCGTAAAGTTCGAGACAGTCGTTCTGTGGGAGCACGTAAGTGGAAAAAGATGGCAATCGCAGTCATGGATATATGTAGCTTATTACGATACATATTCATTGTGATCTCTATCCTGTCGCTGCCAGATAAGTCACGGGGATTTGCACAATCAAATGAGTATGAAACGTTGCGTTGAATAATAAAAGTAGTTACTAAACCCGACGCAAGGATATTGCAGCGTTTTATATATAATTAACATGACGTTAGATATTCTTTCAGAGTTTACTTTACAATCGTCACGTTAAAAATTATCCTCGGGCATATTTATTATTTATGTCTTACTGTGCGTGTTTTTCTATTTATTTTACATGGCAAAATCTTGTGCGCGGAATTTTACAAATTTTTTATGAAAATTTCTCAATAAGTTTCGGAAAGAATAATGCTCCCTATCTATCTTGATAGGTGCGGATTTTATGATCGATTAAATACTGCATCGAAGACAAATCGTTGGTAAACAGGAAGCGAAACGAAATGTTTAAGTCGAGGGAAAAAGGGATATCGAGTGAAGGCTGGAATAGATGGATAGAGAATAGGGAAAAGGTAGAAAGTTCAGAATGGATCGCGTCGTCTCTAGAGATTGCAATACATATATGTCGTCTTTCATGTGACATCACTTCCGACGCCTACAGGCCTCTTTTAAAACCGATGAGTTGTTCTCCGCGTATCGTTTCTTCTAGAAAAAAAAAATGCGTATTATACTTTGTGCGGAAACCCGCATAATCTTGCTTCGTATACGCGATGTATGTATATATATATAAATGACGATACACGCTTTGAGAATTAGATCCGTCTGAAAGCACAAAGTGCTATCGATAAAATAAAAAGAGTACTGATTGTCGATATACACAAATTTGTAACTGCTCATTCCATTTTACCGAGAAAAATCTTATTTCGTCGAGAAAGCTTTTACGCTTAAATAATCGTATCAGTTTTGTCACTCCAAACTACAAATAAATTAATATAAATAGGAAAGGAGAAACTTTAGATACATCAGTAGGTATGAAGAAGCTAGAAATTTCTCCGGGTAACTGCGGTAACCGTGATTCGCTGAAAATCGCATTGAGCCAGTGCACGACTGTCGCGGAAATGTTTCAACGAGTTTCTCTCTTGGCGGACTCGAAAAGTCGCCCATTCCCTCGTATTGCAATTTCTTTTTTGTCCTTTACTTTTCTCTGCTCGTCTTCTCTCGGCCCACTTTTCTCTCTCTCTCTCTTTCTCTCTCTCATTTTCTTTCTCGGTGGCTATCATTTTTTTCGCCGGATACTACTACGGCCAACTTTTTCAGAGATCTGTACGGAAACTCCTTCCGGCGAACCGAGACTCCGAAGAAATTCCCTCCGCTTCCGCGAGACGTTTCTAATGTTCTTGAGTCTGTCAAGCGTGAATTAAATATGGGAATATCGAACGCCGGTAGGCGAGCACGCCGTTCAGATTTCGTGGTAGGTACATATGGATTTCCCGCAAGAGAATCGCCGTGCTTGTATTACGTATCACGCGATCCTAGGAAAGGGACGCACGAGAAGGAGAGCGCTGCACCGGATGTCGGTCCGTTCTCTGGCTCTATCCCTTGTGCTTCCCCCTTCGTTGCTTATCACCTCGGCTCGATATCCGCCGAACCGTAAAAAAATCTTCCTGTCCGAATCGGAGCCATCAATTTTCACTTCGCGTAACCATACGTTCTGATACTGACAGCTCGAATGGATTTATATGAAACAAAGTTTCGCAATTTTTATATCCGATGCGTTCGCGTGGTATAGAGAGCTTTCCCTCAGCGTTATACCCTCTTTCGAGCCTCGTCTGAATATTGTAATCCGCAATTTATCTGTCGTGAAAGGTCGACAAAACGATTTCTTAATTTAACATGAGTCAATTATGTCTAACAATCTCGCATTAATAATTTATGACAGAATTCAAGACAGAATGTTCTATTTATAATTTGATACGCGCTGCATATTTTAATATACATGTATATATATTCTAATATGTATTTTGTACATGTATTTTACTTTTTAGATGTGTTTCACATGTTATATTATAAATAGAAATCTGTCTCCAATTTGATCGCGAATTATAGATCGTCTAAAACGATATTTTATATGACGATATCATTATAGGATATATATGCTATAAAGTTTGCTGCTCACTTTTGTTGTTTATACACGGTCTGTTTATATTCTTGCCTAGTCTTGCAGCTGTACTCAAAGAGGCAGGCAATAAATTTTTATAATTGATTAAATTTATTGTTCATTAATTCATTATCAATTGTGTTAATTTGCAATTAATTTTTTTTTAAAGAGATCCGCGGTGTTTGATCTATTTTATTGAACATTATTGTACAGTATAATGTATGGACAAATTTTTTTGGAGATTATTTTAAATATAATATACAGGCTTTTTTGTGACTCCGATAAAAGATTTATTTTTTAATATCGTATTCCGTGTACATTGGCGATATTTTCTGTTCTATTTTTAGATCTTAGCAAATATTGTAATAAATATAAACGTTGCGGCTTCGACCTCGGTTGGGACGAAGCCGCAAATTCATTGTGACGGATAGAAGACGTCGTCTTTTATTAAAGCCAGCAAGTACCCGGACAGCTGTGCTATTTTAGAGATACGTTGTATCGAATTTTCCGTCGCGAAGCCAATTACCTTTAAGACAATTCGCATTGCCAGTATCTATCCAAGGAATTCTATTGTCGATGCCGGAGGTTCTTTTGCGCGCTAGTTTACGATGGAGTCAATTTATCGATGGTTTTACCGCAGTTCTTCTTCGATATCGGACAAGCCGGGGCTTTTCAGTTTAGCCACTCCCCGATAGCTAAAAAGCGACATCCCTTAAAGTTGTTCTCGCCAAAGACTCGGCTTTTCCGAAATGACAGTTTTAAGTCTCGGTCGAGGAAATAAGCGAGGAGCTAGAAATTTCGATGTTTCGGAAGGAAGCGTCCCGTGGCATTTCAAAACCAAAAAGTATCTTGACTTGTATATGTGTTGTTTATGTGTGTATCCGGTGTTGAACGGCGCGATGCTTCACCTCTCGGATACATTGCGGATCGCAAAGCGCGCGCCGTGTGTAAGCTTTACGAGGACTCTCCTCCGCTACTTGCTTGCTCGACGGATATACTTGCGGCGATTAGCGCGAACGATTAACCTAAATTCACCGTAGGCACACCTGCACGCGACGCCACGTGGTTAAGCCAGTTTCCTACGTGGTTAATGATGTACCAGATCGTATACATGGCGCTTCTCTTAAATTTCGTTGCCAGTTGGGAATGATGATGAATAGTTCGCGGGATTTAGAGCCCGCTTTCTTCTACACGTGAAAGCGCGGTGCACGGGCGATTTAATTGGTCGACGGCAATCTTTCTTAATCGTTGTCTCAACTTTCAAATTTATATTACCTAATATCACATTTGTACACTTTTTTGTACACTGGAATTTATTATTATTGTTATTATCATTATCATTTAATTTAGTCTGTAAACTCGAATAAGCACACGAGTGGTATCGTGAATTGTGAAAATAATTTTTAAGGATAACAATATTCTGTTAATGTATCTTCTATTTCGCTTTCTATGCCTTTTCTGGAAGCTTTAGAACAAATGTCGTAGCACTTAGCTCGGATGATGGTTACACTAAAACTCCCTTGGCTGATATCTGCACTAACTTTACCGTATATTCCTCGCTATCTCTCTATATCTTATCTGCCTGCGTGTATTAACTTAATAAGGTATTAGAGGAAGAGCGCATATGTTTCGTATAACGTATATCTTTTGAAGGAGAATATTCATACTTTCAGATTTTGGCTAATATTGCATTTTCGTGTTTCATAAATTGCTAATTAAAAGAAATAACGTACAATTGAATTATTTATTATTATTATTCTTATATCTTATATAAGATTATTATAGATATATTTAAAAGATCTTTATTAAATAATATATAATTTTTATATATTGTGTAATCGTTTAAACGAATATGAGATTAGTACAAGTGTCAGCTTTGCAAAATTAATTTTTTATTCTTATTTGATATACATATTCGAATACATATCGAACAGACAAAGCTGATTTAAAATATGCGTCATTCTTTTAAAAATCAAGTGTAAGAATTTCACATTTTCAAGAATGTGTGTTTTGTAAGAAATTCTTTTCATGTTTACTCTCTTGGAGAGTGTATCTAAAAATGTGCTTGGGTCACCCAAGATTTTAAGCGCAAATATCTAGACGACATTCATGATAAAATCACGTAACGAATGGAGGCGTGCTAGCTTACAATGGATGGAAAAATGTATGATGTATGCCGGCGATCAGCATGGTGATGGATGGCGGTTTGCGACAAGACCTTGCGCAAGAAGCCTTCTTTGACGGAACTTCCGTTTTACCAAGCCACGTCGGCGACATCCTCCTGGTATTACTTATCGCGAACAAGGTCGTTAAGAATTCTATTTTTGCTTTTCACTCTCGTCGCATATTGAATAAATAAAAGTTTAAAATTCATTATTGATAATAAAAATATGGATTAGATAGAAAATCGATGATACAATTTGATCAGTGAGGAATGGACTATATAACTGTAATTTTCCAGAATTATTACATATCATTTTTATATTCATGGATAAATATAAAAAGCTTTCGCGCGCGGATAAAATCATAATAATTCTTTTATCGAAGATCTAATTCATATTTTTATTATCAACAATGAATTTTAAACTTTTATTTATTTTATATATACATATAAAATAAATACGAAACTGTATTGATTAGAATTACAATACTTTTTTGATGTGTACAAGCAGTGAAATATCGGAATATATCGGAAAATGGATTGCGATTAAAAATGCGCAAAAATTTAATTTTGGTACACTCAAGTCGAATTAATGCAAAACACAAACGTTGCTATTTCAAAGTGGCGTTAAACGATTTTAACGATGCTAATTTGTTTACCGGGGAGTTAACCAGAATTATTAGCACGGATATTGATCGAAAGGCTTGACCATAGGCGTTTCCGTGGCGCCGAACGAGGTCGTAGATCGAGGTTCGTGTGGTAAACGGTGACTTTGGCGGAGGCGATAATGCGATGATGCATGCGTGCCGGGCCCGTTGCCCTACCTACCTACGTGGTGACGTGCCTAACGCCTAAAATATGGCGTAGGTAAACGCGAATCCGGTCCGGCCCACATCCGCGCCTTGCGGAAGTCGCTGCTTCCAGCCGCAAACGGCGGCGTGAAAGAGCCTAGACGTGAAAGTGGCGTGAGGAAGAAGAAGAAGAGGAGTAGGATGGAGACGAGAGAGGGATGGAGACTCTGTCGTGTGGGTACCCGGATCCGATCCGGGTGCATGCGGTTCTTGGAACTGATCGGGGGAAACCGGTTTTAGGACGCGTTTCTCGCGCCGCACATGTGCGAACCTCGGGATCGTCGATAATGGACGGAAGAACTGTCCGCCGACGGTGCTTCTCTTCCTTCTCTCGCTCTCTTTCTCCTTTTGTCTTTCTTCTCTCTCTCTTTCCTCTTGCATTGGTATTTTGGCGAAGGGACTCGTAATAATCCCTGCAGACGCAGGGAGAATTCGATCCCTCGTCTCGATGACTCACGCATCGTCTTCCGTAACTGAGCGCGTAACACAGATTACAGATACGCGAAAGTTTTACAGGTGTTGCATTATACCTGTGCCAAGACTATGTAAACAAGATATATTGCAAATCTCTTCTACGGCATTGATTAAAAAATATGTTACAATGGTATCGATTGCTAAGGGAATGGTTGCGTTACTCTTCAGTATTGGCGCAAAATGTTTATAATTGTTTGGACTAAATAATTTAAATAATTGAATTGTACACGTGTATGCTCGGATATACATGCGTTTATTGCTTTTTTTTTTACTCATTTTGGCGGAACGTTGCGTTACGTCGGATTGCAGGACAAGCGGCGGAAACACGCGTGTTCAATAAACGTGCGTCTGGTGCTCATTCGCGCGGAATATCCGACGTGTAATTTACCACTAGTTCAAGGTAGTTAACTTCTACTTTGAAGAATGGCGGGCCGCGAAATTAGCCGTAAAGCCGGGTTTATCTGCAAACTTCTCCGCCGGTGGTGGAAACCGGCTTTGAGCCGTTGCATTACAAATATCTCCTCTTGGTAATTATTATTTTTAATTAACTATCGTGCATCCCTCGAATGGGATATCGCTGTACGCGTTTCTGATTGCGGGAATATAATTAAACGCGGAATTAAATCGGTGCTTTACGCGACACGCGCATATTAGATACGCGGCCCGATCGTAAAGGCGAAACGATATCGCAATTTTTGTATTAAGTTTCCGTAGGTACGAATTTAATGCGAGGCGTCATGCGCGTCGTAAATACATTCGTGCACGTCCCAATGGTACGTTCATTTTTCTGACAAAAAAAAGAGGAAGTTATCTCACATACACATATACACAGAGGTCGACGCATCGAAACGCAACGGCAAAGTCAGCCTTGCATTTGAAATTATATGACGCGCGTAAGCCGCAATGCGGTTACACGTGACAAATCTAGCGTCACGACGATACGTGCGAGAGTTTCTTCTACAGCTGTTGCATCTAAACTAGTTTTATGCTGCGAAATAAATTTAGGTCGCGCCACGGCTCCCGTGATTCGCGCTTTTCTCTCTTTGCCGCAATTACCGCTTCGCGTATCAAAATTCCTCCGAAATTTTACGACCTTTCCACGACTTGTCACTCTTCAACATCTTGATCTCTGTACAATCAAGGCACGCATTCCCATACAATTATATATTGTGTACATTAGTCCAAATTAACGAGTTTCAACGTGTATTAACGAGTGCATGATGATGATGAAATTAATATGAAATAAATTAATTATCGTTATTGAAAATAAAAATATTAATATTAAATAATTGTTGGAATAAGCGAACGGCGACTTTTTCTCTCTCTTTGTCCCTTCTCTCCCTCTTCGGCGCATTGGCGCATGAACGCGTGAGAAAAGTCCGCAGTGTTCAAAAGTCCTGGGGGGTTATATATCATCTGCAGATGATAGCGTCGCGCGCCGTGAAAGCCATTCGTTTCAATGCATGCATTCATGCCGCGGCTAAAAGCCTCTCGCGTATTTCGTTGGCGTATTCTTTTTCTCTCCTTTTTTTTCTAGCGTACGCACATCCTACGCAACGTGTACCTGTTCCGATCATCAATGTCCCGATGAATGAATTGGCTCGGAAGTCCGTTTTAGTTTCGTATCTTGGGTAGCGATATCAAGGCCACGGAATTTACGGGCTTTTGCGACGCGATTCGATCGCGCGTTGTATCGCGATGCTAGGTGATCGCGAGCAATCGAATTTTCTCGCCCCACGTTTTTCACGTAAATTGAAAAATTCCGTCGTGATTTAAACCGCATTCGAGCCTATTCGGTCGGTTACATGGATAAAACCGGCGCGACTTCGTCGAATTGATAAAATCGAATTTCGCGAGAAAAAGAAAGAAATGTAGCATACGCGATAATAAGTTACATATAAATGAAGACGAATGTGTGTGTGTGTATAACCGTTTTATTACAGCAGTGCTGTTAATCGGAAATCAAATGCCGCGAAGATATAAACCATCGAATTTGCACCATGAAGTGATGATAGATGCTCGCCGATGATATAAACGAGTTAATCTTGATCATGCCCGTTTTTCAATTTGCAAAATCAATTGAGAATCGAAATATCACCGTGCAATCCAAATTAGAGGATATGCGAAAGCCAGAATATAAAAGAAAGCGTGGTGAAACGCGATAAAATGCAACACATATGAGATTTTGAGTGATCAATCTTAATATGTGCTGGCTGCTAATAAAATAAAATGAAAATATTATATTGAGAGAAACAGAGAGAGAGAAAGAGAGAATTTTGAAGATTTTTTTATTAAAAAATATATATCTATGTGTGTATATAATCCTTTTTAAAATTTTTTTTTAAATTAGAAAATTGTAATCACACCGAATTAAAAGATTACTTTTACGTATAGCAATCTCTAAATTCGATACATTTTTACGCGGATTTAATTGTATGTACTAATACAATAAACTGTATATTGATAGAAACACAATCACAAATATTTTTAATCCTACAGTGAAACAACCTTGTTTAGATATCTGAAAAAATATGCCATATATGTGTTTGATACTAATCTTCTCTTCTTCGTTGAGCGATCGATATTCTCGGTCCGATGTGCGAACGCGATTGCATTTAATTTGTACCCTTGCGCTCGTTTGCGCTGAGGCGTTAGATGAGATCGTTGGATTTGCCGTTCGGCAAATTGTGAGTCTATCGTCGAAATCATCTTGTGCGCTCTCGTGATCGGTGATGACTATATATAATAAAGCCTACACTTGGCGGTAATGGCTCAACATTGCTTGAACACTCGCCGGAACGCAAACTATCTCCCGGCAAATCGGTTCTTAGTGTGAGTTCTCAGTAATCAATGCGATCTTTTAAAAAATAAATTATATTTCCGTATGAGAATTATTGCGCGATAAGAAAGCGAAATTTAAATATAACAATAATAGTTTTATTTAAAAAATATATATCTAGTTTTTGTTCAACATCAATTTGGTGAAATATAATACTATACGTGAAATGCATTTTGATGATTCGAATATTCCGGAGTTTTCAATCATTTACACGACAATCATCTATCTGTCGTTCAATTCGATATCATTCGCACATCCATTTCATATTTCATATAATAATAGCATTGCGTAAAATTTTTCTGTGTTTTGAAGGAAACTTTCAACAGGAAATTCAATGCTGAAAACGAATCGCGTATTTTTGTCGCTTTCGGGTAAAATCGTATCGAGAAAATGGTAAACGAAAGTAACACGACGTGCTAAATGGTAACAAGGATCACGTTTGGCGACGAGAATTTACCGCCGGGTCGGTCGGAAACTTGTGTCCAGCATGAACGGTGTTTGCGAACACGGCTTATAGAATACTTAACATTTCGGGCTTAACGCTGAAAGTCCGAGATTGTCTTCGGATATCGATCGAGGAACCGGCGGAATCACCGCCCTTCGGGACTTTTCTATTCGGTCAGGAAGTTTGTCCGACAGTTCGGACGTAGCGTAGTGTCCGATCTCGCCATTGGACCGCAAACTATGCAATGTGATTAGCTTAAAGTTCAGGCAACTGCGATCGTTCCCACAGCACCTTCGGTCCTTACCTTTTCCGCGTAACAGGCGGCGGCAACACTTTGACCATTAATTAGTGCTGTTTCGTCCGATATCTTGACCGCCGATGTCAGACATAACAGCCAGATATGATGATCGATATTGCTGCTCTTTTTTAAACGTCTCTTAATATATCACTTCAAAAAGGCATTTTAACTATTATTGAAAATATGATTAATGATGCAGATTAAATATGCAGAATTTTAAAGAGATTTTAGTTTCGAGAAATGAACACGTAAAATGACTTCTCTATTCCTCTACAACGATTTCGTAAAATTATTCTCATTGACTCATTGTACTGTGTTACGTTATTATTACTATAACTTAGCGTCGATACACAAACGCGTTTTTCCCACTATCGATAACAATCGCAAACACGTTCTAATTCGGAAACTAGTAAGCAGCGCAATCTCGGCAATAATTAATTAGGAAACAGTCGTGCCTCTCGATGATTGGATCCGTGATCACGCATTCTCACATTGGCCTCATAATAATACCGGCAGCGAATTATGCACGCACACGTGCAAATAAACACGCGATATTATCACAACTAATGAGAATAAAATTGTTAAATTTGCGGTGATGCGTTGAAAACGCTGATTAACCGCTAATGTGTTATGTTGGCCGAAAATATTATGGCTATGAATCCATCGCGAATGTGATATAAATGTAACCATATTTTTTTTTTGTTATGCTCGATTACTTCAATAACGATTTTAAAAAAAACACTTTGACAATGCAATTTAGCATAGATCATATATAGCGAATTTGATTGGATACACTAGTGTGCACTGGTACACATTGAAAACTGTTGTATACAAATTTACAATAGCATAAAACAGTTATTGGATAACAATAATAACTCGTATTAATTAATTATTTTATTATTTTAGTTACTTATGCTATTATAAATCTTTGTACGACAGTTTGTAATATGCACTAGTGTATCCAATCGAATTTGTTGATAGATATTTATTTAAATTATGCATTTTTCTATTTTTGCACTTGTACTCTTAAATACTTTTAAGTACATTTAAACAGATGTACAAAACCGTTTAACTTAAACCGTAGCTCGAAGAAAGCGAGAGAGAGAGAAAAGCTAAGCGAAACTTTACTGCAGAAGATATGAAACTTTCGCGTAGAATTTCTCTGAGAAATGTCAGGCCGTAGCGAGAGAGGTAGATAGACGACGATGAAAAGACAATATCGCGGTTTTACAATTCGTGCCGATCGCAAGAAGAGGTCACGTGACCCGTTTATGCCTCACGAATATACGAAATACGCGAAAATGGCACTTCCGTATACGATGCAACTTCGATATATGCATTCTACTCTTACGTTTCCTCTTATTCCCTCTCGGCCATCGGACCGTGCGCTATTGCATCGATGCAACGGAATCGCTCGACGTTTTACGCTCGTTCGTCGTTTTCCCCTCGCTCTCTCGTCTGAAAGAAATATTAGTGCTCGTAAAAGGTGCTCTCCTCGAATCAAACTCTCTCGCGTCCCTCCCGCGTCTCTCTCGCCGGCCCGCAGGGTCCAGCCGCACAAAAAACGATAGACTTCTCACCGGTGAATGTTGTAAGGGCGAGTAGATCTTTCGCGGCGATAAATCTCGACGGGAAAACTTACGACGAGATGGCCATTATCGTAACATATGTGCTGTTTATCTTGAAAATGATGAGGTTCGAGGACTTTTTTAAATATGAAAATAAGAGAGAGAAAGAGAGAGATCGATATATATGGACTACCGCATCTGATCGAAATTCATATAATAGTGCGCATAAGTGGATTTTCAAAATTAATGATTAGCGAGCTACTTCGAATAAAGAGATATTTATATCGTATTGTAGTAAATTAAAAAGACAGATAATTAACTATAATATATGCGTAATTTGAGTTTGAATCAATGGCTTCCGGCTACTTAGCAAGTCGTTGAACTTTTCAAGTAGACCGGTATACTTCCGTTATCCTTCATGTTAAAACTTGCCTCCTTAACGACACGAGCGCGTTATTAAAAGTTTCTTTCCGGTGCGGTGTCGTGCTTCATGTAAATCATACGCACGCGCAGATTCGTATTTGCTGGAACGATAATATGCCGTGTGCCGATTTTAAAGCGAGTTCTTTTTCGCAGAAATTACAAGTCGCCTTTTCTTATGTTGTTACAGGTAAGAGAGCGTGAGCTGAGAAAATTGTTTTCTCGATTGTACGTCCCGATTTCGACGATGGGATCGAATGGAGGGAAAGCGGAGGTAGGTGAGTAGATACATCGCGCTAAACTTGTCGACAAAAAGGAGCGCTTGTGTTGGTTACTCGTGGAGCGGGTTTTTTATTCGTATTTTCCTCGCATTTCGGTACAAGTTGCAACATCCGCGCGTATAACGATACAATTGTATCACCGGACAACGCGTTCGAAAATGTGTCGCCCTATTTTTGGCTCTCCTTTACCCGGTACAATCAGAACAATCGCCATTTTACTCTCGAAACGAACCGAATCGCGCTTCTCGGGCAAACTCGATATTCCGTTATAGAATAATCGATATCAATCTATATATATATATATATATATAACGTTTGGATTAAACGTGGAGTTAAATAGTGAAAGAATGAGCGAACGCAGCATTTATATATATATACAATAATTTATACAAGGATATATGAAAGTTTATTTTACAGAAATATCTCCGCGTATATATTTTTTGCTCACTAAATCGATTTATGTGTAAATTAAACTATAAGAAACATGGTATATTGTCTATATTTTTTTTCATTGGTATGATGGCAATATTGTTCGGAACACAAATGTTTGCGCACACTAGCGTGAAAAAAGGTACGTGTACGTTAACTCGTGCCATTGTGCTATTTCGCGTACGTAAAATTGGGCCCGCGTTTTTACTCGAAGTGGGTTTTAACTGCCGGTACGTGCACGGAGAACAGTTTACACAATTTTGTTAATTACAGTCCGCCGCGTAGACAAGAGAAAAAGAGTAGCCGCTTAAGCCCAAAACCTTTCTCGCAGTGTGTCGAATTAAACTCGCTTGTCCGCGCGCGTTTCTTTCTCGCAAAAACGATCGGCGAGTATATTACCGGGCGTAATCACCGTTAATTACTTCTTTCTTCTCGTGAAATTGCACAGGTGAATAATTTATGCTAAGGCAGTTACGAAAGTTCGGATCCTGCAGAGTCATATCAAGACCGGAAAGTTTACGTTAACAAAGTTTACTTCCGTTCTTGCCAGTTTGGGCGCACCGCGAGAGAGAAGGAGACGGAACTAGTTGACCGAATCGTTGAGAAAATAAATGGATTGCGATAGGAGTCGTCATTCGTTTCCGAGTTCCATCGCGGAGCGAGATAGATCGCCGGTTAAATAAAAACAGCGAGAGAAATCGAGGCGGAACGACGACGGATACGCTGACCTCGTGCGTCAGGTGACGGGAGATTCATGATCGCTCGCCGACTCACAAATGACGTCGTTACATAAGTACAACCCCGCCGCGCTTGCTCGCTCGCTCACTCCCCGAGATGAAAGACGCCCTTCGGTATGGCCGCAGTGACCATAATCATTCTACGAAATTACCAGAATTTTCAACGGCGAAGCATTTTTTTTCTCTACGAGAGCACACATTTATTTGCAAAACGTACAATTCCGCTAATTCTTCTCTCTCCGAATTTTCTTCATTTATCTCTATCTTTACAAAATTGCGTTTTTACCTTGTCATGAAATTATTGCCGAATGGTTTAAGCGTAGAATTATAAGAAGATGGACAGTCTGTCGATAATGGATTTTCATCCAAATATAATCCGATGTAACGGTAGAATTACCAGAAATATACAGCCGTCCGAAACGTTATTATACGCTTGTTTGTAATACGATAATTCTCATGTGTATATCGAGAGGAATCGTGATACGCGTCGCACATTTTATTTAAAAAATTGACACCGACTGCTCGTCGCATCAAAGAGTAAACGGCGTGTGTCACCGTTTAATTAACGTACACGCGATGATTCGATCGAAAGTAGTGTCGCGTGAAGTGTTATTTGCCGAGCAAATAATTACCATCGATTTCACTCGGGGATTCTTTGTGGCCATGCAAGGGGAAAAAAATACGCGTATAGCCGCATATAAAATCCAACATTCAACCTGAAGATTTTTTATGAAGTCCGCGAATGTTTTAAGACGAATACGAGCGTTCATTAAATACGTACGTGTCTGCGGACACTCATCGGGCATGTCGAATAATTTTACGAACCTAATTACATGCGCGCTCGTAATCGTAAATAGTTATTAACGCGGATAATTGCCTCTCCCAGGTTCGAATCCCGCGGAGATGGTCATAATCATGCATGTTCAGCGGCAAAAATTCTGGTTTTCAATTTACAACAACGCTTCCACTTAAGCCAACGGTATTGATCAGAATATCACGTCCTGTTTTGCCACTTAGTACGCATTTCCAGGATAAGCTTCTTACTGCTGCGGGCTCGTTTCGCGAACAGTCTAAAGTCATTAGATTATGTAGCATAAACTCGAGTGCACCGGCCAATTTTGCCTTACCGAAATTATAAAAGCGGCCATGCGTTTATTTTTAACATATCGCGAGTTTTCTTTACAACCTATATAATGACGTGAAATTCTCCAAGAGAGTGGGACGTAAATAAGGCAAGACTTGACTTCTTGGATACGCTATCGTTACTTGTACACGTTTGAGCTGATCCTTAATGCTCGACATATGACGACAAACGCGTCATATGTCGAAACGTAAGCACTTGGAACATGTGTGTCGACACACGCCAAGACACAGAGGCTCGCCAAGCTCGACAGCTATTTTGACTATTTGCTCAGCGCATTCCTACGGGGGCGATCCGATCCTCGTCTGGCTTGAGGGCTAAGGCGTTGTTGGGCCGATGGAGCAAGCCGCAGCGGGCTAAGGCACTCGTGTACACGTAACATATTCTCATACTGTTACCTCGCAGGGAATGCGCCGCCTCGAAAATCCGTAGAATTCGACAGGATTCTCCAAGTACCATGTGCCACTTCTCAGCGCGCGACGATTTCCCCAATATTGTCGAGTCTGAGTAATTGCCCGGTAATGTAACAAATATTTGAACGATATCGCAAATTTTACTTCGTTATATTGAATGGTTTTCGCCGGAAAAAATCATTATTTATCTTTAGCTCAATTAGAGCACTTATATATACACGCACACTGAGAGAAAAAAGTGTGTAGCATTTGCCACTATAATTGCACAATAAAATAATTATAATTGAAATTTATATTTTTATAATTATTGTTATTATAATGTTGGTAATAATAATTTTATACTTAGTTGGTCCCAAAAATAACTATAAATTATGAAAGTACAACTTCTTTTTTCTCTCAATGCTGTCTTCTTCTAAAAAGTTTATTATTATTTTATTTTATTTTCTAAAGATGAGAGAGAGACGTTGAAAGATAGAGCTTGTTATTGAGATTTTCATATATAAAGAAAAAGTATTAATCGCATCTTCAATTTAGCTGCGAAGGAAAAAGCCTGCAGTCAGAACAGTTTGATTCTCAATGCTTGGTTTCCAAATGCATAACGAAGATCTTTCCGGAAGTAGCTTTCCTTTATGATTACAACTTCATCTCGAGGATTCTCGAGAAAATTTTCAAGTTTGTTGGCGAAGATTGAGTCATTCGCGTAATTACGCCGGCGCTGCGGAAATGCACACTCGCAAGTTGTGTAAACAGAGCAATCATCCCAGTAACGAATTACTGTAAAGACATTTATTTCTCTCTCATGCCCATTTCCTTATCCATTTCATCATCCCGCTGTCACGGATTTCTCGATTCACGTCGCAAAAAAAAAAAAAAAAAAGGCGCCGTTGACGGGAAATATTTTTATGGATATAAATTTGTTTTCGCCATTTTCCATGATTGAAAGGCCGATGCCGAGGAGGCCTTTGAACCATGAATTGGATCCCAACCAACTTCAATCCTCTCAAACTCCATCCCTCTCTCTCCCACCTCCGTCGCCAGAAATCATGCTTCCTATGAAAAGGAACGACTAGCTTGGAGTTTTCTCCTTTCGACAGACATCATTTATTAATCTTCATTCCAACAACTTCCTCCCCCGTCGGGTCGCAGAACTCGCATTAGTTTACTCAATGGGACGTTTTATGTCAGTTTCTGGTCAAAATCGTTCTTGACTCGAAAAAAAAGTTTTTTTAAAATTAAACTTGATTAAATTTTTTCTTAATAATCAGCAGTTGAGTATCGCTATAGCTTTAAAACAAATATACGAGATGAACGATTAGAGGAAAAAGAATTTTACATTTATTAAATGTTATTTTCTCGAGACGTGTAAACAAACAGATTTTCTGCCTTACAAATTGCGACATTGAATCGAGCGTACTTGCGGAGAAATTACTGAGACAATAAAAAAAAACAACACGCTCGTTATTTTTATTCTAAGTGCGCGCGTTCCCACTCTTTTGAATTCAATTCAATTTTAACTTCTGCCACGTATACATTGATCTTTCACCAATTCGAGAGAAATAATACCTTGAGCAAACTCGCAGATATTTCCCCGCACATCAACTTTGCTAGGCTGTCGAAGAAAGTTCGAGTCTCAAGAGCATTTCGCTTGCGGGATCCGACGACTTCTATAAATAATTCTTATTTGGATTTATGAACGTTATATACGTTCGAACTTCTGGAAATCAGCCTCCTTCGAAGGGGCATACATACATTCGCGAAACTTTGTTACAAAATACCGCGGGTCGCGGATTCGAACAATACGTTTTCGTATGAAGGGCCGCGCAAATATTTGCCCTCGGCTCATAAGCGAGGATTCTCTCTCAAATTCAGTCCGTGTAGGCATTCACAGAATAGGATTATTACGGTATTTTGAAAGTTTATATGTTATTCTCTCACGAGAAGTATAATTTCGCATATACATGTGAGAAATAATTTCGATTAATTTGTCGAATACTTTTATTCTCAAACGAAAAATCAAGCAGAGTTTTGCATATTGTATATCTAATGCATTTTGTCTAATTACATGTTTACCACAAGTAGTTTTCAACAATTTATAACAAATTCGAATATGAATAGAATATTGTATTAATATAAGAAATTATCAAATTAATATGTGAATTTATATAGTTCTTCGAAAAATAAATATGCATGATTCTCCTTCAACAATCAAGACCGCATTGCCAATTATAAAATTAAACTCAGCGATTACGCAAATTACGTTTAAAATTCAAGGATTCTTTGGCGATCAAGATTCTTGGACTTTTTTTTATATGAAAACGTGGGTATCTCGGAAGAGTATGCTTGACTGTAAGATGGCTAACCGGCGCATCGCAATGATAAAACGTCTCCGCGTGTTCTATTTTTTCTTCTTTTTTTGAGAGAGACGTGGCATAAAAAGATTTACCGAAATTAATCCAACGAAGATTCGCGCGAGATGCTTCGTCTGGTAACTCTCTCAGGAGTTCTTAGTCAAATCCGTGTTCTCGCGTAGTATTATAGGAGAATCTACGTTAGCTCTTTACTCTAGATGCATTAGAGATTTTCCAAGATCGTCCGAAGTCGCCATACAACGAAGTTACATCAGGGTCGAAGCCGCGCTTAAGCTTTTCGTACTCGCTCCTCCGTTCGCTTCTAACTTCCGCTGGAGATGGGGGATGGGGGGGCAGTCTTCTCTCCGTGAAATTCCGTCTAATTAATTTCCCCAGTCATCCTCAGCAATCCCGGGCGGACGACGAACGGGCGTGGCACTCTCCTACCGAATGTTTTCCGAGGATCGTCGGATCAAAAGAGTAACCGGACAATCGGGATAAGACTATCGCTGGGATGTGAAGGAGTCGAGGAGAAATCATAGAACGAATACAAATGCAAGTAGAATGTATACGCGTGCTTTCCTCAGCGTATTCAATTCTAAACGTGATAGAGACACGCGTAATCGCATATATATCCCTTGCCAAACCGGTTTCAGTTTCAATTTAATTTTCCAATATTTGACTACTTCTTATCAAACTTTATATTGTCAATTAGCTTGCCATATATGTATATTTTACATTTGTGCGTTTATAAATTAAATATTCTGTAACTTTTTTAAAGGATTATGAATTAAAGTCTTATTACGCGGCAAATATTTTTCCATCAATTAACACGCGATACGCGCGTTGGTATAACTTTATATGATCCATACGGCTTTATCTGGTAAAACCCACGATTGTGGAAAAAAATCATTTCCATGCGACGAACAAGTTAGATATGTTAATGAGAGAGCCGCGAAGTGCATTGATATGCAGACGGTGCCCCATCGATGGGTGTTGAGATGACAGAGTGCTCGTTGTGTCTCGCACGAGAATAGGAGAAACTGTACTTTTTCATCTCTCTAGGTATTTTTCTTTCCATTCTTCTTCTTTTCCACGTCCACTCGATGCAGCAATATCAGCGTTCATGCTGCTCGATCTCGACTAAAATTTTTAATATTCGCAGTGTTTTTTACAGACGCGCGTAAATTTTATGTCGGATTTTTATCGGAGTAATTAAAACGACGTGAAAGTTATGAGATGTGTGAATAAAAATATGGACATACTTGAAGAATATTTTCCTCGGAGGACACAACTTTCTTATAATGCGTGCATAAGGATATTGTTGATCTTCGTGAAATCGATGTACCAAAGTCTTGTACTTGCGAAATATGTGTCCCGCGTTTATAAAGCACTGTTATATAACATCTTATAACTTCGAGAGCTGTTAATAAAACAGCCTTTACGACCGATTATAAGTGAAATATGTAGCATTATTACAGCCATTACTTGTAGCATCCCGGGCGCCACACCGTCTAGAATTACTGCATAGCACATTGTTCGTCGGTTATTGCGCGTCATTATAATATTTGCGGCAACATCTAAATACGAATCTCTTTGAGGAATGCTGTGGAAAATTTAGCGCGAAAAAATCGACCGCGACATTGAAAAATCACACGGTTAACCGGTGAACCTCCTCGAGAGAGAGAACAATTTCACTCAAAGTCCAATCGTGCGTTTTCTATTTATCTCCTTTTTATTTCTTTCTCTTCTCGATTCGGCTGTTTTCGAAAGGTGGAAAAGGAGAGGGGGAGAAAAATACATTTTCCTCGCTTTTGAACGACAGCCAAGACTGTGCTCGAACAGAGGTACATAGAAAATCGAAATGCGATTTGTTTCTTTCAAACGTTGCGAGAGAGCGAAACGACAGCAAACGCATGATCAATCGTCTGATGTGTATGCGCTTGCACGCACATTTCGAAACGCGCGCGGTACAATTTTTAACACGCTTAATTCGTTCCCGTTATCGACTTTCAGATATATTCTCCAAGCGTGTTGAGAATCAAACGTTCTCGTTCGACGGGAGAAACAACTGCGCGAGCTGAATCTCGTCGGGAATGCAGAAACAGGGGGGATATAGGATGGTATAGATCGCCGCGAGCCAAAACGGATGGAAGCGCGCACGCAAACACGCGCGCTCATCCGTGCGATATCGGGCCGGGATTATTGGGTCACCGGGATAAAAATCGGCGGAACTTGGAAAACTGGTTCGGGACGGTGCTGCTGTGCTGCCGGCGCGCGATTTCAGGACGGACGGGACCGGGAGAGAGACGACTTCCAGAGTTATGGAGCCGTAGATCAAGCCGCTTTCGGCCGCGTTTTGAAATGTGTAATCAGCGACCGTGATTTATCGCCCTGCCCCGATTACGTTATCCCCGTCTGCTCGCCGTCCGCGTCGATACGCGGCCGCGAAACCGCGTGCGGAAGTTAGGCCCGATCGGTAGTCTGTCTATTTTTGATTGTACGCCGTCGCGACTAAATTTGTTGTATACTATAAAATTTACGTTTTTTTTTATTGGAAAGCGCGCTTATGATCCGCGGGAAAAATAAATCAGATATTAATTGCGTGAAATACAAGTCCGATTCTGCTCGCGCTTTTTCAACGTAATGTAATTACTCTCGTATGTAATCGATCTCGCTGATTAAAATATATTAATTGATGTCATTGAATGTGGTAATTGCTTGAATATTTTCTTCTTCATTTCCGATGTATATGAAACGAAATATGTATCATGTGCCGTGCTTTACTTCGTGACCATAAATATCAATGTCGGTTCAATTATTTTCAAGTGTCGTGTTCAAATTGTCGCTATTAGAAAACAATGACGTTCTCATAAATGCAATCATCGTTTTGGCATTGTCGATTTCGATTGTTATTGCGAACGTATGCGGAACACATAGCAATTACACTAACATGCGCTTTAGCGCGAATGCAGCGGAACAATTAAATATTGCAAACGAGAGAGCGCGCGCCGTTTTTTCATCGAATTCATTCGCAACTATAAGCATTTTAAATTTACATCGCCCGGCGCCGTAAATCCGTTCAATTCTGTCGATTACATGACAATATGCGCGCATTACTCTTGGCGCGTTTTCGTTCGTATACATATACAAGCGAAATACGTAAAGCTGTTTAATGGAAAACATTGGTTTTTTCGCTTTACCTCAGATAAGTATCCATAAATACATTAGCCCATCAGCATCAATCGAAAGAGTAATTCAAACAAACCAGCTTTGAAATAATTCCGTATTCCGATAAGCCTTATGAGTGCGCGGAAAAATGTATTTTATCAATTTCATATCGATAAACACCGCTCTCGAAAAAAATCATCAATGGTGATTTCACATTTATCCTTTGTGCTTTCGAGCGATACGTAAAGCGCATACGTATCCAGACAGGCGGAAGTTTCTGCCTGAAATAATATTTGTTACGATATATAAAATTGATACGGTTGTTGCGCGCCGGAGTGGCCAAGATAAAGGGGATCATTGTGAAGTCCGCTTCGACGAGATAGAGAATAGAGCGAACGTACAAACTAATCGGGCGCCGATGGTAGATTCCGGTCAAATATCGCGGCTTAATTTATCACCCCTCGAAACAGTTACGTACCGGAAACCCACCCCTCTCCCACCCCCGGTTGAACGCTGATCGAAGCGGAATAAAGCGGAGAGCAAACGTCGACCGGGACGAATTCGCAAATACGGTGGCGGCGCGCACAAGTTAGGTTCGCGTCGCTCCGAATAACAATAAAACCCGGAGGGCGGTTAGACATCGCGCGAGACACATCCGCATCGGTGTTTGAAAATGCCGGATTTAAGGTATCTGCGCGCGACAGCCGCGGAATAATAAGCCGGTAAAAGGAGGAGAAGGCGAGGCGCGCCTTTTTACGAATTCGGGAACGCTGTTCGCGCCGGTATGTATGTATGTATACGTTGCTCTCTTACGTGTGTCGCTGCCATTTGCCGGCGACGTGCATTGAAAGGGCCGCCTGCTTCGTCGGCTTCGTCGGCTTCGTGCCCATTTCCGATTTTCGTCGCTATTTCTTCGCTCTCCGACTCCAGTATGCGCTTCTCTCTCTCCGCACGCTTAAGAAATCATATATTTTCACGGAATACAGAGAGATATACGTATATATAATCCGTTCGCACGTGAGCTAACGAGCGCGATGACAAAGTTACAAAGGTAATACGGACGTTGTTAAGTTTTTTTGTTTTATTTCTCTCAGTAATCACTAGACTAGAATAGAGAGCCGGAACGGAGATTAACGACATAATACCTCCATGATTTGCGTACCAAACTTGGGAATCTACTTAAATTCTTCTAGGCTTTATCCGCTTTCGCCAGATCTGTCGCACTGACAAGAAATCCGATGTCTTATCTAAGAGATAAAAGAGAGCGTCCGCCGTAACAAAAGCTTGTTCAAAAGTCGATTTACGCAGTCACATTTCACTGCGGCTTATAAGGGCGGTAGCTGCCAAAACTTTGTAAGCGGGCTAGTTTCCTACTTCGTTGATCAGTGTGAGAAATTCGATGACAAATAAGGGCTCGGCCCCAAAGTCGACCACCGGTCGACGCTTTATTAAATTATGTCGAAGAACTTTATTACTCCTCGGAAGCTAACTCGTCTCCGACAACTGTGATTTCGTCGTCGCTTTTCTTTGTGTCGTTTGTGTGTGCGACACCCAAGAATAATTCAATTTTTCCAGCTTTAATCCAGTTTCTCGTAACTCTGCATTTCGTATTCCGTCAATCTCATTAAAAAGGCAACGTTCGCGTTTCGGTATTCCCAAAGACCTTAAACTTTTATGTTTTCATATGTAACTATAGAGAATAATACAACATTCTGTCCCTACGGTACCTCGGGCACTTTATTTCGCATAAGAGCTTTGAAAAAGGTCCGTTGAATTCCGTTGAATCTAGTAGAACGAAAGAAAAGCCGGGCACCGTGAAATTAGTGGCGTTTGGTCGAAAAACTCTCTCCTCTCTCTCTTCTCTCTCTCCCTTTTATCTGCTTCGAAAAAGCTTGTGTAAAAAGAATTTTGAATCGGGCTCTGGAAATTCGCGTTTGGCGCTTTTCGTCGTTTTTGTCGTCGTTAAGCTCTGAAAAAAACGACCGTCAATGCAATTAACTCGTTTGCAATTCTCCCTATATTTTTGTAAAGATCTCAAGTCATTATCTAAATTGTTACCACAAAGTTACTGAATTGCGCGCACACTTTGACTTTCTCTCTGTAAAAATATCCACGAATATGACATCTTGTGATATACACATTTTCTTTTCTTTTCTTTTTTTTTTATAAAATATTAAGAATTTAATGTATATAATAAATATGTTACACACGCGTAGAATATATATGTGGTAATGTAAAAAAATTGAGATATATTTTTAAATTTTGTCCGCACGAAAAAGTGCGATAACGAGCTTAATTTCTAGAAACTGTACACTAATTAGTTTATGTATATCAAAATATTGAACATATGCATATGCATATACATATACATATGATTGAAATAAAAAATGAAAATTCGCGCTTCCGGCGGAGTAAAGAATCACGAAACTAGGTCGAGCCTATCGCGGTCAGGATGGAAATTAATTACCTTTCGATACGCTTTGTCGGCACTCATCGCAACGCAGTTATGATCGGGTTTCATGTGTGGTTCAAAATAAATCCCTCTAATTAAAGGCGGATTAGGAAGTCGCGCACCGGCGATAGAAGGCTCGTTAACTTATCTTTAACGAGTTTGGCCAATATCATTTTTCGTGCCAGTTTTTCTGGCTCCCTTTGATCCTCTCCTCCGCGTCGATAAGCTAATAACGTTGCTGACGAAAGACTTCGTACACGTAAAACGTATAATAAAATCGGCCGTGCACCGTTATAAATCGATAGCGTCGTCGACGTTATCGGCGCGCTTTTATCGATTGCGACGTCGCGATTCGATACCTTTGAAACGCAACAAAGGCATGTTTATAACACCGAATGTACCGTATAAAAGTAGTAGCATTCGAGTGTACAGATAGTCCTCTCCGCGTTGATAAATCATGCAATACTTAACGATACATCTAATAACTGTGTGTGTTCAACCATAACCATATGCAAAAACGCATTCGCGCGATTGAATACGTTTTTTGTCTAATAATATTCATTTGAACGCGCAAACACGATGAAAACTTTATCCATTCGCGTTAGAGACATAAATCAGAATTAATAAACGTATTTGATGTTAAGTGCATCGTCACTCGCGGAGAGAATACGGGTGTAAATTATCCTGATGTCTTCTTTTAGCAAAACGCAGCCTTCCGTTTCTCGCGGAGCAGCGGAGCTTTATTTCTTACTTAAACGCAGACTCTCTCTCGGTCATCGACGGAAACGCATATCATTCTACGGTCTACGAATTTAACGAGAGTCGGACTTTAATAGCGAGCTCGACGAATGAAAGCTCTCTTCGCGTTCCGTAGCTTTCCCTCTCGTGTTTCTCGTCCTTCGCGCAGGGGTTGCCATAAAATGCCGACCTCGCAACTATGATCGTCGCTGGAAGACATTAAACAGGCAAAATAAATCGCATCCTCGTTCATGGTGCTGCAACTGGTAATTACGTTGCGTTCTGCCGGTCCCTCTTTCTCTTTCTCTCTCAATATTACGCTCCAAAAGACACCCGCTTGACCTTCCACCGTATCCGCCAGTAATTTGTAACATGGTTTTCCAGACCAGGCACAAAGTAAAAGCCACCCTTGACCGATGCGCGCCTTTTTCCTTTCGTTGGTCGCGCTTTCTCACCCCTTCTTTCGCACAGTAACTTTTTCATTACTTTTTTGTTGTTACTAGCAATTTGGATGCTTAATCCCGTCGCGGACTTTGAACTAATGCCGGATTAATTAATGTAGCCTGTTGAATTATATACAAACAAAAATCACCGTTGATTTTCTACGAATATGTTTCGGATTATCACGAGTACATCCGTGTGCTTTCGACATTATTTTTCTATTACAGCGAAATAAAAATTTTTTTGCGCAGCTTCTGTAGCAACAATATAAAATTCTCATTGAAAAAATATGAAATATATTTAATTTAAATTTAATATTTTTTTTTAGAAGACCGAGAGAAAAAACTATTTGTCATATATGTTTTAAACTATTTTACGATATATTTCTCTCGTACATTAACTTGTTAACGAATAAAATTCGCAAATTAAATAAATGAATCTGCGTCGTAAACCGCCAAGATTTCCAAGAACGAAGTTTAAAAGATTCACAGTGGAGATATTTCTCGCGTCGAAGAAAATTTTCCTACATTTTCTCGCAACAACGTTTACGTGTCGTTAGAAAGTTTACCTCGGAAATGTCGAATTACATTTCCATAGAAAGAAAAGCCCCATTCTACAGGCAACTCTGTCTGCACTTACATAAACATTATTATGTTATCTTATTGCTTACGTGTATTACTTATTTGTTTTGTTTTGACAAAACATATGCAGATACTAATCATTACTTTGTGACATCGTGAGAATAATTTCTTTATTTTCCATTTTGCAGAGATTTTGTAAAAAAGATTTATTTGAAGTTAAAAAAACTTGCAAAAAGTTAAATTCTACATTTATTTATAGTCGTGCGCGAAATATTTATGAAAGAAACTAAAATGTTTCTTTGAACAAATAGATACCTCGATTTAAAAAAATTTCCAACCTGGCCTTTTACCTGCTCTCGTATTGCTAAAACTCTGCGATCAAAGAAACATGTTTTGCGAATCGGCCGTTTCTCTGGCGACGCAGACCTGTTTATCATCCTTCCGTAGGCACTTGGAATCCCCGATCTCCTACGGATTAATCAAGACAAGCGGGATGACCATAAATCGTCAAAATTCACGCCGACTTTCGTTCGCGGGCGTAGATGATGATGCATAAGGGTGGCAGTTAATTTTCATCGTTTGCACGCGTAAAAAAACCCTCTATACATACGCGTCGAGGGTTTCGCCGATCAACTCGTTCGTTCGTTTATCTTCCGTGCATCTTGGGCTTGTATGAACGCGCGTAGGTATAGCTGTTAATTAAATCGAAGGTCGACTAATGTGCTTCTCCGCTACGTTTCATCGAGCGGTCTATTTCTCGCCCGCGGCAAGAGGGACAGATTGATGTAAGGCCCGTATATGTTAACTATCAGCTTAATTTCCGCTCAAATTTCAATTCTCCTTTACAAACGGCGTTCTCTCGAACGGGAATTAATGTCGTCTGCCGATAAGCCGGACGCCGCCGCCGCCGCGAGAGGGTAGGAGAAACTCGGAAACGAGTTACGCTTATACGTCACTCCGACTGGATGTTATCTCCATACTCTGGCGCGACGGGAGAAAAGGTACCTGGCAAGCGAACCCCTAATGCGATCGGGGGAAATTAAAATGGAATTCTCGCGCGCAGCAGACCGACGGCGACGACGTTTTTAAACGACCGCGATATTGAAATTATGCGCGCAATGCTCGAGGCGGCGAGGCACAAAAGCTGCAGCCTTGCGGCATAAATCGCCAACTCGAAATTCCTGAGGGAAGTTTCCTCGAGTCTTACCGTGAGAAATATATATATGTAGAGAGAGAGAGAAAGGAAGAAATAGAGAGTTCTCGATACATCGAGTCTTGGAAATGTATAGAGTCGAGCGGATTGTACAAGGGCTCTGGGTGGTGGGATGGACAGCAACGCGAAAGGTAGCGAGAGTGAGAGACGAGGGAAAACGAGGATCAAGATTACAGATTTATGGAGAATCCTCTTAGAGGCGTCCGAGTCTCTCGCTCTTGGTCCTTGAATGGCTTTGAATCAATAATGGTTAACCTAAGACATACTGTTACCATACGACTGTGGTGAATCGTCCTGGAAACCTCTTCGATGCCCGAGAGAACAAATGTTTCTGTCATTTGACGCTGTAATTGATAGCGCAGTTGGAAAGATGGATTTTCTCAGTTTTAGCAATTTTTCATTTAGAGACTCGTCGGTCTCGAAATAAATTAACGCGCAGCAGCCTCACAGCTTAAGAACTCTTTAAGCTATACTGCATCGAGTTTCACGACCGTGAATTCGGTATCTTTAGTGCCAACTGCACAAGTCTCTCTGTCTCAATCGGCGCACGCGAAAAGCGGCAAAAAGCTTCCAGCGATTGCTACGTTCCGGTTCTGCATTTTCTAGGCGGTGATAAATTGTCGTAAATGTGCTTTAGATAGATGGATATTTCGAGTATTGCCACACGTTACTCTTCGCACGTAGATACTGTGCAGATAGCTGACAGCAGCTTGGAGCTAAAAACGGTTAAAATGGTTTTCTCGTGTCACGCGACATTTTATTGTTTTGGTACCCATCGTCGTTCCATCGCTGTTTCCGTTCCTCTAAACGTTTGCGTTCGCACATTTTCTTTCGCAACATCATCGATCTTTGAACGACAGTTAATTATGCAGTTGCTTGTTTTAACTAATAAAACCCGCGTAATTCAAGGTAATAAAAAGATAAATTGTTACAGACATCTAAAATAGAGATATTATGTAATAATTATTGTTACGTAATATTCGAGCCAATAAAAACTGGCTTCTATTTGCAACATTTATATCGAGATTATTTTTATTTGTTATAGAAAAATTAAAAAAGATAACTAAACAATACAATATTGTTTATTGATCTTCTACATTTAAACATTCCACGATAATCTGTTGCATTTTAATCATAGAAATTATATTTATTTTTTAGAATATCATCGAATATTTTTTATTGAAATAATGCATGCAATCAAAACACACAGTACTTCTAAAATATTAGAATATAAATCAAATATTTTTTTTATTTCTTATTGCTTTTTCGGACAGTCGAAATATTTTCTAACGCTTGCATCTCTTTGTTGAATGTGACATAACGTGAGATGACATTTCGTGCATTCCCAAACACAATAGACATTTGCCGGCGTTTCTTTCTCCGTATCCCGTTTCGACAGACATTCGTAAGATGAGGCGGGAAATGCAAGACGGAGCCAATTCCGAAACCTTAAACCCCCTAGCTGCGTGTCATCAGAGGAACAGGATCTGCATTAAATTCGGTGAAAGCTGACGCGACGTGGCCGCGGCGCCGGCGTGGAAAATAAAGTTGCCGCGAAAACAGTGGAAGCATAACGATGATACAGTTACATGAATAATTCACAGTTGTTCAGTGTCGTCGACGGAAAGTTTCTCGCGGCATCTACGGGCTGGTAGATTTCATTCAAAAATTCATAGACCGACGCCCGCCTTCTGTAAAATCTGTTCCTGATGCCCCCCGACCTGAATTTCCCGGCACTCCGAGAGAAGCGTGAGTTTCTTCTCATCCCCCTCGCGATATACTCGCGACTTTTCGCGGATGCGCCAACTCGTGAATAACAAGAATTTATCGGAGAATTTAAGGTGAATGAAGAGTATATATAGTATAACGAAAACGTTTATAGGATACTGATCGATCTAGCGTATTGCTGCTGGAGAGAAATTGTATTCACTTTTTTTTAAATTAGTTTCTGTTTCACACACACACAAATATTTTATTATCTTCTTTAGATACTTGTGCGAGAAAACGATACACAAATAATATATAAGCATACGGACTCTGTATTGCATCCAAATATGACAATTACATGGGAAACATAGTAAAGTTCCTTATATAAATGCGGTGCATTTGCATTCACTGAACATTTGGCGAATGAACGCATCGTGCCGAGCCGGATTTGCATGCGAACGAGAAGAGCTCGTGTCATACGAATATTTTTCTGACTTCGCTGCTCGCTCCGAAGGCGAGGCCGTCGAGCTGTAACACAGCGATTATGCAGACTTCAATTCGCCTCGTCATTACACGCGATTACAATCCGACCTTTAATTTGACCCATGAATAGAATAACAGCTTCATTCCGAGCATACGGCTCTTGAGCGATTTAATAATATATGTTTTTAAATACATTCGTATTGTATATGTCAGTCATCGCGCTTCATTTTATGCTTATGAAGAAGATTCCGCAAATAATCAATACGCATCTTTCTACGCAGATATATGCGAGAACCATTTTTATCAAAAGTAATTAATATAAGTAATAACCGCAAATATATGCTAAATATGTAAATGTACACAATTAGAGGAATGTATGTTATTTTCAATTTTACCTGCACATTTCGCGTGGATGTAGTATTATTATTTAATATAATGGACGTTGACGTGATATTATGTAATGTATCCATTGATTGTGAGATAGATATACCTATACATGGGGGAAAAAATGAAATATAAAACGAGGAACCGTGAAATGTTTCCTCATATAGATAGGACGATATTAAAATTAAGCGAATATGAGCACAAGAGTTTCGTAGGTAATAAACAACAGCGGGATAACGAGGAGTAAGCCGCTGATCATCACCGGAAGTAATTAATCGTTTTGGGGAAGAAGAGCTACGCGATGAAAGTCGAGGAATGCAATTAAGACACGTCGTTATCTTCAAGTCAGCGACTTCGTTATGCATCACGTCAAACAAAATACCCGTATTTATAACCGCATGGCTTGACGCCTGTGACAGTGTTCCCTTAATAAATAATATGCGGACATTATAACGCGCGGAGGACAGCCCCTCGTTATGATCGGCAGTTATGTAATTAGTATCAGCACTTTTTTCAGGGCGTGGATTCTTAATAGGCGCGACCTCCTTTCCTTTCTTATTATTCGCTTTTGACGTCGGAATAATTTTTCTGTGCCCATAATTCGGATATTATAGTTAAAATAAAATTTTTCGATATTATATTGATCAACAACCTTGCATATTTAAAGCTCCATCAAATTTTGAATATTGAACATTGTGAAATTAATTATTCTACTGCAAATTATTATTGCGAAATGTAAAAGAACCAAGCTTATAATTACGCTGTTTATTATGTCTATTAAGTTTGTATATGATTTTCAATGTGCGACAATAAGTCGATGAATAATTTAAAATAGTGTATCAATTAGATTTGAAGCAATATATTAATTTGTCATATTAATCTTTTTAATTTTTAAGAATAGATCTTTATGTAGAATCAATTAACGAAATAGAATGAATTATAACACAATGTGTATCCATTGATATTGATTGACCAACAGTTCCACTTCGCTTTTCGTAACGTAAAACAACGAAACAAATGAACGAAAGTAAATACGATGAATTGTGTACTGAAACACGCGCGTACGCATTCTTTGACACCATTATATATTTGTAACGCACTCAGCGTGACATATAATTAACAGTTAATTTCGCCGGTTCAACGCGTTGCTCGATTCCGCGACCTGACAGCGCCTCAGAAAACTCTACGATCCAGAGCTTTGTATCGTCACGAATGCGCGACAGCTGTATTACGAAAAATTAAATTCTATATCGATTAATGTATACGGAAACATGTGGAAATAACGGGGGAAACGATTTGCGCGCACGAATCAACGATTTACCCGTTCGCGGAATGCTCTCTTCCCGTTCAAAACAAGTTTAACGTAATCCCGACTTGCATGGTGACGAACGAACGAATGAAAGGAAAAAAAAAAAAAAAAAAAAGAAAGAAAGCAAGCCGGTCGTTTGCTGCTGCGACGCGTTTTAGAACGCATTATGCCGCCGTACTTATCGTGCCGTTCTCTGTCGCGGGTGAGTGACTTCGAAACGAGCGGTGCCGCACCACACGGAGATTTCCGGAATAATTCCAAGAAGCCTTGGAGAGTTGGCTGTCCGCCTAGGTGTTCCTCGGCGCGTCCGTGGGATAATATCCCACTTCGGCGTCGTCGTCGTGCCGCGCTGCTCCCGCAGCCAATTATTATCTTCTGGGCAGCTGCCAGGCAAAGAAAACCACTTACGTGACACGCTAATAATGGATACCCGCGCGGCTCGTACCGGATTACGGGAAGGCTTTTGTTCATTAGCGTGCCATTTCTGTTTAATTGACACCTTTGACCCGACGACACTCGCGGCGTAAGTGATGGATATCCACGTCGCTTTGTGGACCGCGGCCGGCTTTCGCCCAAGTCGGGCCGATAGATCGATTATCTTCCTCATCGATTACTGTATCTTTTTTTTTATGCTTTATTCCCGAGTATCGTGGAACACGACGTCTATCAAATTCAAATTGAGCAATGTTTCGTAGAACAAAAGCGTGCGTGTTTCGCGGACAAGATCCTCTTTGACACTATTGTCATCGTTATTTTATCATGTTTTTTTCTCGAGAAATCTGATCATTTTATGTACGTGTCAGAAGGCACATAATTACGAGAGCTACTCTCTCGTATGACGCTTCTTTTTATTTGGTCGTACCTCAATAGCGGTAACATGCTCGTCAAGAATCGAGAATCGATCGCAAGTGACGCTTTTGTGCGTTCACACACTCGACTCGAACTTATAACGCATCATCTGATGGCTGGTATATAACCGCGCTCCATAATTATCAGTCCCTTAAGTAGTCGAATGTTACCGCTACAGTAAAAAGATGGACAATTTTCGTGTCCGTCTTCTTGTCCCGTATAATCCCGTTTAATGTACTGCTATTTATTCTCGTAGCTTTTTCTCGTCGTCGCGCAAGAAATAACGCGACGTTCGATTTTCCACGAGTCATCTCGCGAACGGGGGAAGCTTTCGTGATTTTTTTGAGAGATGACTGAAATTTCTTTCGCATAGAAATTTTCATATGTATGTATTATCCTTCTGCGTTTACTCTCGCGATATAGCGACGCGATGACGTTCAGCTTTTTAGAGACGCGAGTTTTACCTTCGTTCGCATACAGGACGCAGCCTCGCTTTTTTGCTTCCCTCGAGCTACGAAGGTCGTGAAAGAAGAAGCCACAATAGACGCTACGTGAACAATGTTTTATTATCATCTTTGCCGTGTCGCGACTTGGAAGATGTCGACAAGCCGGGATTACAACGTTACGTCCGCTGAGTGATCGGATCCGCCGGCGAATATCCTGATTGCGAGAGGGATGGACGAAACACAGTTTATGGCCTCAGCGAGTCGGCTAATCGGATAACCCCGACGAGGATAACCCCGTTTACGGGACATCAAGCGAGAGTATCGTCCTGTTACCGAGTGCGATACTCGGCGCGCGTGGGAATCAGGATTACTCAGCTTTATCGTCGCTACGTGCGCGATTCTTTTGTCCCTTCGCCAAATTGCCTCCGTGCGAGAGCAAACGTATATACCACGACACACGCGTTCGCGTGTGTGTTGCACGTTCCGGAAACCGAGATGAGAAAGAAAGAGATGAGCACCTGATCCAAGGCAATCCGCTTCCATTGCATCCGGTTAAAAAATGATCGTCATCTCCCGCAAAGGCGGATTCGAAAAATTTTCGAAAACGTAATTAAATGTGATAAATTCGAGAAAAATCAAGCTTACAATTTTTTTCAATTTTATTTTATTCGAGAGCACGCGATATATATTTTGATAAAATATTTACTCTCCTTTGAATTACCAAAAAACGGGAGCTGTTGAAGCGCAGCTGAAGTGAACCCAACTGCCATACGGGTCGCGGATTATTAAACGCGCGACGTTGAGTCTCGAGAAAAATTGCAGAGAGAACTCAACAAGCTTGTTGAAGCAGCGCGACTCGACCGATTCTATCTGATTACCTTGCTGAAAGTTTCGAGAAAAAGTCATAGCTCTGGGGTTTGGCCAAAAATCTCGAAGCGGACGAGTTTGTCCCGCGTCGAATCCGGAGTCGATTTCGTCAGAGTCGTTTTCGCTCGAGCGTCTGCAGATTCTCCAAACTTTGGAAAAGATGCGCGCATTCCCATGCGCGGTTACATGAAAGCGTCTGACCGATCGCGCGAGTCGAAATTAGGTCTACCTATATATCGATATTTAAAAGACACGTATCGCCATTGACGATAGTCAATACGTGGGTAACCATTGAGTAATCGTCGGGAGTAGCGGGATTGCCAAAATGGGATTACGTATTCGCCGTATTTACATAAAGGCGATTAGCATGCGCATAGTCGGGGTTAATTGACGTGACCGTAGCACGTATAGCACTAATAAATGACCGAACTTGATCTAATTACCAGCCGCTGTCGTGTATTGACATGTGCACCGAAACGTAAACGTTAATTTTGAGTCTGCGTTCCCGGTATGTAATTGCATCTATTTGCTTATGTTAGATAGATTGACAATAATCATCGCAATCGTTTCCGTCCCGCCCACGGTTTTATCAAATTTAAAACAAATGCTTCTCTCGCAATTACGCTATTACGCAATTACGCAATTACGCAATTACACGATAAAATGTGCCTTTAGTAAAGAAAAAGTCATTACTGCTGCGTCCTATTCGTTCATTTATTTAATGCAAAGAATTGTGTGGAATTACACAAGTGATTACATTATATCTGTCAGATTAAATTTCGAATTTATTTTATCGGATTTTGTTTTATTACTTTATAATAATTCGTGATCAGATTTTCATATCTGATGATCATAATACCACAACGTTATCTCCAAATTTTCTATCATGATGAATTATTTTGATCTTTCTATGAAATTTTCTCTTGCCGAGTTGCAAGAAGTATACATAATAAAACTCTTATAATTGCTTATGCACTTCATATTATTATTACTATTTTCATATTATCACGTTTCCATTTCATGATTTAATTAAAACCTTTTGATAATTTTCGGCTATTTTAATTAATTTTCAACACAAAGCTTAGCGGTTTATTTCCGTTTGGCTTAGCAAATTCGTGGAGAAAATAGTGCTCAATATATTCAATTCAATTATCAGAATATCATAACAGACATTCGCGCTTGATGATAAAACGTTTAATTTACTTAAATTTATTCTAGGTATATGGTCGATGTATTAATTCGAATTTCTTTATCGCGTACAATTGCTAGCTGTATAAATATTGATTTTAATTAGAGTGAGAATAATTGCAATATGACAAGTAAATATGAGCATCTTTCTCACAATTGCTTTATTTTCAACGCATAATTTTATAATACTTGTCTTTCGCTTAATTAATCGTATTAAATCGAGTGCTACGAAAAGACACATCTTCGATTTTTCTATATCTATCTTATTTATTTATTAAGAATTTTGAAGGCTCTTGATATCATATTATTTATTTATTGTTTGGCAAACGATTCGTACATCTACAATCTCTGTACGTATACGAATGATACGTGATTGATTGGCCGAAAAACCGAACGGTTATATCACTGGAAGCGCACGCGGTAATATTGACGAGTTATCGACTCGCTTGAATAATATTCCTCGAGGTTATTATCAGAACGATAAACTGCAAACGTTGCAGAACGCATCTCTCGTTAATCGTTTTATGTAATCATCCCGCAACCACGCGACCATAAGCACACACTATCGCAGGCTGGATTTGTTTTCGAACCACACGTTACTTCTTTCGCAAAGTGCTCATTTTACGCGCTGGTCCACGATCTTCGGAAGGACTTATCGTCGTCGCACGATGGTGTGTCTCCTACATCGCGGTATTTATAAAGACATAAAAACGGCGAATGGAGTGTCGCGCGTTCGAAGCACTTTCCCTGTATATATATATACGATCGTTTAAGCACTTAATATACGACCGGAAGATGCATCGTTGGAATTCCGATAAGCCACGATAATGTTCTTATGCTTTATTGCTACCGTATAATACTCGGAAGACGTGCTGTGTTATTTATACTTTGTTCTTAATTCTTCCTCTGTAGAGCACGATTCTACCTTCTCGTTTCTATTTTTTTACGTGCAGTCATTATTTTGAATCTATAGAGATTATTTAATGCTAAATCATCCGGATTTTTCCAAGTTATTTTTCAATAAAATTATATTATACATTCATATATTTATATACACTCACACACACATATACATATATATACATAATAAGTAATCTTTTTAATGATGGATTTATATTTATCCTTAACAAATTAATTATCGGCCAATTTTTATTATGCCCTTTAAGAAAATCCACGAAAATCAGATGGGAGTTTAATTCGCGGATTCCCTCGATCACTCTTTTACGAATAATTATAAACGAGCACTTACACGGATATATTTAAGCATCATTTTTTAAAGAGAATGTAAGGATGGAAAATAATTTCTAATTAAATAAATAAGAAACTACAATTTATAGAAAAGAAATAATTATAAATATATTTTATGAGAATTTTTATATTATTTTAATTATTTCAATTTTCTATCTTAATTATTATTAAAAATATACCAATATTAATATACCAATTAATTAGTAATATACAATTATTAATATACCAATATTATTATTAAAAGTATATCAATATTAGTAGTATAATAGTATTATGTAATAAAGAAATCTGAGATTCTACAATCATTTTTTTGCAAAAATATTCGTCAAAGGTGATGAAAGAATAACTTGCAAATATTCAGATAAATATTTATCTCAATTATTTGAATTGTTTAAATTAAATCTTAATTATTATATTTACACGAACAATTTCGTATAGTCATAAATTTTACAGCATAAAATAATATAAATATTAATACTAAGGGGAATAATTTGAGACAAACAATGTAAAGATTTACGATAAAATAGGAAAAGATAAATAGATAATATTATTATTTTACTTGTATGCAATAATTTTCTGCATTTTATGCATTTTATAACCTTAGTTTAATGCATACCTTGTATGTCAAGATCGATACACTGCACCAGAATTCCTTTTTCCAAGCTTCTCGAACTTCCTTGCACTTGTCAATCAAATAAATTAATCAAACTCTTATTTTATCTTTAATTGTATTACTTTTACTTTTAACACTGAAAATGAACGTCAGGACGCAAAGACCAGGACATCGGCGCCTTTTTCCCATGTTGCGTGTAAAGGCGTGAAGTAAGCCGCGAGTCGCGATCACGTGACCAAAATTGTACAGTAGTACCGGTCAGTTCGGGTCGTGCGTTGCCGGGGGATAGTCGGGTCTCGTAGTCGCTTTCCGTTTCCGCGTCTTTTCGCCCGTCCCGGGTGGATTCCGCGTACAAAGATTGTCCGGGGTGTCGAACCCGACGATGGATGATCATTCGTGTATCAGTTTGACCGGACGATTGACGCATTAGTACAAGTATTGGCGTCGCTCGCGTTTCGGCACCCGAATCGACGCCCAGTGCTCCATTGTTTCCAAGGGCTCGGTACGCGCGTATCTCGCATCGTTCGCTCCTCCGAGGTGCATCGCGAGTGTTATTCGACATCCGCATTGCCGGGGAGCATATTTCGGCATCGCCGGGAGGGATCAATTGAGCGGAATCGATTGATCTCGTGCTAAAATTTGTGTAACGGTAGCGCGTCCGCCATGATTGATAACGGCTTCTTCTTCCTCTCGCAAATCTTCTATCGGCCCAGAATGCATTGCGCGCCAAAGTAATGAACATACACATTTTGCAGTGCGATCGTTTTCAATTAACCTACCAGATGGCGATAGTGAGCGCGTATCTATGATCAATATCGACCGTGACTCGTCATAGGTGTCATTCGCGCCCTTCCAAGCAGATTTATCAATATAACCTACATTTTCTCGCCAAAGAAATTGTCGTACGCGCCCTTGGAAGGAGGGTTATATTTGCGATATAACCTACACGCTACGGGATTTTCGCGAGTGTGATCGGATATCGGGAATGTCGAATGATTTTTATATCAGACAATCGTATGTCAAGTAATGGCTCGGTCGCGATTACGGTGCGGTTGTTGACACTAGATGATTGATGTTTTGCATCGAAACATTGAGATGAATTCCGCGTATTTAGCGTTATTCGCAAATATAATCGAGCGTAAATGTATAAGTGAATGTGAGTGCATGACAATTCATCGAGAGCCTCGAGGAGTGTCGCAGGCACCAGGCACGTCGCGTCGCATGGATTAATTGAAAAAGATGCTTGCTGTCCAGAGAGACTATTGAGATGTCTACGATAAGGTTAGATTGAGCGTCTAAATTTTTAAAAAATAATTTTAACAATGTTTTTCTGGAGCGTAATATATAAAATTTGACTAATATAATGTGACAAAAATATCCTTAGACTTCGCAAATTCTCTTTCTCTCGTTTTGTTCTCTCTTTCTCTTTTAATGTAAATTTGTAAATAATATACATTAAAAATTATTTTCTGAAATATATAAAAAACAAAAAATTTAGATGTAATAGATAATATTTATTTCCAAAGTTATATATGACATGAAAGACAATATGAATTTATCATAGATTTGCGAAATTGTGCTCTCTCTCTCTTGGATATTTTAAAAAATCCAACAAAATTAAATTAAAAAAATCGAATCTTATTTTACTCATAAATCTCAGATTTTCTTATACTACATTCCTTATTCATTATCATGTATTTGATAAATTTATTATCTTTTTTCTTACGTCACTTATATTGCATTAATATATATGTATATGCATATATATTAGATATTAGATTATAATAGATTATATTGTATTAATATTATCCAAGTTATCGATAAAAGAATAATTCTTTGATTTAAACTTTAGATTGTATTTTCGAACGATAGGATACGTTACATTTCATTGTTACACAGAGAGAGAATTTTCTTGAAAGAGAATTTACTCTGAAAAATCATGGTAATCGTGGAACAATATGGTATGGAAAGAATTTTATGAGAATTTCTCTAATTAATATTTATCACAATAAAATATAATATTTTATATATTATTTTTATATAATATTTCACAATAATTTATCACACATGTTTTGCATTTTATTGTGATAGATATTATTATTTTTATAGTGATAAATATCAGAGAAATTCTCATAAAATTCTTTTCATACCATATTGTCCCACGATTATCATCATGATTTTCAGGATAAATTCTAAGAGAAAATTCTCTCAGTGTATATAATGTCTAATTATTATCAATATATTATATAATTTATATTTGAACATGGTATATAAGAGCAAATTTTTGAACAGAATTAAAGTAGATCTATGCACGTACATACATCTGTATATGACAATTCACGAGATAATACAATATATTCCGCACAACACATCTACAACATCTACGAGAAAAATATCCTGTTGAATCGTCGGATTCGTGGATAATTATTGCCGCCAATGTCGGGGCAATCGTTAATTGCCGTTCGAATTTGATTTCTATAGAATTATAGAAAATGAGATCACCGGTGGACGTCAACGTGACGCGGCGATAATTACGCGCGAGATCACATCATCTCCGCCGGGTCATGCATACGCTATCTCGTTCTCCGTTCTTGCGGCTTTCCGCACGGAATTGTAATTCGTCCGAAAGCACAAACAAGCGACGTGTTGCTTTTGCATGCGCTTTTAGCCGTGTCCGCGCGAGCAGCTGTCGCACGCGAGGTGTAAACGATGTAATTTGCCGGACGATGGGCATTAAGGTAGCAAGCGGACGAAAGAAGGATTAATCGAAACGGGCCGATTTCTCTCTCCCCTTCCTCACCCTGTAGATACACCGCGTTACCCGGGGCGACAGATATCGATTAACTCTCGGCCAAACGGCGCCAGCACACGGCGAGATTTTTTTAAATTAATCTTCGGAACGAGCTCGTTTGGTCACCTCTCTCTCTCTCTCTCATCTTCGTCGCGCGCTTACGCGAATCTCTTTGCACCCGATTTGTGTCCAAATCGCGTCCGATAAAATTACTCACAAATCGCGGGCGCCGCTGATTATTCCCCTCTTTACGGCTTGACGAAGGTGATTTAAACGAAGGAGATGAGCGAAGGTGCGCTTTTAATTTTGTAATTAATCTCGAGAGAGTTAGTTCATAACAAAGAGTTTTAGAATTCGACGATGAATTGGAAGCGAGGAAATTTTCAAGGTGCAGCAACGAGAGAGCGATTTCGACACACCTTGGGAATGCGATCAGATCCGGCCGTGGAATTATATATACGCGTACTTTGATCTGAAGTGCCACTCTGATCACGTGTGGCACTTCTCCTTTCGACACGCTGTCGTGCGACCTGACGTATATTATAATGTACCGTATACATACCGAGAATTTGTCCAGCTTGCGACGCGAAGCGTGACGGGGTAATTGGAGATGGCGTTTGCGCAACACAAGATTTGCAGGGCTGCTGCGCGTTTCTTTCTCTTATCGCGAAGTTATGAAACCGACCGCGCGGTGCATAATATAGAGGGTGACAAGGGCCGCGAATCAGGTTCGCCATCAGCAGCGGTGATTCTCTTCGTTGAAATCGGTTATTCGATCGCCTAGTTATCGGAAGTCTAAACTGAAAGCACTGGACGGTGCATTGATCAACAGGATCAGATTAAGCTAGTCGGCTTTGCATACATATTGCATTATGAGCATCGAAATAACAGATATCATTATTGCATTATGAGCTTAGAATGGTGGCGGCTATATTTTGCCATGATGAATTTCGTAAACCGATTCTCTCCGCTCTATTTCTCATTTCATGACATCCTCGGATTGTTCTCGTATGTATCTAGTTCTTGTATATATTTAAAGAAGCGTCGTACCTTTGAAACGCGTTTTATTAGTTATCTCGATATTCAGAAATAATTAACTAGGCTGTTTTCGGGCGGATTATAATTTAATTATACTGTTTCAAATAACTGTTTATTAAAAGTTTTACGACTTTGTACATATGCATCTATGCGCATACACGCGTGAAATCTCCAGAATGTTGATTATGGGTAGTTTAGTTCGATCGAATCGATTAATTATCTTTAATATGAGCGCGCTGCATAATAATTCTGATGCATCGAAATATCTCGATTGGCCTCTATTGATCACAACGACCAAACGCTTACTAAAATTATCTAGTAATAACCGAGAGTGTTTTCGAGATGCAATGATAGAAATCTCATTTTCTATTTGAGAGCTTCAATTTGCTACTTTGCGCGTTGATATTTTGCGTATCGATTGCAAAATATTATTAGATGGCGCACGATATTACTGATGGTGTCGTATTATAAAATGCGTCAAAAAGAATTGCCTTTGCCTTGTTGACGCTCTCGTTCCTCGCTCTATTTCGCTCGATAAGAACGAAACGAGCCGAGTCACACTCGCTTTGCTCTCGAGCCGGTGCAATAGTATATTTTGCAGCGTACAACTTTTTTTTCTTTTTATTTCTATTTTTATTCCTATTTTCCTTTTACTCGCCGTCGTTGTAAAGCGCGAATCCACAACCATAGCGAATAACTGTATTACGTCACGCGTATATAATCATAACTCGATGAGTTTTTTACCCTTCTTCTTTTTATTGCTCTATCTATTTCGAATTTTCTAATTTTATATTCATTTCTATGCTTTAGAAAATTACAAGTATGCGAATATTTCGTATCTATACCGAATTATCTACATTTACACACTCGTAATTCGAATGTTTCACTAGGACAGAGATCTCCAGCGATTCGATAGCAGAAAATTTGATTGGATCTTATTTATACAGTGCGATTTACCGCGATTATCTGTTTCGAAACTCTCCGGAAGAGTACATTATGATCAAATATTATTTCGAAAATCAAGCCTTGGAGAACGTCGACGTGTTAAATTTTAAACAAGTGCAAAAGATCGCTTTGAAAGAATTGGATTGCGATGTGACAACCGTGAAATCCTTCCAACGAACGTCTGTCTTCCGTGCTACACTCGGTAACTCCTTCAAATATGAGAAATGAAACTCGCGAAGGCATCTCACTTCTCTATAAAATATGAAAGAAGAGTATTATATCTATCTTAGGTACCGTTTAAATCCATGAACTAGATCAGATAATATATTCAAAGCATAAAAAAAATATGGAGCTTTTCCTATTCTTCTCCTCGATATGAATAAGTTTCTCTCTTCGTATTAAAAATTTATTGTCGCGCGCTCTCTCTCTCTCTCTCTCTCTCTCTCTCTCTCTTTCTCTCTACCCTATGTCGATTTTACAAGATTCAATCATCGTTGTGACACAGGCAAGTGTCACCGGCGATCGCGGAGCCGTGAAAGCGCGTCTCCGTCATTTATAATACATCGAAGTCCTGTCAACGACAGCTTTTCCATTAACGATACACGAACCAGCATAATAACCGTAATTAGAAAAGTTAGCACGCAGGATAGAGAAAGTCCGGCGTGCGAAACCGGCGCGCGAAATACCGAACTCTCGCACCAAGTTGCAACTCGTACTCGGCTACTCAATATCGGCGAACGATTGGCAGTCTCGCATAACGTCTATGCAAACTTTGACACGCCGCATCGGCGCACGTATACCTGTACTCAATATACACGCGATCTGTAAACTAACTGGCTCGTATATATATACTCTTGCTCGTTCTCCTTTCTCATTATGCGCCAATAATATCGAGACACCGATGTCAATACAATCTCTTCTCGCCGAGTTTGACGGGCCGCGCGTCCGACACGAGAGAGAGGAGAGGAGAGAAAGTTTGTCTCTGCGAGAGCAAACAAAAGGGCGCGTGAGATCGCTGCCGCTCAGCATCAGTAGCACCTTTTTACGCCCGTCATCGTAATTTTGACACTGATGAGAGAATAATTACACAGTTTCTCGGTACGTTCCACATTTTCATGCGTTGTCGCGTGTATTTATACATTTCACTCTCCGGCTGTGCAAAACTTATGCTTGCGCGGCGTGTAATATTTTTATGCACATCTCAAATTTCGAATCAAGCGTTACATTCGTATGAATCTTGTTATTCCGAAGAATCGTAAAAAGCAGTTCTCTCGAAATAACGTCACGTTTCTGCCGAATATCGTCGAATATAATCTCCGAACCTACCGTGACCGGTTGGTTGGTGGTCAACATTTTAAGTCTCTCGAAATGACTTTGCAGCAGCTTTATTTCTTCGCGGCGTAATGCGCCCCTCGGTGGACACACGTGATTGAATGGCTTAAAAATAAAACCCCGCGTCGACGTGACGTACCGAAATATGCGAAACGTGACACCGTTCTCTTCGGCGACGGACGACAATGTCGTGTCATGAAAAATCTGTAGCGCGTCGCAGGAAATAAATTTTATATACACACTACGAATCAGGGTTGGCCGGAAAAGTCCAGTAAGTGGAAAAAACCATGGTAAATTCCGGTTTTTACCGTCTCGGACTTTTTTATCCAATGGAATAAACTGGCAAAAACGATAAAAATGATTACATTAAAATATATTTATATAATTTTATGAAAAAATATGCGTCTGCTTTAATTAATAAACCATATTAATCACTATGATTAAAAAAATAAGAGAAATATAAAATCTAATTCAAATTAATATATAAAATACATTTTTTTAAACTTTAAAGATATAAAAAATTTTTAAATTTATTTTATTGTTTTTATTAGAAAGTACCAGTTTTTGCCGGTTTTTTCCGGAAAATACCGGTTTTTACCACTGGCATGGACTATATCCAAAAAATGTGGAATTTTGCCAACCCTGCTACGAATATGTGTATTCGTTTCGCCAGTTTCGAGCCAAGCAGCAACGATGGTCTTCGACAAATAAGCTCGCTCTTCCAGGGCGGACGTGCGATATCCGTTTTCCCTCTCGTTGTAGTAATCGCCCAAAGCGTTTCGCGCTCGATCGTTTGTTCCGATCGAACCACTCAATTTCTCCGCTTGTCTTCCGCTTTCTTTTGCCTTTCGAAGCTTGGGCGGGACGAGAAGCGAGTCGCCAAAGTGCATTCGAAGCTCGTGTAAACACGTGTCTTCTTCTTAAGAGCCAACAATTCTTTAGGAACCGGCATTTTGTTAGTTGGATTTTATTAAATTCGTTATCTTTTTCCTTATCCTTTCTCTCACTCTTTTATATATAATTTATATTATTATATTATAATATAATACAAGATATAATATAATATAAATATAATATTTCCGCAACTTTTTTATGGACACGTACAAACAATACTCTATTTTTATACCGTCGTATTAATAACAACATTTTATCATCCATTCTTATTCATTTGTGCATCGACGACGTCGGCAGGGTCTCTCTGCAAGAAGTATTATTCTCTACCGTCTGATTTATGCGCCGACGTTTACGGTTTGCGTAATTTAATTGTACAGATGGGGCATAAAGATGACGTAGCTCGAGAAGGAGAAGTCGCGCACGGTGTGTGTCTCCCGCAGCTGTTTCAGCTCTCTCTCTCTCTCTCTCTGAGGCGTGTTTTTGCGTTTGCGCACGTTTCGTCGCTAAAATATTAAACCCGAGAAACTAAGGGGTCAGAGTTTATCTTCCCCTATCGCGAAACGCGTAGAATGTAGACCATTAAGCCGGCAAGGTACACCGCGAGATGCCCCGCGCTCGTTTAGCTCCCGCACGTCGGTAAATTATTTCTTTCTATTTGTAGATCGATCTCAGATTGTGTGTGGTGCCGCGGTCGACCGGTACGATACTGTGTTATGTATACCTTACCGCGGTAGTTAACATCCTTCTGAAACGATTATTCACGCGTAACGACCGAACTCAGCCTGAGGAATACGTTTCTCTTTCGACGCTCGCCTCTTGCTTCTACCGATTAGATCCTCGACTGATTTTTCACGCGACTGACGAGAATAGATAAAAATTAATTAATTCGATAATTCGACGGTGCGAATATTTCTTATTTGCTAATTTATATTCACCATCTATTAAATTACTAAAAATCTTTTATGAATTGGAATTGTCGCGACCTATTTAAATAATCAATAATCAATTATTATTATCTGTCAAAATGACGACTAAATTATTCATTCATCATTTATTGAATATATGTACATATACAATATCGTTATTTTAAATATATAATTGCCGAAAATGTGACTATATACATCGATATTTTCGTATCAGAATCCAAGAATGCATAAGGGACAATTAGGTCATATTTAAATAGCCATGATGCCCAATAATAGTTCGCCTTATAGGAATCTATTTGTATGTGCATAACGATGTATGCAGATTTGTTACATTACCATTACACGCGTAAGCGCTGTTGTAAACCGGCGAAACGTGTCTCCATTGTCTCTTATCGCGCAAGTATGCATTGCCATTATGGTTCCAGTGGCGCCAGAGAGGCCGATTTATCATCTTTGGTACAAAAATAATTTTTTCCTTCACACGCGTTCGTGTCTCTCGGTTCGCGAGATACGAACCAACCTGAGCTTCGCGTACTAAAATGTACGTCGCGCGATATACATAGAAAATATTCCGCTCGCGCGACAAAGAATGCGTAATAAAGCTCCGGGATGCAAGGCGAGACTCGATTTGTGGCCGGCCACGCACCAGCACGGCTGAGTTACAACACACGCAGTAAATAAAGCGTGCAACGCGCGTCGTTTTTCGCGCGTGCATCCCCATCCTGTCTCTTTCTCACAGTATTTTCGTTCTCGTTTCGGCTGCTCGTCCTTCTCTTCTGACGGTGCTCCCACATCTTCACCGATGGTCCGACAATGAATCCTACGCGACGTACGAGGGAGAAAAAAAAAGAAATAAACGACCGGTGAAAAAATACGGTGGATTCAAGTTCGTTTAACGGCATCGAGAACTCTATCTAGCGGAACGCTTCTTCTTATACTTCCGGAACACTCCAACACGTTCTCCTGTTTTCGTCCTCTCCGTTCTCCGCCATCTATCACTCCCCCTCGTCCCTTTCTTTCCCCGAGTCTGCACAGGTTCGTGTTGTTCTCTTTCTGTCTCGACGCCGAAAAGAGCGATCGACTAATTTCCACCAGGCGTCTCAATCCGTCTAATTTGTACGATTTACGTAGCGACGCGCGCTTATGTTCTCGTTTCGAAAATCCGTGTTCCCCGTTACAAGATTCAGAGGGATGTTTTTCAATTTACTTCATTAGGCGTTTATTAGCCGATGCACCGCATCTCGCGCTCTCGAAGCACACTCCTTTAATTCACGGTTGCAAGTTTGAGTCATAAATCAGCCGTGGGGCGTTCTTCGAACTCCCGTATAAATCCGCCTCAGCAGTGCAAATTGTGCACATAAATTTTGATCACATAAGTAAGTGCGATCGCGCACACATAATGGAGATTATAGAAACCTTAAAATTATATTAAAGTACGGGGAAATCTAGAAATTTATTTTTTGACATGTGTATTGACAACGTTCGCGTTTCTCTCATTTTCTCTCTCTCATCTTTAATTATATCCGGTCGATGTAACATTAATGCTTCTCGATTCAATATAATAAAACCATCGGCGCTCTTAAATCGACGAGATTCCTGTCTACACGACGAGATCTCATTTACGATAGTACAGAATCGCGAAATACCGCCTCTCTCTTTCGAGACCATAAGTTGTGTCTACGAGACTCGGCCGTTAAATTGGAAGTTTTTACGAGCGTTGAGAGCTACGCTTGTCTTACAAAAAAAGAGACGAGAGAGAGACTGTACGCGGCAGGGGCAAAACTCATTCAGCGATCGGCGTGCTGGTGTGAATGACCTTGCTGCTTATTGCACGCCGGTCGAACGGGTTGACAGCGGATATGCAAATCTCGCTCGCGCATGGCCCGACAGAGCCATCCCCTTTTTTCTTTTTTCTCATTTTCGTTGCAGCGTACCCTTTCCTCTTGCCTTTCAGCGGAAACTCGTTCAAACTGGCGCGACTGTTTTACGGAAATGCGACTCGTACAAAATTAAAATTTAATTTGCTTTAAATTTTCTTCATTCTTCTGATCATCGAAAATTAGCTTACAAAATAAAAGATTGTGTCATACACGCGTTTAATTATATCGAAGTCCAATCTTGCACGAAATTAATGTGCACGTACATATGTGTTTTTCTTAATTATTTTGAAATATTTTTTCAAACAATTCATAGAAAAATCGCATCAGCTATTATTACGGGGAGATAGCGTTACACCAACCGGTGAACCGCGGGAGAAACTTTGCGAAAGGCGGAAACGACGGTCGGCCACACGTCTCTTGGCATCGAGTGTACATAAGCGCGTAAAGCACTTGCGTTCGCCGTACGCAGACGCGTTTTCATTCATGTGCGTCGTGAATGGCCCGAGAGAGAGAGAAGCCGTGGGCGGACGTCGTAGACTCGTGTCTGGCAGGCTCCGAGACGCCAGATTCTTCATGAATGAATTTACGCTTTGCGCTCTTTCTGCCATGCTTCTTCACACGCGTGTTTCAGCACTCGTCTTTCTCTCTCTCTCTCTCTCTTTCTCTCCTTTATCTCCGTCCTATGTTATTTTTATCCCACTATTCTCTCTAACTCGGGTTCTTTTCTCTCGGCATCCCGCCGATGTTCACCTAGATCTCTTCTCTTCGTCGCTTTAGAAATGCATTTTAAAAGCAGATTTAGTAGTCTTTTAGTCTCGAACGATTTGTTCGAGGAACGGAGGATATGTCAAATGAAATCAGCTGTTCTATTCATTTGTGCAAAATAATAATCGAAGAGTAAGGATATATCGCAGCGTATGCAAGCAATCTATAGTCGTGGATATGTATATCTATCAAAAGTTTTGAAGGAAATATCGCGAAAGTTCGATTTAATTTTGCTGTTATCGCACGATGTACTTGAATCGATGCCGATGATAAACACGATGCGTAAACTTTGTTCGCATCTCGCATAATCGTCAAGAAACGTTGAACGCGATATTTTTCATGCTTTAGCTATCATGTATGATAACATCATATCTAATTTCTTATATAGTAGGAAAATAATTTAGAAAATAATGAATTAAAAATTAGAAACGTTAAACCTTCACGTATTTCATTCTTCGTATGATGAATTATTTTCTATATTTTACAAAGATGAAAATGAGAAATGTAATTGAAACTACATTTGCAGCAAAATGTATAATACCGTTACATGCGAATTGACCTCACACATTTACCTTCAAGTCTTCAAGAACCATACTATATAGTTGAAAGTTACGAATAAAATAGACGTTTCGTAACGGAACAGGTAGCATGTATGACGATTTTACAATTTCGTAGTTTAAAAAAAAAAACATATATATTTACATGAAAGTCCACCGCGAAATACGCTACGGATTTATAAACGAAACGGTAAAGTCTGACTACCTGACCTCGTGAACTGCTTTATTTTCTTATTTCTCAACCACAATCCCGACCCGTCATTTTTCCGTACTGTACGCTCGCTCTGTGCACGTGACAAAGTTAACAACGAGAGAAATTTTCTGCCTTTGGATATACTCATCTACTTGCTACGGGTGTACCTTCATCTCGCACGCACCACATAAAAAGCACTCGTTCTTGTTGTTCTCGAGGTTTGACAGTTTCCTTGATACATCTCTCTGGAAAAGAATTGATACTTTCAATTTTTTTCTCTTTTATTAATTTTTTAACAGTTTTCTTAGGCAGAGAAACACACACACTCTGTCAACTTAAAAGATATTAAATATTATTAGTATCAAATATCAATATATTATTAGGATTTTATCAGTCTTATAAAAGATTAGTCTGTCTCGCGTCATAGATATTCAGGTATCGTGTCACACCTTTAAGCAGATATCATCACAGGATAATCCCATTGTCGCTTAACATCGGCGAAGCGATGATGAACCGGTCCAGAGGGAGAGACTTTTGGTTGCTCGTTCTAAGCTCTTCTCTCGCGTGTCGCTCTGACTGAATATAACGGTGTCCTTCGTCTCTTGGGACAACGTCCGTTCAAAGCAAACGAAAGGGTTCGGTCAGTGGTTGCGAGGGCGAAAAGCGGCAGGATTGGCTATTCCCGGACTAAAGAGATCGGACTGCCGTCATCATCGTGTAATGCCTTGTTTGTCCTGGCAAGCCAGCCATGTAATGAATCCTCCAGGGATACCCGCCTGCCGTATGTAACGCTGGATCAGAGATGCTAAGTACTGTCACGCTGTGTCACGGCACGAATGTCAAAGCGAAATTGCAATTTGCAATCCAGTTCGTCGAGACTTTGGTAATTAGCGAGAGGACACCGCACATAGTAGCGGATGGATGGCAGATTGCTTCGCAACGAGAAAGAGTGGCCTGATGCGTATTAGATCTTCTAGGAAACCAAGCGCGTAATGAGTCCCGGCAGTTGACACGTTTTAATTGCCATGAGATGCACTCTAGTTAAACGTCATCGCGGTCGGAAAGCTTGTGTTTTGTATGTGCAAGTCGCAGGAGAGACACGGTTGAGACTCGATCAATCTGTTTGCGTCGATTCGTTTTTCTGTCAATATTTCCTCCTTCGATATTAGCAACATAACGCTTATATTGTTTTGTCCTTTTGAGCTTCTATATAATTCAGGCAAAACAACTCGTCGGTTAACTGAATATATTTAATAAAAATATTTTTAATAAAATGCGTCGACACATAAATATACATGAGAATGAGTCAGTTTGCAGTCCATGTTGATTGTAATTTCTTTGACGTTTTACTTCAACAAAATAAAACGTTATGTATTGTTGACGAGCAGTTTATATTAAAAGCCATACGCAATTTCGCGGTGTACGTTTGCATACTGGTGTAATTATTTTTTTACTTGAATTTTAATAACTTTACATTTTTTGGAGGAGTGTGGGGACAGGAAGTTATTATTGTTTTTCTCGTGTATTCATTTTCATTCGAGCTTTCCCATGCGCGAAAGTAATCTTCATAAATATCTTGCATCCGCGTATTAAGAGAAGTACTTTCGCGCGAATAGAAGAAACGTCGGTCGGATAAGTCCCCTGTGGCGAGCGCGCGGAATGTACAAGCGAGCAACGCGATCCGAAGATGCGCTCTCGCGTGGATGCTGTGCGTCGCGCTTTAGAATATAATCTCGTCGCGCGAGTATGCGAGTGGCAACAAAGCTTCCGCAAGAAACGGAGAGAGAGAGAGAGAGAGAGAGAGAGAGAGAGAGAGAGAGAGAGAGAGAGAGAGAGAGAGAGAGAGAGAGAGAGAGAAGAATAGCGCGGGGCGAACAGCTGCGAAAGGCTATCGGCGAAAATGATTCCCCGTTATTCGACAGACCTCTAGAATGAACTTCTTTCGCTTTTCGCGAGAGAGGATATAACGGAATGACCCGTTTTTCATCGCAACCTCGACACCTCGCGATGTAGCAGCTCTTCTCGGCTGTGTCGCGAAAACAGACATTGTTAAAAACGGACGAGCGTTTTCCAGTAAAAGTAGCAGCGCTTGCAGAACCTTTATCGTTTGTTGTTGTTACAAATAAAACCGCACAGACGGCTCTGTTTTCTCGTACGTACGTCGTACACTCCTGCACACTCGTTTAAAGTGACACACGCAGATAAATATCCCACATATCCCGCAAATGTTCCCCAAACGTTACTCCATTGTGTCGGATCGGATCGAGGCAACTCTCCCGTATTAGCCGCGCATGATGTTACGAACAACGGGAAACTTTCATGCTAGTCCTACGCGAAACAATCGACTCGTTCCCATCTGTTATCCGGTATATTCGTAACTATTCTGTCAATAGCACACGTAAACCGCTGCACAATTTCTCGCTTCGCGTAGTAACCGACAATCCTTGTACCGGGAAGTTGTTATTTACTCCTTAAAGCTCTCGCAAATAATTCTTTATGCTAAATATCTTATACAATTAGAGCTTTAATCGATCGCGATTCGATAATATCCACGGCTGATAAATGACAATAATCAATGCATTTGCAAAAATTTTCGTGAAATTGATTGAGTATTATGCCACATGCATATGCGAAATTGAAGCATTTTAGAATTTATCAATGACGTTGCCTCTGCACTCTCGTGAATAATGCAAGCGAGTTGCGCAATCATTCGATCCAAAACGGGCGTGGAGGGGGGGGGTGCAGAGAAATTAAAGGCGTCATCATGTTAATTAAAACCTTCCAGTTGCGAACCACCGTCAGTTTATGTAAATCCCGCTAAATAAATGGCCGCTATGATGGGGACGCGCCGCTATCTCGATTTTCGTGACTGGATGGTCGCACTTTTGAACGCAGTTACGCTTTACAAACTCAATTTTGTTCAATAAACATTCATCTACAAATTCTGTCTACATTTGCCATCGATTTGTGACACGCAATTAAATTGCTGTAACATAAAGTGCTCATTATAATGAATTCAATTTAAAAGACATATTGAATTTCGCTGCCGTTATTCAATTTAATTACATATTAACAAATGGATAATTTTGTCATTGTACGTAATATGAATTGTGTTTATTTTATATAATATCTCACATTTTTAAATTAACACGTTTCTTGCAAATTTTATGGGAATTCTTCAAAATTTACCCGCGGTGTCGCCAAGTATGAAAATAACGGACAATTATTAAAATAACTGTGGTAAAATTAAGTTTAAAATACATAACATTATATACAATACAAATTAATGTAGCACCATAAATGTAAATTTATTTTTTGATATTTAAAATTTATAATTAAAACACATACGTACTATAAATATTTTTTAGCATAAAAGAAAATTTAATTATATTTATAAATATTTCAAGCGGTGTTGCATTTATATTATAAAATATCTGCGATAATTTTTTTAATGTGACTGCGTCGAAGTGCCCGATAGGAATATCGAAACTCTTTTACGGTCAATGTCTGCGCACGGTGCAGCATCATCATGGAATGCAGATCTCATGTACTTCGGCTAGTGGTATTTAAGTGCCGCGTAATTCAGTCCAGAACCTCTGACCTCCTACATCCCATTCCGGACGCCATACTGCCTCTTCGTTTCTCCCTTTCCTCCCTTTCAACTTTCTCATTGTTCTCTTTTAACTAGGATATCTCCTCGTTTAACAACAAGAAGGTTCAAAGTCCTCGAAAGAATCGAAACGTGTTTCAGCAGGCCGTTTCTCTCTTGCGCTTCAACTCGCGTCTAAAATATAAAGTATCCTTCGTCTTCGAATAAAGCGGAAAATATTCGAAATAAATCTCTGCATCTCTGCTCTATTATGTGTAAACGCTGGTCAATAAAAGTTCAAAAATTGGCCAAAAATAAAATAGATCAGAATGTAAAATATCGATATTCGTTCGCAAGAACAGGGTACTGTATCGTGGCAAAAAGTAATAATCTCGAACTTTTCTCAGTAAGCGCGCACAAAAGGCGAGTCAGTTAAAATGCAAAGGATACCAAGGCTCCGGGATGTGAATTATTCATATCTTTTTAAGATACAAAGGCAAGGAGTGTCATTTCACCAATTTTCATTAAAACGCGGCGACTCCTTTATTCGGTTTCATTAACTATTTAAATATCCTATACGAATGCGCTGCGCAACATCACTAACGTTAGTTACTAACCTTCAGCGATTCTACTTAATGATGGAATTTCGCTCGGGGAAGATGCTCCGGCGCAAGCAAGCACAGTCTGGAAGTTTATAACAGCGAGATATTAACGAAAGTTAAGACGCACGAGTTGTGCCTCGGAGTTGTATGCCCCGGAGATTTCGGCGGATTTAATTAACATTATTTCTGTACATTATCTCTCTGATCTTATTTGATAATAGTTTACCTTAACTCGCTGCGCATCGGGTTAATAGCTTAACTGTGTATCGCGCGACAATAAATTTGTTATTCCGCTTAGTTTGAATCTGTCGTCTCGTAAACCGAGCGGAGAGAGAGAGAGAGAGGGGGAGAGTTCGAGCAATTTTGCGGGAAGGGAGAAACAAAATTATTTTTGTTTACTCCGATTATCGTTTTATTTACGGATATAAAGCGGGGAACCGCGTGCGAAACGTTGCGCTATTTATAGGATCTTATACGTCGAGGCGAACCCCATTCGAATTTTATGATCAACGCTAACAGAGATCTTGCGACATTGATACGATCGGGTTTTATTCAATCGTTATCGAATTCTTTCAACGGCGAGACCGATATACGTGTGGTTTTCATCGGGGGTATCGAGGTCGGATATCTTGAGTTTCACATTTCCACATAAAGCTTATTCGATAAATCTTCTCATCGCGCCGCAGCAGAGAATCCCGTAAAAGGTCAGAGAAAATTATTGATTTTTATTGCTGGAATCGGTCGCAACATTGTAGGAGGGTGCAGTCCCTCACGTGGAAAGATAAATCATAAAACATAACGTGACTAAGGGTGCGATATTTTTAAAATCGATTTCTTTTTGCCCCGACGACCGTGTCTCTTCTCTTGTGCAAACGTCAAATTTTCTAAAAATATTAGATAAAGCGTAGGTAAAAGAAAACGAAGATTGTATCGAAATATAACGGTTATTTTTATGGGATCGTAATTAACTAAACGTGCGCAAATCTCTCTTTCTCTGTAGAGGAGATGACATTTTTGCGGCAACCGATGAATAGACCGGCAGCTTAATCTTATCACGTTTCAAAGGCAAAGACCTCTAGCAGTTTGCTTGCGTGCAACTTGCAATGCAAGCGCGCGGGCTTGAGAGAGATCATCCGATTAAGTGTAGCGAGTTACGATCAAAGGCCGTGATACCTCGCGTCTCGTGTGTGCGGAATGAAAGTGTAAACGCCTATATTTATCAATTCATCCACGTAGCTGTGTTTCTACGCGGCGGATTAACGATCGAGTTTCGAGTAAAGTCTCCCGTGGCTAGCCGTAAAATAATAAGCTCCCAGATGAGAACGCTACATGCCGACGAAACGTCAGACAAGACACTGTACATAGGTCTTTATGAATATACATATAAGTAGACTTGCTACTTATTTTATTGACTAATAAAAAATTTGTACACAGTCAAATATAACTGCTATAGCCATATATCGTATAATGTCACATTTTAATTTAAAAAAATCTTTATTAAAATCTGACTCATCAGAATTTGCCGGTTACACCGAAATAGAGAGAATACTTATATAGACTTGTGTTTATTTAAATCGCGCCAACACACAAGTTCGTACAAACAGAACAATAAGTCTCGTTAAATTCCTCCATTCAATAATTTCAAGCACGCCGTGCAATCCCACGTAATTGCCCTCGTTGGACAATTACGGAATGTTGCAAAACGAGGTAACGGTTAATGCATTTATCGAAGTTTATTACTCACATTTGCGATGACGAATAATAGAGACGACATTCGAGACAATTTGTGCTAACGGAAAGTAATTCTTTGGACGTTTACGTTACAAGCCTGTGTTTTCGACGTATAGAAAATCAATGAATATATAAGATTTATTTAAAGAAGATTATAATGATTAATCGCGTTATACTAAAAGCGGAATAATATTCTAAGGAGAATTTTTTAACATTTTCTGCTACATCGGTATGTTCCTCTTCGTGCAAAAAATTACTGAAAAATCGAAATCGTTACTATTACAGCGCAGGATTGCTTCTTTGTGCTTTTTGACGATATCAACTAACTTTCCCGGGAAGTTTACCTTGGAAAATTTTGCATGATGCATGTTTGGGTTCAACGTTGTATGATTCAAGCTGCATCTCGTATATTGTTGCGGGCGCGACCTTTCATGCAAAAAAAAGAAATCTGTATGGAACAGCGTCTATCTCGCGGCCAAAGATCAATCCTAGCTGATCCTTCGTGACTTACCAACGGTATCCGTCAATACTATCCACCGAACTGCTTTCTTCGAGCATACTCCAATATGATATCCCGACTTTCGATATTTTTACACATTTCTCGGGAGGGTATCTCGCCCCTTCTGACTTCTTGACAGAATTCGCACGAAGTTTCCGCTGTCTCGAGATACATTTCGCATTCGACTAGCGTTGACACTGTGTTTTACATGTCCTGAAAAAATATCTCTGCACGCAGAATATTTTATTATAAAAATGGTCTATTACAATATAAAATACAAATTTTATATACATATAATCTTATCGATTATCTTATAAATGTTCAGAGAATAGAATGTAAAAGATACAGAAGATGTATCTCGCTACTATTCATCTTAAGAACTTCCAACTACGTGAATTTAAGAGCCTCTTTTAGTCTTTTCTTTTCGCCTGGATAGAACCGGGTATGAAAGGGAGATTAATTACACCTACTTGTGTATCGTAAGCAAATACGGTGTGCTCCACCCAGCTGAATAGACGATACGCTCCGTGAAGTTCGCTCGATCGCTGCTCGCTCAAAGAATTGCTAATTACCTATCCGCCATCTTACCTACTTTGCTCTTTCGAGCTGTTCTTTTCCCGGTTCTGCTTCATTTGCCAAAATCACTCGGGTGTATACTTTGATGTATATATCTTCCAATAAATTAATAAAAATTTCGCGTATGCACAGATGATCAGACATTTATGAACAGCATATATAACGTAATAACATTCAAGAAGTCGACACAGAAGCGAGACAGCATTTTTTACGCTAATCATTTTAAATAAGAAACAACTTATTAATTCACAACTTTAAGTTTAAAATAATAGGTTGTTCGGAAAGTTATTTCGTTTTTTTGCATGAAAATTGTATGTGAAAAAAACGAAATGACTTTCCGAACAACCCAATATATATTACCGCGCATGCACATATGACACTTTTCTCCGCTATTAAAAAAATCGGTTTGCGTCGAGATGTGTCAGCACGATGGACTAGCCAGTTTCTTCTGATTACCTAGAAGTTCGTCGTAAATGTCACCGGCAGAGAGTTTTACATTCGTCTAATATACTCGCCGCCCGAAGTGCATTAAGAAGCCCCGTAAGCGCGACTGCGAAGTGTATAGGGGGAACCACGAGACTTATGAGGGACGCGGCCGATAACGAAAAAGGGGATCGCGCGCCAAGTTGGAAGGGAGGAGGCTAAGCGTCTCGGCGGAAATGTAAAGCTTAAGTTCCAGTGACTTAGAGTCCCGCGAGAGAGAGAAAGACCGTGAAAATAAACCGCGGGAGTTACGCGGAACGGCGCGGATAGTGACACGACGGATTAACGATCTTTGCGGCGGTAAGAACTTTTAATTTATACCGAGACGCCACGTCCTCCGCAGAGGAATCTCACAATCCCCCCTTCTTCGATATCTCGATCGTCCCGGACCCGTCGAGACCCTCTCTCATCCGCGCGCCTCCCTCGGAGCACCGAGAGACTTTTGTCCTTTGAGCTACCGCCTTTGATATCCCCTTTTATATCTGCCGAAGAAACGTCAAACGACGTGGAAACTCAGATACCGCCGCACACTATCGAGGGATTTCTTTTCTCCAACTTGGGTAAAATCTATCGAACTTTACATCGACGTCTTTCGAGTGTCTTACATCACCTTCCGTCCCTCTCGCGCGTAAATTTTCATTCTGGGTAATGCGCAAGTTACGCCTACGCGAGGGAATTAACGGCGAACAATATCGATCACGGGGGACGTTAAGTCTATTGATGCAAATTATGCACATTGTATATCGCGGCTTATCTTCTTTGCGCAATATTTTATTAGAGGCCGAAGATAATGTCGGCGTGTCGGCTACCGGCATTGTGCGCGCTCATCGGAGGCGATTGCCGCATCCCACTCGTTCGATCTCGGACGTTAACATTCGCGAGGATTTCACTCGCAGGTGGGTGTAAATGAATCGTATTTTCGCCGTCGTTAATATCGTAACCTGGGCTGGGCGAGTGGGCGCGGGCGGGGGTTTGTTAATCGAGCGTCGTATCTGCGGACACGGAGAAAATGTATTACTTAGGCAGTCGGAAGAGCGCGCTATAAATATTCCACCTAGCGAGATTTATACCAGACACATGTGGACAACACGGAGGCGCCGCCGCTTTTACCGTCTAATCGATCGCCTTCTTATACCTTCTTCCATCTTCTTCCCTTCGCTCCATCTTTCAGATTTTTTTTCTTTTTGTTGATATCTAATCCCTCTTCAAATATGTAGGGGATGCGAACGATAAGCTCGCCGCTATTAAACTAAGCGATAAATTGTTGTAAAGTTTTTTCACGGAACTTTGTTTTATACGGGAAAAAGATCGGCACATTTTTAATCGCAAAACGTTTGATGTTTCCAATAATGATGATGATGATGATTATGATGATGATGATGATAGTGTTAAGTATACGATTATACTATAGAAACTTCTTTTTCGCGCGAGATATCCTGCCAAAGACTAAAGCGACAGTGATTAACGAGCGAATATCGCTGCAAAATGAGCTAATGAGCGCGTTACGTTAAATTAATCTAATGAGCATACATTATTATCTCAAAGGCACGAAAGTGCTGTAAAATTTGTCGCACAAGACCCCGTCTTACTTAGCAACGCGTAGTGAAGCACGGTTATCATCGTTGCCTGACGTACAAACAGCTGATGTACGATCAGAAGATGATTTTACATCGCGCCTGCGGACAAAACCAATAGCAATTAAGCGCCGTTTATCGATAGTCTCATTAATAATCCTATCTCATGCGCGACGGAATCCTTACGCTTTTGCGCTAATCAACACGAATACAAGTATTACCTATCCACTGTACCCGTTAATGACTACATTGATCCATGTCTAACGAACAGTGATTACCATTGTTATTACTGTTATATAACTTATCGAAGCGCCGCATTTAATAGAAGTTATGTAATGCGTTGATACACGCATGTGAACAGTCTGCATAAACGAGCGGCTTTAAATTTGAACATTTTTATCGATCTAAAGAGTATTCTGAAAGAGTGCGAGTGGGAAGAGAGTTACTAGAAAATCTGCGGCATAATTTTATCGGAAGTGCATTAATGAACAGGCTTGCACGTTCGTAACAAAATAATTATATGTAATTTGAGATATTTAATACGTCGCGTTCAATAAGTCGCGTTTATACTCATTATGAAATAATCATAATATATATTGACACATTATATTATTATTATCGTATTTAGATGTATTTTATTATTATGAATTTATGCTCTGTTTTTTCTTTAAAGTCTTAATTTAATCCTGCGTTTGACGTAAGATTCGATGTTCTTGCTCTACTCATTATGTTTTTTTTTTTTCCACTTGAATGAATCGAGATTATTAAAAATTTTCGCATCCGATTTATTTGACAATATCTCAAGACTCTCGTAAGAAATTCAAACATTTATCTCGATTTATAGCCGAAAGATTTACAGCCGTTTGCAACGCGAACAATTTATTTCGAAACTGAATTGCACGATAGGCATTCGCTTCGTTTACGTTGTACTCTGGTTGATTTTCACGGTTGACCGGCGACGATTCGCAGTGCACTCAGTCGCATCAAACTCCCGAACACCTGTGGTGTGTCGTCCGTGTGCTCGTCGTCGTCGGCGGGGCCCGAGATAGTTTCCAACGAGCGCGACACGGAGTAATTAATGCAGAAATTAACCCTTGAGGTTAATGATAAGCGTTAACGACTAATCACCGGCTGCGACCAAGGCTGCCTCGTCCGATACTATTCCGAGGGATCTCTGCTGCCGGCCCACGCTCATTAGCGTCCACTCGTCCTTAATACCGCGACGATGAAGTTGTCCTCTATTTGTTAGCGAACTCCTACAGACTTTTCTCCGTCTCTCTCCTCCGATGCCGGACGCGAGGAAGAAAGGCCGTAATTAATCGAACGCGATGGATTCCATTATCTTGAGAAAAATACCGCTTTCGCACGTCGCGGCGATTAATAGCTTACGAGAGAGATGAATGATAGTTATATCCCCCTCGTATTTTCTCTCCTTCCCCATCTCCCTCTCTTTTGCCAAGCTTGGCTATCGTGCTATCGATGCATACGTCGGATGTCTCTAATCGACCGCGCTATACGTGAGAAATGGCAATAGAATTCAAATTGAATTACGAAGAGAATAATTTGTCATTTGTGTGTGTGTGTGTGTGTTGTTATTCGTTATTGTATAACGTGATTATAAAAATTTCAACGCAAATTCATACATTTCTATATTTCTCACTCTCTCTATTTCCTTCGTGCTCGGCCGTCGAGAGTCCCGGATGCAATTTGGAGATAGTTTATACCGTGCGTCCGGCGTAATTACGCGGCTATATAGTGATAAGTATACCGGAGCGGAACGACCGCGGAAACCAACCCCTCGCAACGTGCGCCGCTCCATATATATAAACCGAAATATGAAATCCGATATCCCTTGATGGAAAACCGGCACTTTCCGCGTGTCGCACGAACGATATAATGTTATTGCGGCGATATCGGATGTCCGGCTGTAACTAATATAACCTTTCGGTCGGACAATTTTATGATCTACGGAAACTGTCATGCAATAAAGAGATGTACGATTCGGTAAATAGTATTTGCGAATCAAGCTGGGCGCGCGTACATACACACAAAGAAAAAAAAAATCTGTGTGTGTTCCGCGCTCGCTCGCGGAAAACGCAACGCGACAAATACGGGCGGGAAAACAATGTATACGCGGAATGAATTATATATATGTGAATTGCGTAAATCGATGCGGGATCGATCATTGGGATTTCCTTCAGTGATGCTGTTTGATCGCGAGGCGAAGACGTTCCGTGATTCAAAGTCCAAGTTAAAGTTCTCCGCTACATTGACGTTAATAGACCGTCGTAATTGTTATTCCTCGCGTTGCGCCGGAATATTCTGTCAAGCGGGCGTCAGTCAACATCCTCGCCGCTAACTATTCCAATTTATGCGTTATAACGACGCGACGAGATATAGAAGCTACGAGGTAGAGTCACTCAACGTCGCCGGGAGCTAGTTTTCTCGCGTGCGCGAGGAAATATTGCACCGCGACGGCGACGGCGGCGGCGTTCCGTTCCCTCCTTCGTCGTCGTAATCGCGGACAGCCCAGCCAGCTGGTTGTGAAAGATGTTCCGCCGTTTCGAGGCTCGTTACAGAAAATTTCCTTAATTTCACCGGCGAAATTGCTACGGCCTCTACCGCCGAGGGGGATACTGCTGGGGGTTACATATACCTATACGTCGTCGCGTATCCGAGAATTAAGCTACCCTAACTCTCAAGCTATAGGGGGAAGAAAGAGAGCGAAAGGGGGAGGAGAGAGAGAGAGAGAGAGAGAGAAAGAATAGAGAAAAGGAGAGAGAAACGTGAAATGATGGCGAGAGCGGAAACGAGGGGAGGAAAGAACGAACGAGCGAGACAGCCGGGTCTGGATAGTGGATAGACGCTGTATAGCCCTAGGGCGACTTGAAGTATGCACTTGACGCATGCAACCTGAAGTCTGGCTGCAACCCCCCTTGGTCCCCGCGCTCGAACGTCAGAATCCAGCTCGCGGGTCCCTCCCTTCCCGAACCTCTCTTCGCCCTGCCTCTCTAAATCTCCGGCAACCTGTTCCGGAGAATCCACCCTATCCTTCGCTCCACTTTCGTTTCTGCTGTCTGACTCGACACGAGCGCGGCTTCCATGGGCTTTCTCTCTTTCTCCCTCTTTCTCTCTCTACTACCCGCTTCTTCAGTCGGCTGTGTACCGTACGACAATTCACGTCAGGCGCACCGTCCGCCGGAATTTATTACAACTTTTAAAGTCACTGCGCAACACGCCCGCGGTACCTGCGCTTCCTCCCCACTCTGTACTCTTTCTGTCGCCTCGAAATATGCTATCTGTCCACCGACGTTTATTTCACTTCACTGGTACAGTGAAATTTTGAAAAGTATATGACTAAACGCTTTTAATTCTAGTAAAAGCGAGACCTTCTTGGTAAAATGGCGAATTGAACATAACGTTAAGTCAAGATTCTCACTCCGTCATTCAATATAGATTTATTTAATTCAATCTTGAACGAAAGAAGCGGTAGATATCTAAAATTGTCGCTATTCGAAGAAATTATTCATAAACTTTAGAATGTTGAGAATAATTGATGTTATACTGATCCATTTTCCGAGACTCCATTTTCACCTCAGGTTTCATTACGTTTCGCTCGGATATATATATATTTACGGTACGCTAATTCTGCTCACGATAGTAGAACGATAAACAGTGGAAATCTTCGATCAAATTTCCACGAAACTCCTCTCACTAACAGATGAATTTATCCGCTCGAATGTATTCTAAACAGCTTGAAGCGGAAAACTTCCCTTCGGAAAACTTCCCTTCGGCGCGAATCTCGATTTCACTTAGAAGCTAAATTCGCAACAACCGGTCATCGTTGCCTGAAACAAAGATCTTTAGTCGAAAAGCCCGCGAGTATATGGCGCGACCGCGCGGTCCACGACCTCGTAAAATGTCTGGAAACTTACGTAGGTGGAAACGTCAAAGTTAGTGAATGGCCTATTCAATGCACTGTCGCGTCCGGTCGAGAAACCGGTCCGCGTGATCTCTCGTTGTATTTATTTGGCACGTTTGCCGCCCTCACTTCGGTGGAGGAACAAAGAGAGACGAGGGAGGCAAAGTGGAGACGACTGTGGCATGTTTCCCGCGAAGTGTCGACTTGCTTCTCCTCTCGCGCCATCGATCCGTCTCGACAGGAAAGGGGGAGCGCGAGCGACGGGAAGTCCATCCTGACATTCGGAGTCAAAGAGATATATTCGGGCTAAAAAGAGTGACAAGTCCCTCTCTAAGTCTGTCACATTTCATATCTGTCGATTCTCATCTTTCACGCTCACCGCGTTCCTATCAGATTGTTCGCTTTACTTGTATTTTATTTTATTATTCGCTTAATCGAATAATGCGTTAGAGATGATACAATGTGATCGGAGAGTAATAAAAAAGATGGAAAGAAAGGATTTATCCAATACTAATTGCATTTTTTCTTTTTGTTTCAGGTAAGCAAATCAGCAAAGTTTAACATTCTGACATCTTACAATGTGTGCGAATATCCGTGAGTAAATTTATAAATAAATAATTATTCTAAAACGTAGTATGTAGATTAGAATGGCGATATACTCATATCTATACATTCGAGATAACCGTCTCGTTGTGTAAAGTTTGCTATCTATAAATCTCGACCGCGGACGTTAAAGCTTCGGTGTGCGCTTGAGTAATTCTCGCATAACTTAACTAGCGTTTTAATCAACAATTCAAATTGCGGTACATAAAATGTAGAATGACGAATACCGTAGTCTCGGGGTAAACGCTTTCTGCTGTTGTGCAAAAACACATTGCCTTCCAGTCATTGTTTATGCACAAAATTTGCGCATCAATCAATTATGGATGAAGTCGCTACAGAGATACAATGGTATAACAGTTTGCATAGTTGTCATTTTCAATAACGTCTTTATTATGCCAATACGTGCAAATCAGTGTTGTATAATAATTTATTATCGAAAGAACTTGTGTCGTTTAATATTTTAATATTAAAAATCCATTGAAGTTTTAAATGCCGATATTTGTAAGAATGTTGAGTTTAAATTTATTTAAATACAATACAAATACTCTCTTTCTACACACATATATATATAACAATTAAAAAACAAAGAATTTGATAGTATAATAATTATAAAAATTCTTATCGTGGATTTTTTCTGGCCAAGAGCATAGAGTACCGGATCAAAGAATGATCACGCAAAAAAAAAAAATCGATAAAGTATTTTCGCGATTGTCGTCAGTGTCGCGTGGGTATTCGAAGATATTGATTCTGAGGGGTGTAAAGTTGGCACCCCTATGTTATGCCATAGTTCTGTTAAGAGTTTTGAGTTATTTAGAACCATAGGAAGAGTTCTTGATAATTTTTAGAAATTAGTTCCGGTCATTACGATAACGAAAATCAGTTTCAAAAAATAGGGGTGCCAACTTCACATTTTTTTACACATCGAGTTCTAATAGTTCTCGAGCGCGTTTATTTCGGAAGCAGTTCGCGTCTCTGACTCCGCATAGAAGATGCAATTCAATAGTAGCTGTTACACGGCCGGACGAACGAACGATTGTATCAGCGAATCGTGCTGGCAACACAACGGTGGATGCTGACATAACCCATATAGTGGGCACCGATAAAGTGTGATGCGTACCGCGTGTTTATTATGCGCGGCGCAACGTCGTGCGCGGAATTAGAGCGAACGTCCGTCGTCGCCGTCATTATTTACCGATAGCTTCGACGAGCAGACGACGAGCTAACCATATTGTATGGAAATCCACCGTCGGGATACAGATTGCTGAAAGCACTTACCGTACAGTTGCGGTAGTTGTACGCTCGTATGCTTCGAATCAGAAGCAACAACCCGCATTTCCGCTCTCTTTACCCACACGTTCGTCCTTTAAATTAAATTGGTAGCTTTGGAAAGAGTCCTCATACATTTCGATGACTTTTGTTTCATTCAGAGCTTACGAATGTATATATAAGCCTCTCTCTGACAATACCCGATAAAATACTTTACATTGTATTTTTTTTCTCTGCCTTTTCTTTCCTTTTTAAATGAATTGCATACAAAATCCGCGTTGCATCTTATTACGAGAAATTAATTTTTTGCTTCTACATTTGTTTTCGGTATTAAATCAATTCCCGTTTTTGTTTTTCTTTGTGATTATATATATATATATATATATATATATATATATATGTTAACGTTGTATATAAATAGCACGAAACATAACTTCTATTATGTTAGAGGAAGCTTGCTTTACTGCGCCGCTGGTTATAACGCGATAGGCGATCGAGCAACGACTCGACTGTAAGCAAGGTGCTTATCCTGTAACTAAATTTGCGGAATTTCTCAAAGTTCTGAATACACATATTAGTCGACCTAATTCCACTTGCTATATATATTAGCGCCGTGAGAATAATTATCGATATCCTCGCAAATGATATGACAAATTGTATGCGAGAAAAGCTGTCGAAATATTAAAAAAAAATATATATGTATCATATTACGGTTTTTCTCGAACCGCTTTTTTCCCTGATATCATTCATCTCGAAAACGCGAAAGCATATCGAGAACTAAAACAATGCACAGCACAAACTTTGCTTTATCCTCGCAAGATCAATTTAATTGAATTGCATTGTTTCAATAGTATTTCATAGTATTTGTGCAACGAACGTATTTGCATTTGTCGCCTGGTCGCGCCAGACCTAGTGAAAAATTTAATCTGTGCCTTTGTTTATAAATTTGTTTCCGATCGCGCGTGCCCACGGAGCGATATTTGTCTCTCAATGACTCATATAAATGATTTTATATCATGTACCGTTATAAATTTTATCACAAAACGTCGACACACGTGTATGTACATCGGTTGAATGAACTTTGTTTTTGCGTAATTCCGGATTGACGATTCATCCCTAATGCACTTCGTCTCGATCGACAAACATTTGCCACTCGTTATATTGACGTCATTCACTTAACACCGTAATGTGCATATCGTGTTCATAACGCAGGCAGGAACATGGTTACGGTAGCGAAACAGATTTCGTCGATAATCACCTTCGTCATAGTAATCGCTCGTATTAATAGAGAAGCTTCTAAGGGAAGACATTGATATACCGTTAATCGTTACATTAATAAATCACGATTACATGATTGTCAGATAATCTAATCCCATTCTGTAACGCTTATCAACAAGCTAATAAATTGTCAGATAAGTAGAACAATATAGTATAGTTAATATAATTTATATATCAATGCAGATGTAAAAAAGTGATTGGTTAGAGACAATAGATTGTACTTGTTTTCAACAGAGATGCTTACAATGTTCGATAAACGATGTTTTATTCCAAAAGAAAGCATGAAGTCTTCTTCGATATCCATCGTACAATGCCCGGCACCTATCGATGCAATTTATGGTACGAACGATCCACGCTCCGAAATCGATTTCGCACGCATCGTGCATCGCGGGTAATCAATTATTTTCGCATAACGATCGTCCCTCCGCGCCTCGTTTACGTATAGAAGACTCTCCGCGTTTGGCTCGTTCCACGCAGCTTCGAAAGAGGAAAGAACGAAAGAGGAGATCAATTTTTACGAGTGTGTAAGAGTTACGTAAGAACGATGTGTCTGACCTATGTAAAGTTGGTACCTCGTATTTTAAAAAATTAATTTTCTATTAAAGTTTTGAATGTATTTTGAAGAGTTATAGAGTTTCTTATTCATTTTCAAAATAGGTCAGGCGAATTAACCTAAAGAATTCACTTATCAATCTTTGGAGTTACAACTTCAAAATGAAATCATTAAATTTAAAATAACATTATAACTGTTGAACATGATTAAATTTGTTATTAGAGTTTCTTCTTTGAGATATATTCAGAACTTTAAAAAAAATTGATTTTTTAAAAGTCGAGAGGGGTGCTAATTTCACAGAGATTGAAAGTCTTTAAGCTTTCTGGTCAGTCATCAAGAAGCGCTTCCACGAGTTTTGATGGCTTCTTTTAGAATTTTAGACTTTTGACATTTTCGACGTGTATTCTTATTTACTTGAAAGTAGACTTTTATCGTATTACGAAAGTGTTAAAATGAAGAAGAATCATACGGACGCTCTCTTTCTCTTCCCGACGATAGTTAATGGTGTGCAGCTTGTCGAGTTGTTTCTTAATTTACTGAAAACTCGCCTTTTACACTAATGAGCGATGCTTCTCCACGGGACAACCGCATGTACCAAAGCGGTAACGATTCGCAGACATGCGTGTCGTTTCCACGACAATACGAATTTTCGATGATTTATACATCGTTCGAGAGATATTCCATCGTTTTACATGTATTGCTGGTATTAGATGGGAAAAGTAAACGTAGAGACTGAAAATAAATTCAGAGATTGAAAATATATTTTCGCGATTTTAATATAATTTATGGTTTAAATTTTTTTTATCTAAAACATAAAATATTAAAGGACAAATTAAGAAATTTTTTTATCGCGTTTAATATATAATGTATATATGTAATATGATAGGATGTCTCTAGAGACCAAATCTCTCGTGGATAATAAGTAGAGGGAAAGTATTTTACTTTGTTTTTTATCATCATATATAGTGTTACGACCTATTCATTATATTTTATGGGTTTTATACACGATAACGTAGAGATACATACATATACAATATATATCCCTTTTTAGAAGATACCTTCCAATAATAATCAACCTTTGCTAACATAATAAGAATTTTACCGTGGCACGCAATCTTCCCGCAGGAATTTACATATCGCTTCATCTCGCAGCTTTCCTCCCAAAGGAAGCTACCACCGCTATGAAGTACGAAGAATGATGCATCACGTTAAAACACCATGTACCGTGACGCCAAGGGGTTTTGGCGCGTTACGACCATTCGTTTACGTCGCGTCACGCACGCACATAGGATGCACGCGTTGAGCCGTATTCCAGATCGAATCAGCTAATAGTGAATAATATCTTCCCCTAACGTAACTGCAAAGTTGCACGCCGCAGTTCGCAAACCGTAATTTAAATATTCACGACAAAATCTGTTGTTTATTAATTACTTCTTCTAGCCATCGCTGGATGATTTTGCGCAAACATTTTTTTCTTTTTTTAAAATTTTTATTTCGTAGGTGCAAAGTAAGCTCGCCTCCTCGGTTAATAATCCCGCGCGAACGGTTTTCCTCGCACGTATTGAATAAATTATCGCTACACAGAGAGGCGCTCTTCTCTTCTCCCGTTCTCGAGCGCAACCTCTCGCGCGTGAGCCGGATGGACCAACGGTCGAGAAGGAATAGTAAATGAATCGATAAAGCGCGCGAGAGAGGAACTGGATCGCATTCACCGATGCTCTCTACGCACCAGCGCTCTCTCGATCGTCCTTTTGCATTCGAGTCTAGTTACAACCCCCCGTTGAATTCCGCGTAGGGTCAGTTTCCACGTTTCTCTCGGTACTCTTCCTCCCTTTTGCCCCGAAATCCACGCATTCCCCTCCTTTCTCTACTTAACCTGAATAAACGAGCGATTCCACCCGAGTTTCGTACCGTCCGATAATAAATCGTGCGGATATCGGCGTCATTATACGAATCGTTTACTCTGCCCCCCTAAACTGGATACTAACGACGACTCCAAAATAATTAACTAGGGTTTCTCTCGCTCTAAGGAGTAGTGCGATCACTCGTGCGCACGATCGCTCTAGGATTTAATGATAATCGTGGCTCGCGTTTAAATGGGGATCCCCGTTGATTGACATAATTGTTTGATTACTTAGAAATCCGTTTCCGGCAACGGAATGACAGTCGGATGTGACATTTGTGGAACGGATAAATCTTTGCGGTCGTTGCGCTGCTTTAACATTTCGAGTAAAGATGTCACTCTTTAATCTGATTTTAGAAAATTTACAATTTCGTTCGATTGGATTTTACAATTTCGTAACGGATATCTTTCGCGAAAGTCGCTTTTTATTTTTGGTTTTATTTTTTGATTGATACTTTTTCGAGACATGAATATTTTATTTTTTAAAAGTAGCATTGAGCTTTTCAAAATAATATATACATATAATATATATATATATATATATATATATATGTATTTATATTTATATTTTTCATATAAATTTTTAAATATTTTGACATGAATGACAATATCGAAGAAAATACTTTATACATTATCCAGCAACGAATTTTTGCTCCATAGTGTCTTGATATTTAACACGCCGCTGTAACACTTTAGAACTACCTATTATAGGAAAGTTTAATAAATTTTAGCAAGCTAAATCTTTCGCCAGAGCCTCTATTCTGGTGCGCTGATAAATAATTCATCTGCACTCGAGCTACACAACGCACCAGACGCATTATTTAACCTGTTTATGTCGGGAAGAGTGTGCTTGGCTATCTCTTGCGTAAATAATAAATTTCATGCCCGGTGATTGACCCAGAGACCCAGAGAAATAGGGGAGCCCTTTTTAGAATTATCCGTTTTATGGGCCATTCAAGCTAAGCAAGATTGCTACTCATGTTAATCGTTACGTGTTGATGACCATGCGATGAAAAGTAATAGGAACTAATGAGAAAGCACAAGCGGGACACGAATATAGAAAGATAATATATTTCTCAACGTTTTACGCGTAAACAATAAATTACATTTATGCTAGGATATTATGTATTGTCTTCTTCTCTCTGATTATATCCAACTTTTTTCCTTTCATATAAAATACGATGCATTGTCTAAGGCGACAAAATTTTTTTTCTCTTTTTCAATCGAAGGCAAATTCAAATTCCTGTATTCCGAAACTGGCAGAGACCAATAATATTTTAAAAAAGAGAATATCGAATATCGGCAACATCTCTTTACATAGTCGCTACAAAGTCACGTTATTATCACGTCGACGGTGAATGCGTGTATCAAAATGGGAACGAATCCCCTTTCATCTAAAGATTCCATTCGCCACGAGCTCGTCTCTCCAATTCTCTCTTTGCCACACTTTCTGTGACAGACGACGGGGTAATAAAGGCCTCTCCGACTATAATATCGCTACTGTAGCACGCTAGCGAATAACTCGACGTATACGAGGGTATCAATTCCGTTCGCAAATATTTATCGGCAGTCAGTGCTAGGAGGAGACGCGCGGGAAGAAGACAACGGGAGAAAGACGCGGGGAGGACGCGGCAGAGATTCGGTTCGATACTACAATCGTCGTTCCCAAGAGAGAAAAGCGTATCGAGCTGTCGTCCTACGACGAAGCCGACGTCCATGAGAGAGAAAGAGAGGTTCGTTGTGCAACCACGTTGCCTTATGCGTCTGCATTTCCATGGATGTAACCCTGCGACGAGCACGACTCCGTCGCGAGCATAATGGGACCACCTTCGCGTGTTTCTTCGAGATACAAGTGCAGCGCGTATCTGAACGCGACGCGAACCCGAGAGAAATAAATAAAGCCTGAAGAGTCACGCTTTCGCCGCCAGCGTTGCCTCAATGAAACGTTGATGAAGAGAAGGATAATATTGTCGACTAATTTACGCGAGTAATGTGCAAACAAATCTGTGAACGACGTGTGATGATGGAGGGAAGAGAGAAATTGAGAAGGGGAAATGCGAATTAAAAGTATATTACAATAATCGTTGGAACGTACATATATACGAGAGGCGATGAAAAAGCGATAATGATGAATAATACTTTCATAATTAATTGGCGCGGTTAAGAAACAAAATAGTCCGGCATTGAGATGAAATAATTTAGATCGCAATCCACGAACCGGCAAACGCGGCAATGACGAAGAGACTCGTGCATTATATTTCCGATAATAACGAATTAAATGCGAGAGAATAAATTTACGATAAACATTATCCTATAACTGCCGCGTAATTTATTTATTATACAATATATATGTAAATATTATTTATATATATATATTTTTGTTTTAAATCAAACTACAATTTTTACGAGCGAGCGCCGCAAATGGAATCACTCACGTATCTATCAGGCTGAAATGAATGGCGAGAAAAGACGATTTGCAAATAGAATGGCGAACAATTTTAAAGATCCGGCTTACACAAATCGGAAAGGACAAAAGATACGCGCGCCCATGTATTCATCGTGTTGTCCCGTGCGCGAATACAACTCGGTAAAAGTATGTACACATTGCGAACCCCCCGGGGAGTCACGTCTACCTCGCAGTCAGTCGTCACGTAGAAGTTAAAGGATCAAAGGGTCAATCTGTTTCTTTCCCTTCGTCGAGGCCGTATAGCCGTAGAATTTCTTCTTCCCCCGCGGTCTCGCGTCTCGTCGCGGCGGCACGTAAACTGCGACAATAGTTTACACATGTGTGTCTCTCTCGTGTCGCGGCATCCTCGACTGCCATAAAAGCCCCCGCGTAGTAGCAAAAGCTTACACATAACTGCCGTTATTCGTTCGCCAGCTTTTCCAGCGACGGCGGCATCTGCGCGGTACAAGGGTTCGGACAAAAGTTTACGACGTCGCAGCGCGAAGACAGGAAGGCGTCGGTGCATTAAAGGTACGAGATAAGTCGTCATAAAGACGGAAGTCTGCTGCTCGTCCGGAAGAGAAGACGGGAGAAGACGAGGAGAGAGAGAGAGAGAGAGAGAGAGAGAGAGAGAAAAAAAAAAGAGAATTATATACACACACGCGCCGCACTTTCTAAAAATAAACCCGATTTATAGGTGATTTCGCGTCGCGCGAAATATTCCGGGTAATTTACGGACGATTTCTTTTCTCCGCCCATCTCTCTCAAGAGAGATGCGTCCGAAGCATCTGTCGGAAATTAACTGCTTAATTAACGAAAGTTGAGCTGTTTAACGTAACCGAGTGCTTTGTAGCCCCATTCGCGTACTACAGTTTACAACTTACCGCCAACTATTTATTGCCAACACTTATTTGACATCATGAATATGTTTCCACGCGTACGCATATATATGTATATATATATATATATGTATATATCTACATCGTTTAATACAAACCTCGAGTTCGTAACGTCATGATCGTACTTATCGCGTTTCATTCGCAAAGGGACTAATTTTCTGGCCGCTTGCCTCGAAACTCGCGGCGCATGAAATCGCGTGATATTATGCATAGTATGTCATAGATCAGATTGTTTACTGTTAGCATACTGGCATAGCGTAACGGGGAACTACGATATGCAGATTGTTGAACTTCCGCGGAATCGCACGCCGCACGTGCATTGCGTGTTATATCGGGTATTAATAACGCAACACATCGTGTGTGTGCCGCGTCGCTTGTTTTCAGAACCCTCTCTCAGCCTTCGAACTTTTCATTTATCGGGGGGAACTTTGCACCGCAAAAACTTGAGCTCTACCCGAAACAATCCGCCGCGCGCGGACTTATATGCACGAGAAGAAAGAGACCTTTCTTTCAGTAACGGCAACACGCCGCGCGAAAGTAAGATAAATAAATTACTTTTTGTGCTCGCCGCGTCACTGCTTGCTATTGTATGTGTGTGTGTGTGTGTGTATGTTTGTGTGTATGCCACCCCGCTAAGTTTTTTAATATCTGACATTTGCGCGCGCGGGCGCACAAAGCTACCAGCGACGAACGTTAGCGCCGAGTCAATTAGATTTACGGCATCATAAATCTCCATCGGGCGCGAGTCAAATTGCAAATCGCTGCCGCGGGAAAGGATATCGATACAATGGCCCCGAAAGGGCATTAAGCCGAAGTAGGAGCGAAAGGAGGGAGGGGGTTGGAAAGGGGAGAGCAAACGCGGCGCACGAAGGATGATACAAATATCAAACGACGGCGAGATGGTGGCTATTAATCTAATGTCCCGTTACTTTATCGTAACGTTGGACGTACAGACATTGACACCGTGACCGACGAGCTGTCCAGTGATGTCGAGACGTCTTCCTTTCTCCCCCAACGGAACACGAATACACGTTTGCCACCTGTCGCAATTTTTGAGACAATACGACGCGATATTCTATATATAAGGCAATACTCGCCTCGATGTCGCGAGAGCTGATCGTCCCTCGAAAATTGAATTTATATTTACAACTGTTTGTGCGCGAGAAATACGACACGAGGGAGTTGCAATTCATGAAACAGCAATATCTCAGTTATTCAGTTCGTGTAAAATTATTTTGACAGCCATATACGGTACCGCGTTCAACTTTCGCCGTGTTATCCGATAAAAATTGTCAGCTGATCATACGCACTTCCTTTTGGTCCATTAATCGTAAATGTAAGAAGTTATCTTTGAATTCTCAAGTCACGCGTGCCCCTATACAAACACACACACACACACACACACATAATATATCGAAAATCTAAAGAATTGAAATTCCTGAATTATAGTGCCACGTGTGTAGCACCAAACTCATCTATATTTCGTTCCGTGACACAACGGGGGGAAGCATGTAACACGATGAAAAGGGCCACGGAGGGTACCTGCGTGCGGGAAGATTTATGAAATTCCCCTCACGAAGACGAGGAGAGGCAGCGTTAGACCCGGCGATAAATAACGTTTCACCTCGAAGACACGCATGCGAGAGAGGCGTTATCGATGCAAATGCACCTTGCCGCGCCTACTACTGACGTGAATATAAGCGATCTCGCGCGCGCGCGCGGGCCCGCATATTTACGTAACCCCGTTTCAAACAGGTCCACGACTGGCCGAAAAACTGGTCTCGCCCGTTAATTAATTTATTCCTAAAAATTAATCGCGACACGCGGATGCTCACCCAATAACTTATGGCAATTACAATTATTTCTCGTTCGTAAATTGCATCTTTATGAGCTTGATTCTGCTCGAGTCCGAGCCCAAAATAAACAAACGTGTTTGTAATCGACGATGGTTTTTTGTGTTTTCCTCGCGAATAAAAAAATCGCATATCGCCAGGAAGAGTATATTTTTACATTATAGAGAGTGCGCAAAAAAAAATATATATATAATATATATATAAATCTTACTCTTTAGCGTGAGACGTTGTGTAGGTGCTTTGAGTTGAAACTGCGCTCTTTGAACGAATGCCAGAATATTCAATTGGAAAACTTCGCTTCGTCACGATGACGACCGTCTCTTCTCTCTCTCTCTTTCTACTTCATCGCTCTTTTGATCGCGCACCAGTCATTACGTAATTCGCCCTTTTCGATACGACGAGATAAAAATGCAAAACAGGCGTCGCTCGCTCGGCATACGTTCCTCGGTATCAACGACGACGACTGCAATTACGCGGGTCATCCCTTTTAATTTTTTCAACACGTCACAATGTGTGTATGTGTGTGTGTGTTGCACGCTGACGTAAGTCGCTCTTTACGTTTTGTCATTGCACAGACGCCTACGATGATCATAATTCCGTGTAATTGCTTGGTTTATTAGCTTCTCCAGACATCCAGCTGTTTATGTAGGGGGGAAGAGGGCAAGACAAGACGGACATTGCATGACGTATCGACGACAAGTAATAGGCTTTTGTCGTTATAGTCTCTATCGCCAACATTGCTGATCGGGATAGGATCATTTCCTTGCCTCACCTTGTCTCTTCCATCCGTACGGACTATTAACTTTTAATGGACTGTTTCACAATATATATCTCACGGAATTACGTTCGACCACTTTGTTCTTCTTTCTCCACTTCTACCTTTTCTTTCGGCAATTCCTCTCTGCCGAAATCTAGTTAAGACCGTGTCCGATTGGGTCCGCGTCGCTCGTCGTCCTTCGATACTGCTGCTCTAATTGGTTCTTTTCATTTTGTTCTGCAATGTTCGACCTACATATCGCGTCTTCCTTCTACAGGCTCTCTCGTAGAATCGTCAAGCTTACGACGTGTACGAGGACACGTAGGCGGGTGAAGGTACGCAAAAGCATGATCGCATATTAGACGCGATTTCGTTCTACTCGTATAGCGAATGAAACTTTGCTTATTCTTTCGCAATTAAAAGATTTTTGCAAATCGAGATTTATAAATTTACAAATATTAAATTTAAAAAAAATAAGAAGTAAAAACAATATAATTATAATTTGCGAAGTTATAATTTTTGCTTCTTTAAAGTGTTGGTAATATTTTTCTGATTTGCGTTTTTTTAGATGAAAAAAGATACAAAGCATACAACTGTTCCCTCGAATAGTTCCAGATTGAATTGCAACGCCGGAGAAAAAGGCTCGGCAATTATTCTTTTACTCTCGTCCATTATCACGTCTGTCGGCGTTATTCAACGAAGCGCAAATTCGCGATTCATGTTTGCTCGATACCGGGGTCTGCAAAACTTATTTGGCGATAACGCTCGCGTAGTTTCCTAAACGATGCATTCACTAATCCCGTACTGTCTACGGTTATTTCCGGTCATGCCGACCGGTGCAAGAAACTTGGCCGTTGTCCAGAGCGGATACAGCAGCTCGTAGTTTCATGCATTTCATCGGTGATCACGAGGGATTAGACATGAAACGGGCTTTTGCACTTCCGGTACCGGCGTGTTGAATCAAGAGAGCGATTCACGCGCGTCGAGCGATCGTTTTGCTCTGCGATTCCATGTTAAATCGATCTCTCCCCCTCCCCCCCCCCCCCCTCCCGTCTTTCTATGTATACGACATGAGGATATTTAAATATACCAGACGATCTTTATTTGCATGGCACTCTTTATAATTGATTTATTGGTAACATTTCGTGTGGCTTGTTCTTCGAGATATTTTTTATTACCTCCATTTTTTTCTTCATCCCGGAGGATTTATTTGTCGCACGTGCCGCGTTCGTGTCTGTTGACTCCCGCGACGTTAGAAGTTTCAATTTGCACAGACCTGGAGAGTTATTTCGAAAGACGGTCTCATTAAGGGAATTGGGTCGCTATGCGACAATGAGCCCGCGAGCGTGATGAAAGCCTCGTGCGATCCCTAAAGGACAACCTGCATAATCTATTCGTGCAAGGATGTCGTCGTATTCGAAGCTTGAGTCCTGTCTCGTCCCAGACAGCAATAGCTTAGGGCTTTCGCGAGATGAGTTTCGACTGCTTGCCTCCTCGAGCTCCGTCGAGCTAGGAAATTACGAGTGATCTGCTCGAGCGGAAAAACACCTCTTCATACGGACGTACATCTTAACGTCAAGTACATTGTTGTACTAAAGCGTGTATCTCGTTGCGCGACGCGGTTGTTTTAAGGTTGTTTTTAAGGTTCGTCCCAACGTTCTTCGCTTACCAAACGAGAAGTAAACCGCCGGCGGCAAGAACTGGAACGAGTCTTCGAATTATACTGACTGGTTACGAGCATCGCCTCTTTACGATGTTGTTCGCGAATCGGCTTACAATTTCAGGACAGAAAACGCATCGCGATGAGAGGTACGACCCCGTAATGTATTCCTTTTTCCATAAAAGGGTTGATAATTTCGTTCCATCCGCTGAAACATGGACGTTGCAATGTTGTTGGATAACTACACGAGCGTAAAATCTGAACGTCGAGTTACGTTCTGGGAAAAACATATTTTTCAGACAGAGAGAATCTGTACGTTTATTACTTATAATATATATTATACGAGTAGTATATAGAGAAGTTTCATCTTTCAAATATCTTGTCGTATTTATCAATAGACAGATGGTTCTAAAGGCAAACATATCGAGGACCAATGAATGCATTGCCGAAAGATAAATATGTGTTCGCCAGGCGAGAATACTCAAGAAAATTGAGGTAACCAACTGTGTGTGAGATTTGCATCGACAGCATAGCTACTTTTCAAATATAAAGCGTCAATATTGATTCGAGAGCCAGGTTCGCACTGGCCGCCTAATGCGTTTATTATTATCAAGAACCCGGTATACAATGGGCTGGCAGGAGCAGCGTATAATGGACACGATCTTTCGCAAAGTTAAGAAGAAGTAAAGAAAATTGATAAAAGCGTAGGTTTTTTATTCTCTTGGCGTTGCTCTCACATCTATATTTTTGTATCCTTTCGTTTCTCGTTAATTAAAATCTCCGCCATGTACGTATGTGAAATCTCATTCAACGAGATTTTTCAAAGATTATTTTAATTCGAGACTAGCGCGTTTTTCTCTTCGCGAAAACCAATCTTTTTCTTCTTGACAAGCGAAATTATTATTATCGGAAAAGTCTTGAAGAATCCTTGGAAGTCTCGTAGCGATCTCGGAATTCGGAATTCGGAAACAATTTGCGGAGAAACGAGTGCAAGACTACTGAAACTTTTATTTCCACATGGCCGGGGTCCTCAGTCTTCTTCTTACCGATATCAATAGAAATTTAAAGTTATATGATTGGTGGAAAAAATTTACGACAGTTCGATATTGATTGTACTGTCGTATAAAAGTATAGCTCTCTCGCGCAATGATACATTGTCCTATCTAGTTAAATGTTCGATTTATCTTTTATATTGCACACACACACACACACATATGGCATATATATATATATATATATATATATATATATATATATTGAGTTTGATTAAGGAGAACGATAATTGCCACTGCGATAAACGCGAATATACCCCGCGTTATGTTTTATGTTTATACGACTTTAATAAAGTCTCTCGCGCGCGCTTATATGCGTCCGATATCCGCGAAAGAGCAGCACAACGCGCGCGGTTATTTGAAACAAAAATTACGTAATACGGCTATAGTCCGCCATAAATTCGGTCGGTATAAGCTGGAATATTATCTCGCGTTTATCATGAAAGCAGCGGCGCACGGTATTTAAGAGTTAAAAGTTAAACGGAGCACATCGCGCGAACGCTTTATACTTATTCGCGAAATATAATCGACTAACTTTTTCAAGATTTTCGATTCTCTATATCATGGGATTCCGTTGAGGCGAGCTTCGGAGGCTAATTCATGGAGTAGCGTTATCAACGAATCCCCCAGGGCTACGCAGACTTGTTCAAATTGTAACCTTGACTGTAATGCGTCATATAATGCGGTTTAAGGTACCCTCGGGTTTAATCGCTTATTTTACACGGATATTTCAAGTTCGTTACTTCTTTAATCGTGTTAATAATACTGTAATATTTCTCATCAATTATCTCGATTATTTTAGAGCTTTTTATATATATCTAATTATCGACTATAATAAAATGTCATCCTCCAGTAACATCAGAATTTGAATTGAATATTTAATTAGTTCCTTTTGCTCAAATTCGGAAAACAAATCTGAAATGCGCCATTATCATCGCGATGCTTTCACGTTGCCGTGTTTTTTTTTTTTCCTAATTTCGACTGCTTCATCGTTCCGAATTTTTTTCCCAACTCGCAGGTTTTTCAATCTTTTCCAATTTCTAGATCCAATTCTTCGCGACACAGGTAAACCTTCAGCTTCCGATGAAAGCGCTTGTCGAGAGACGAATGTGACGTTCGAGCGTATAGAAAATAGCGCAAATGTTCCCTCCCTCGCTCTTTTATGTTCGTCAGTTTGTTCTACATTTGCAACTCTCCATTTTCGTACTCTCTCTCTACATCGCATCTAAAACGACCGAACTCCACCTCTGTACAGTATACGACGAGTGAAAATTTCGTTGTTCGTAGTTGACAGATGCACTCACAATTTCGAGTGAAATTCGTTCTCGTATAATTACGAGAATGTCACTTTGAATTTCGATTCTAAAGCATTATTGTTATGCAAATTTTTACATTATATTGAAGTTGCGTTCTGTGTGCGTTCTCTAAATTAGAAATGTCTCTTTAAAATTCAAATATTAATAAATATGATGATTAAATTGCAAGGAAATTCAGTTGTTGTGAGTTTTGTCTAGACTATAGATATTTTCGCGGCACACATAACATATACGCGTATTTAAAATTATTCTGAGAAGTACTGTAAGGCGAGAAATTTATTCCATTTTGTGGTGCATTTCTTATGCTGCACTTCTCTAATGCGCGTGTAGTACGCGAATAGATAACTTCCACGAGGAAAATGTGTCGAGGAGCTGCTGCCTTCTCTCTGCAAAAGTCCGATACTCGAAGCTGACATACCGCGTTATGCAAGCGATGCGACAAATGCTGTTATTAAATTCCATTAGTATGATGATGCTCCAGTAATAATTATCGTTATCAAAGGCACGGCGGCAAAGCGGTTAAATCGTCGTCATGATATTACGCTTCGCGGCTCTCTTCCGGCGTAATATTCCCCGCGGGGTGTCGTTTCGTTCTCTCCAGCGTTCTCTCCGAGTTCTCCTGACTTTCCAGACATGAGTATTTCCGAGTCGTCGTGAAAAATGCCTCGATAATGTAAACGGAAAACACGCTCGAGGAGTCGAGAACAGTTTTATATGTGTTTTATAAATTTTAGTGGTTAAGAAGTATTCGCTGCGATTCGCATTTTATATTCTTGGTACATTTTTGAAACAGAAATGAGTATTTTAGTACATTGACTATATTCTCTCTTTCTCTGTGTTTATTTAAATATTTAAAAATCAATGTTTGATGCTTAACCAAGTAACAAAACCGTCCTTTGCTTATTTTGCTGTGATAAATTTAATTATCAATATGTCAGTTCCTAACAGTAACATAAAAAAAACTAAACTTCTTTAATTCAATTCAACTTCGCGGAAATCGGTTTTCGATACAGATTGTTGATACTATTGATTGGTGTTAAATAAATAACGCATTGTACTAGTTACACGCTGAATCGCGTATGTTCATCGCGAACCTCAAGAATCACGCCGCTTTCATATTCTACTGTGCTTTTATTCTTTGATAAGACAAAATCGTAAATATTGCAATGAAATTTATTTGGGTAAATTTAGACGAATCGGACAAGCGTACGACATATGCATGTTAAAAAACCGCCGCAGGCCGGGTTCTCGTATTTTCTTTGCGATCCTTTGAAAAGATTCAGCTTTATTCTACATCTTGCACCTGTCTTCGCGATTCTCCTCTTTCAAAGAAAGGAATGCGAGAAGCTTGTTTGACACGCGTGGAATGTGTCGCTACTGATGTACACACGCAATACGATCTTCTGACAATGAGTTATTTGTTACGTATCTCTATTTCCAAAGAAACACTAACGAACGAAAGGTACCATTAATTAAAATTTTAACAACTGAGGATACGTGTATGCAAAACATTGAAAAAAAATTTTTTTCAAGAAATGTAGTTTTCGACACGTTGTAACAGGTATATACAAAATGGTATTGTGTGTAGAGATATAATAGCGATTTAATTCCTTTGATATCGACATTCGCAATTATTGCAATTGTCTAACAACGTCAAAAATCAAATAATTTAATAATTAAATTATTATATCAATCATCAATAAGCTGTATGAAATGTTAACAACGGATTTCTGTAATTATCGAATTTCTATTAGCGACTTTCGCGCGATATTCACGAATATGGATTCGATGGCTGGAACGAACAATCAATTGCGAGCGTGCATCTGTGCGTATTCATGAGTGACGTTGATGGAAAATGTGTGTCAACTATCTCGTCAAAGTGCGCATCTAATGCACTCGTACTTTAATATGCCACTCTCGTTTGCCATGTTTTCATATATATACATATATTTGTTGAGAAGTTAGCCCGTAGAAATAATAATTTGCAAACGAAACATTTACCAGACTGTAACTGTTTCAATGTACTATTGCGCTTATTCTCGCGCGTAATTTGAATAATTTATATCGCTTGATATTAAGCCAAGAGAGCCAAGTTATTTTTGAGCTAAAATTTTCTCGCGTTACGTAACAAATTAATATTATATGCGCACACCTCTGAAATTATATATATTATATATATATATATTCTTATAAAAAAAATTAATCAATATCCTTTATGAATGTGAATAATCAATCATGGAATTGCAACAAATTACGTTCCACGTCGAGAATAATGGCTCACGATCGGCACGAGGGGGAAAGCTCGTGTCCCGACGAGTGGCGAATGAAAAATATGTCACGATTCTGTTCACCTGCTAGTCACGCTTTTGTCCTTTCAATTGTCCACGGAATCTATGCGAGAGACAGGGACACGCGAACCTAACCGAGCTCGTCGTGGTGGTATTTTCTTACTACGCGCACGTAGGACGAGCACCACACGTACTCTCAAAAAATCTCCACCAAGTTAAACACTTTTCAAGGTATATTACACGTACACACTTGAGAACGTTGCCTTCCGCCGCGCGCGCGACAGACGGTTAACATTAAAATAAACTGGAAAAGAGATGCAAGCCGTGACGCGCAACGACACGTTATTCTTAGCGAATCCTTTTCAACGGATTGCGGTCTGACACGAAATCGATATCGATGTCCTTTCTGTGCCTCCGGTACCGACGAAGCTGTCGTCGTTTCTTACTTTGGACCGTAGTGTGAGTATCGACGCGGTAAAAGAAGATCCCGGAGATGGAATTCCCCTAGAAATCTCTCTTTCCCCGAGGAAAGAAAATCGGCGATACCGCTTTCTGCTTTTTCAGAAAGTCACGCCTAATTCTACGGATCGCGATAAATTAGGAATTATAATCGAGAAAAAAAAACGTGACTTAATGAACTTACGTATTATCGAAATATCGTTGCGAACGCTGAATGAGAGAGAGTAAAGGCGTCCGTACCATGATAAATCGATCTTCACATTCGGCTCTACAGAAGAGACGCCGGATGTATTGATGGGAGCGCGCGCGGCAAGCTGGCTTATGGCAAGCGAGCGTTATTTGCATGCAAACCTGTTTGGAGAGAACGACGGCAACGGTAGTGGCGACGATGAGCTTTGGATTTCCAATTCCGCGGGACCGCAAGAGCAGGGACCGGGCAGGACAGCGAGGGTGATTCCACAACGCGTACAACTCGATTTCGGCATCCGATATCGATGATGTCGAGCATACACGTCGCGCTTTCGATTCATAAATTAAAGCAAATTTAGTATCAAGAGGATCGCGTCTCTCGCCGGACATGCGAGGATTAATTAAACTACAAAGACGCAGATAAAAAGAAAATCATTATTTCTCGCTTGCGTCCGTACAATGATCTTTAACTTACATCGTTGATACAAACAATGCTAAAGTATACAAATAATTTTTAAAATAACAAACATAAAATTAACATATTGCAGTGGAAAAGGAGAAATAACTTGGTCTAAGAAAGATTGACAATCTTTTTTTATTATTTCGCGTGAGTATCATGTATCGATCGCATGCTATAATCTTCCGCAACACAGCAGCTCTCTATTCTCGCCCCGAGAGACTCCCAGTCGTGCTTTCGGTCCGGATTTTGTCGTCCGATTTTTGAATAAGGCTCGACGGTGTCGTTTGACCGAGCAGGAGCGGTTTCGATAGCACCGACTAGTCCCCGAGGGTCTGTCGATCGTTCGATTTCAACAGGACATCGCGACTGAATGGAAAGCGAACGACGAAAGGAGGAGGGAATTCGAGGATTGAAGTGAGCAAGATCCGCGGATAAAGAGAACCATTGGTGATTCCATAGCGTAGAATTACGAATGTTAAAGAAGTGAAGAAGGAAAAATGTCTAGATAATTTTCTTTCTTTTTTCTTTCCGTTTAATATTGCCGGCCAAGTTATATCTGCGGACTTGACGTTGGATAGGAAGCGCAAAATATGAAGGATAAATCCGATCCTGAGGCGTCCAGAATTGCGTTGTGGTCAAACGAGGACAAAGACAGGCAACGACAAACCGATTTATGTTTCGTAAAAGGACATCGATATGAGAGACGAGAGAAATTCTCGCTCTCTCGGAGGACAGGCGCGTCTCATGCATTTCTGCGTATTACCGTCCTGTCCTTCGCGACCTGGTAATTCCCACTCGTCCTCTCCCCGATTGACCACAAGTTGGATTACTTTCCGACAGCCGGGGCACAAGTCAATCTACGTTCGGATACGTTCGTCGTAAAAAGCGGATAACTTTCCGGTGGAAATATACAGTCCTCTGACGAACCCGTTAAAGATTGAACGGGGAAACGAAAAACTCGGATATTAAAGTTTAGTGTGCAACACGGCACAGGTATCGATATAAAATTGCGGCGAGTTCGCCAATCGAAATTTTTCCTTCGACGCGGAAGCGTCGTAGTATTATATACAGAGCGAAATAACATATAATAATATACATCGCTATGTATCGTTACGTGCGCTCTATATCAACGCGGTCTTAATTCGTGTATTGTGGAGCGAGTGTCTCATCCCACACATACACAAACGAGTTATATATATAATTCACACTCTCCACTTATTTCCCTACTGTCTTTACACCGACTATGATCTAGTCTTGTTAGAGATCTGTTCCTCCGTCTTCAAACGGAGCTTTGTCTGGCGCCGGACTATTACAAACACGACAAACGTAATGGGTCACTTCCGGTTAAATCTCGTTAAGGACCAGTCCACGGAGAGATGCAATGTCTTCAGGGCGTATGCATATCTAACCACTAGGAAATCCTGTATTGGAATCATCAAAGAGAAGCGGTTTTTATAAAGAAGCAGAGGAAACGAAAATCGATCATCTTTTATTTATCGTTGTCTCGAAAAAGTCATTTACGAAGAAATTATCAATTTATCGATTGATGTCAACAAAGTCAGGGATATAAAATATAGTTATCTCCGACGGAATGACTTCATTATTTCGGTTCGAATCTATACGAACAATAGATGTTTTCGTTTCCCTCTCTTTCTCTTTTTTTTCTTTCTCGCCAATCTTCTCTGATTTATAAATTTTTACGACGGTCGTAATAGGTTTCACTTAAAACTTAAACGATACTACCATAAATGTCTCTCGACATTGATGCTTCCGCGATTTCCGCTGACGTGACTCCCGAGTGCATCGTCTTTTACCCACCGGTAGCAACAAATGTCAATCGCGACGGAACGCATGTCCCGGTCATTTTTTTAAGGGCAACATCCGTACAAGCTTTACGATAGGAACACCTGTCCACGGCGCAGACAAACATCTACCTATAAACGTCGAGTGACCCAAGCAATACCTCTTAATGTCAAGAACAGCGAAAGCAACGGTGATGTTCCGTGTCGCACTTCATCTGTCTACTTCCTTGTCTTCTTGTGTCATTGCATCAACTTCTTTCTTGATTAATATCTCATTCTCTTATAGTCGATAGACATATGTATTTTTACACACGCGACTTTATCGCATCATCTTTTGTACAAAACACATATAAGAAGAAATTATTTTATAGTTAAAATTTTTTTTGTCGCGTTGGAGCACAACAAAAAATTGTTCAAGATATAAAAAATTTTATTGCACGGTAGCAATCATTCCCAACCGGATCGTTATACGCGGAAGCCACTTTCAAGGCACTTTCGAGCTCATTGCCCACTCGGTAAATTACGGGGAGAGAAGACGAATGGGAGACGAAGGTGGTCCATCGCCCCAAGTTTGTCGGAGTTTAGAGACGTGGCTTCGAAAGCGAGGGGGAGTTTACGTGACATCTCGGTAATCGCACCGAGTTTCACGAACTTAGAAACAAAAGGGTGCCACCCTTTACCCAAGAGCAACTGTGCGACGCTCAGAACGCGAAATGGATGCTCGCGCTTAAGAGCTTACTGCAATGAGAGAGAAAATGTCAGCTGATTCCGTCTACTGTGACGACGAAGAACAGCGGGTACGTTTCGCGCATTACCTGGCTCTCTAATAGCCCAGTCGCGATTTAAATCCTCGAAGATAATTACCCGCACTCGCTAATCGTACTCGGCGCATCAACCACGACAATCGTTATATTATACATTGCCAGGATCGTCTAATTATATTTTAAAATTGAAAAACGTTAAATATCATATTACAACCGCATCAATGATAATTAATAACATTGTTACATAAGGATACTTACACTTTTTTATATACTTTATACACATTATTTTATATGTATTTTTTATAGCGTATAATTTTTATAGTGTATATAATTTTTGACATTTAAAGTACGCGATATGTGAGGTTTATCTTTATACGCGCATCTTAAATTTTCGCGGCAAACTCTACCGAACATATATCATTGGAGTTTGCGGAGAACGAAATCGGGGTGACATTTTCCCTCGCGAAATCTCGGGCAAAGATTACTCGTTCGTTTCACCGCTCGCGAAGATACGGTCGCCAAATAAATAGATTTCGTTCCCGAGGTACGGCCGGGCCGACGCAATAACCGCGGAGAGATCTCGAGATCCCTCTCTGTCTCTCTCTCTCTCTCTCTGGTCTTTTTCCTAAAGAAAACAATCCTCTCTCGGCTAGTATTAAAGCGAATATCCACCGTATCGAAGTAGCGCGGAGTCTATCTATCAGAATATTTCGCCGATGGTCCATGTTTGATCGCGAACTAAGGTGGGAAACGCCCCGGGATAGTTCCGGATACTTCGCGCGGGAGAGTGAATTCTCCTGGATCCAAGATGTTGGGCAAGATGTCCTCTGCACAAGAGCGAAAATACTCTTCTTCAAATACCTGGAAGGGATAGTTTTCTATATGTTATAGTCCTCCGTCTTTCCGCCAATATTTGAACGTCCACGTATCGCAAAGTCTTGCATTTTTCCAGAGCATGGTAAATATAATAATATTCTGAGTTTTCTTCTTTTTTTATGAACCATGTTATAAACTAAAAATAGAGAGCAACAAAGTAATAAGACAATAAAAGAATTTTAAATGTAAAATATAGTGAAATGATTATAACGTTCCACACATTAATATCTATTCTCATAATCTTTACTAAATCTAGATTATCTAGTTAGCAAACTATTTTGAAACCGCGATCGAGGCTCTCGATTGAAACTATCTAAACTATTAATGAAAGATGGCAGGTAATGCGATGCGATAATAATGATCTTTTAGTATATTTTATTACACGTAAAGCGCAAACTTCTTGGGTGTAGATCATCATCATCGCTTACGCATCGTCACACGCCACCCTTACTCCAAGTCGCGAACATTCCCTACCTGGCGTCCCGGTCTCTCTTTTATCGCGCGACCCGGCCATAAAAGCGAAGGGCACATCGTTCCGTTGCCTTCGTCCAGAACGAACAAAGGTGTATTCCCCGCGACATCTCATCCGTGATGTCTTTTGCGACACGCCTAACGGTTCCGCATCGGATGGATCGGCGCAACGCGCCGCGTACGGTACCATTATTTCAATTTCACGGCTGAACCGCCGCGGATTTACCTCGGTGCGCGCCTAATGAATCTCGGGATTGTCCCCCGTACTCGGCGTCAGCGAAGATCGGAGATCGGAACGCGTGCGCGGTCTCGCCTTTGTACGCACGAGTTACTAATCAGCGGAATTCGCGTGGATCGCAGTGCGTCGTTGCCGCAAACGCTGGACGATCGTACGCGGTTCGAAATTGAACGTTTCTAGATTGAATATTCCTCTGAATGCTCTCGGACTCCATCTGCGTCCTCTCAAATTTGCATACAGAACATCCTCTGTTTCCAAACACTCCTTTCCATTCTGCGGATTCTTTGATCAATTTGGAGACAATTTTTTGTTAACAAAAAATTGTATTCGATTATAAATTCTTTCCCTTTCAATTGTTTCACAATTTCGTAAAGGCAATTTAATGAGGAGTAAATAATAATTGGCATTATTATTTTGAGAATCTCGAAGATCATTCGGACTCTCAAACAAGTACTCAACGAGGCTGAATTAGCTCGTCGCGTTAGGTCGCTCTTCGATCCTTCTGACGGGGTATCGATCGCATATATCTTGCACGTCAGTCGTCATACGCTCGAGTCAACGACCGCCACTCTTAATATTATCCAATTCCAGGCCGAGTACGACAACGTCTGTCCTCAATAAACGGCGAGCGTGCGAGACGGACGCAAAGCGTCGTCGTGTAGACGTTGCGAAGCGATCGCGTGCCTCAAAGTCGAATAATATTTTTCGGTTTAACTCGTCTCTCGATCACGCGGGAAGTTGGAGATAATTCTACGGAATCTTAACAGCGCATAAGTAGCTGCTCAGGTGTATCGTTATCTATTTGTGCAGCGCGTTATGCCGCTTCAGAATTCCAGGGATATATTATTTAATCGCAACTTTAGATCACGCGAATGCCCATTTTTCTCGATCGTTGTATATATTTTGTAGCAATATATTCTGTTTAACAAGTGAATATATTATCCTTCTCTTCTATGAAACTAGCAAGAGATTATTAACACATCGCCAATCGTATTTTAGCCGCACAGACATCTATATAGATGTCTGTAATTTTAACTGATTTTCTATTCATGTGTTATTGATATTATTTTATATTGTTAAGATTCTCCGTAATATGCACATTGCATGTAATTATTTTAAAAATTTTCATAAATAAAAGTATTAGTTGTTTTTTATTATTATTAAACATAGTCACAAACTTACAAATATGTAATTGTACAATATATTAACACGCGTATGATTACGAGATGGTGAATGTGTTAAGCCATCATCTATTCCCTACTTTACCTATTTTATACTCGAGACATAGGAGGAATGTGAAATTCCTGTATATTAATTTGATAATGAATTACTAGATTGTTATTATTCTCACTTGACACCATTCTCGATTTTACGGACTCAACGTCACACATTCCTAGGAAGCCACGTAAATTCCACGATATACAAGGTACAAGTGAGAGCGCGAGGATTAGCATAATCCGCGTTAAACTTGGGAGGGCGCGTAGTCTCTCGCGCTAACAATAATATATGGTGAAGCGCGTCGACCGCGTGCCAACGCACTTATCGCCGCGAACTCGCATCGCGCGTTCGATAAATGACGATAACCCGTCGTTGTAATCGCGTCACGGGTGGGAGAAGTCGTTTCTCCAATCGCCCGTGAAGGCAATCGAAAAGTCCCGGGTTATACGAGATCCCGGAACGATCCCTAAACGAGTCATTAAACGCTACGATCGCGCGAATCCACGCCACGGTAGATTTCCCTCGCAGCCCTTTATACTCGTGTCTCGACACGGTCCATACTCTCTTCTCCCTCGGTCCCCTCTCACCCTTCTCCGCCGTCCCTTCGCCACCCTTTTTCTCTCCCGAAGAGTCTTGTTCTGCCTTTAATACCAGCCTCTCGGCTAAAACGATGGCTCGCGCTGTCTTACGGCGCTGTGACGCGGCAATTTAGGCGTTTGACCCTAAGGGTCGCCGGCGAGTTCAGCCGTTTAACCTTCGTGCAATGTCTCTGTCTGCTACGACCGTCTCTATACCACCATCGGGCTGGATTCTCCGCTCAACGCGCGCGCCCACACGTTCCCTTCCTCTTTACATGTGCGCATTCCTCCTCGTCCTCTTCCTCGGCGGGCGCAAAACGACCTTCGTCCGTCTCCCGAGTCGCGGGTGCATGTCGTGTTCATGGCGGACGCGCCGAAAGTTTGATTCGACCGATCAGCTGATTGGTATGTGCAGTTGCGCGCAATCTCGTGACTCGAGAATGGCAATGATGTTTCTTTCCTTCCTAGAATTATTTTAATGTTGGCTCTCTATTGACAGCAATGCAGCCCCTTAATTTAACGCTCGAGTTGGAATAGTATCACAATGCCGTAGAATAATGTAATTTTTCTAAACCTATACTGATTAAAATATACTCTTTAAAATATACTTTTTGAAGTTTAACTTATGATTATAACAGTGAAATTGAATTATCGAATAATTATATTATAATTGAAAAAGACTAAGTAAAGTCGAAACGTCTATAGATATTAAATAGAATATAATATACACACATTCTTGATATTATTGTCATCCAAAAAACTGCTCGTCACATTTGGTCTCTTATAATAATTTAATTTGTGTTACAATATACGAGCCTTTGTTTAATTAATTAATTGTTTTTTATATTATAATTAATAAGATGATTAATAAAAAACTACATGCGAAAATATAAAAAATTATATATTATAATTATTATATAATTATATAATACTTTTCTAGATTGATTTTATCTCAGGATATATCTCAGGATATATCTCAGGAAAATTCATTAATTCATTCAAATTTATGTTTCTTCTAGAAATTTATTTTCTTTAGATAGTATACATGTTTGTAATTATTTCGTTTGTGACTTGTTTCAATGTAGAACGATGCCGGAAGAGTTGATCGTCTCGTCAATTTCCCATATTCATTTTCGCAAATTAAACGATCAATAAACCCTCTCATCACAGGCACTTTAACGAAATTGTATAGTAGATATGCTAACGGCTGTCTATATCAATAAAATCATCAAGGATTTACGGAATTAACTCGTGTGTTTGTAATTTTGTGTTGTGACTGATTACAGTAACATCGCGGAAATGAAAATTGAGAAGTTTTTACAGCAGTTGATATTATTATTTGTGAAATTTGTGCATTATAGCATATCATGCACACTTTATTTTGATTGTCCACGCGACTTTACAAACTATTTGTTGAATAAATATACCTGACGTATTTTTGAAAGAATTTACGCTCTCTCATACAAAAATAACAATATATTTAATAAATGCTATTTTTCACAAAAATAATATGGGAAAAAGAGGACAAAATAAATGTTGGCCATTTTTTTATTTCTCTTCCCATAATTTTTTTTCATTTTGCCGATTGTTATATTATTTATCTCGTTCGTATAGAAATTCATGCTCATATATTGAAGAATTAACTTTAAAAAAAAAATTTATTATACATACGTTATACTTTTTTATGAAATTTTATCATATCGTCCATCGACAAGTTCTTTTATTAAAGTGTCACTTTAACGGCCGTCCAAAGTAACGGCTACCGCTAACGACTAGTCCCGAAAGTGTAAAGTAGTGTAAGGGCTGCTGGGAAAGGTTACTTGAGCTAAACTTTATGAGAGCAGAGGTGATACCCGTGGGTCATATGCATCGCGCGGAAAAGAAAATGCCTGAGAAGAGAACTCGACGTATGAAGAGAGAAAAATGTTGTCCGAGGAGACACGCTTTCAAGTACAATTTATTCAAATTGCAATTACATCGCGAGTGTACTTTGCTTACGGGATGACTTATGTAAGCATTTGAGATACTAAAAAGCTATAATACGCGACACGATAAACTGGCTTTGCTCCACATTTCGCGTAAATTTTTTACGACGAAAACGCGAGAGGAAACCTCCCTAAACTACTCTTAAATAAGTTATGAACACACCGTGTAACGGAGGGGGGAAAAAATATTCCGTCTGTATAAATTTATAATATACACACGGTGTTGTCGCACATTCGCGGCAGTTTCGTAAATTTCCGACGACACGCGTGTTGTGATGTAAAGAATGCTCGGTGCTGACGTAAACGGAACACGACCTAAGGTTATATTCGATTTGATGTCCCGCTAAATGTCTCTTCTTTCGTTTCGAAACCGTTCGGTTGACGAGCACGCGATGCCGATCACCGTGTTACACCGAACCGATTCCGCATGCGATATTTGCATAAAGAGTCACGGAGAAATGACTATATATCTGCATACGTATGTATTTCGCGCGTATGCAGTTGAACAAAACGGTCAGCTTTATTCGGATGTCGTTTAAATGGAACTGTACGACTGCAGAATCGCAGACGAGAGAATTGATTTTCATACCCCACTTCCGACGATCCAATCTCTCCCTCGCGCGCGCATCTCGATCGTCGTTATCGTCGTTATCGCCGTACTCGTTTCTCTCGCATAATGTTTGAAACTCAAGAACAGCAAATGGACAATAAAATTCTACTTGTCGTTTATAAGATTACACCCGGATCTTGACGGAATTTTTTGGTAAATGTTTGACGTAAAGATTTCCTACTTAATCTTTGTAAAAGGATATTTATTCCGTAGAAATCGATTCTGCTTGAAAAAATTCGCTCTCATTTCGATTTTTTTTTTTAAATATAATAACACAATTATTTAGACTTTTGATTGCTAGACAAAGATCTGAAAAACGCAATAAATGCTAACGCATCGCTTTATTCCTTTATTTAGAAATTGTCATATATTGTTATAATATTTTATATCGTCGTATTTCTAATGCATTTGTAATTGTATTCGCGTCAATATTTATAGTAAACAAAGCAATCGAGCGCACCTTCAAGGATCTTTCACCTCCCTTCCCTTTCATTCACGCGCGATATTGCTTGTATTTTTCAGAAATTTCTTGTTTATTTACATCTCACCTGTCGCGAGGATTAGATTGAACTTTCCGTGATTTTCACTAATGTCATATCTGTTATTCGCACATAATACTATCAAGACTGATAAATCAATTATTTAATAAATAATAAATGCTGCCAAGCGCTTATTGATAATTATTAATAAAGATTATATGATATTCGCATTTCATATTTAATTTGCGTTAATATTCATACACATTTGTATTCAATATACATATGCCGTAATGTCGCGTTTAATAGAAATTAACGATTCATATATAGTGACGGCTACATTTGATAAGTAATATAAATTTGGAATCTCGGAATCGGATCACGATAGTGTTCTCACGAAAGTCAACGTGTTTAGTCGTCTCTACGCTCATCTATAATGTGTTGTACGCGATTATTGATGACGTCGGGACTCTTGTGATATAGATTTAATCGATGAAACATCGTGAGCATCGAAGGAACGGAAGCGGTTGATTGCTGTGATTAATGCGATATCATGATACGTTTAAACGATATTATATGATATTCACATTCCATATTTAATATGCGTTAATATTCATACGCGTACATATTCAATTTACATATGCTTTTATACAATATACATATAAGAATCACTTGTTTCATCTGAATTGCAATATTTTTTCATTTATTGAAAATAATTATCGCCTGAAAAATAAGCGCGCATAAGTATAGATAAAAGAAAGTTCGGAAAACTCGGAATACTGTAATTAGGAAAGTACATAATGTTGTCATCGGAATCGACTGAGAGAGTAAATACGTGAATCGTAATATTTACACATCGAATCGTCGTGTAATCACGCTGTCGTATCACGTCATCATTCCTTCCATGGCGATTTAGATAGAGCCAGAGACTTGTTCTCTATCCAAATATTTGCATTTATGTCAGCCAGTGGTGACACGCGAAAGAGGCTAATCTAGAAACATTACGCTTTTTAATCGATCACCGATCTAAGGATCGAACGCTTCCACATTCAGCAGAAGCATAATTGTATAGCTTCGATAATGCAAATCAACCGTGGCACACCTACTGTCAAGATTACAGGTATATTTACGCGTTAATGTCGGCAATAAAATCGGAGTAATAATGATAATCTGAAATTCATAAACCCCGGTGGGCGATGCTCGGATGCGGTCTGCGAGGCTCGCTCGTAGATTTTGTAAAGTACTGCCGGTGTTCGAGAGGTGCAAATGCGCTTCTCGCGTGAAAGGAAAAAAAAAGGACAAGCGACGATATCGGGAATGGCGTGGCATTAGAGATTAAAGAATATCTCTCGCGTTAAAAGTGCTATAGACATCTGCGAAAATGTTAGGCGGTTGGTGAACCTCGAAGAAAATCGACAGATATATCTTCGACTCCCTAGCTTACCTGGAAATTATCGAATCGACCCGACCTAGATTCATTTTTTTCTTAAAAGCTCGGAACATCGTCATGTAGCTGTACTTTAAATCGAAAAGATTGCGGCATGGAAAATGTAAAATTAACGTATAGCACAGGACGAATATTGATTAATTATATCCAAGGGCTATTCTAGATATAGATGTTGCACTTATCTAATGAATTTTATCATTCTTATAAACTTGACAGATCGATATAAAACAGAATATAAGAAAAAGATAGCGAATTAAAAATCTTGGAAATATTTTCAAGAGAATAATGCTTTTTTTCTAATATAATAAGATTTACGATATTAAACGGACGTTAAACGCAACGCATCATCGTCTTATAAGTATCAATGAGTTTGATCGTGGCGTGGGTGGACTTCTTAGTAGTACTCCCACACGGTAAACCTTGCGAGATAGAGAGTGAGCGAGTGAGTGAGAAAGAGAGAAAATTCGCGCACCGGTTGGTTACGGTTGTAGGATCTGTCGGCGTGTGCAGCGTAATAGAAATAATGAGGCCATAGTGGCCGTAGATACGTGCTCGAGATGGTGGTATCTACCCAACAGCCCCAGGGCCCCTCACTAACTCTCCTATTCCTTAAGCGGAGGGCCGCAGCGGCGGAAGTATGTACATACATATACCGTTCTTGTGAGCGGTAAGGAGAGAAGATGCCCATCCGTGTATGTGTGCGTGCGACCGATATATCGTGCCTGCATAAGGGCACGTCTGGTATTTCAGAATTAACCCTCGCGGGCGAATTCAGATCGTTCGTTTATTGTCCCGCGCTACTTGACCGCGGAGATAAAAATCCCATCTCTCTAAGTCGCGGATAATATCCGCGTCTTTATATTTATAATACTTTGAACGCGAATTATATATGAGCACCGATGTTTTCAATTATCGGTCTTTCGGCATATCGATGTTACGTCGCCGCCGTGGCAGCCGTGTTAATTGGAGTTCTCTTCTTGCTCGTTCGTTTCTCGGAATATCGACGGCGGTCGGATGAAAATGGCGCACTTCCGAGTGGAGGTATATATACCTTACGGCGCCGACTTAGAGATCGCGAGATCGATCGATGGGCGTGTCGGACGCTAATAATTCAAGCTAAAACCGGAACGAATATCCCGGCGCGCTAACGAAAGTGGTCAAACACGCACAAGTATATATGTATATGCGACTGTTCCTTCACTCTTGTGGTTTCGTATGATAAATAGAGCAGGAGAAACGTCTTTTATTCGTTCGCGGAGTATTGTTTGCACGCTTGTAGATTAAATATTCGCGACAAGACGGACACGCTTTGAGAAGACGAGACAGTAAATCAGCCAGATCGCACAAGACCCCGTATGTTTGACGTACGAGCGCAGCTGCGACCTATCACGTTAGTGAGATCAAGTTGGATTGAGATTCTTCCGAAGGGAAAAATTTGTTTACGACAGTCAGATGCGGATGAGAACGAGCCAACTAATCATAACTTTGTGACGTGCCATTAATGCACTAGCAGCATTGAATTGATCGAGACGTGCTCGTCGCTGATAAGCATTCAGTCTCTCTTTGCTACAATCTACTATAGTATAATCGGTCGAACGAGAAAAAATTTTGAAAAGAATATTATTCTGCAAAACATTTTTCCGACGCAATTTCAATATTTAGAAATAATTATCTCGGTTTTTATTCGTTAATAATATTAGACTTGGTGTAGTCTTGTAATACAATTTTTTTCTTTGCCTTATATAAAATATATGGTTGTAAAGAGAATGTTTTAAAAGTTGTTTTTTGAAAATTCCGATATTAAAAAGCAATATTACGCTTGCGGTGATAGTTTGCCGCTTTTCATTAAAGATTTATGCATATAGTTGCCATTGAACGTTGGTTGTGTGGTCTTTGCACATTAAGTTGGCCGCAAATTTACTTTGCCTTCTTTTTTTTTTATTTCACCGAAGTCAATCAACTTTCCGTCCGAACGATTCCGCCACCGGATCTCTCACCGGCGATTTTGCCTCAATAATCATCTCGCGGATGGATGGGATTCGTCCGTCTTATTTCCGTCTCCGCGTGGAGAGTACGTTCTCCATGAGAAATCAATTTCTCGTCATTTTGTCGACGGCTGGATCGTTCTTCTCGAATATACGACTTACAATTCATAAAGTCGGCGACACAGTCTTGTTGAGTTCCACGACATTTTCCCGTCGCGTTTTCTATCATCCTTCTCTCATCGAGAGTCTTGATAAAACATCATATCTATCGGGTTTTCTTTCGAAAATATATTCTTTCGCGAAATACCATTGATAAGGCAAAAAGAAAATGAAAATTATTTTATTTGCACGAAAAAGAATAAATATTTATAACTTATCATTACTTCCGAATATAATTGTTCTAAAAGTGTTTCTTTTTATGTTGATGCATGTTTACTAGTTTTACCTCATCTTGTCGTCGATAGAAAATTGAGGTCGATTTATAGTTATATAATGAATTCTGACTTTCTGCGAATTGAACAGCTCTTCTATAAAAGGCGCCATACGTGCTCGCGCTCTTCTCTCCGCACCGACATTGAATAATCTTCACATCCATTCTGTAAATGGAGTAAGTCCTAAGTAGGGTGGGTGGGAGAGGAGATAGTAATGCCTTTTTTTCATTTTTCAAATCTATTCAATAAAAGAATATATATGGAGAATGGCGATGGGCCGCATAGTACTTCGTCTGCCTTATTGACGTTTCCATTTGCGTAATATCTTCACTCAGCTTCATTCGAATTCATCTCCGATAAAGCATGTTCTTCGCGTTTGTCGAGTTTTGAAAGTACATCTCGAATCCGATTATGTTCGCACGCGTTCGGTATCTTTATATGCTCTTCGCTTTCTATCTTTTCGTTTATATATTATAATAATATGTATTAACATCTCAGAGAGCAATTTTTGGGTCAGACCATGTCGCTTTGTTACGAGTGTATCGTCTCAGGATAAAAACTCTCGTCGAAAAATTAGCATATTTGTCATAATATCTGCAAGCAACAGTGAGTTTGCAGGTTTAAATATGACAAAAAATGGCGGTGACAAAAATACTTTTGACTCGATCGCGAAGAATGCGCAAATATACGTCAGCCGACTGCAATTATCTCCGTCGCGATTCATTAGCGGCGCTTGGTTAACTCTCTTTGTGACAGAGACTCGTGCTTAAACGCGTCGGATCGACGGGATAAGTAGCGCGATATCCGTCCGTTCTAGGCCGTTTACTCGTCGACTGAATGCCGTCGCGAAGATGCAAAAAGGTCCGGGCAGACAGAGAGAATTTTATTGGAAGAAAGAAACGTTTCTCTTCCTCTTCGCGATTCCCAGACAAGGATGCCCCGTTTCTTTTCCGTGCGGGCCTCCTGGCCCGCCATCAATAACGTCCTTTCCATTCTTTCCGCGGCCGAGATAAAGTGCCGCAGAGAAGGGTTGCTCCTGCGGGCAGAGAGTACGGACCGAGGGAGTCGAGGGGCATCTTTGAAAAAGAAAAAAAGAGTACCTCTGATCGTCGGTATTATCTTCTTAAATTGGGCAGCGACGGAACAATATCCGCACAAAGGCTGTACAAAGAGCGCCCTAAGGTACGCCACCGTTGAATATTATATACAAGGGCGGATACAGAGTACGCGCACACATACATACATATACATTTTCGCGACAGCACCGTCCTCGCACCCACGACACGCGATTATTATTAACGGCTCTCCGGAGGGTGAGACAGCATCGTACTCGCGTGTCTCGCTCGCGAGGATACGCCTGCGAAATCTTGCCCGTGGGATATTTCGTTTCTTTTTTTATCTCGGTGTTTTGTGGATTATAACAGAGAAAAATTATAGATATCTTATTGTAACGATATTTTATTGCAATTTTTATTTCGGAAATTGTATGACGTCTTTCTTTTTTTGTTTGTTTCAGGTAAGGAAGCTTCGACGAGATGTGTGTGTTGTATTAAAATCGACAGTTGGAGTTAGATCGAACGACTCGCATGAAACAGAATCCGGTGAGTAAACGGAAAATAAAGTTTTGTTTCACAAATAAAACGAACTGCTCGTTAGTCGTGTGAAATATACATATGTTCGTCTATAACGAATAGAATGTGCATTCTGAATGGCGGCGTCAGTGGATCTCTCGCCTCACATCGAATCGCGATGCCAGTTTCCCGAGTCAGATTTCTACAACGTAGCTCCGGATTTTTAAATCCGAGTCGCGCAAAAGAAAACTAGAAATTTGGCGAATTCGTCGAACAATCATATTGCCGTCGAGATGTTCCGCGATCGGAAAATCCTTTGAATGGCGCGGCAAGCTTGCATACGTATATACATATATATCCATTTCCCGACAGAATTCGGTAGAAATTCATATCCCTTCAACTAGATTTCCTTGTGATATATTGTTTCGCCACGAATGAGGAATATCGCGCGAACAGTGATTTAACAACAATATAGCGATATTGGTTATAGCTATTGCAGCATATACGCGGATAGACAAAATATTTGACAAATTTGCGTCGAGAAAAACACACATGCATAAATAAAAGTCGCGTGCGTGCCGTATCGCGACAAATGCGACTATAAAATCCGGCAAATATTTCAACGATATTTTTACGAACGATGACTGCGCGATGAAAGGGCGATATATAATCGTGAATGTGTATAGCCGCAACGATAATGCTATACACAGCGGTTTGTGTAACTGCAGTTGCGATTCGTGATGGGCGAACGTTGTACGTTACCAGTTATATATACACCTTTCTATACCGAAAATGAAAGGCTCGATCCAGTCCGTTCTGGTCACGAGAATCGAATTCATTCGAATCAAAATCAACCTCCCCCACGACAATCGCTCTCTTAAACTTAAATGCACGATAGCGGGCTGGATATTTACAGCGACCGTTTCAAGAAAACTACTTTAGACCGGCAATAAGAGAGAGCGATTTTTATTGCCGCAATACAGTCACGCGACGAGGAGAGGCTCCGGTTGTTTCTCCCCGAGTCGCGGAAGAGAGAAGAGCGAGACTTTCTGCGAACGCGCGAAATCCAATTTGCATTTTGCAGAGAATCGGGAAGAAAATAGTCCTCCGCGAAAATGCCACGGTGCTACTACCGGTTTTTAACATCTTGTCCTAGTAAAAGCCGTGCCTTCGACCGAGCACACGCAACTTTACCGCAGCAATCATACTCTCATCGTCGAGAGAATAGCGAGGAACTTGGCGGTCCGTTTCTTTTTTTTACGACTTGTACATAATTATACCCTAGTATTGAGAAATGGTAGGAATTAGCGGAGAAATCGGGACAATACTGCACTGATAGCGCAAAATGTATTATAGTATTTAAACCTTTAGATTCTTATATACGTTTTTATTATTTAGTCGAATTATTTAGTCGTAAGATACTATCTCTCGATGTTTAGCAACGCGTTTGCATTTATATACTAGGCATTTAAACGATTTCCAAAGCATCACGCTAAGTATTTTTGCGGTTCGCTGACGCTCGCTGATCTCGAATGGCGATAAGTCTCATGCCAAATAGCGGCCTCGTCATCACGCTATCTCCGGTATTCATCGAATAGTGCGCAATCAGTGACAAATCCCCGATATCGATACATCTGAGCTAACAGCTGTAGAATGCTGTAGATGTAAAAAAAATACGCAATAATCTACAATAAAAATAATATTCCATCGTATTGATTCTTCTCTTTTTCCGCAAAAAGCGTCGAAATGTTCTCTTACATCTCTCGACGAGAGATGAAAATTCGCCAAGTCTGAACAGCTGATTATTGCCGTTCCAATTTTTTATACATTATGATAGTATTTATATTCCATATATTCCATCAGATGTATCAAATTGGGAGAAGGGGACGATGCGTGGTAGCAAGCGATTTTTAAACTAATCAATAATATTGTTTATCTTATGATAGAGAGTGGGAGAAATGAACCCTTGATAACTATTCTATGTCTATCGCGTATCAGTATGCAACTCAAGTGCACGTCATGGATGATGCCGCTGAAATGGCGATCTAACAGTCACGGTGGATCAATAGGTTCCCCTGAATCTATTCAGGTTCACACCAGCGGGATTTAGCGCGTCGATCTTTCGTTCGCGTCCACTATCTTCGTCACAATGCCTGTAAACACCCTCGGATAGCATGGCACGTCTCATGCAGCTCCATGATGCAAACGTATGATGGTATCACACGACCGACACAATGCGGGATCAGTTGGCGATTCTCTCTCCCTCCCCCTTTCTCTCCATCTCTCGCGCGCATACGATATAGAGACGCAATCATTCGACCGAAGCGACTGCACGGACAAATCGTCGCGTGATTCTCGTATTGTAACGCGGTCGATTTTCGTTCCCGGTCTCATTTCCGGCACGGCAATTGTGGAAACGGATTCGCGTATATGATTCGTTAACCGCGATACGGCAATGGTTAAGAAACGAGAGAGCGTTTCAATCAAATATTTCTCCGAACAATTACACGGGTTCTTCGAATTTCTCCTCGCGGAGGAATTAATCGTTTCGTTCGAGCGATTGTTTAATACAATTTCGAACGCAAACGGAAAGTTATACATCGCGTATCGGGGAATGTTCCTTTTTCCACCTCTCGCTCTCTAAGTCGCTAACTTGTAAAGTACTTTTGGAGCTTTTGTGCACCGTAATGTAATCGGACGCGCGCGAGACGACGCATCTCCCGTGCACAAAGTGGAGCTTCGCAGTGCATCAACATTAAATTAGCATCGTGAACTGTAACTCGATCTTCGAGAGTCGCTAATGTCGGCAGATGGGAATCCACGTTATTGTATGCGTTAAGTCAGAAACGTAATTAAGGAAGATCCGACGAAAGGGCGCAAGGAGCGTCGATGTATCGCGATATCGGGGAGTGAACGCGAACACAGAGAGAAAGCGCGCGTCTCTCGCGAGACGAGGCGACGACGTCATCACGCTCGATCACCCGAGTAATAAAATTTGGCGAGAGATGCAACGAAGGTTGAAACGCGCCGACGAAGAGAACTGACGAGCTCTCGGGCTGTCATCGGCGTCGCTTCGCTCTCGAGGAAGCGTTTTGCCTTACACGCTCGAGCGATACTTTAGCCGATGAACGGTGTCGACGGTCGAGTGCGACGAGAGGCTCGCGAGTGTACGGCTAATATATTAATAGGATGCGAGAGTATCTTCCACCCTCCTTTTTGCTCCCCACACATACACACACATACATATATACACTCAGTCGAGGGAGTGTCATTAATCTTTTCAAGGCGGCTGGTGCAAAGTGCCCGACTACTAACCTGTCCGCCTGGTACAGGCACGTAGCTGCCCCGCTTACCGTCACGAGAGTCTCATTTATTCCGATCCGGGACACGCCGGGAAGAAAGAAACGGATGAAGCAATAGAGACGCCGAAGTCGCCGATTGGGATTTAATCAAGCGCAAAACGGAAATGAAAAAGCGTAGATCGCGCGTGCGACTTTTTCCGCTTCTCGCGCACGAGAGACATCTAAAGGGATGTATTCTAATACGAGAACGAGGAGATTCTTTTTTCGGTCGGTTCTTCTCTCATAACGCGAATTGATATTGACGTTTTTGATGGGACATAATAGAATACGCGACACCTGCGGCGAATTTAGCGTCGCTCCGGTGGTAAACCTCGACTAAATACATGACCGGTCACGAACTTTTGCCATTTCGGCGATCCAGCGAGATTTAATAAAAGCGCCTAGTTGTTCTTGCAACACGCTACAGCGCGTGGTGAGCCCTCCCTTATCCCTCGTAACGTGCAACGCAACGGGGACTCCCTTGTGATAGTTACTCTGGTATTACGAAGAAAGGATTTTTCGGAACGACGCCGAGATGCGAAAAGTTTTGCCCGAATTCGCGAGAACGATATACCTACCTTCTCAGACGACAGTCTCAGTCGTTTCTCATTATAATTTAAAGAGGATTAAATAATTTGAGAATTCCGAAACTCTTTAAACTTGCTCTTTTTTTGCCACTTTATATTCTGTAAAATACTATCGGATAAATATTTATCTATGTATTTTACATTTTTTTTCAACTTCTATAATAAAATCGAATTTTTTTCGAATTTGAATTTATTCGATATTTTTCTTTAATCTTAGACGCTTTGAGAATTAGGTCTTGTTCGAGCGCTTTATCGGAGCATTTCTCGACACGCGTCATTATGTATATGCGCCTCAGGAATATTTTCAGGACTTGTCGCTAAATTCAATACATCCTGTCAATGTCGTCTCTGCTACTTTAAACATCCATTTTGATTTTCATCAAAGAAGCGCTCATACTTGCGAGCGCGTAAAGTACTTTATCCGATGTGAATGCGGAAGCTCGTAAAATTAGCTGTAAAAATAATAATTGCAGTCCCGACATTACTCGGCATTACTGTTCACATGTCGAACACGCGTTTAGGATAAACAGATCGCGATCTCTATTGTCGTAAAGTTGCAAATGCGGAGTTTTAAAATGCTTCAGAACTATCAGATATACGGTCATAAATTTTACGATGAATTTGCTATACCGATGGTGGTCGCGCACGTGCAGAAAGGTATACGGGACACGTGCCGCTCTCGAGCAGCAACATTTGCCTTCTTTTTTAGCGGAGAGAAGAGTTTGCTTCTTTTTATATAATCAGAAACTTCCTCGAACCCACTTTATTTGCGGCCTTAATAAATAAAATTTACCTATACACTGTGAAATACGAGTTTACTGACAGAACGTGATGCGAATTATTGGATAACCGCGTTCGATAGGTCAGTGCTCGATACCGGTATAGATGTGCGTTTCCGTACGTTCTCGCAAATGTGGTACGCCACATTTGCGATGAAACAGCTTCACGAGAGCATCCGAGAAAGGGGCGCATTATTCCGAAAACCCTCGAGAGTACCTTTTATTTGGTAGGGAAATCTCGGAAACTGCCACTGCTATCTCCGGTTAAAGACTACTTCGATCCCGCAATAAGATCGTTGGCAGGGAGGTGAGGAGCGAGTAAGCCCGTGAACGTTCGGTGAACGAGAGAGGAGGGTGGTTGAAATTCTCAGGGGACTCCAACTCAATTTCCGCCCCTGTTCCAACGCGGTTTCCACGCGGATTCCCGGCCGCGAACGGATCGTTTAATTCGCTTCCTTCGAGTGCGCCGTGGCATTACCGTATTATCGGCTAAGTTATTTTGAATTCACGTCTCTCCGCGACACAAACAGACTCGTCGAACGGCCGTCGATCGATTGATCTTTTTGTTCGACTTTGTGAGTCTGCGTTCTTCGTGACCTTTTTTACGCGACCCGACGAAGCAAGCATCTCGATGGCATCTCTCGGGCTCTCTCGCGCGATCCAATGATCGTTAAGGGGCGATTACGGCGCTTTTTCAAGACGCCCGCGCAGATTCTCGACGTCGCTGCCCCGACGAAAATTGATTTTCGCGCTTAACGTACTTTCTTTCGCGCCACTGATCGCGCTCTCATCCTTTTCACCCTCTGTGTCATCTCGCGTAGGGAGGCTAATAGCGTCGTTATTAACAAAGCACCTTATCAATGTCGCCCTCTTCGTCATCGAGACATTTTCTAACTTTGTTCCCCGCTATCGAGAGGTCGGACATAAGAGTATAACGACAAGATGAGGACAGTCATTTCGGGGATTGTTCAAGAGGGAAAGAACATAGATCTCGACGAAAGTTCTCCCTCTTCTCCTAACAAAGAAATGAGTACTTTATAACTTTTAAAGTGTTGGATCGTCGAGGCAATCTATAGACTTAAACTCTATTGAACAAACTGCCGATCATCAATTTTAGCGATCAACCATCGTTTGGTAGATAAGAGTGGATAACAAGCCATGTAATCAAATTTTAGCCATGAACGATGAACATATTTTTGATATTTAGGGAAAGAGAGAAAAAATTCTCGTAGTCTGTTGTTTAAAATTCTTTTTATCCTTTAGCATTTTTCGTGCAATTTTCATTTTCATACAAATTAATAACATAATTCGAGCATTCGGTTTCGCTCGTTTGTTGTGTAAAGATTTCACTCGTAAAAACGAGCCCAAACGCGCACACGCTCGTTCACCATACAAAGTTTCGCACAGAAAAAAAATCAAGCGTTAAAAATTCACAATGTAGTTAAGCTCCACTATGTTTGCCGCGCTTATTACGATTGCGGTCTATCACAGGGTCATTCCCGCAATGTCAGTCGCTGACACATGCGTGAGCATTCGTTTGTGGTCTCGAGGTAGGTCGTAAAAAATTAATTTTTTTTCTACCACAGAAGCCAACGTTTTTTCTCGAGGGGCAATTCACGACAGGCAATTTTTGCGGGGACCTAAAGTTACCGCAAAAATGTCCATCCATCTTAGTCTTACTATAAAAAGCCGTTGCTAATTTTCGATTAGCTTTGAACATAGATATAAAACGAGAGCGTAATTAGATAAAGGAATTATATGTCATATTTTGACGAAGATTGAATTATCTTCGGAGAAATTTAATTATTTTCTATCGTGTCGCACGCGCGTTTCTAGAGTTTCGCGCGTCATATTATTCTGTTTTACAATTACATACACACGCACATAAAAGAAAATACCATCGGTTAATGCCAAATTAAATGCGACCTCGCGAGAAATAAACGGATAATGTATCGCCGCCGATATATTCAGCATGGAAAATGGAAATTGGAATGAAGATGTGCCGCTATGATATGATTGTCCGCGATCTATCGTCATGACTATTCGGTCGACCTGACGTTAAGTGCTTCCTTTGATCGCCTTTCTTTCTTTGTTTCATGTTAAAGCACGCATTCCACTACGTCCGCATTAAAAGAAGGGAGCGAGACCTCGAAAGGCCTTTCAATCTCTTTGATTCTATGCCCAACTCAATGGAAAACTTGTACCAGCTTATTCATTAAAAATTGCTACTCTTTGTTTCGACGCAGTAGCCTTATATTTCCTGATGTTTTGTGCTGTCGAAACATTGCAGGACATCTATAATATTTGCGCGTGTTAGCGATCGAATTAAGAGATAACGATAATATAAATACATACGTAATGGTGAAAAATGTGTTGACCATATAAAACAATTCGCGTAAACATTAAAGAAGCATATTTACGCAAATATGCAAATTGTTACGCGTTTAGAGTTGCAAAATAATTAAAGTATATGTTTATACAATTTTGTTGGCGCACACAAAATTTTCAGTTGTCAATATTTTTGAAAAAATTTACATAAATATTGAAAAAAAATTATGTTAAATTGGCAAATTATACTATTAACAAAATAAACATGCAAAGCGATATAAAATTTAGTACAAATTTTCCCGCAATTTTGACAGATTCATCTCGATGCATTTAAAAAAAAAGTCGAGTTAAAATAAAATTTGTTTTCTTAAATAAAAAAAGCTGACAAAAAAGACTCGAAATAGCATATCGAGCGTGAGAAACTCTGCAGCAGCTGCGCCGCGATCATTTTTATCATGAAAACGCAACCGGCCGTAACTTTCGACACGGATATCTCGGATCGCGATGTTTGTCCGAGTTACGCCCGCATAACAGATTGTCGGTTAGCACGCCTATTCTTGAAGGGAACGCATGAGCGCGCCCTCGTATCCTTCGAGTTTATCCCACACGCAAGTGCTCTTACCCTGGAATGTGTCCCTTTAGGAAAAACCACCTCTTTTCGAGTTTCATGAATTTTTGATGTATCGCTACGGTATTCGGAACAAGAAACGATTTCAAGGAAACGCTCTTCGATATTATGCAAAGCGCCGCGAGGAGATATCTTTAGCGAAGTTTCTCGTCGACAAGCGATTCTCTCTGTCTCTCCCTTTCTCCCTGTCTAGGCATCGAAAACTGTTTCAGACAAGTTTTTCCCTTTTCTTCTTTTTTTTATTTCTCTTTTCCAATACAGTATAACGGAAATAAATCTCTTTCTTCGAGAACGATATTTTTACAGGATTTAGATTTTTAAAATCCGCCTTTGAAGGGAGACACGCTCGCAGTTTTGTTAGCTCGTTTGTTTCCGCAATTTTACCCTGAATTGTATTTTCATGTATATCCGACCGGGTGGATCGTACATCACTATAACGGGACGCACGCGGCGGGTGCGGTCTATGTTTTCAAAGAGCGAATATTCGCGTGATATTCGCGGTATTTAAATCTACGCGTAGCGAAATTTCGCGGAGTCAACTTTTCATCCCGCGGTCGGGTAAATCGGACTCGTACGCGGAGATTTTTTGTTTTTTTTTTGCGTTTTTTTTTTACGCCACATCGTTCCGCATTCTCGCTTTTTTCCCCGCATTTCGACGGTTCGATAGACCGGAATCTGCTACATCGTGTCTGATTTATTTGGATTCGGCACGTGTATCGGTCATTCGATAACATTTACGGGAGCTTCTTCTGTCCTCTCGCGCTTTCAACCCTCTCTTTTCCCTCGTGACTTGTGAATCGCTCGCGAGATGCTTTGACTATATCGTCACCCTTGATGAGATGCGCTTCGACGTTTCCTCGGATGGCGGATCTTCCCAAGTTTACTCGGCATTTGTCTGCCGTAAATTTTTGCGACTTGACGAACGACGAAAACGTTTCTTAGCTAAAGCACGACGAGATTTTTTGCGAGTCGCGCGTGTGTCACTTCGAAATCCATTCTCGAAACGAGGTTGCATGTATACGTGAAAGGAAGTTACGAACGTTGCACATTGATGCGCCGCAAGAAGATATTCTTGATATCGTAAATCACGACTCCGTCGAGCGACATCGTCAGTTTTGATCGGGGCACTCGAGAATTTTATACATACGTAATCGCGTTTCCACGTCGAGGAAATTTTTTGAAGACACGTACAATTTAATGCGCGTATATATAATCCAATTATACCGTCGAAAAGAAAATTTACATCAGGAATTATACCGGATTCAATCCATTGAATCTGATTTGTGACGTGAATAAACGATTGTACCGATTGCATTAGTTATGACTCTTGCAATCCTTCTCTCTCTCTCTCTTTCTCTCTTTGCTTGGAATAATGTTTATCGTGCATGTTTATCACCGACGGTATTTTGCCTACGGACACGTACGATTGAGAAAAATAACGTGATGACAAATTGATACGGATACATTTTGATAATATTTTCGTCTCTTCTGTTTTTCCCTTTTTTAAATCTTGCCATCGTTATAACTACTCTACCTGCCACGATATCAATCTTCACCTTATCTAAATAGACGTTGTTAATTTTATTTCCGTTCAGAACATCGTGCGCAATGATACTCGGTTACGTTGATATTCGATTATTCGACGTCCTATTAAGTTATGTTAGACGATACACGCGTCGACGTTACATTCGATTGAAATTAGAGTCGCATGATTATTGCGGATATCGACTGGTCGACGCGGAAGCTCATCCTCCTCCCCTTAGTATGTCTCTCGGCATCTTAGAGTGGTTGCAATAATAATGTCGCATAGTTATCGCAGACGGATATTACGCATCGGCGTACGATCTGAATTTCAAATCCATTTGCCGCGTCCTGTTAATTACAACTCGGGTTATTCCGCGCTAACCACATATATACCGTGATATTAATTGCGAGCGATCGTTCCCTTTGCCGCCTCTCTCGCACGAGCAACTCTAACTTGATTTATTCACCGGTAGGTTGGTCGGTATTCCTAACGTTCTCCAACTAGCAACACCAAAGGGTCGATATTATACGATGTATACCCGAATGCTTCAACGTCCACCTTCTCGCTTCTCTCGTGGTAATTTAAGTGTAACAATTTACAATGTCCTCGCATTTCCATCGCCGTTTTTTTTTCGTCCGACTCCTATATATATATTTATTTCTCTTCCCCATCATATGTGTAGCATGAACCCTCTCTTCTACTCGCTTAATTCACACAGCGATGGTTCTTAATTAATTACAGCCACCGAGAAAATATTCCATTCTTTAATTCTCTGTCAAATAAACATATTTTTTTCTTCTTCGTATTATTACTGTTTTATGTCATACGGTAATATATATTAGTATTTTTTTAATAATATATATTTGTCGGAAGTTTTCATCGGGGTGATCAACATTCGACAAACTTTGTTCATAGACTTCCATAGGTATGATGTTATTGATTTTCGTTTGAATTTTTTTTTATTTAGAGAATCGCCAAAAAGCGCGGTAGAAATATTTGCGATTTGGTGTGTTCAAACGCAACCGCGTTTTTACCTCCATCGCGATCACGCAAAATATTTTTCCCGCGTCAAAGTTTTTTCGAACATCGGTCGCTGAACCGCCAACGATCATAGCTTTTAATCAAACAAAACGTTCCGACCGACGACAGACGCGTATACAGAGATCCCGCACGAATAAATCCCAATGAAATGAACGCAGTTTGCGAAATGCGCGCGGAAGGTCTCGGCCTCTGTCTCGACTTTGCGCGGTTTTTATTTTTTAATTTTTTTTTCGCTGCGTCTGTGGATGATCGGATTTATTCCTTTCGCGTGGTCAATGAAAAATAATCAATCACGATTGGTAATATAAACTCGTTACTTTTGGTAGCGCTTTGATAGTTTTTGTGTAATTTTTTACGCAATGTATTTTTTGCGTTTATTTTCAACAACTGTGCGCGAATTTCGATAGCCCTGCTTTTATATTTGGCTTTAACATGTATCGCATCGCCGTTAAATTTTTTACTTTGTTACATAGAAAAATGACCCAAGTCGATATACACACATTGTAAAATTAAATTATAGAAAAATATATTATAACAATATATTGTAACAAATAATTTTTACATATATTAATTAATGATACATGATAATTTTCTCTTTTTAATAACGTTTGCGAAAGAAATTTTGAATACGGTTAGTAAAAATTGATGGGTCTTATTTCACGCGAAAATGCGTTTGTAAATAAAAACGAGTCCGTGAAATTTGATCGTAATCGAATGTGAATCCGATCTGAAACGCGCCAAACCAAATTACAAACAAACTTCTCTGATGCAGTTTTATCTCCCACTTTGTCACCGACGAGATATACGATTGTTGCTACTATCGAAGAATTCGACTAAAAGCCTTTTTTTCTATTTGCATTAATTAAACGCCAGAAGGTGATACATGCGTAAGAGCGCGTAGAGAAGCAAGATAGGACATTTAAAGGAACGTGTCATCGGATTTCGTGGGAACGGGATGCACTCGGGTTAATCGAAACAAACCTCCGACCTCGGTGACCGCGAAACTTAACACCGCGCCCGTTACGTTCAGAGACGCGGAGAAACGCAGCGAGACGAAGGAAAGGATACTCGATGGTACAACCCGGTGTATGTGAAGGAAAAAGTGCACGCGATTTCTCTAGCGAGGAGGAAGCGAGAAAGACCGAGAAAGACCGAGAAAGGAAAGGAAGGGACGAAACTGGTTGAATCTGGATATTTTTTGGCGTGTATACACTTTCGTTCGTATCGGGCTATAAACCCCGGCAGAGTAATTTCGGTAACGGCTGCACGAACGGCTGTCGAACTAGTTTTATTTTTTTATTTTTTTTCGTACTGATTTCCCCGTTATAAACGAACGTGCATTGTACTTGGATTCTCTTTCACTTCACCTCTGACGTTAGTTGGACGATCTAATAAACCGATCAGCTGTTTTACAGGAAAATCTCTCTGGCTCTCCGTTTTTAATTGCTTCTTCTCGCGTCTTTGTAGTTTTCGATAAAATACCCGCGATTTTGATCGATCCTGAATCGAGAAAATCTCTCGAAACGGAAGCTGACTCATTTCACGCGTATCGATTAGAAGGGAGGGGCCGATTTAATGGAGCGTTTTATTAATGCCGCGGGTTACACACGCGACACTTCCTCATCTCCATCCCACGATAGCTACCAGAACGTTATACAAGTGTTAGACGATGCGGAAAATTGCATGCATGTACCTTCTTTTTTGTCTCGCGGCCAGGATGTTGTGCCGAAATAATTATGCGTTCGATGGGCAGGTATGCAGACGATGAGAGGGCTTTCTCTTTCTCTCGAACGTCGATAAAAGCGGCTTTTTTTACGACTACGCTGACTGTAAAAAAAGACGGGCTCATTCAGTCTTTAGTCGCGTCTCGCGCGCGAAATCCTTTTTACGCCTCCGTTAATTTTACTACCGTTCGAACGGGTCGACACGATTATTATCAATGTTTGAAACATATATATGTGCACGCGCACGCCGCGATCGAGGATCGACACCGTCGAAATTGTGTAATACATACTCATACTTTTGCCACACGTTTCAAAAAGCTATTCGGAAAACTTGTTTCGCTTCCTTGTGTTATTCACGAGCGATGGTATATTGCATTCTCTCTGTCTATCTCTTTCTTTTTGAAAAGAAATAAGATGGTGAACGAATCCGCCTGAGAAACTCCAGTTGGTCTTTCATCTTTCTTTATACATTGAACGTTCTTCACATATAAGGACTAAATAAGGACTAAATAAAGTAACGTCTTATAGTTCACTCTAACCCCAAAAAAAGTTTAAGGGGATAATCTTTGTATACGGTTGAGCTTCTTCTATTTTGTCGGATTATCACTAGACGGTCATCGGCCGCACTTTATCGCTTTGTCCAAGAGGTCAAATAATCCCCAGATTTGTATCTTACATAAAAGAGAACGTATAAATCTTAAGAGAGCACACATACGCGAGGTAAATAATACAATTTGCGAGACGGAAATGTGTTGGCGTTGCGGAAAAAAAATCGTCGGAAGAATTGGATATCAACGATGTACGAGACACATGAAAAAACGCATTAATTTTATCGTAAAAGTGAACGATATAATCCTTGTACTGTATGTGGCAATTTCCGGCCAACACTGCATTGCCGTTGATTTCTGTTTTCCACTTCGCAATACCATGCATGTTTCGTTTATCCTGATGGAAACCGCAATTTATTTACGATGTGCCATTTGCCAGTCCGTAAAACACAAAAATTTAGATCTCCTCAAATTCCCGCGACTCGCGACGTCAAAAGAGCAAAATAAACATTAATTTTTTTTCTGTTTTATTAATCGAAATTTTTGTTGATTCCATTGAAAAGTATATTTATTAATCTCTCGTGCGTTTATCGTTCGCGTGTAAAAAATTATAAGTTTATTAATTTTTTTCTGTTTTATTAATCGAAATTTTTTTTGATTCCATTGAAAAGTATATTTATTAATCTCTCGTGCGTTTATCGTTCGCGTGTAAAAAATTATAAGTTTATCCGCATCTATTTCAATTCGACTATATATAATTACTGCGAAAATTGTAATATTTGATTTACAATACGGGACAGATAAATAAATTGTAATATGTTATTATATTAGATATAATGGCAAGAATCACCGGTAATTACGTGGCGCAAGTCATGCGATGCAATCAAGTGCGTTGTTTCGCGTTCATCATAAAATTGCAGTCACAGTACGTTAATGTAACTTAATGGCGATCGCAATTATTCACATACATTACGAACTCGTGCGACATTCTCGCTATACATTAAATTTGCCTCGCGTGTTAACAACGTCCGGACGGACAGAGAGATCGGAGACTCTCTCGCTCAGCGCGAAACCGCGACAACAGTTACACTTTGCAGTGCACATCGAATAGTAGTTCCGAAGCAAACCGCGTTTTAATTATTAAAAATTACAGTTCAACTTTCCTCTATTAGAGAAGAACGTTACACGAAATGGAGCACACAGAAAAAAAAGAAATGTCAAATCAATACTTATATACTCGTATATACGCAACAATAGCTATAATCTTTTTATAAGAATTTGCTAAATCTTAAATTTCAACAATATTACAGTCTTATTTTAATATTATAAATGTCATCTGAAGAATATGAAAAAATATTTTATATGAAAATATGTTATTTTCTATCCAATATTTTTCTTTTCTATTCAAGAAAATTATTCTTAAATAATAAGATTAATATTTTTCTTGGTTGAATTATATAAAATTTGCTTAAATGAAAACATTTTATATAATTCAACCAAGAAAAATATTAATCTTATTATTTAAGAATAATTTTTTTGAATGGAAAAGAAAAATGTTGGAAAGAAAAAATAACATATTTTCATATAAAATAATATATTTTTTCATATTCTTCAGATGACACTTATAATATTGAAATAAGAACATTATAGCTATTGTTGCGTATATACAAGTATATAAGTATTGATTTGACACTTCTTCTTTTTTTCTGTGATGTATAATGATAATATATGTATGTTTGAGAATTATTTTTATTCGATTCATTAAGCTGGGCACAATCATTTTATTTAATAATTGAATGAAACATGTGAAAAATTTTAACACTCTTTTGCTCATTTTATATTATGTTTTTGTCGAGGGGTGTCTCACTGTCGCAATACATGTACATTTTTTCTCGAATTACGTGTTACTTTGCATTCATTTACAAGCATAAAACAATAACTCAGACAAGATTAAAACGTCTTAAAAAGTAAAAATAATGTTGTTATAACGTTTTTAAAATATATATTTTACTAAATATTATAATTTATAAAATTATTTATATTTGATATTTAATTTGTTCAGATCTAATATAATTTTATTTGTATTTTGTGTGTTCAAGTTTATATAAAACAAATTTTTATTAAAAATGGTTTCTTAATTTGATTTTTAAAAATTTCTGAATTTTTAATCACGAAGTTTAAAACAAGATATTTTCTTAAACTTATAATTGGGAACACGTAACTTTTTGTTATATTTTTATTATAATATCATTTTAATTTAGGTGTTCCAACTAAATATTTGCAATATTGATTTTAAAAAAATATTAATTTAAAATTTTTTGCATAATACATTTATACAGTACTATATGATTTACAGTAATATCTAATAAATTTAAACTTAACATTTCTTTTTATAATCATTCTAATTACATTTTTCTTACTACATTAAACAGTACTAATATTTAATATTGTATTTTATTTAAAAAAAAAAAAAAAAAAGAATTAACATAATTACACGCATTTTGTTGCATTACTTGGAATTACTTTAGAATTCTCGGTAATTCGCAATACATGTACAAATTTTTGATGAGTGAGACACCCCTCGGTCAACTCATTATCTTTCGATAATTAACATATTTGATAACTAACTTATTTCGCTTTTTATAATTTTTTAAAATTCTTTAATTCTTACACGGAGAAAATTTTCTCTTAGAATTTACCCTGAAAATCATGGTAATCGTGGAACAATATGGTATGGTACTAAACTGCATGGTAAAATTAATCAAACATATTTTATATTTTATTGTGATAGGTATTATTATTTTTATTGTAATAAATATTAATCAGAGAAATTCTCATAAAATTCTTTCCATACCATATAGTCCCACGATTACCATGATTTTCAGGGTAAATTCTAAGAGAAAATTCTCTCTGTATACATATTCTATTTTTTGCTATTATTACTCAATGTATTGGAAAGACAAAATAAAGTGATACGCTTTTAATGAAAATATATATAAAGCAAAGCGCTAAAAATATAAACGGATGGAAATAAACTCTGCAAGAGAGTCGCGGAGTCACGAGAAAAAGAAAGCATTTATATGTATATAATATATATTCGATTACCGAGCCGTATAGAATATCACGACGACGTACGTCTTCCCTCCCCCTCCACCTCCCAACGTAGAATGTACCGAGCTCGCCGACAGTCACGTGTGTATGACGTGCTCGCGCATGTACGACGCGGCCCTTCTGCCCCCCTCTCGCTGGACAAAATATTCGTGTTTTTCCTTCGATCGTAACTTCTCGAGGCGACTCGAGTACGCATTATAATCGCGGCGAGCATCGAGAATGTCGAATAAAGTATGCATGTGTGTGTGCTCGATGTAGTATTGTTAAGGTTTTGTCATTATTTTTCGCGATAATATTCTCCCGATTTGCGCGAACGCGAACGCCGGTAATTTCGAAAGTTTCGGCGCGCATGCGCGGTGGCGTAACTGTAGTCTCGTCGAGTCTCCTGCCGGTCGTCGCGTCGGTGGTCCGTGGATTCGGCGGATTTTTGCGATTTTTTCCCGGTCCGAGGTAACCCGCGGTCGCGAATTAGTGTCGAAAGTGTCGTATTAACGCCGTGCCGCGTTAATACGTGTCGGGTACGCGTTATCTCGCGGAATCGTGGCGTCTCGGAGCACCGGCAAGGTGGTGGAGCGAGCTCAGTGATTCTCAGCGGCCGGCATTACTGCGCGGCAATGTTCAGATTGCGGTGACGTAGTCACGCGAAAATGACCCTTCTTGACTTATTTACGGGGACCGTTAGACGAGAGACTCGCGGCTTCTCCCTCTTCGTGGGTGAATTATGGATGCGATCGAGTGCCAGGAGGATCGAATTCATGTTCGGCGAGGGTCTCCGGTGCCGAGTCGACATCGGACGAGTATCCTGGAGCGATTATTAGCACGCAGGACTGCATCTTGAGACAATAGGGAATGCATCGAGCGAGATTCAAAATGGACGCAAATATTACCCGAACAGCAAGTACGAGTGACGTAGGACGTCGTGACGTCACGAACGACACGCCGCGAACGGGACGCCACGAAACGGGAGTCTTGAGAAAAAAATTTTCTCTCTTTCCATCATGTTTTCTCGTTCCGTCTCGAAAATAAATCACGTATCTCGTCGTATCTCGTCAGTGCGGGAGTTGTCGAATTCATATCGGACGTTTGTATGAGTGCATGAGTGATCTATACAAAAGCATATTAATTTGGGATAGTGTAAAATGTGCCCAAAGTCCCCCTGTCAATTGGATATACATTTGGATATGATATATGGTGGAATATGGATTACTGAACTGCAGCGAATCGGTGAGCGTTAGTAATGTTATATATACTGTCTTCAATTCTAATATTATATAATGCTCGATATGCAATGATTCACATATGTAATGTTATAATTTAGTACGCAAATTATAGCCATAAATTTCTTACCAAGTTTTTGATAAAAGAAACTTGATGAGTGAAACACCCCTCGGTTGAGAAAATCAACTCTTTAATTTTTAATAAATTTAATTTTTTTGCGTTACCAATTTTATATATTTAACAATATATTTATTTAGGAAAATTCCAAACATAGAATTTTAAAGCAACGCTATAATTAACAAAGACACGCAATAAAACATGCCACAGAAAAAAAAGACGTGTCAAATCAATACTTATATACGCAACAAGTATAATCTTCTTACAAGAATTTGCTAAATCATATTTCAACAATATTAGTCTTATTTCAATATTATAAGTGTCATCTGAAGAATATGAAAAAATATATTATTTTATATGAAAAATATGTTATTTTCTATCCAACATTTTTCTTTTCCATTTAAGAAAATTATCCTTAAATAATAAGATTAATATTTTTCTTGATTAAACTATATAAAATTTGCTTAAATAAAAAGATTTTATATAGTTCAACTAAAAAAATATTAATCTTATTATTTAAGAATAATTTTCTTGAATGGAAAAGAAAAATGTTGGATAGAAAATAACATATTTTCGTATAAATAATATATTTTTTCATATTCTCCAGATGATACTTATAATATTGAAGACTAATATTGTTGAAATTTAAGATTTAGCAAATTCTGTAAGAAGATTAGCTATTATATAAGTATTGATTTGACACTTCTTTTTTTTCTGCGAGAGGAAATTTGAAAGCCGCAATTATTGAAATCTGACAATGAGAAGGGAGACAGACGTGGGAGACGTTTATTTTTTGAAACGCTCTCTGCTTCTTCTACTATCTATTCGATATTCTGTCAGCGTGGAATTTCGGGGTACATGAGATAGGTGCAATTTGCAAATCGGTCTATTGATCTATCGATCGAGTAGTAATTACGCCGGCACGTCGATCGCCGCATTGTCCATTTTGGAACGACGCACTAACGCGATAATCCGAGCATTAGATGCCGTGGGCCACACGTATGTAACAGCACAAGGGAATTGTCCATTGTTGGCGCGGGCCGATACGCTTACCCAAAGAGGCTTAGCGGTTAATTAGAGCCTGATCGACCGTCACGCTTGCGATATGTCATTCGTACTACATATGCGACACGAGCTGCTTCGTGCAACAGATTGTCACGGTCACGTCGGACAACACGGCGGATCTCTAATAGTGCATGACCTTTCACCCTTCGCACGTAAAATCGCGTATCTGTCGCAATCTAATTTCCGTTATCAAGAGAACATTGTATAATAAGAGTTTTTTATTCGAAAAAACTAGGGCGATTCGTTCGTTTTAACTAAAAATACTCTTCTCTCTCTAGAGTTACATTCGAGCGTAGATTAGATGTTGTCGAGTCGGGATTAAGAGGAAGATAACGCGCAAGGTTTCCTTTAACTTGACTCCTTCGTATCGCTGACATTTTACTGCCGGACGACTGCCAGTAGTCGTATTATAGCATCGCGACTTCCATCGGGAAGGAAAGCGCTGACTTTACTCCGGTTAACTTTATTATATCGCTTGTCATATCGATAACCGGTTCGCGGACTTGCAGCACGTTGATTTATCCGTTGAATTTCCGTGACGCATTCGAAAGAATACCGTGCTTAATAAGGGTTCGTTAAAAAAATACAAATTACAGCAGAGGTATACCGATAATTAGAAAGACCGCGATTTTACGCTACACGCAACATATTTAGTTTATCAATTTTTACTATCTTATTGTTTATTAATCTTCGTTAAATTTTTTCTTTATTTTATAATTTGTAAAATTGTTATATTTTCATATTTTTTCTTTCTGTGTGTTTTGCTGATATTAGTAATCGTAATCATATTATTTGTATTATACTAAAAGGACCTCTTTTTCCGTTTATAAATAAATAAATATATTTATATTTATATATTTATATTTATATTTATATATTTATATATTTATTTATATATTTATTTATATTATAATATTTATTTATAAATAAATACATTTTGTCTTCAGCGTTGTATCGCATCTTCGATCGTCAGTCTCTATCACGATCTCTATCCGAGAATCGAAAAATAAAACCGTCATTTACGATAACGATCTCGGTTTAACACGAAAAAATTGGCGCTTGCCTAATCTAATATTAGAAATCAGTCGCCGAAAAAAAGTTACACGACACATTATCTGTACCCCATGCACGCGATGTAATTCCGCGTTCGCGTCGCGTATAACGTATACATATAGTACGATAGCAATGTGTGTGCGAAAGCTTTTGATTACGCCGCTGAGTCATCGACAGCCAAGGAAATTTATAGGTGCCGGGATTCTTTTTTCGCCCGCGAATAAACGGGTCAACCGCACGTCCATTAATCCGATTTTTGCGCGATCGTTTCGCGCGCGTGCACCGCCATTTTATTGCCGGAGATTTACAGCTCATTCAAAGTTATCACGGCGCGGTAATGACAACCCCGTACTCCGCTTATGCGCGAGTTTGCCTGAAAAAAAAAAAGAAAGAAAAAATCTCTCGAGACGATTATTGCGCGTGCGAGACGCGCTCGTAAATTCGACGTTCTAAGAGACGCTTAAGACGTCGGCGATGGATTAGTCCCGCTCTTGCGAGAGCGCTTAATGTAACTGGATTTTTTCTTTTTTTTAGAAAAAGCAAAATCCCCCGTCTCGCGTATTAAGATCGCGAAGCGCGCATACGTTTGACTATCTTATGTGTCGTGCCGGCAATTCATTATGCTTCAAGCAACATTCCCGTACTAGCTTTCCGTGAAGGGGATCGGCGTTATCATACGTACACGTACATATATACACGTACTCTGTGTAGCGATGGACGTTGTTACGTCTTAAATCGCAAAGGCGTTTTATCTGACCTCGCTTCGCGACAAGATAGGCGTTACGTCAAAGGATTTGCTCGCGTGGCAAGAGCTCGTTAACGGAGCGCACGATTTCAGGACATTTTTATCTTACTTATACCGTCATACCGTCTCGCGGTGGCGATGGAAATAAAATTTTCCTATATTGCTTCTTGATTCGACATGTTAATGTCAACAACGTATCTCGTAGCGAAGTGGAAGATCGCGAACAGTTTTTATCAGGCTCGTTTTTGCCAAGACCATTAAAACGTTTCTACAGTTTCCCCAGCTAACGCACTTTCACCGAGATTGGAGAGAGAGAAACGACGGTTCTGCGAAAATTTATTTATTTCGTAACATATGACCGTTTTATTCTTAGCCAGAATATAATTTGCAATTTTTTAGAATTTTAGAAGCGTTATAACCATTTTAGAAATAAATATAAAATGCGAGAAAAGGGAGAGATATATCTGTGGATTCTTTTGAGGGACATAAATACGAAAATAGTTGTATTTTATATATATATATAATAATTAATTTGTATACATTTATATAATAGAGTGGGTTACGAATAATATCAATCGTGTTTCAACAATGCATTCACCAGTTTGAACTCGGTAATTATTGAAATGAATCATGACGAATTTATCTATAAATTCATCTTTAGAGGAACGTTATTATTGTAATTAAAAGCGTCATCTTTGCTGTTGTTTCCGACTTAATTTTTCTGATGGACTCTTGATTCTACAAGAATAATTAGTGTTTTAATTGTAACCTCGCCTGATTCGCGCAGGCAATAATAATGATTTAGAAACGATTTTATTACTTGACGTACAAGTGCAAGTCGTTAATGGAACTGATTGTGAGTTGTGCTCACCTCGATAAGGATCATATTTATGATTTTGCATTTCACTTTTCGTTTGCAATTGCATAAACAATAGTTGGCATAAATTAAGCACCTTGAATAGATTTTTTTGTGATTTTTATATTGCAGGAATATCGGATCTTTAAGTCGATTACACTATTACGATCAATTTGATTTAATTCGAAAAGAAAAAACATTGACTTTTTAACATTCTTAAGATTACCGCATTCTAATAATTTATAATTAACGTTCTACGAATTTCACTCGCCTTCCGCAAGAGAGTTCGCTTTAATTAATCTCGATTGCAATCAGGCACATTCGTGCCTACCGCAAAGGGAAAAAAACTACCGATCGCAAAGCCTTGTTTAAGTATTGTCGGTTGCCCGAGCAATTACTTTGAAGTAATCCGTGCCAACAGCCGTTTGTACCCTTGCGATGCATTTCTCGAAAAGACTTTTCCCACGACGTATAACGCCGGCTTAATTACGGAGCCAGGGCGCTTAGCGCGCCCGGAGCTGCCGGGTATTCGCGGTTAATCAAATCCGGACGAGATGGGGAGGGAGAGAGGGGTAAGTGTGACGATGGTGAACACGGCGCCGCGCAGAAGGTATAGACATCGGCTCTCTGATTCGAATACAAACGTAAGAGCGCGCGCGAGCTTTTGCTTAAGTAAACGAGTTTCTACGAAAGCTGGTCGATCGGTCGTCGAACGAGCGAGCGTCGCCGCGGGTACCATCGGGTTACTTGGGTGTTTGCGAGTTCGAGTTGCACTTGGGAAGCCCCTAGTAAACCGCAAGCCGCTGGCCGTATTTCCCTTTGAGCCGTCCTTCCTTCCGCAACGCTTTTACCGCCGCCGTTCGATCGACCTCCCCTTTCTGTCTCCATTCGGCGGACTTCCGGTGACGGAAACGTCTCGATCGCGAAGGGATCTGAATGGCTGATGCGATCCTTTCTCACATCGAACGCGATGACATCTCCATATCCGGGTCTACGCGGTTTTATGGCGAAATGATTTTTCATTGAAACTAGCGACATATTTGAAGATCTGATAAAAATAAAGCTTACTACCTGTGATATACATATTTACAACAGTAAAAGCTTTAAGAGCAGCTAGTCAAGATTTCACATTATTGTTTTTCATTTTATTTTTATCAAAAACTTTTATTAAAAAATGGCACAAAAGTTTTTATGTTGCTACACGTTCTCTCTTCTCTCTATTTCTCTTTCTCCCTCTCTCTGTTTCGGAAGTACTCGCAATGTGTAGAAGCTTTCCATCTCTGACTCCGCTAGAAGAGCCTTCGATAAACCACAACGACTCGCTCCAATTCCCTCTGAATACTCTCGTTTCCTTTCTCGCGTCCTCTCCGCGTGCGATCTCCAATCGGCACCTTCATTTATCGAGCAAGACGATTCTTCGTACAAGGCGGTAAGACGCGGAAAATTTCGCCGCAATCTCTTATCCGATGTATGGAATTTCGCCACTATCCGAAAGAGAGGATAGACACACGAATAGAATTTATGTAAATCGATTGCGAGCGAATCGGCTTCCGGTTGTGCGCACATCGCGCGCGGCGCTATTGAATATACATTATTTAATACCTCTATCGAAAGATCAAACGCTAAAATGCCGATCGCTGGCACTTTATTGTGTAACCGTGCCGCCATTTCACATCGACCTAGATTTCGGTATATTTAAATGTACAATAAACCTGTCGGTATTACACCGGTGGATCAATAGAGGATACCGCGATCTCAGAAAGATGATCTAACGCACACTTTTCAACGGCGACAGTTGAAATATGCTAGTGTTATTACTTTTTTCGAAACGCGCGCAAAAACGGAATGAATCCGGCTCTCGGCTTCTTCTTCAAACTGAAATGATGAGCAGCTCGGTAAATCCAACAGACTGCAGACGAACACTTTGAATGTACACCGAGTACACAGAATAGCTAATTGGTCCATTTTAAAGGGCTTGAAAGTTTCTAGAAATACCGTTTCTCATAAGACAGACCGAGAAGCGTCTGTCTAGGAGAGAGAGAGGACAAGAACGCCTAATGAAAAGTTTGCGCATCTTTTTGTATTCAACATCGGAGAACACGAAGAGGAGAAAGAAAGGGAGGGGGAACTACATAATCAGTCCTAACTCAGAAGGATGTCGCTAATTTGTTCGGGCGTGGAATCACGACAGGTACGGCGGAGTTTACCGCCGGTGACAGGCCACCGACGAGAGTTTTGCCGAAAGTATCGTCGTCGACGGGCGGAGGAAACTCAGGAGCGGCGGCGTGGCGCGAAAGAAGAGACGATAGAAGAGAGATAAAGCAAGAGGAGCCTGTGACCAGAAACGACAGCCGGGCGGGAGACTAATTTCGCAACGCCGAAACGCGAACGGGGGAGCATTTCGGTGTTAATTAAAAGTTGCCGTAAACGTAATACCATCCGCACCGGTTGATTATGATCTGAGATAGTCTAACGAGCCGTAGAAACTTCTACCTCCTAACCCGACCGACCTGATGCGCCTCGAAGATACAGACCCGGGCACGAAATTCCGGAGCGCTCACGCTGTACATGACACGCGTTTCGCTATCTCATCTCTCTCTCTCAGACGAGAGAAAGAGGGAGAGAGTCTTATTTCCACTTTCGACGAGAGAACGTGCTAAAGTGGTTGATCCTATCGTTGCACTATCGTTGGAAACTATATGCGCGCACTCATTTGACGCACGTGATAACTGCGTCACTCATGAGCAACGGAAACGTAGTGGTGACAGCTGTATTATAATTTGTACAATATTTATATATGTTATATTATAATACAGTTCATTTTTCATATATATATATGAAAAATGAGCTGTATTATATGCTTGTATATACATATATATGAACTAGAGAACCGGAAATCGTGTTAGGTAACATTATTATAATAGCTTTCTATTTATATACATGTGTCAACTTCGTTTTAATATATAGGCAACAGTATAATCTGGATTTATAGAGCGCAAGAGATTATTTCAGAGAAAGGGGAGAGAGAGAAAGAGAGAGAGAAAGAGAGAGAGCTTGATCCGGAATGATTAAAGCCACTGCTGATGAATTATCTCGACAGCCATTATCGCACACGAAGGGATATCGCGGCGGGGAGGAAGCAGGAGAACGAGGGGTGGTTTCGTAGTTTTGGTCATTAGTTTTCAACAAAAGTTCTGCGGAATGTTACACGAGAGCAAAAGCCCCGTGTGCGCGCGCACGTCATCAGTCTTCATTCAAATAGATCAGCTGGAAGGTGTTGACAGGTGAATCGGCTATAATTATCAATTTCGACCACCGACGATTATTTATAATTGACCTAGATACACACGCGACACACGCGGAGCTGCATTATTATTTATGACGTTATGGCGCGCCGTAGAGTATAATGGTTTGCGCGACCTCCGCGTTGTATATCATCACCAGCTGTTTCGACGACGCGATTTATCCCGTCCGCGAAGACGACAGGAATTGAATTTTCGTGAAAATTTACGAATAAAGAGAGAAAACGCGTGGCAAATAATATTACGTAAAAATAACCATTAATTTGTTTTATCATTAGCTATGTAAATCATTGTTAAAAGCTGCGCGCTCTTCGTAATCTTTTCGCAATCGTCGCGACGTTCTTCGGAAAAAATCACAGTCCTTTTTGCCGCGGCCCCTTTCATATCGCGACGAGATACACCCGGTAGATTTCTGACGACTAATCGAGCTAGTCATCTCGTCGTAACGAGCACGTCACGCGATCGCTCAACAGTGAGAATATCGCAGTGCCGTAAAAAATGAGGCCCGGGTGCGGGCCATGGGAGTCTTTGAATGTCGCTCGACGCGACGCGAGAGTTCATGATCGATGAACTCGAGGAATCTCTCGAAAGAGATGCGTTTCACCCCGGCGCGGACAGCGGCGGCTTATATAAGGCCGCGTCTCCTCCTGATCTTTGAACTCGCAGCTTTCACCCGCGTGAGATCTCGAGTGATCGAATCCTGCTGCGTGATGTCGTTTCATGGCTCACGTTCTCATCGAGGTATATCGTGCCGACCTCTCTCATTCTCGTTCCGAAAGTACCAGATGAAGTTGGAACTTTATTTCTACAATGGTTACTTCTAAAGCGGTTATGTGCATAGCTGCTAATTTAGCTCGTATAGTTTGCACGTGTATTTTCACCCATGGTGTCGCAACGTGGATGTTTAAAGCTCGACGTGATATCGATTGCGCCCGTAGATGATGCTAATCTGATTTCAAGTATCTGCGAAGAGTAAATGCACTAACGAGGAAATGACACGTGGTTGAAATTACGCCGCGCAGCGGTTACCGATAATCCTCTCTTTGTAATTCAATGTTGATATTATGTGTAATATTATACCGCTAATAGCGGATAACCATAATCGCGAGACACAACAATGCATAGAAATGTACATCGAATCGTCAATATTGATTATTAATAACTCATGCAAACTATATTTAAACGAAACGCAGTTATTACAATATACCGATGTACCGCGCGATACAACAACGAAAAAATATCACTGAAATTGGAACGGGAAGCGCCATAAATCCAGTTTTAGCTGTAATTCCATCCTTCCCTAAGGGAACTCTGCCATGCTACTTTTAGGATTGCTATCAATTTTTTAACGCCGATCGATTTTTCTCGCCGCCGACCGGTTACCGCTGAATGTTAAAACGGGATCTCGGCACCGGCAGCCTTCGGAAAAACAGACGGGCTGCCGCAAAGACGAGCTGCTATCGTGTATCTCTGAGTGGCTGAGCTAAATAGTCTCGGGCGTTTCTCTCTTCCACGTTTCGACTTTTCTTTTTCGAAAGGAGAAAGAGGAAGGAATGGAACGAAAAGAAGAGAAGCGCGACTAAAACGACAACGCTTCGTTCCGCCATTAGGAGCCAGCACTCCAAGATAAATTCGATTAACGAGGAACAGATCGGACGCTATTGAATCATGATCGCTACGCTTTGATCTTTCTTGCATTCAACTCGGCGCTGCAACTCGATTTCATTTCGGTCCCCCGCTCTCCACGTGACAGGATGAAAACATCGGGGATATAATTCGAAGGCCGATCGATAATGGCGCCGCGATGATCGGGCGCACGATAAAGGGTCCCGGAGATTAAGATATACGCCGCGAACCGTCGATCGGACAGATTAAGGGATCACAAAAAGCGAGAGAGAGCGCTGTTACGTTTCACGTTACGAGAGACAAGCCTGGATTAAAGCACGTTGAGGACGAGGTGCGATTGAGAATTTCTCCCAAGTAATTATCGATACCTTCTCACGTGACGACGGAATAGAACGAAATGTTTTACACGGCAAACGCGTTTCGCGCGATGAAAAATATTCCGGCGTCTCGAAATCCGTTAATCCAGGATATCTATATATGTGTATGCGCGACTTATATACACAGCGGTTTAATTATCTTCCCACGGGTTGTCGCGACGGGTCCCCGGGTGCTCCGTTAAAAGAAAATCTCGTTACAGGTGTACAGGACGAGGAGGTGTAAAGAAATGCATGTAGGTGCGTACATAGGCACGATTTGTCATAGCGCTTTCCAGCGCGCGACGCAAAGTGACTAATGCTGATTAGCTGCCGAGCGATCTGAGTATATCCAATTACGCCGTCGCTCGCATGTCCAACCATTTCTCCGTCCGTTCGCCTTAATCCCGCGGAATAATTCGCTTCCGCGCGGTCCGTCATGCGCCGTCAGCGAAACACGCGGTCGAGCAGCCCGCACACGTAGCCCCGCTGCTGTGCAAGTGTGCATTTGCATCGACAATTCTTCTTCTTTTTTTTTTCTTTCTTCCGATAATTCTATAGACACCATTGATCTCTATATAAAACTGGATAGTGTATTTGGTAGGACGACTTGTTACGAATTGAAAATTAGGTAGCCATCTTTAATAAAGTGAAATATGCTAATATGGCGATGACAATTTATATTTTCATTCAAGTGAATAGTGCCCCGAAGTTCGGAATTTTTATCTCGAGATGCTAATTTTAATATATCAAAGATGCCGGGCCTTCAAAAAGCATGACACACTTTTGTTCATTTTTTCCATAGTATACACTATCCAGTTTTATATAGAGATCAGTGCTAGACACACGCGCGCATCGAAACATTCGTTTTATTTCCTGATCTTATACGAGACGTGTCTATGTTCCGGTACGCGAGCTAAATTTCGATCGAGAAACGACGAATCAATTAGTGATCCGCCAGCCGAATCGATTCGCCGGCGCCCTTTGGATCGTCCCCGGGAGAAATCGCGCAATCATCGCGCGTCAGCGTATCCTGGATGCTGAATCGGTCTCGGCCGCGCCCGCTTCGTACCCGGATATCCGAGCGATCTCTCTATTGTATCTCCCGCGCAACGAAGTTAATATAAAGCTGACTTATATCGTCGGGGAAGTGAGTCTTAAAAAATATTCCACGGAAGAAATTTTGACCTGCAATAACGCGTATGTACGTCAAATATTTTCTACTATTGTAATTTATCGAACAGTTGGGTTTATCGCATACAACGCACGATGATGTGTGTTGAGAAATACAAATTATATAATAATTAGATCATATAATAAATTTATTAATTATTAACGAATCATTAATAAATTATATAATAATTAGATCGCATAGCAGTAAATTAGAAATATATAACACCTCATCTTTAACTTATTGAATTGCATAGTTACTTCAGTTACGGTAATAAAATCAATCGTGCGTTACATCGGTTATACAGACCCTCATCTCGGATCTTCTTAAGCTCTCGCGATCGTCTCGCGCGTAACCTTATTATAACGTGCACCTCCGGCGCAACGGTATTTCTTCCACGACGATGATAATATTATCAGCCCGGCCGGGACGTACAAATTATATATTGTCTGGTTAACGATGCCCGCGCGGCGGCTCTTTCCCTCGCTCGCTCTCAGCCATTTTCCGCGGCGATGCCTCCGCGCATTAGGGCGGATCGCGCTTTCTAATTCGCGTTCGACGTCGCATCCGAACACTTGGTAACTCGTTTGATCGCCTATCGGCGAGCGATCGTACATCATCGATCGCCGCGTAAAAAGATATCCGCGCTGCAGATTTACGCTCTCTCGAGCGGAATATTGCCGACTTGTAGATTTTTTTCTACATCTCGCAGTCCTATGATTATATATATATGTATTATTATTTATTTATTATATAATTATTTTTCTTCGCGGTTTTTATGTAAAGGGATTATTTCTATAAATATTGAAGCAATATTTATCCTGCGATCGTCTTACGGCACGAGTTGGCAACTGCGTTTCTCGAGGATGCTTCGCCGGGACGTTGACACCTTATTCGCTCTCACGGCGACTCGTCCGTTCCGCCGTGTTCCTCGGTCATTGCGTCCTCTCGCAGCCGTGTTCTCATCACGGTCTCCACGTTATGCACCAGACAATAATCGTCGATGTCAGGGGGGAGAAAGAGAGAGATTGAGAGAGAGGAGGAGAGAACTGAAAAGGGCCTCAGCCGTCCGTCATCGACGTCGCGTTTCGGACAATGAGCGATCGCCGCGCAATGGATCGTCTTTTAATCCCTCACTCCCGCGGCCCTTTTTTCGCGAATGTCGGCTCGATGGCCGGCGTCGGTCAAATGGAGCGTGAAACCGTGGCGTGCCAGGTTTGCCACGAATCGTCCGTCCCGGCTCGTTGATCTTTCTCTGCCTTCTTTTCTACTCTGAGATCGCGAGAGATGCTTTCGCGAAAAAAAAATTACATCTTTCGATATTGAGCGAGCTTGCGGTGAATAGATATATTTTAAAACATCGAATACACGCTCGAATAATCGTAGACGGAAATGGTATTTTATCTTGTTTAAATGTTGTTAAAATGCAGAAGTGAAATCTATAATAATCGTTTACCAATGCCCGATTTTTATCATCAATGAACATGTAAAAGATAGTGCCTTCGGAATAGATGATCGAAAATCGGAAGCTTTTCACAAATTAAATTCGGTGAAGTACCTTTTGCGTCGGTCTAGTTAGCAAATTCGGACTGTAAAGAGTAACATTACGGATCGACGGTCATACTAGACTTTTGCCTTTTGCACGCAATGAACGCGCCGAGTAAAATGGAAACCGCATGAATGCATATACGGTCAGGAATGATGAGATAGAACATTCATATAGAGAATTTCGGTGGGAGTTATATAATACGACCCGTTTCATTTGAAATACGCGAATCGCGGAATGAGTGTCTCTTGCGAAAATACAATTCCCTGTTTGACGCGAGTTTGTTCTGTTCAGATGGTCTACATATGGCTATTTTAATTAAATCTCGTTAGAAAAGTAAGATTTATATTAATTTGAAATTCTATATATTTCACATTAGTTTTTGAAGATTCGTTATTCTACATTGCAATAGAAAAAAAAATTTAATAGAAAGATCCATCTTTCTAACAGATGTTTAAAAATTTAGCATAAATGTTCATCATGAAGAGAAATTTTTTTTTTATTTTATTTTATTTTCAAAGAGATTTTTTGGGGAGAGATCGTGTTATGCTCATTTTCCTAGATTAATTCTATTGTCGAAATTTTAGGTGAAGCTTAATATATAAATAAATAAATAAAAAAACAGTATCTTGGAATATTCAATCCGCGCATGCAAATATTTCTTTTTTACGTTTCACACCTGGTTTATGCTCATGATATATGTATGTATGCTAGATATGTATAAAGATTTTTCTCGATTCCTACTGGAATGCCAAATGCAAAATGTTAACTTTCACAACTGGCGTAATATGTAATTATATTTTTAAAAACTTTTCTCCAAAAATCTCTTATAATATATGTCTATCCTTCTTTACAAGCCGGTGTGTCTATGCGAACTTTGCCTAAAATGAGGCTCGAGAGAATTTTCCGTATCACTTATTTTTATAGAATCGGCCGCGCTTTCTTCTTCCCTTTATTAAATTCAGTTCTATCGACTATACACTTGCAGCAATTTCAGAATGGTAATATCACAGAAGAAATCCAGTGTTAAGCTATCTGCGAATTTAAGAGCTTTACTTCGCTACACTCGAAAGTTTGTCGAAAGTCAGGCTTTTAAATCGTGAGTCAGATAATTACGACGATACTTAACTAATTATAATGGATTACTCGTCCTTCTATCTTTTATTAATTAGTTTTTGCTTACATTTAATAAATGTTCTACTAAGTTTTATATATGTAAATATATTATTAATACACATACACACAGTTGAAAAATTTGTGTTAAATTTAACAAATATCACATGTCCCAAACGGTCCACAGAAATTTTTGTGTTAATTTAACATAATACGGATATGTTAAATGATGACACGAATATTGTGTTAATATTTTAACATAAAATAAATGCAAACTTCAAGTAAACTTGAAATAAATTTTGTGTTAAATTAACATAGTTTTAATGTAAAAATTAACTAAAAAAATTGTTAATTTTACATTTTATCATCCCCACTTATATTATAAAGTAAAATTAACATTTTTTTCTGTAAAATTTAACAGATAAATCTTGTCACTAATAATATCGAACATATTTATTATGTAAAATTAAAAGTAAATACACATTGTGTTATTTTTACACTTATTTTCAGTTATTTTAATAATTTTACATTTGAGTTCAATTAACACAACAGCAATATGTTAATTTAACACATGAATGTGTTAAATATTTAACACAAAAATTTTAACGGGGACCGTTTCTAACAAGAAAACACAAATTTTCCAACTGTGCACGCGCATATATTTAATTAATTTTATTGAGTGATTTTGTTATCCATCTTAATTACATACATTATCTTAATTACATATCCATACAATTATTTCACAGCGCAACTATAAATACGATTTGGTTTCGTGCACATATGCGTGTATCTGAAAATTGTACGTATATAAGTTATACAAATGAAGAATTTTAATAATCTCGAATAATCTTGCTTAAATAACGCATCGTAATTTTATTTCATATTATAATTTACGATGATCCACATATTATTGAAAAAAATAGTATAAAAAATATTTCTCTAGATATAATAAACATTCGCGTTTATTTCTTCGCGGAGACTTCCTCGTTCGCGGAGTCACTTGCCGATACTATCGGTTATATTAGCCAACGTAATGCAAGACATAATATACGCTGAGTGCCGACCGTCGTTGCTCGCATAAATAGCATAGACCGGAAACGACGATGCCGATCGAGGCCGCGCAAATCGTTAAAAGAGCCCGGTAGCATAAAGATATCAAGGGAGAGAATGCCGATACTATCTTTTCTCAGGAACTTTGCCGGCGAAGTAAAACCAAGTATATAACGGCGGAGGTAAGTCTCCCCCCGTCGCGAAAAACGGTTTGCAATCGGGCAGAAGAGAGCGAACTATTTCGAATCGCTCGACTAGTTTATATTCAAGAGTTCCGTTAATTCGTCACGCTGCTGCTGCCGCTGCTTCAGCTTCAGCCGCTGCTGCTGCTGCTGCAAGACGACGATGACGATGCCAGGGGCTTCGGATTATCCAGTGGAAATGACGCTGGCGCCGTCGTCCCTCCGTTTGCGGCATATAAAGTTGGTAATCCGGACGCGGCGTAAACTAACTAAAAATGCATAAGTAAATCCGATACTTTGCTCCTCGCCATTCTCGTCGCGCGGAGAGAAGAGCAGTTGGATCAACTAGTGAATGGAAAGAGAGAGATAGAAATGCATTGTATGCATTGCATCAAATATCCCAGTGACAGGACATTAGTGTGTAATATATTACACAGAAAGAAAGAAAAAAAGAAATATTATTCCGTTCTCCGATTTTGTAATACATTTTTCTGATGATGGTGTACGTCGCGCGATAACTTTGAATAAAACTCCCGTTTGCGCGTTTTGCGAGTACCAGCAGAGATTTGCATTTGCGGTTATGCGTCGCGTCATAGTTCTCTCTCTCTTCTCGGTTCTTACTTTCTCGCACGTGCATACGTGATGCACCAGAGGAAAGCGCGAGCCCGCGGCAGCAATGCCAGATTTATAATTTCGCCGTTTCAGCGCGATAGCTACTTTCCAGCAATCGTCTTTTATACGCTTGGAAGCGTTCCCAGACGCGAGAGATGATCTTGTAGGAAAATACGAATTGTGGAGGGAGAAAGGGAGTAGAGAGAGCAAGCGAGGCGAGGGACAGACGTGAAATACGACGGTGGAAAATCAGGAGGCACTTTGCGACGCTCCTTAAGTCTCCTTTCAGATTAATACCGATGACGTTAAAGTGGCTTTAATCGCCGCTAAGTGCGTGCTTTATTTAACGTGATTGTTTCATGGAGATGCGAGAGCGCGGAATAAAATGAGGGGGAGAGAAACGAGAGGAAGAATCGCGATCTTACATCGGAGCGAAACTTCTGCTTTACGCAGGATATATCGCCTCGGGGCATCGACGAGATTCTCAATGTGCAATCTAAAATTTGCGATCTCGTGAATTGTGTGAAGGATTTTTTATTATCGTAATACATATATAGTAATATACAAATACAAATATAATTCGAAGGATTGAATAAAAATTTGATGTGTATCTCATCAAGATTGATTGCAAAACAACTATATATAATTAGTACAACCAATATGATAAACTAATGATAATTACTGTAATGTTTTAATCAACTCTCAACTTTACGCGACGATGAGATCGATCATTATTACACCACTATTAATTTAACTTCAGTAATTTTGAGCGTGATAAATGCTTCGAAATTTCGGTGTAATTAGCCTTTTTCGCGAAAGTGTAATTTGTATATGAATGAAATCGCGCTTTTCTCTGGACGTTGTTCCAGCTTATTTAGCATGCTTTTGTTGCGGGCATGTTGCATCCAATTTCATCCAGAAAGCACTATGAGCCACGGAATGTGTTTTTAATTAAACGCCTATTTAATTAAACCATTTAATTAAGGCCTCATAAACGTCGTCCGTCCGTTACCTTACAATAGCATCAATGCTCTTTGTTCTTTTCCAACGTTTTCGAATAGCCCAGAATACAGACACGGTTAACCCATTATTAATAGCGTTAATTAATCCCTTTATCGTTCTTCTCACTCATCGTTTGCCCTGATAAATTTTCGATCGTGTTTTAAAGTGCCAACAAACGAGTAAATAAATTTCGATTTCTCGCATTCTCGATATCTTGCGCGACGAGAAATTCGCGAGGATCTCATTACGAGATTCGTTACGTAAAATTACCGTTATCCGATCTCTCTTTCTCTCTCGAATTTCACGATAATTTTGGAAGGATGTATAATTAAGTGCTTAAAATCGTGAACAATAAAGCTCGAGACTCGGAACCTGCTGCCTCTCGCACGGATATCTCGAGGAGAATCGGGTCGGCCAAGCATTGCCCTCTCACGAAGTCGCATGCACGCACGTGCGTTTACATCGTTGGACGATTAATCGGGGCGAGCGAAGGGTCCATTTTCTTCTCTCGCATACGACGAGATCTTGCACCGCGAGACCCCGCGATCTTACCGTCGAAAAGAAATAACGTGCTTCGCCGCACATGTCTCGAGCATCGATCTCTCTCGGGTCGAGCCTCTGTGTGATTCGATTACGTTATACGTCCGTGTAATGGCGACAGTACGTCTGCGTTCGTAAAATAATGTCGCACGGTTGATAAATAATACGGCTGAATCGAATCGTAAATTCACTTCTGTAATTTATCGTAGTATATTTGCTGCAAAGTTATTCGACGTATAACGAAACATTAAACAAATCACGAATGAAACGTTACGTTATACACCGTGAAATTACAATGGGCCACTTCGATATCCGTTATTACAATTTGTCGTCCAATTAAGGTCGAAAGTGTTTTGCATAACAAGCCTGTATATTTAATAATCAGATCGGAAATATCAGTCCGGGTGATTTTACTCCAAATCGACGAGTGCCTTGGCTGTTGGCCAGAGACAATCACGAATAATGCTCGGGTTCGGACGATTGCCGGCGAAACTATGGTGAATAATCGCAGGAATTTAATTACATCGGGTTCACTTTTTGTGCGCGCGAATTGTTGCATATACGTATGCATAAATCTCGAATGCAACCAAAGACCGGGTTAGAGGTGATTTGCTTAATTGAGAGACCGCGATTAAACGTTATCGCGGCCGATCAAAGATTCTTTCGCCCTTTTCGTATCACCTGGAATAATAACGGGTAGCCGTCCGTTTAATCGAGAGCCGGTTAGAGGATCTCGTATCTCTCGTTATCCTCGTAAAATCGAGAAACAAACGCATTCTCACGCCGCGATTCTCCAATCTTTGAAATTCCGATAAGTGCGCCTCCGACACTTGACCTCCGGAATTAAGGACGACGCGAATGGCTCCGGCTCCATTGATTACCGTTAACCCCCGCCGATAGAACACATTGAGGCGAAATCTCCCGTTATATGCGATTGATAATGTTCGTCGACACGCGCGCGAGTCAATTTATTATGCGTCACGTCTATATACGACACGTAAATCATCCCCGTGCCGTGACGAAAATATCTCGCCCTTTTGCGCGGATAATCTTCGGGTCTACGCGTTCGTGTGATTTATATCTCGCTCGCGCAGTAATCCATCGCGATCAAATTGTCGAGAGCAAATCCAGACAAGAGACAGGGTTCATCGTCGTAGCGTCGCGTTATTATTGCGCGGAAAACTCTTCGAAGAATGGAGCGTCCGCGTCCCGTCGTCTCCAATTATATGCGATAATATTATTTTCATCTCGAAAAAAGAAAAACAGATTTTTTCAGATTCCATAAAATTCCATATTTGATTAAAATATTTATTAGAGAGTTCTATTATTAAAGTTCGAAAAAAATAGGAATAAAGAGACAATTATTCCAATCGATCGCGCTTAAAAACGCGAATGAGAAGTCAGATATGTGGTAACCGCGCGTAAACACGCGTTACACGTCGTAACAAATATTAGACGGTAGTTGACGGGCACCGCCATCGAGATTACACCTATAATAACATTTAACAACCCCGGTTTGAGGGATATACCATATACGAAGGAGCCGCAGAGAGAGAACGAGCGTATGTAACGCGCGTCGCACAAAGGACCGGGGGTCGTCGACGTGATCCTGGATGGGCAACAGTGGGTCGAAGACCGGCCGTATTACGCCTCCGCGCACACGGTCAACCACCAAGAAGAGAGGGAGGGAGAGGCGGTCGGGCTAATTCCATTACACACCCTTTGATGTTTACTGCACTCGGGGATCGGCGGCGTCCTTCTCCACCCTTTCCACGTTTCTCTCCCTCGTAGTAGACACGCGCGGCGTTTTCGCGCGAGATCGCGTGCACAAAGTCTGACGACCGGTATGAAAACGCCGGGGGAATTCAGATCGTGCGGCCCTTCGCGTAATACGCGCGCGTCTCGGAACTCGGTGCCCTGCCCTTCGTTTTCTTTTTTTTTCCTCCCTCCTCCTTCAGTCTGTCTTTTTCTCTCTGGCTTTCTCCTAGTCACGAAAATTCGCGTTATCTCGCACGCCGATTCGCGTGTCACGAGCCGACAGTCTGACTCGCGGTTACTTCTGCTTCGCGCGTGTCTTCCTCTTAAACGAGATATATGCCAAGTACTTATCGTTCTTGCCAAGAAATTCTTCCAAGCATCTTTCGACAGGCGGTTTCATAAATTTTTCACCCTAACAGTTATTTATACTCCTTATACTCGTGGAGAAAAAATCACGCTTTAATTTTTTCTCATTATGAAATAATCCAACACTCAGACTCTCTCTTTGAAATCATAACGTGTAATCCGTGATTAAATATTAATACCGATAAACTATATTTTATAATTTACATTGCTACATATTTATCATACATTTTGTACAATGTTGCACGACTTTATAAATTAGACAAAGTCCACAATCAGCGAGATAGGGAAAGTAGAGGGCAAAAAGAGCCGATAGCGTGTCCGGATTCATTTAAAGGTCAATAACCACACGCGAAATGCGCTCAGTTCAAACAGGTGAGTTGTTCGAATCCAAACGACCTTTAGTAGTTCGCAGCCATGAACGTTGATATATACCGTGCGCTCGATGCACATCACGTGCAGTCAACAGCACTGTGGTGCACACGCGACGTTGCAGTTGCACTAGTGCCATTTCGCCCGCCTTCCGCGAGTAGACGAGCTATCCTTAACTAACGCGTTTAAATATTCCGCGGAATGAATTTATCGATCCAATATATAGATCGTTTGTTAATTATGGATGGCGGGAGAGTGGGTGATTGGAAACTCTCTCTCGGCAATCTATCGAAAGGGACACGAAGGATGCGCGCGTTGGGGATGCTGCTCGACGAATCCCAGCGATTGGAGGGCCACTTAGTTGAAATGGGTCTGGAGGGAAAAAAAAACAGGATTAACGGAGAAGGATATATATCGTCGCTTACGGCGTTACGGACGGAAACAACGACGAAGTTTCGGGATCGAGCGCAAACGCAGCTTTATCGCGTCGCTAATGGATGGTGACTTTTTATTATTGAAGTCGAAACTGCGCAGTTTTGTGAAATGTAATTCTACGTTACGTACGTGATATAATGGTAGGAAATCGAATCGAGGAAATGAATAATAATATCTCGTCGCGTTGAAAAGTTTTTACAAGGTTTGCAGGATCACCGATGAGAGATATAATAATAATGTATGAGATACATTTACAGATTTTTAAACGACTGATTTATATAAGTTGTGAGTAAAAAGAAATGGAACTTAGTGTATTTTAACTGCGTCAACGATCACGTGGCCGCATTTACGCGAATCGAAAACACCTGGGCCGCATTCGCGTGAGGTAGGATATGGCTTCGCCATAGTGGAAACACTTACGCATGCTCGGTTCATTAGCGGCCGGCGAAACTGCAGCCGTATAATCCCCCCCGCGAGTTCCGCAATTGTTTCCCCGGCTAATTGCCTTATCGAGTCGCCGACCCGCAACGAATCGCTATTACGAATTGGCGTCGTTGCGTTGCAAAATCCGTCGTAAAAGACGGCCAGGTAAATGTGCGAGTGAGCGCTCGCTCTCGACGAGAAATACGATCCATTTTTTTCCCTCGTCATCAGACAGTCTAACGAACAGCGAATAAATCCGAAGGAGACGATTTACGTAACCTTTCGATTGATATCGCACGCGCATAGGAGAAAATATCACGATACGGCATTAAACACGCGATGCCCTTAATTGCAAAAGTCGCTTCTCGATACGATCAATCTGTAAATCAGCCAGCTGGAAATCTTCTCTCGAGAATTTTTCACGACCAATTTTTTACCAAGACATTTTCTGTCATCCGAGTGATTCGATTATGTATAATCTTACGTAAGCAGTTGTCGATTCCATAAATTATAGAAAGAATTGAAAAAAGTAGCGAGTAGCAGGAAAGAAGATTTTGTATGTGCGATAAATGGCGATTGAACAAAGAGATAATCTCATCTATCATAAGAGATTATGCGATGTGTTTAGTACGTACATGTATATCTAAAAATGAACTCGCACGACACAGTGTCACGGCCACCTGTCGCGCGTGATCTGGTCACATAATCCGAGCGAGGGACGCGCGCGCACCCAGATGGTTACCAGTTCGCATAATCGAGATCGCGAAGTCCATTCGTGTGTTGAGAGGTCACGCGCGAGCTTCACATGTGCGAATATATACACTATCGTGAAAACTGGCGTTCAGCCATCGCGGTTCGCGTCCACCAGTCAGTGGGGTGATTTACGCGATTCCAATGGACGCGAGTTCGCATTAGCGGTTATCCACTCACGCGATAATAGGGCGCGATCCACCGAAATACCCGCATAGAGGGTTAAACGAGGAAACTTGCCGCGCGTTGTATTAATTTCTGCTTCGCGCGAGAGAGAGAGAGAGAGAGAGAGAGAGAGAGAGAGAGAGAGAGAGAGAGAGAGAGAGAGAGAGACTGTTTGTGATGAAAAAATTATCGTAAAATAATTTTAATTATTTTTTGTCAAATTAAAATACATTAGAAGCAATATATGTGCGTTCTTTAGTAAGAACACGGGGAGATGAGGGATTACGACGAATGTATGTACACGTGACACAGAAAATGGTTCCCTTCAATCTCTCCGATCGTTCTTGACAATTTGGAGGTTTTTCTGTACATATCACGCGATATATCACGCGCGAGCGCGAATAAAAAAGGCAGATGTATATATTCCCGGTGTGCAACCTCGTATTTTTTATAGCTCGTCGTAAATGTCGCGCGACCCTCGCATTCCGGCGCGGTATGTATCTGTCCTTTAGTACTTAATCGTCTGGTAAAATAACAGCTTTAAAAGGTCGTTACGCGGAACGTTGGTTACGCACTTTTTTTTTTATTACGGTGACTGCGCGTCCGCGTTATTTGCCTTTGCGCTTCGTCGCCTTGATCGCGCAGTGACGCGAAATTGTGTCGACTTTTGAAGTCCGCCATGAAACGCGAAAAGTGCAGGGTATTACCTCGTCTAACACAGTCGGAACGTATCTTTTCAGACTCGACGTGACCAACGTTGCGCGCGTTGTATACTTCTTTCTTCTTTCGAAACTGTCATTTCACTCGGAACTTGATCCAAGATTTAATTACGATGCTATATTTGCTTCTTCATCTAAAATTGACTTCCCGTTCGTTTTTGGGATGGAATTTGGCCCTCGCGGTTCTGGGAATGGATACACCTGTAACACTGAATACCGAACTCTCCTCTATTCTCGCATCGTTCGTTACGAATATGACGTGACGCGCTATGTAAATCGTGCAACGTGCACGAAATCGTTACGAGCCTCCGAATAGATACACGGAATCAGTGAATAGATGAACTTTGTTACATGTCAAAAAAAATAAATCAATAAAACCTTTTTCGAATATTGAAAAATGGATGGAAAGATAGAACTTTCTTGGATATTAAAAGACAAACAAAAAATTTTTTTGCCCGCTGAAAAATAAACAAGCGTATTTAAATAAATAAAATAGTTAGGACAATATTTAACTGTTTTAAATTTCGCAAATAATTTCAAGCACGCAAAAGAACGTTTAATCGGTGCGGTAGTTTTGAAATATCCTGTAGGGCAAAAGTCTTATTTAAATATATACAAGCAAAATAACGAAACGAGATGCAATTTGATGTAGTTTGAATCTTTTTGTTTGTTTTGTACGTTACATCCATGTTTCGAAACAAATTGTTTAACCTTTCAAATAGCGTAGCTCTTTGTATATGTATGCAACTGTTATTTATGTGATTTAACCAATTGTGGGTTAATATCTAATGGGACAAAATAGAAGCTGTGGTAAATCTACATGTAAACATTATTTATTCTCATTATTTCATTCAATACGAGGTCACTGAACACCGGGGATCATGCTATATATACTATGCGAGAAAACCTGAAGCTCTCATTCAGTTAATTGCCAATCTTTGGCTTATTGTTAGTCTGAGTGAAGGTTGGTGCTACTACTAGTGCGGAGAGCAATCTGCTAAGCAACGTAAATACTATGAGAGAGATGTACAACTACATCATTATTACATAAAATCTTTTACGTAAATGGTTGTGCGTAATAGCACTGTTCTTCACGTCATTAATGTTGATGATGTCACATTATACGAAATCTTTTTTTCATAAATATACTGCATTCGTATTTATCGTTCATAGATTCAATGTAAATGATAATTTATATACATATACACTGACAATGAGAGAATTTTCTCTTAGAAGTTACCCTAAAAATCATGTTAATTATGCGGGACAATATGGTATGAAAAGAATTTTATGAGAATTTCTCTGATTAATATTTATCACAATAAAAATAATAATAGTCGTCACAATAAAATATAAAACATGTTTGATTAATTTTACTAAACTGCATAGTAAAATTAATCAAACATGTTTTATATTTTATTGTGATAGATATTATATTTTTATTGTGATAAATATTAATCAGAGAAATTCTCATAAAATTCTTTTCATACCATATTGTCCCACGATTACCGTGATTTTCAGGATAAATTCTAAGAGAGAAAATTCTCTCTCTCTCTCTCTCTCTCTCTGTGTGTGTGTATATATTTTAGAGAAGAATATTTGTCGTGTCGTGTGTCATATAAAGTGAACCTTTACTTGAACTTTTCCAATCGGGTTTCGAGAAAGTGTGATAATTCTCTAAGTGGAGACAGAGAGAAGAAAATTATAAATGAAAGCAGAGCGCACAGGTCGAGAAACACGAGAGCGCGAAGGGAAAGATGCCGCATAGACATCACGTTTCGGTCATTAATATCGCTTTTTGTCAGCCGGGCCAATTAGTCGGGGGTAACGACATCAGCCGCGAGGGAACTGCTAAACGCGTCGGGATATATATTCTTCGGTTCCAGTCTTAGTATAGTTCCATTCGGGAAACTCTCTTCCGAGCTCTCTCCTTTCTCCAAGCATCCGCGCCACGAGGCGTGTGCACGTTCACGTTCACCCGACTGACGCTTTCATCCGCTCGGAATTGCGACAACTTTACACCGAATGAATGAACTTCCCGAAGTGCGAAGTTAGATGGACGAGATCTTCCGTGTAAGCCCGGCTGCAATTCAATTAGCGATCGCGCGCTAGCGATTCTCTATCCTCCGCGACGGTTATTATTTAAATGCGAATCGTGTAATCCCGCGCGAATTCTCAGCGAACATTCGCCGTAACGTTTCGATTCGCCGCCATAATTTCGTCTTCCTCGTAAGGCGGTTAATCTCGCAAAGTGTTGGAAACGGAGAGAGAATTTTCCTCATTAAATGTAACGTATCAGTCTTATAAAAAAAAAATTCATACAACGTTCCGGAAAATATTCTGCGTGTTTTAAACAATATGGAGGATAGGTTCGTTCCATCAATTTTGATGTCGATACAATAACTTTCTCATAACGATCGTCAATTAAATTCCGTCAGCGTGAAGCCGCGAGGGCGCGATTAAACCCTCTCGCTCGAGACGCGTCTAGTTAAGGGAAGCGTATTATCGATTCATAGGAGGAATTACATAACACACAGCAAACGTTCCGAAGGGGAAACCACCTCGGCGGCCGCCTTACGTAACCGGAACTTCCGCCTACGATAAGCCGCGCAGCAATCCGATTAGATTGTAATTCGGTCGAGCTGCGCCGAGCAATTTGTCGCGATATATAGAAATTGAGAGGCGAACGTTATATTACGCGGTTCGCTTGAGGAAAAATGAAAAAAGTCTGTCTGCTCTCGGGCAAGAACATACGCCCGCAATAATGTAGCCATTTTTCGAACGTCGAACGAGAAGAGAATCGTCCGATAAATCCCGATGATGTTCTAAATTTTTTACCGGTCTTTGCATAGCTTGCGGTACCAAATTCACGATGCAAGCACCGAGACTTTGTATCGTCGTTTTTCGCTAGAAAGAGTAAGAGAGAGAGAGAGAAACATTGTTAATATCACACGACACCCGTCAAGTTACGTTAAAATTAGGCGATGTTTTGTAATGTAAATTGTTTGTATGGAAACTCGGAGAGATTCGCGCACAGCTTCGTAGAAACGTTGAACAACGTATTTTCCATGCTATTCCAAGTTAAAAGTCCGCTTATTGCAATATAATTGTAATGCGTGTGCCTGGTACCGTGCAAAGCACAACACAATCTGCCAAAGAAGTAAACGTTTCTCTAACCAAAACCCTTTAAAATTGTATTTAATACAATATACTTCTATTTACATACACTTTAAAAAATCATTTTTACAACCATCTATTTTTATGAATATTCTCCTATTTATTCTTCTCGCTATTATTTTTGTTAGAAACTCATTTTCGTAATTTTTCGTGACATGATAACGAGCTTTTTCTGAACATTTGAGATACTCTATTTTGTTCCCGGACAGTGAAATTTCGACAATATCCGCTTGTAAAACAGCCGTCCGACTGTTAAATCGGAAATGAGTTCTTAATCCCAACGCTGCATGTCCGACGGTATCCGTAACAGCTTTGCACTATTTGCCTTTTTCTCTTGAAAGTAATTCGGATTTTATTACGCGCGTGACCTCGGTCGCTATTAGCGCCTCAATTTCGTGCCTTCAAAATAAAAAGTCTTGGTAAATCCGATTTTATACTTTGATGTCTTACAAAGTGATAGTACTGAAAGTCGTGACGCGAAAGAAAAATAGTTCGCTCGTTTTACTCGTATTTTATATGTAATATACTTGATATATTTCCGGTCTCGTTTCTCTCTCTTTAAAGTACACACATATATATGCACATGCGTGTCATTTTACAATCCGGAAGATAGAAGGCGAACAGAGACTCGACGACATTTCTTAGCGTTTTGTAAAAATCTTTCCAAGAGAAAATGCGATTCGACGAGAATCTCTGCGCTCTTCAACCGCTTAAAGTGACGGAACTTTACGCGGCTTTGTTGCGCGGAACATCTATTTATTCGGCACGAAGGTCATTTTGCGTTCTATTTTCGCCCTGTTTTATTAAGGATGATAAATTCCGGAAGACGTCCCATTGCGCCATTTCCGCTCGCCTTATTCCCACCGAAATGCCCCGAAACGAGGCCGGTGGAAGAGAAAAGCCAGGGCGAAATTTATTCGTCTGTGCACACACGTGGAACGAATGCGCGCGCCTCGTTTTGTTGTACGAATGTGTCAACGAAATCTCGCGAGGTCCTCGGAGTCACTTCGCTCTCCCGCAGAAAATCCATGGCCGCGATCCATCGCATCGAGCACGCCTATTGTCGTTTCGGCCGGTCCTGCAACTGATTCGTATGAATTTGTGTGTGGCATCCAGTGCTGAATAAATCCGGAACGCGGATGCTATCAGGACGCAAGATATATATACGAGACATTCCGTGAAACTTGCAAACTTGTAACGGAATTTTATTTTGGTGCACAAATTTTCTTCACAAAAATGGAGATATTTATTCGCTATACTCCCTCATCGTGGCTTTTTAATTTTCGGCATTAAATATTTACATACTACGTATGTACGTGCATATATATGTGTGTGTGTGTGTGTGTGTAAAAGATAAAAATATAAGCTTTATAAATTAAAATGCACTGCACAAATTAATTAAGAAATAGAATACTAAGAGTATTAAGATAAAATCGTATAACATGATGTTGCAAAGATAATATTTTGTTAAACATGTGCACATTTTTTAACCGTTTTAATATATTTACTAATTGTATTTAATTATATTTTGCATTTGTATCATGCGTTACTTTTTTCAGACAACAAAAGCATTAACAAAATAATAGTAATAGCAAGAAATTCTATAATTTGATGATAAATCATTTTTATTAGAGATCTACAAAACGCACGTTATCCGCGAATTCTCAGAGATGAATTGACGGAAAATGTTCAAAAGAGACATCGATTAATTTAAATCGTAGGATTCCAGAAAGAATTAAAGAGACCTTTTCTCTTTCATATGTTTCGCTAAAAATACAAGTTAGATAACTTCCTTTCTACAAACACTGTCTATAAAAAAGCTACCCTCGTCGTTTCGCAAAAATCTGTTGTATGTTTCGTCGCACGATGGGTTGTCTGATTCGCAGGAATAAATCTCTTGCAGCGACTCTTGAAAATCCAACGGGGAAAATCCACGTGGTAAATCTAGCCTTCTCCGTTCACAGATCCACAAGATTTCGCGAGTTTTATCGCGTTTCTGTTAGAGGACTTTTCTCTCGAGTATAGGATTTAAGGCAGATAAAAAAAAACAAAATACATGCTCGCGTGTTACAAGATAGATTAAAAGTCTTTTTTAATCTAATTTAATTCCTCGGGAATTTTCAGCTGTTTTCGTCCATTATTTCAACAGACACGTCTTCCATCAATATATAGTTTAGCGTGTTGTACGTTCTGTTTCCTTTCGTCTTGCACGTAACAGACAACTATCTTCTCATTAACGACATTTTCGATTGTTCGAGATACAAGAACTGGGGAACATTGTTGACAAGTTTCATCCTTAATACCAAGCATGAATTTCGCTACTATGATGAAATTCTGAATCAATTCCCAAGCAATTAATAATTGTTTCCTCGAGGAACATCTTTTTTTTCTTTTAATCCCTGTACTTTAATCGTATCAGAATTTAAGACTTAAGATTAAGATGTTTCCGTTTATCGATCACATTTTTATTATTACTCAGGCTTCTACAGAGACAGACCAAAATTCTTTTAACATATGATACGTATATTTAATTCTTTATATACATATTTTGCATTTTTTCGTCATTACATAACAATAACGAAAATTACGAAAAGTCGAGCAAGATTATGTCGCGCTTGATCGAGTCATGTGCAAGTCTCTCTTGAACGGGTAATCTTTGAAAAGCCGGAGCGAGCCACTTTAAAGGGCCACCCAAGAAATAGGAGCGGTCTGAACGGTAGCTGAGAAGCCGGATGCACGATCCCCTTCATCTGTCGGCTTAACCACCTTTCATGTTTCATCTCTTTACACGCGACGTACTCGTGAGCCCCGCTTGCTAACGCTATATCGCAACATTGGCGTGTTTTATATTGTGCAGAACGAATTGTAATCTCTCTTTTTATTCGTCGACGAGACACCACGTGACACATTATAATGCTCTCGAAGGAAATGGGATAAAGAAAAAAAATGTTGGAAAAATCTTTTTTAAACATATAATTCGCGCTAAGATTTTTTTTTTAGCTTTAAATTGCATAATTTGTATAACGGTCAATCAGAGAGTCAGAGGGGAAAAATGCTTCGTTATCGGACATAACGTCATTCCACGCTGCAACGGATTTATCTTCTACTCTAATCACGCGTTTCACTCGCGATTCCACGGTTCACGATTGCCCGAGTTAAAGCGAATTATCGAGAAACGATTTTAAATCGGCGACAGCAATTATCCGTCGTATCCGTTTTCGCTGACCTCCCGACGATGATCCAATTGCACTTTTTTCCGCGGAATCACGATGCGATATATCGAGGAGAGACGTCAGGATCGCGTCAGAGAGGAAGAACAAGCCGGCCGCTAAATTAATGTGCACATTTTTCGATTTTGCTCGCAAAACTATCCCATTTCCCGATCCTTTTTACCTCTCTCTCTTTCGCCGTCTTTCCTTCGGCTCGCGTTCTCATACCTCGAGTTTCGAGTACCAAAGCGAAATCAATTTAACTGCGGCGAAAACGCATTTGTTCGCGATACTTTTAATTAACGAACGATTTGCCGGCGGCGGGATCAGAGGATCCTAATTGGCACGAGACTGGAACACGAGATGGGTGGACGAGTCCGTTCAATATACTCGACACTACTAGGGAATAAACTCTCCCCGTACAATGAATAGCGCGAAGCAAAGGAGATATTTTCTATCTCGCCGTCGACAAGAGAGACGAGAGACGACGATGATGACGGAGATAAGACTTTGATTTACTTTAATTACTATCGAGAGATATTGCTGTTCCACTAATTATCGATGATCGTTGATAAAGCTTTATATATCTGAAATAGAAAGCCACGAGTGAGCGTAAAGAAACTTCTAAGCGGATTTGAAATAAAAATGCAAATAACGCGAAACCGATGGCACAAATTATAGTTCCGGATTTGATTCCAGTGATTTAATCATCGGATATCGGAAAGTACTTATTTCCAGAATTACCACGCATTGTCTTTAGCGTCGTTGCGCGAGTAGGAAAAGTCGCGAGATGAAGTTATCTTGTGATTTTTTTTTATACCTCCTGGTGAACGAAAGGCGAGTAGCCACGACCTTGCTCGGGCGATATTATCTCGTCAGTCGAAGACGAGAAGAGACGTCGTCGCGCCTGCGCCCAGCCTCTTTAATTTTCTCCAAGAAGACTCGAGCGCATGACTCTTCCGAAGGAAAACAATCCTCCGATGTCTCGGCGAAATTACACCGGGGGCCTCGTCGTACATCCGTCCGTACGTCTCTGTCCAGCTTCTCGCGTCTACTACCGCGCCCCGGGGTCCTCGCCGCGAAAGACGACGGCACGTGCAGCACGTGTCACGTCGGACGTGCACCATCAGTCACAGACGAGAGACACGTTTCTCGGAAGCCGCGCCGCATCTCGCGTCCCCTCCCTCCCTTTCTTCCGCGATCTATCCACGGACTGTGCGGAATCCACCCTCAGTGCATCCCCCGATTGCGAAGCCGCGTATGCGCGCGATGCAACTTCCCATTGGGGAATTACTACGGGGCAAAGATCGTTGAATACCGAACGGATCTCTCTCGCCTGAATCCTAAAATACCGCGCTTATTTTTCCATCCCTACAATAGGTGCGCTAATTCTCCCATCGCGAAACGAAGTCTTTGTAACTGTCTTTAGCACTTTTCTCTGTAGAGTTTCGATATAACTCTGATTCTCTTCCTTAAAGGATTCTAGAGTTTCCGATTCTTTCGATTTTCTGTATAATGTGAAAATGCAAGAAGCAACAAGTATCGCAATTACAGTATGTAGTGATAAATCGTGAGATAGTAGTTGTAAATAAAAATAAATGATATAACAATCTCTCTCTTTCTCTCTCGAAATTGGATTAATTGTTCTAAGTGCAAGATATATGTGTGTTTTTATGCACTTTTTTTCAATTTCAAACACATAATTTATTTTTGCGCATCGACTATCTAAAGTTGTAACTCGCGGAATAAACACATAAACAGGAGAGTGGCAGGTGTCATATATTTCCAGCGGCCTTTACGCTTATGAAACATTCGCGTAGAGCTAGCGTTTACTTCGTTAAAAGTTTGATAATTATCATTTTTATTCAGTTTTAAACTCTACGCACCTCCGAGCTCCACGCTTCTCGAGTTGCGAATTAATTTGTATTGCGAAAATTAATAGTTGTTTTTTTTTTTCTTTTTATCCGATCGAGAGATTCCTCATCGCGGCAGACCAAGACCGAAGACTCGAGGATCTCTTGCGAAACGCTTTTTCGGCGCGAACGACAAACGCTTACGTGAGCGTCGCACATTAAAGATGGAAGAGACACCGTTTGCACATCGACGGTGCGATCGCGATACCTTCGGGTCGACGTGAGGCCACGATTTCGCGAAAGATTCACGACGAACCGTCGAATTTTCCTCGAAACGACGAAGCATTACGAGAGTTACGATTCGGGGCTGCCTTTTCCCAGGCCGAAATACCGTGAAGTCCATGTCAATCAAACGGAGGAAGGAACGTAGAAACTCTCTAGCCGCGCTCGAAATAAAACTCGATAGCGTCTCTTTCGTCCCTTTTGTCTTTTTTTGTTTCACCATCAGGAGCCACGATATAGAGCGTACGTGTGCGAAGACACGTCTCGAGGTAATGTCTCTTTTTACGTATTCAGAATCGAAGATGCAAAGACCTGGTTCTCTCGAGAACCATGAAAATGTCTCATATATTATACACAAGCAGTTCCGTTCTCATCATTCTTTCTTCCTATCGCGTAATAAATGTATCTAATGAGAGACACGTGATGCTCAACCGCGGATTTCTTATCACGACCCACACGCGTGTATATGTGTAGGTATGTGTGTCACCGGCCACATGTACGACAAGATTTCGATACGCGGCCAATAACTTGGCTGCAACGCAGACTCGGGAGCACGAAATATTTCGATCAAAAATCCAATTCCGCGTTTCATAAAATATGGAATGCCGGTAACTATGTAATTAACTTTCTATCTACCTGGAGCCGCGGTACAATAATGAACGTTCCACGGGATGAACGTTCCCGTCGAATTGAAATAAATTGTACGGCATTTAAGTGCAACTACACAGCCGGCGGAAATGAATGTTACAACGTATATATCGAGGATGAGAGAAAAATCTGCTCTGGACTATATGACGCAAAATACAACTCCGCTGTTTTACTTCATATATACCTGGAAAAAAATTTAATATGCAGATTAATACTTCGTACAATAAAAAAAAAATTGTAGTCAATTTCCTTGCAATATTGATTTACCTGAGCTTAATTGACCAATCTTGTTAAATTAAAATGAAGCCGCTGATGATTGTAATATACATTACCCCCGGTCTAAAGTCAGAGAGAGAGAGAGAGAGAGAGAGCTCGTAGCTTACGATATGAAAGGGAAGAAACGAGATATACTCGTCTCTCCTCGTGATCCTTGTTCTTGTCCTTAAGCGAGAATAGCGCTCGCTACTCGGGGGTAGTAAAGGCGATAAAAAAGGGGCGGGAGATGGAAGATGCGGTAAGTCAGGAAACTGGAGAGCCAACGGGAGGGCGAAAAAAGACCGAAGGGTACACGACGAAGGCGGATCTTATGGCACCCTAACCGCCGACATAATTCCTAGTAACCGGCTCCCTGCGTCGAGGACAGAACGGTTTCCCACTGTTAATCTGGCTAATGACGGCCACCGAGCGGTAGCGATCATTATTTTCGCGAGTACTTATGAAATTGCGGAGTCACTCGTTCATATCCGTCAAAGACGTCGACATTATAAATATATTATTACATTATAGGCTTCCGAATGATTCTTCTCTATATAGATAACAAAAGTATCTTTAATTTCGCCATCATCGAAGCAACGAATATACTTTTATTTCGCGAACAGAAAAATATCGCACATTCTCCTTTCTTCGAAGGAAATGTTTTCGGGACACGGGACAAATATAGAATTGAGACGTCGATGAATTTTCCTATATTTGATCGACGATTTTTTGCTGGTAAAATGTAGAAAATGAAAAAAGTTGCAAATGCCATTTGCAGCAGCAGCGTGTCAACGTCTGTTCTAAAGCGGCTTTCACAGCTTCTCGAACTGCTTAGGTTCGATTGCTGCCAAACTGTATGCACACTTTTGAACTTTTCTATGTGATATCCCGTATCACGAATTGCAAAAAGAATCGTCAGCATCAACTTGCACATCGATGTAAACTTTTGAAAACTTTCGGGCGCAAAATCTTGGGTGAGAACAAGTTCCACGCTTCATCCATTCGAGTCATTTCCATCTTCGAATGGTTATCGAATTTTTTATTGTAAATTTCACGCGAATAAACGCGAACAAATTTATACATTAATTAATCAATTTATGTTACACATTTTATGTTATTCGGCTTAAAACTTTTATACTTTTAGCTCTAAAATATTATAATTGTGCTAAAGGTTTGCGAACTGTAATTTGTGAACTTAGAAAAACTTTTAAATAATTAGGTATAAAATACTAAATTTCATGCATATGTTCAATATTCACAATATCTCGGAATTTTTTTATTTCTATGTAGACATTTTTTTTAATATGTCAAAATAAGAATAATTATATTTGTTATTGTGATTAAAGTACATAAATAAAATATTTCGAAATATTTCTTCTTTCGAATTCTTTCTTCAAGATAACAGGCACGTTGTATTATCATCAATTATGTTAGATTGAAATAACTAAAGAAGATAACGCGCTTTGCCAATACAAAACCAACATAAACTCTGTTATTTAGCGTCTGCGAGGTATTTCTTTATTAGTTCGCGTAGATTTCCGACAATAGTGCGGATTAAATTGGTACAGAAACTCGTCGGCTATCGAAAGGGCTATAAAGATAAAGACAAACGTCTGATAAGTAGTGCTCTTACAAAAGTTGTGAAAACCAGTGAAAATAAAAAATAAACGTCGAACCGTTTATCTCTCCACCGATAGGACCGACGGTGCAGGGCACGATGCAAGAAGATTGGACATCTCGGTAGAGTTAGAGGTATAATAATTTGTTGAAGTACTACACGAAACCCCGCAGAGTTACGGAAAAGTTTCAAGAATCATAAAAGGAGAACGTGTTCCTTTTTGTGGAATGTTTTGTTCGAAGATATAATTGGTTCGTGCCAAATTCCACAACGGAGGAAATTTTCACATTATTTATTAATATATATAATTGTTATCTCTTCATTAACTTTTTAATTTAAGAATTTGTCTTAACTCTTGCACATTTTACGACATTGCTCAAGATGTTTATTCATCAATAACAATGTTTTAATCAGAACACAGCAAGCGTGCCTCTATCTAATAAATTCTCTCTTTCTCTCAATTTATCCGAAATATCTCTGTTACTTTTCGCCTTAACATTATATTCCAATTAAAGGTATATGGCTTCTTTATATATGCGTGTGTATATATACCGTTATTCAAATCTAATGGCTAAAAGCTTTCCACGGAAACGCATTTTAATCGAATTGTTGACGATATGCTCCTGGCAATCTGAGTCTCGAGCGTACCGAGAAATCCGGTCGAGCGGGCACGTATATCTCGCAATTTCGTTTCTAGTGGCCCATTTTTATACACTCGTGATTTATGGTTTGTATTTTTCCCCTGACATTCTCGTTAGATATGTTGATTCCTACGCGCTAGCAATATGCAAAATTAGTAGTTAAGAGCGATAATGTATTATATAGCATGCGAAATTTTGCTCGAATTTTTTTCGCCCAAATGTGCGCATTCGCGAAATGTTAAACTTTGCATGATACAATTTCCTTGAGCTGAAAGAAACTGAGAAAAAGTGGATTATAGTAGTAAAAGAACTTTCACGATCGCGCAAAAAAAAATATCTTAAGAGTCTTTATTTGTCAACTTTCTTTAATTTTGACTTTTCGCATTTAAATTCCGTGAAACTTTGTCACAACTTAAAATTCTTCAGATTATAATTTAATTAATCACTGGTATCGTAAGGATAGTGCAATCGTTTTAACGATCGTACGTAAAGAGATTTAATATCCTCAGACATCTACGGACAAAGAATCGTATTTAAACGTTTTTATGTCTGACCGCTGACTAATCTTGAACTTGTAGTAGCAACTTTTTTGTATCCTTTAATGATATTATGCGGTACTAATGTGCGCCAAATAAAAATTGAAACATTTATGATGGATCGTATCGTTATCTCGAGCGCCAACAACGAAATAGATAAAGCTCCAATTGGTATAATCAATTTTCGTGCTGCAGCTTTTCAAGCGTTCATTAATCCCAGGTATCCGATCGAGCATCAATCATCTCTCAACGATGATTAGTGGAGAAAAGGATAGTCGTTGTTAACGCTTCGTGAACGTTCACAGCGCGTATTGCCAACGAGGATGATATCCGAAGGTATCAGTAACGAATCTAGGTTAACGATCACAGACGGACACGAGGCCGCGTCAAGACTCGGAGAAATTTCTCAGGGAAGATGAGAGTAACGGACGAAGAACGAATGAGACTGCGGATGTGAAAGAGCGAAAGGGGCAGCTCTCGGGGTCGAAGGGGGAGGGGGACCAAAAATTAAACGACCGAGGGTTCGATTACAGCGGCACGTTCTCCATTCGGAAAGCCATCGACCGTTTCCGCCAAGCAGCTCCGTCGTTACTCGAACAAAGGACGAAAAGTCACGCCGGAAAACGAATGCCGTAGCCGCGCTCGATGAGACTTTGTTCTTTACGGATCTCTCGTGCGGCACCGAGTTCTTACCGCGAGTTGAAAAAGTTTCGCGCGAGGAAAAATCGCTAACAGCTGTCGCGATATCCGTTACTTTCGTAGTCATATATATCTGAAAACATTTTATTTTCTCTTAATTTTCTCGAATTACACGCAAAAATTGCGTCACGAGATTTGCAAACATCAATATTTATTTATATGCTATTGCAAAGGCTAACTCTCGAATTTGCAATATTTCGTTTTAATATAAAATATAAATAATATATACTGTGTCGCTGTATTTCGCTCTCATCGCGGAAGTTTGCTGCAATCCGCGCGTAGGCACACATTAAATACGATCCCCGGTGCGCTATTAAATGCTGCACGCGCCTTCATCAGCTGTCTCGACAGATGGATGAGCACGAAGGAACCCGGGAGAGTTGCCGACGTATCCACGTGCTCCATCGTGATGTGAGACCCGATTGAAATACAACGTGACTGCGTTTCGCAGCTCGCATCGCGAATGTGCATGTGCATATGTGCGCGCGAGACAAAATACTTCTTTAGAAATAATTTTCTTCACCTCTACCTTCTTGTCGTCAAGTTCATCCGCGATATATATACATAAATATCTATTTATTTATCTATATCTATCTTAAGTACCTATCGTATTTTTGTATCTCTGAAATATCTCGTTGCAAAAATATCGAATCCGCGCGATTTCAAGTATAATAAGTGCTAAAATATTCCGCGAACCGAGAAATTTCTTTCGCAAAACCAACATTCTTCTCAATTTATAGTATTTGCGTTATTCATGAGAGGTTAAACATTTAATGAATATTTATTTGCGCGAATTTTATTGAAACAAGAAGGGACAAGCTATGTCTCTGGAAAAATCTGCATTTCGTATCGTCGCAGATTGTTTCTCGAGACAACCAAGTCGCCGGATGTTCCTCCTCCTTTTGTAGGAATTACAGCATAGACTGCGAGAAAATTCATTTTTGTAATGTCAGAGCCATGTTACCGGCTCGTTCTTCCGCTAACCAAGTTCTCCCGTTATATGATGACGGAGGATGCTGTATATAAGTCGCGTTTACGGTACTAAATTTAATGCGTTTGCCGACTCGCCCGCTATTAAGCACCGCACGTGTCTTCATCTGCTCTAGTTGAACGAATAGAAGAGCGTATAACGCAAAGGTAACGATGGTACAGGGAGGAGATGAAATATAGCAGCCCGGCACATTTATATATATATAATGTTCATTTGCGGTTAATTAAAATTTCGCAATTCCCACGGTGCAGCTGATCAGGGAAGCTCGTTTCTTTCACCTCCGCTTAAGGTCGCAAAAAATCACTTTTTTTTTATGTTTCGTGATGTAATGTGTTTCTTCCCTATATACGCGAATTACGCAACACAAAGGAAATTATAAAATATGTACTTCTTTTTTCTCCCTGTCATGTGTGCTAACTCGAGACGGACAGTCGAGTACCTAGGATTTGAGCATGCACGGAAACTGCGAGAAAAAAAAAAGAACGGTAAAAAATACCACCGCTTAACACACGAGGTTCAGCATGCATTTTTCAAAGATGTACGAATAAGTTGCACGCGGGAAGAGAAACGAGCGTAGATAAAACTCCCGGCAGGAGTTACAATTTTTATAATTCACGATCGGCGATTCTTACGAATCTCGGATTTCTAATTAACATTAATTAATTAATGCCCCGGTGGACTCTCGACGATCTCGAGAAGATCCTCCGTTATCCCGGTCGGCGATCGACGTCGTCGAGTTCGATGTCTCGCTAATTGCAACCGAAACCTCGCGGACGAGAGGAAGATGTTGATTATCGATGTCACAAATTGTATGAGAGGCCACGGCTTTTACGATTCTTCCTCTCCTCTCCTCTCCTCTCCTTCCCCCGGATTCTTCTCCCGCTGGAGAAAGAACACGGCGTTGCTAAGTAATCGGGCATCCTCAGCCTTGGTGCTCTGCCGCCGTTTATATCGCCGTCTTTTAATCCCGGCGACGATTAAACAAACCGCGAGCAGATGATGCGCGCGGAACGCGGAATATCGGTCGCGCGCAAGAAACCGTCGGTGCATCCGGCAAATTCGCGGCAAAAAACCGAGTCGAAGACCCGCGGAACAGCGGCGGCGCCGACCTGTGTGTTAACGGCAGGAATGCGGTTCGATTTTTGCGCTGGTTGCGCGCACGCATATGCGTGATGACGTGCATATGCCTGTCGGCCTCTCTTGTTGCTGACCACTTTGCACAAGGTGGAGAAATAAATATCGCTGCCTCCTTTTTTTTCGTTCGCGAACTGGCCGCCTTTCCGTTCCTTGCGAGCCTTCGATATCGCAAATGCCAGGGTGCAAGAGGTCCCGCGATTTTATTTCGCATTTTTAATACCGATTCCAAAAGCCGCCTGACGAGCACCTGCACTGGCGATATTTCATTGCAGTATTCGATCGCGAAATGAGAAAATTGAGTTCTTTTGAATTATTGTATGAAAGATAGGTGATCGAGAGATATATTATCGCGACGTGTTCGTTCGCACGTCATGTTCACATTCTAGTTCCCGAGAATTAATTGCACGATTTCTACATTTGTTGCAGGAAACATCAGGACCAAGGTGGTGCTCGACGTCGAGACAAAGAGGGGATACTGGTTAACGGTCTATGCCCAGGATCACGGCGTGGTTTCCTTTAGCTCCAGTCTGCAAGTAAGTTTCGACATTTTGTGAATTTTTTAGATTTCCAAAAATAACCACAAAGTCGTATTTTTGTGCAGGAATTAACGCTGTCATTTATACTCGATGTTATACTATCATCTGCTTCCATTTCGATTTTACAATGTCTCTTTTCGTATTTCTTAGGCGATAAATTTCATATCTCGCAATACTTTCGTAAATTTAAAAAATAAAAAAAATATCAAATGTACGATAAAATGAATGAATCTTAATGTATAAGGAACGGCATCGGGATATTGTCGCGATAATTAAAAATTTCAAGTATAAATAAACGTGGCGATTGTTTTACCTTTTTCTTCGGTCGCGAATATAAATTCGGTTTTTATTCAACGAGTGATTCATAGAAGACGTTCCGTGCGTGTGTACATAGGTCTATGTCGAGGTGCTGGACGAGAACGATAACACGCCGCTGACCGAACTTCCGGTCTACTATCCCTCCGTGCCGGAGAACTCGCCCGCCGGCGTGAGCGTCCTGCAGATCCGCGCCTTTGATCACGACGTCTCGCCCCAGCAATTCGTCTTCACCATCAGCAGCGGCAATCCGGAGGGTTATTTTCTCATCAACTCCACCACCGGTAAGTCTCCCGCAGCGGCGCGGCTCGTATCGCATCAGCGGCGAAATAATATGGTCTCGCGGCTCAGGATCAGGATGACGGGTCTTTAGCCACACCCGGTAGCAACCGGTAATGAGCTCAATTTTGCCGGACGAGAGTTTTAATAGATCCGTTACGCGGAACCCGGGAGAGAGAGAGAGATTGGTTGCTTCCGTGTGAAAGGAGTCTCACAGTCGAATCATCTTCATCTTCGTTACCGCCCGTCGAATCGAAGGATAGGCCGAGATATCGATTCCTCTTGTGAATGACCCAGCGATAAGGAATCACCGATGGTACCCGTGCCATTGTGAACGTATTATAGTATATAGAAAATTATGTTTTCGACAGATAGAGAGAGGGGCGCGCGCGATCCATCTTTATTCCGTTGACGTGTCTCACGAGACGTAATAATGCATTCCGTCGATATATAGGCGCGTCTAAAGATACGTTGTTCTTGCCTCACCTGGCCGTGCATGCAAATTCAAGTGATCGAACGTCGATCCATATTCATCAGTCCCTTTATCGTTTCGCTTAGCGTTTCTCCTCGCGTGAGACGCTCGGGAATTATAAAACGATGAGAATGCCTATCTCGCAAGCTCGTTAGATCTAGGACAGCGTCATGCCTTTGTAACTTTAGAACTTCCATAAATAACGTAACAGGCAGTTATGTTGTTTAATGTGACGAAATAATATATCAACTACCAACGGGCAGAAACTGAAAAAATAACGCGAAGCGGACGAAATCTAAATTTTTCAATGCTCGAAAGCTTACGCGAAAAAGGAATATACTTACCGCGTAAAAGTTGTTGATAAAAATAAAAGAGGATGTTAGAGAGCTAAAATTTGCTAAAATAGATATTAGTTCCGTCTATATAATTCCAATCTGAAAACTCGTCGAGATTATACTGATTTCTGCTGGCGCCCAGCCAGATATTCTCATCGCAAACAACGGGACATTCTGCATTCTTCTAAAGTCGTTTGCGATCGATATTAGTACGCAAAATGAGAGTCAGTTATACCGGATGGTTCACAATGGAAAAAGTCAGCCGACATTTGATTTATATTCATCGTCGTCGGCCAATCCCGGAAACTTCCACTTCGCCAGCTGGCCAATCCCCTTTGCGCGCTATCCATCCACGAAACTTTTAATGTGCGGGATTGTGCAAAACTTGGCCCGGCTCGTCGTCGCACGACCTTTCCGTATTTCACATACGACGAGAAAATCGGGCAAGTGTGTTCGGGCGAACGTGTTTTAAAAGAGAATACATGGGGCTCGATATACATATTGCGGTCGCTCTTTCCTATACATACGTCAAACGAAAATACTTGGCTATAACCTATCAATCGTATCGGTTACAAATGCCATCGGATTATCATCGATCAAATAACGCTTGTACGCGAGTATTGTATTCTCGACGTAGCTATTATTATCGAACCTTTGTTGCGAAAAATCAAAATGCATTTACGCCGCGATAATTATTTTTTGCTCCCTTGATATTTTTTTTTATTTATATAAAACAATGAAAAAATATATCAATTAAATAAAAAAAAAACTGAATATTTAGATATTCTTTCAGAGTATTTCTCATCATATTGTTATAGAATTATAGATTATAAAATAGATTTAGACTTAAAGACATTGTTATACTGATGCCTTTTGATGTACAACATTCTGTTTATGTTTTGTGTATTTTTTGTTTCAAATTATTTTGTTGCGTTATTTTCAAAATAGACAGGTCTATGTATAAAATAAACCAAACGTTAGTGAAGCAGATTGTTAAACAACAAAAGTATAGATATCATATCGTCGCAAGTTTGATGTTGTATTGGAAACCATTAACGCCGACTCTCGTCCTCGATTTCACCCCAGTGGCGATGCCATTCCAGCAACAGCAATTAGTGCGCGTAGTGCAACGGATAGCTCCCAAATTTCATGTAATATCGGCTAAATTGGTTTCCGCCGATCCCGAAGAAGTATCGTCGATTTTATTACCGGACCGATCGTATATAGTCCCCTTTCGCGCGTTCGACGGGATTATTATTTATCATCAATTTGATTTTTCTGACAGGCGAGTTTCGCGACTGATTACATCCAATTATTCGCGTTTATGCATTACGATCGATTAAGCTAAAATGATATAAATAATTGTTTATATCTGTGTTACTTTTACCTTTTCACGCGATGTATCAGCTGATTCCTCTGCGGCAAAAACACAGCAGGTTCGTATTTACTTGGTATTATTACGCTTCTTCGGGAGATTGTGCTTGTAATAGAACGATCGCGGTTTTTCTTAATGACGGTATTATACGATAACTCGGAGTTTCACCGTGGGTTCGAACAAACTACTGGATATGCGATACTCCTCGTACAGTCGTAAGACTTAAGCTTCTCCAAAGTCTGTTTCGGATCTGGTTACAGCACGTAGCTGTAGCTAGAGTCAGTAAATTTACATGATCGGGCAAACCAGAAAAATAAATAGTTAATTATATAGATAGTTAATTATATGCAATTTTAATTTCCGATCGACACGCAAACGAAAATTTATTTTTGAGCGTAACATTAATTTTACACTTTATAACAAAATTCTATCGTAAATATACTCATACAAAGATTATTAATAGTATAAAGATAGACTTGAGTAACCGTATTTTATTTCTGCATCCATAACACCAGCAATGTAATACGAAACTGATTGCCCGATCATGATAATACGGATTTTTATATCGTTCGCCGTTCGCTAGAACAAGTTACAGCTTAAGTTATGCTATAACGCATAATTGTGCAATTAAGCTGATAATTATCGTATTATAAAGGCGCGGCCAGGGTGGAATTCGAAACCTCTGATTATGCTAAGGAGACGGTACTTTTTTGCGCGTTTTGTTTAGAGATCCTCTAATCATATTCTTAATTAGCAACATTAATTAATTTTTTTCTTTAATTTATCTTTAGTTAAAGGCATACCGTCACGTTTCTAATGTATTTATATGAGATTTTCATGTGTTTTGTCTATTCTATTACAATTTTTCTATAGTCCTCATTATATTTTTTCATTTTTTAAAGAATCTCGTCATTAGCAGTATCAATTAATGTTTTTTTTTATTCGGTTAAAAGCATGCTAATAAGAACTGCAGAATAACATATACGGTTTTAATTAATACCGTTATACGTACTTCCTGATTTATTATAGCCTTTTATTATCTTTTCATTTTTAATCGTCTTATTTATATATGTTTTAATCTATCCTAGGTTTATTTTAAACCGCGGTCGGGATTTTTTGCCGAAGCATGGTCTTCGCGCGACTTAATTGTAACATTGTTTCGCTGCTTTTATTGGAGGATCTTCGCCGTAAAAGCGAAGTACCGCCTTTTTGCCCCGGAGAGCGGCCCCGGCCTCCCGGCTCGTTTCCGCAATTAAATCACCGGGTCACTCGATTAATACATCCCTTCGCTTTCGCTACGCGCGGTCACCTCTTTTGCATTCGCGCGCGAATTCCGCGCGGCATCAATCATCTATATACGGCCGCGGCCTTTCGATCAATTTTCGCGCGGGCGCCCGATAACAAGCAAGGAGACCGGAGGTTTTTTTCAATCTTCCGGAACGTCGCGCGAGAAAGGGGTGATATCGATGGAAAAGGTCAGCCCGGCAAAAAGCTACTCCATCATGCGCCCCAGAATGCACGCTGAAATAACGCGTCACGGTATATCGCATGCACGTGGTTTATGATTACACACCGCCTCCTCGTTCCTCCACCCTCATTAACATTATTATGTGGCGCGAGGCGATGTGTTGTTTTATGATCCGAGACGGGAGCCTGATGCATGCAAATAAAAATTTCATGAACGTACGGAGGGGAGTCACGTGCTGCGTTAGAGAGGTAATAACTAATAACATTCCCCCTCAATTTCGACTAGAGGCAACGAAAGCTAGGTGTCCAACTTTTCAAATCTTTGACGACTTTAGTTGCAAATGCGCAGCCGTATATGTTTATTCGCTTTTCGTAACAAGATATTTCGGACAGAATTAATGCGATACGTGAGAAGGTTCGGGCGCATCTCAGGTGTTAACCGGCGGACCTCTCCAGTTATGGTAGAACGTAGCGTAAGATACGACGATGGCGAACAATGGTGGTGTTATACGGCAGTACGAAATTAGATTAGATAGATCTTGGTCGAGTAATGCGACCTCGCCCGCGGGAACGAGTTTACACGAGCTAACGAACAGCACGTCGCCATCGTAAGCGTTACACGACCCTCGTGTAACTAATCGCACAGTTAATCGCGCTTTTGGCGCGTTACACGCGTTGCCACATTGCAAAAATATGTTTCCCTTCTTCTCTTGTTCCCCTTTCTCCTCCCTCTCTTCAGTTACCCCCGTCCGTGCCGTTATAAAACGGGTAAATAGGACGTAAAACGCGGCATTAATTAAACTCACCAAGCTTTGATGACCCGTGTTCCGCGCGTCGTTTTTAAAAAACCCAAGGTTTTTTTATTAAACGGCCCTTTGCGTATATCCGACTAATTTCATTAATGACGCGAAAAATGAAAAAAAATGTGAGATTATAATTTCGTGGATATACTATATGTATATATATCGTCATCGATCGCACGTCGTGTTATTGTTGTAAACAGTCGCAATTCAATTCGATCAACGTGCTTCGATGTTTTAATAAGGACAGCGAAACTGGCAAGATTGTACCAAAATATCTCAAGATGTTTTCTCTCTCGTCCTCGTAAAAATGTCACGCATGTTATTTTTACGTAATGGAATACTATGTCTATGAGTATATAATTCCAAATGTCATCGTCAAAAGTCTCGACTTTTTAGGACTTTCCAGGCGCTTGTCTAGTCAACTAATCTTTTGATTTTTATTCCTACCATGAAAAATTCGCAATTTTTTAAATACGAACGCAAGACTCGAGCAAGCAAATTTCACGACGGATAATCTTGGTTCGCCATAAGGGAATAATCCCGATAAAACTTTCTCTCGGGCGAGTGGTCTTTTAAGCGTCTTTCCGGAAGTTGGTCTCCGGAAGCCGTTGCCCCGGCAGCATTTTTCACTATCATTGTAAAATATTACTCCATCGAGTTCCGGAGCACGGTTGCTTCAAGAGAGACGTCATCCTCGTATGACGTCCAGTGGGGGATCCAGAGATAATAATAAAATAAATTCATCGTTACGCTTGTCGGGACTCTCATTTGGCATCACTGTATCCTGCGATCTGTGTTGTCCGCGTCGCGGATAATACCGTAAATGATTTCGCCTGATCCCGCACTCTGATTTCCGATAACGAATTTTCCGTCCCCGGGCTTATTCGCGGTCAAACACGATGCTGCAACAACACGTGCGTGTACGCGTGTGCAAGCGCGAGCGAGCGAAAGGATGTGCTTTCCTATCAGGCAGAGGCGAACCCTCGGGTCGACGCGCGGTCCAGAGAGGGTGAGGAACGAAAACGAAAAGCAATTATTTAAATGCGTTCTACAGCGCGCCGAGGGTCGCTTGTACCTTCGCGGCACGATCGAACGCCATTTCCCTCAATTCCCCTTTTTTTCCTATCCATCGCGGCACTTCCGCCCCTGCCCTTTTCCCCCCGGTTCTCAGTCTTCATCCCCTTTTCTCATACTTTCTCTATTTAAAGATACACAAAAAGGGGACGTGTGCGCGTTTAAAAGTCATTACATCTGAAATTGTCGACGAAATTCAAGGGAAAAAAAGGATCAAACAATTAATCAATTCGCTCGAAATGGCGAATGCGATTAAATAACGATGAGGATTAGATTTGAGATGATTCCTATTTTCGTAACTTCGAGTTTCTCCGTTTTCGTGGATCTAATAACACGGTTGCCCTCTTATTCTACCTTCTCCTACGCAATGTTTTAGCACGCAAATTCCCCACGTCTCCCCACGTTTGGCTCAACGAAAGCGCGGAACTAGTTTGTTTTAATGGCAGCGGTGCTTCGTACCTACGTATCAGTTGTACGAGTTCGGATTCACGCCATGCTGATGATAACGGGGGCCGCAAAGCGAAAGTTACGAGAGTCTGCGCGCCGCCTTGTCGGCGGATCGTGGCTCCAAGCGGAACGACAACGGCTTCCTTGTAACTCGATTAGCAGCTCGCGGTGTAATATAAAATCTAGGCCGTCACCGGAAGCCGTAAGACTAATACAAAAAAAGCCGCGTTCTGCCTTTATATGTATACAACAACGCGGTTTGCGCGTCCGCTATTCATGGCTTCCTTTTTTTTGTTCGACGGTGTCGCTTTGTTGAAGCATCGCGTTTGCATCTCTGTGGGAGGTTTCGCGCGCGGCTCGCCTGCATTAGGCAATAATTCTATGTCTCGTACTTATATGTTTTTAAAAATTACCTTTTTTCGTATCTCGTATCGGTTAATTCTTTTATAGCAATAGGTACATCTTTTACTTTGCCAAATTTACGAGCGCATTCGCGGAATCGCTCGTCCTTCTCCGGTTCGTTTCGCGCAAAGTACGTAGTAAATTGAAAGAATTTTTCTCGAACGTCAGTAGAGCCTCTCACGCGTCTGCGAATTTTTGCTCGATCGAGTTTTTGGGCAGCGCCCACGCTCCGTGATAAAAGGGGACGTTAAATTAAAGCTCTCGGTATCGTGGTGGTTGAAAGAGACGGGAAGTACGTACTCGCATGGCAAAATCTGAAGGCTATAATTTCGTCGAGTTCGTTTCATCGGGCCGATCTTTGTCTCTCGGTAATGGAGGTCCTCCCGTTCGCTCGCAATTCGAGCGTCGTATCATCCCTCTGTCTCCCCTCTTTGCGGGATTTTATCGAGGGGAGAGTCATCGTGCAAAGTGCCGCCGTTTTACTGTGTCCCGCCATAATAGATATCATCCTCCCCGTTTTCGATCGTTATTTATTGTCGCGTATTATTAATGGTCGGACATTTTGCTAATCGCTGTTACGTTTATTGTTACAGGTCTCATCAGCACCAGCGGCAGGAAGCTCGACCGCGAGAATCAAGCGGAACACGTGTTGGAGGTAAGTCAAAAGTTAAAAATCTTTGTTTTTCTCTTTTTGAAGTTCTCTCGCAGCGATGTGTAATTTCGAGAGTGAACTCAAAGCGCCGCGAGTAAACTTGAGAATGGAAACGGATTCGAAAACGCGTCGTGCCTTCGCACTCGGCAACGATTTAAACGACGATTTAATCACTCGCAGTCGTTAGAGCAAATTGTATTCCCTAATGGCGCGCTAATGCTAACAGCTGATAGATAGATAGATAGATAGATTAGTGTGCCGCGCCCTTCCTCTTTTCGCTCTCTCATTCATTCGCTATTCCATTTCTCGACGATACTGTCGACAAAGTTCTAGAACTGCCGCTTCTGTGCTTTCTCTCTTTACTCCAACGGCCCTCCCTCAATATTGTCAGAGTGGAAATGAGGAAGAAAATCGCATCTTTCGTGAGATTGAAAAGTAAAATGAGGAAAATCTGCTGCCTCTGACGATAAAAGCGAGAAGGCTAACTTGAGAGTGAGAAAAGGGGTGGTATGAACGCGGGGAGGGCGAGGATGACTGGAAAACGAATGGACGGCTTGGGACAACGACGGAAAGAAAGAAGGGCGAAGGGGGAGGGGGAGAAAGAGGAGGAGGCTTTGGATGGAACAGGGTTGAAAAGGTACGGCGGTCCGCGCTAAGATGGTAGAAGAAAAAGGGTCGGTCATGGGGTGAGACACGAGGGAGAGGCGAGACATTTCTCCGGGGAAAGTCGTCGGAGAGCCTTTCGGGGAATTTCTACCTGCATCGGGATTAAAGAAGGCGCTCGCGCGATAGTCTCACGTCGTGTACGGTGATAGACACTGAAATTTCGCCGGAACGATAAAAGCGAGGAACAGATCGATGCCAATTTCACGGAAAGGCTTCTTCCGCGGCTATAGAATCGAAGTGAATGCGATTGATAGGATAAACGATCCCTAACCTTACCCACGTCTGCTTCTATGTATCATTTTTAGAATTTCCACGTAATTGATAGAGTTGCCAATCGTCCGGAACGCGATTTTGCATCATCGTAATTAATTAAGATTAATTTGACGGCTTAGAAAGAAAGAGGAGCAAAGAGTAGGAAGAGGAGAAAGTTTTTGTGTAAAACAGGATTGAAAAAGTGCTGAGAAGCAAAAAGGAGAGGTGATTAATTTGATAATCGACGAAAGAATGCAATTCTGAGTGAAACGCATAAGAGATGCATCGCGTATATGAATGTCGTCCCATAAGTTTTAAATATTCACGCACATGAATCTCGCAGTTTCACCTTGATCGTGAAAGTTACAATACGTGTCTCTCTCTTTAGATATTATTCCGACTCTATTGCAGTTTCTAACAAACTTACAGCAGCGTTACTTGTTTGATACCACTTTGGCGTTGTCGCATTTACGAAAGTTTTGCAAATAAAATCACGGATATAGCTTCTTGCTTTCATTCCATTTCTGGAAAAGAAAACCATTTTACGATGTTTTCTACATTCTCCTTCAAAGTAATACAATAAAAAGCGCAGTGATTATGTGATATCTAAGTATACTATTTACGTTTACGTTGTCCGTAAAATTTCGTAGGAATCGCGGATTTTGTTATAGTATTCGCGAAATTATTATGATTATGACATCACATTTCAGAACAAAATTTTAAGCAATTTATACAACAATTTATGCGTTATTTTTAAACGCATTCAAAAATACCTTATTTATTCAGAATTAAAACTGTTCTAATGTCGTAAAATTGTATCAGGTAATGTTCAAAAAAAAAAAAAAAAAAAAAAGCGTGGACCATTACGGTGGCAAAGTGTTTCGTAATTAACATGAGCATACGCTCGCCCTAAATTAAATTGTACGTTATCGGTTTTAATGGCCACGTTCTCTCGCTCGTTCACACGTTGGGCGCAATTTAAATTTTCAACACCCTCATCGACCGAATTAAATGCTCTTAATAGCAGCACTATAATATCGAAAATCAAGATAAATCCTGCATCGTATTTTAATAATTTTGTATCGATATTTGTTATGCTAAGAAAATTGTAACGAAACTTGGGGCTATTTGCATCTCGAATAGGATAATATTTCAAATTCATTTCGGAACAAATGACATTTTCCGCAAAATATACAACGGACAGACTGAAAGACATTCTGACATTTAAGCTCGCCTCGTATGGATTTGATTTCGTTAGACATCATTACGGAAATTCTCCGACGACTCCGTGCCGCGACCAGGAAATCACTTTAAGAGGCTTTGATCCTCCGATGCGGGTTGTTAACAGCGTGTTTGTGTTCGTAACCGAGTTAAATGAGTCTCGGCTCTAGAAACAAGAGTTCGTGAAAACGATCGTCTCCCCCTCCCCCGTGGCCTCTCCTGCCACCTCCTTGCGGAGAAACTTGCGCAATTTCACAAAGTCTTCCCGCCGCGAATAATTAATGAGTGTACAGAGTGCTTTCTTTTATCATAAGCTTTACCGATTACCCCTTCATTATCAATCGCGCGGATTAAATTACTTATTCAGCATCTTATTCTCTATAGTTGAGCGCGCGTCGAGGGCGAGGAAATATTTATGAAATTGACAAGTATATAGTGACAACTTTTCCCAAACATATTCTCGATTGAAATAAAATTTACGTAAAGGGCAGAGAATTATGCACGTCACGCGATGGCAACTATAAAGAAAGGGATTTTATTTCTTTATTGGTATTCCGTGCATTCGGTTAAAAGGAGACGCGTGGAATATATTCGATTCTCTCTCTATATTACTTCTCTTTTCCTATACTAGTTAAAACTGTTTTATTTTCGAATAGCATATCTATCGCATCGTTACTGTAACTATGTTGATTCAAGGATTGGCGAAATTGATATCGGCTGAAATAGCGTTATTGGCAGCATGCGCATTTTAACTAGGTGCATATCCCGTAGATTCCGCGCTTTCGGATCGTTAGACTTGCTTTTTATGGCGCTCCTGCTCGCTCGCCAAACTCGTTTATCTGTCATCGATATGCCGTTTAACCGATATGTATAAACGATGTCAAAGAGCGGCACGTTGGCCGGTCGCCGGTATATTTTGGCATGAAAGGTCGGCCAACGTTGCGCGACCTAGTACGATGTGACCTCGGACGACTGTATGTCCCCCTTTTTCATAATTCCACACATAATTTACGGTTCCCGACTGCATCCTCATGGTCGTGTCCTGTCACGAAGAGATATTTTTTCACTACACGTATCTCGCGCTGCCAGGCACCTTTTTTACATGCCGTATAATTCGTAAAGAGCTCGATAAATCTGAAAACGTGGACAATATTGTTTCATTTTCAACGGAATTCATATAAAGACAATAGAACCTTATGTTCCTTTGTTTTACAATTGAACAAACTTGAGTAATCCGAAATAAAATTATGTTGTAATTGTAATATATGCCTAATGCACCCTGAAAGGCTTCATTGACGTAACTATTATGTGTTACTGGCAAACATAACGTTGAAACGACTGACGTTTTTTTCGTTGAAGCTTCCGATGACCTTTTGTTGTAAAGGTGCGCTTTAGGCGCTCCTTCTGATATTCAAAGTAAGCCAGAAAGTTGCTTACTATCGTAGAACAGACAGTCGACTCTCTACTAAGTACTGCCTCAAGTATCGGCTCGAGAGTATTTCATCGAAATTTATGATCGACCAGGCGTACTTGAATGCAAATCGTAGTCGTCGATAGATAATCCATGAGAAAGAGCACGTAAGAATCAATTTTCAGCTCACGTGCCACTCTTATAGGCGCAGCAAATTTTTTATTTAATTTCCCATCTCCAGCCTGCCTTCTAAAACAGTAAAAGGGGAATTCAGGGGGATAGAAAATAAAATAAAGTTGAAAATAGATTTAAAGAAATGATAATAAGTATTTTCGCCTGCAGAATCTCTATTTGAGTACGCAATTATTTCTCTCTGCTATCACACAAGTATCCTTTTAAACACAAAGTCTTTTTATTTTCACCAAATATGAAAATTCGACCGAGTCCAATCGCATCCCCTCGCTTCTCCTTGAAAGTATTCTCGCGATCGATAACGTCTCGTATCTCGACGAAAGCGCAGTGCGTAAGTTTCGGCGACTCGCGAAGAACCACCCCCTCGACCGAGAAGTTTTTGCCGCAGTCTTATTAATAGGCGCGATTTTTCACGCTCTCCTCCCGACCGCCGTCCGAGAAATATATACCCCCTTCTTTAGACGCACGCGGACATATTTCAAGTACGCCGTCCAGGCGTTTTCACTATGCGCCGCGTATATTAATAAGGGCAGGTACGAATCGGCCCTTCGCGCTATCCTTCACGAGATCCTCTTTTTCGCGACGGCTATATCGGACGCTTCCGCTCCGGAACGCAGTGCGTTATTATAATACACGCCGATTTTCCTCGACAACCGCATGTCGGAGATAAATGCTGCGCTCGCTCAGCGTCTTTCGTGGATGACTAATGCTCGAACGCGCGATTCATCCCGCATAGAAGAATGCACACGAATCTAATTATCTCTTATCTTTGGCTTGATTCTGCATACAATTATTCGAAAAGATAAATGTCAAAGATACATTTTATATCTCTCATGTTTCATCCGTCCCTTTCGATTTCAAATATTCAATTTAAAGTATTCGTAAGATGTGTGTCGAAAGAATTTGTGTTAAAAATAGACAAGAGAGGAAAAAATCGATAAGGAACGTAAGGTCGAAAGAAAAAGGAAACTCGAAGCTTTCTTCGCCATCCTACGTCTCGTTCCTTCTTCTCTTAACATTCCATCTTTCTGCCTTCGCTACGAAACCCTTCGTTTTACTGCCGGTGTCGCTCGGACACTCAGAAACATCACTGAAGTCGCCTAATGACATTCTTCCTACCGTCTTTCGCGCACTGTCGTGAGGATTATCGTCGCGACGCCCGGCTCTCGATGTCTGGATCTTTCTTGCAGCGCAATGGAAACTTCCGCCTCGGTGCACGTGACGTTACCGTGACAATGAGAGAGTTCTGCACGATGCCGTCGTCAAAGGAACTGAGAAACAATAGAGTAGTATCCTATAGGGTGGTCCCTCGTATTTCGCTCGGGAATATAAGGAGTTTCTTCGTATCTCGGGGAAGAACATCTCGGGAGAAACGAATGCAAAAATATCTCGAATTCTCACCGTATACACATGTGGTAAACTTGCAAATATTTTGCGCGGCATGTGGATGAAAAGAATAATAACACACGCTTACACACACAACAATCGTGTTCTGCAAATAGTACATTTTTTTAATTTCGTGAGATTATTTTTTTACGAATCTCAGATTCTTTGTTCTATGATTATACTGTGGATTGAAAATTTTGCAGAAGCTAATTTTATAAAAATTTTACAGAAATATCACGTTGTTTTACTATACCTAGATATAAATGCATCGTCATTAAGAGAATTAATGTTTAAATCTTACGAGAATAACAATCGGAATATTGTTTGATTTTCTTTTTATATTTTTTCCCATTGAAATATAAAGCCCAAAGGAAGAGAAAGATATACACTACGTGCAGAAATGGATATATAATTAATACCCGGCGTAACTCTCATTCGCCTGGTTTCTTCTTCTATGTACGTCTCATAGCGCATTGCAAAAGAACCCGCGAGTAGGCAAAAAATAATCATAATGAATATGCAAGAATCTCCACGATGGAAATTTCGCGGCATAAATATATTTCGTGCCAAATGAAGAGCGAGATACGAGGTGAATGCGCGAAAGGTAATCGTGAAAAACTCGCGCGAGAAAGAAATCGATTATGCAATCCTCTCAGAGAACCATTGTATCGTGTTTCAGATCGAGATGCAATCGATCGAGGCGCGTTTGATTGCTGAAACCGATCGTGGTTTCGATTAGAAAATTATCCTTTGCTTATGAAAGATCCTTGGGTGTTTATCGTGATGGAATGTTTCCGGAGGAAACCCGATAGTCATCTAGATGAAGCGCATATAACTCGCCTAGTAATACTAATTAGAATTATTAATTGCACGCCTTAGGAAGCACGCCTTAATTGAAGATAAATTTTATAGTTGGGATTAAACAGGGTGAGTCGGGGAAAAAAAAGTACTATCGCGGATGCACGTCTACTCGGTGTTCGATATGGCGTATGCGACTTCGATTGGTCTTCCAGACTGGAATTCCAATTATTAACGACCGCAATTATGCGCGATGCTTTCTCTGATAACATCTTTCGAGTCTCGGCTCATTCATACCAATGAGAAGTGAAAATCGCAAATTTACGACAAAGTTTGAAGGTCTTTGCTTTGATACCAGATCAATTTTAATTTAATTAATATGTTTAATGTTATAGAGAATTTGCGAAATATATTATGCACTCGAATCTTTTTAAAAAATCTGTCTTTAAATTTTTTTTATAAATTTTATATATCTACTTAATTATATAATCTTATATTTTTTTCAATGTACCTTATGTCAATCGATAATTTCTGGAAAAATATACAGGGCGTATCTATAAAGTAAGATATCGAAAAAACGCGCGAATATTCCGAACATCTGGGAAGAAGTTGGCTTTATTCCTATCTCGGATAGTCGTCCTTCAACGTTTATCTAGCCACTTAGCCATCGTGCGGAGTTGCCATGAGCGTTTTCCAATGCCTAACCGGTGGCTAAACGACAGTTCTATCCGCTCGCTACTTTAACAAACTATTTAAATACGTATTTTTTGCGGCGCCATTCACGTGTTACGTGGGGTTTGATAAAATACGCTTATTAGCGAGGAATTTCAAATTTGTGGGCATGATAGCAGTGTACCTGCGGTTCAATATAATCAATCGCTTCTGGAACGTTGCGGCTACGAATAATGCGTAACAAAGCCAAATTCGCAATTTTATTGAATTTGACCAAATTGTCATGGGTAACATCGTAGAATATGGTCAAGTTAATTTCAATTTTGGTAATGTATATATTGTATTTAATGTTTATTATTTATATAATTTAATAAAAATTTATAATTATATTAATAAGATGAAAATATGACATATGTTTATATCGAAATTGAAGCTTTGGTTTTATTTTTATTTTGAAAGCGCTTATAATTTCGCGAGGGGTGAACAAAGGAGAGATAAAAAACAGCTATTTGAAATCGAAATAAAGCCAATTTTATCACAGATGTTTCGAATATTTGCGATCTTTTGATTTTTTATTTTATAGATATTTGTGTAATTTGTGCTTTTATTTTTAATTTTTATTTATATGCATGCACACGGGTTTACAGGGAATAATGGTCGATCGGTTTTAATGTTTTAATGTTTTAGAAAAATATGAAATGTTTTAAAAAATTTATTATTGTCAATTTTCATCCATTGAAGAAGAATGTGTTGCATATATATTTAATCAATTGTTTATTGAATTTTTTAATTTATCATCTTTTGAAAAATAGCGTGACAATTTTCTTATTATACATCTTTTAAAGAAAAACAAACGATCTATAGCTCAATCCCATATTCATATACTATATCGATGAATGATTTAACATTTTCCATCAAAATTTGAAAATTGGCAAATGCACCCTTGTTAGTTCATCGCGATCCTGTATCATATCGACAGACGAAGTGGATTCATAACCATTGACGGTCCCATGAATAATGAATGTAGTTCGTAACGCAATTGCGGCGTCTTTCATCAAACTATCGGTCGTCCGTCCTATTCATCTTTTATGATAATCCATCTATCCGTGTAGTCATTTCCGAAATCATACTCTGTGCGCGAAAACATAAATCCTCGGAGCGAACGGTCACCGGAAACGGTTACAACCACGAATGAATTAGCGCGAAGCAGAGTCTTCTTCAGACAGCCTTCGAATTATGCATGCTTTTCTGCTCCGGTAAGCGAGTGATATTCCCTTAACGATCTGTCTGTTCACTATCGAAGAGAAAGGGCGGAAAAGTGGAAGAGGATAAGAAGAAGAAAAGAACGGAGAGAAAGCCGCAAAACTCGACTTGCCAATTAGAACGTATTATTGGCGCGTATCCGTGATCGCTGTGCGAGATTAGATATGTGTGTGGGTATGTGTGAGAGAAAGAAAGGGACATAAAAAAGCTCTGTAAGTACCGTATTTCCAGAGAATTAGCATTCTTGGAGAAAACGTGTTGGAAACGCAAATTTATTATGGCACAAAATTAGGCGACTGGTTTTGTTCCGATTAGGTACGAACGCGAAAATTATTCCAAGTAGAAATTTTCCACGGACACGGACCAATTATTATTAACTGTGAGCTTTAGATAGATCAGAGAATATTACGATATCCTCGGGATAATTCCGGATTTCCCATTGCGCTTCCCGCCCCGCTATTAGAGCGGATCGGCTTACAAGAGGAACTTTCGAGGGTTTTGGTTTACACAATGAATGCGGAATGATTATTAAATCGCGCGCTCGACTCCAACGACGAGAGGAGAGCTCTCGCCTGATTTCGCGATTTTACGCGCCCAAATATTTTGATTTTCGGGCTGCGGGAGTTGTCCGGGGTATTATAATGCTGTTCTTAACGCCGCCCCGTTAGGATTTTAATGCGCCGGGCGGTTAGTATCCTACGTAATACTTATTCGTTCTCCATAAAAGGAACCGTAAAAGTCAGCGCGCGCGGCTTTCGAGGCGAAGACAATTTCGAAGAGAAGCGTAAGGTAATGATGCCTACCGGGCGCCGTCGACAATTTACGTCTTCCGTAAAGCAGCTCTTTCAGCTGTCGACACAATGCGGATTCTCTTCGCGATATACGAATCTCCGAATGCTCGCCTCGACGGCAATTTTCTGCATTGGTAGCGTTTACTGAAGCCAGACGGAAAAAAAGGGAAATTGTCTGGAACGAAATAAATTCGAGCGATGGAAATCCTTCTAAAATTCACGCGACATTTTCGCCGACCGTAATAAAGTATAACGCGAAACCGAAATGTCAATATTTACCGATCTCTGGACGATGCAATTAGTAGGAAGAAAACAGTGCGGCTATTTTTGCGAAACCGCGCGCAGTATTCCGAGTTTATTATGGCGGCTGTCACGAATGCCGGTCGTCGTAGCTAGTGGTAGAATCCCTCGGATTTAGCCGCAAACGCGGGGGTTAAGCCCGACGAAATTATCAGAGACCATCAAGGTAATTACGGAGAGTCGAGCGGGAGGAGCGGCGGCGCAAAGACGGCGGGTGATGAAGAAGATACTGAAGAACCGCTCGGGCAACGCACAGCTATTACCTCTAATCACGAAGAAAACACGGTTTCTCTTCCGAACGGTGCGCATTCTTCTCCACGGGTCCGGAAAACGTCGCCGGGATTATTCGAAAAGTCGGTTTCATCGCTCGTTACTAAACCGATGTCCGTGTCGGAGATATAATACGGCTCGATCACTGATTGTCACGAAACGGCTACACCGTTTTGTCTTCCTGCACTGGTTGCTATTTAATGATAAAATTTCATTAAAGATGAAAATATCATTTTCTTTAGATTATTTAAAACTTATATATGTATTTTTTTTATAACATTTTATGTTGTTAATTGTTAATTGTTGTTAATTTGTCATATACCTATCTTTTTCCAGAATTTTTAATCGACTCATTTTTTTGTTCTTAATAAAAATATGTACGCGTGTTATGAAATGTTATAATTTTTAAACTATTATATAAATAATTGAAAAATAAAAATTTTGAAAAAGATAGCTTATCTTATTTGCTTAATTTTAAATAAACACAGCTAAATCCGCTCGCGGTTTGTTGCTTTCGTCGACGTATAAAAAAAAATTACTATAAATCTTGTAACGCGGTTTTATACATATATAAAATAAATGCGCTGTATTTACTTGTTAATATTTACTCACAGAATTCGCATATGTGTCGTTTTGACTCGTCAATTCTTCCGTGTGGTTTACGTAGATCGCGAACCGATATTAAACCGCTCCGGCAACCTGAAGCGCGCGAGTACTCTTGCTTGCCGAGTGAAATGATAAAATTGCGAGTGCTCGGAGGAAGAGCGCGAAGCGAGGAAACCTGCGAGGCGCCTCCAGGCGAGATACGATGACGCTCGGACGGATTTAACGCGATCGGCCAAGCGTTTAAATCTACCACGCCGTAAGGACCCATGTTCATCGTGTACAGGGTGCTCCAGAAACGCGACACTTAATATATTCTCCTGCCTCGTGAAGATATGAGAAGATGAGTGTGGAGAAATTTATATAGCCTTGAAGGAACGAACGCGTTGTGGCAAAATCCTACCGTTCATACATATTTTTTAAATTTATTTAAAAAACACGTGATTTCGTTAGAAAAATTGGCACAATAGGAAAATGACATCGTAGAAGAGAAAGTGTCTTTATTAAATATGTTGCGAAACTCTTTAGATCTCGCAAAACATTTTCTCGTTTCCAAAGGGAAGAAAGATACATTGATAATCTCGTTTTTAGCGAATCGTCGCATACAAAGTGATAAAATCTAGAAAGAAAGGATGATAATTCTTAAATATATTAAAAATATAAGATAAAGCCCTAATATACGTGATATGTGTATATTCTATTTAACAAGGATCATCCTGCGATAGATAGACAGATAATCCTGCATACCCACCGCAAATACGTGAGAATACGAGAGAAATCCATGAAAGAGTAGTTTCTCGCGCAAAGAGAGAGTCGCATCATTGTCGTTGCACCGCAAATGAGAGTACCCGGGTGCCCGACGTCCGGTGTATAAAACGGAGTTTCGTACTCCTAATTTAGTGCAGGTGTTACGCCGGGAGGATCTGACGCGCAGTCTCCTCTCTCTCCCGGGGGACATTGGATTTACGTCGCGGTCTCTCCGCATAGCAGCCTTCCTCTCCGTTCCGTTCCCGTTCGTACGCCGTCGCGCCGGACGGAAATTGCTTCGTGAAAGGCCCGATTATTGCGCCGAAGAACGACGGAGGGAGCCTCGAGACGGAGAATTTCGTAACCGGTCCGCTCTGTCCGTCTGTCTGTCTGTCTGTCTGTCTTTCTCTTTCCCATCAGTCCTTTTGGCCCTTCCGCCCCGGACGAATGGATGGACCGCCTGCGAGATCTCGTAATAGAGCGTTCACCATCGCGCTGAGTCACATATACTTCGTTACCGGTTCTGTGACGCGGCAAAGGGCCGCTTCAGAAAATAGATATATTTATAGAATCGTGTGAAATATATATAGGGAACGCGTCTGGAAACTGGGACGAAACGTTTGAGATTTATAGATGCAAGGCAAATAAAAGTAAACCAAGGAGGATCAGGAAAAAGTGCGACCGACGTTCCTCTCTCTCTTGACGTTTCGGCAAAAATACTAATTAAATTTTACGGCTAAAATTACGCGAACGGTGAGCGTTTTTAGTATCATTCCTGTAACTTATTCATGAAAGTTTCTTATAAATTTGTTTGTCTGACCTAAAACAGTGTGACCTGACGGTATACATTTTTTTTTACTACTTGAAAGATTTCTATCTCCTCGGCGCTTACGCATTTATTAAAATCATATTAATTAAAAGTAAAAGGGACCCTGTATCACGCTTCGTGACATTTAAATTTTAAATTGCTACAATTATTTTAATCTCATTTTACGCATTTCTCGCAACGATGCGAGTATGTATGAAGGCCAGAGAATCTCGGATTTGCAACATCATCTCGGATGCGGGGACACTCGGTTTTACGACTCGAATTTTCTCCACCTCCTTTTCCCGGTCAGCATCGTCGACTCCACAGATTGTACGTGCGATATTCGCGCATGAGAGTCCTGGATTTCGCAGGACAAGGAGAAAGAAGGTAGAAACGTGCGCGATAAGACAACGACCGTAGTAAGCGGGAAAAAGGGGTGTAGTCGCACGAAAAGTCGTACCGGTGGAAAATTTAAAAAGATATCGCACATTACCATGGGGAAAATACCCACCTGGACTTTTCTCTCCAACACACCTTTCTTCTATTTTCTTTTTTATTTCCCGATTAATAATCCCACCATGTGAACGGAGATGATATGAATGAGGCTGTATTTTCACATGTAGTTTATGTATGTTCCCGAAAATAATTGGACGGGAATATTAATTTACGCATACATTAATGTTTCTTTGTCACATAGTCGTGGAGTTCAAATATACAAGTATTTATTACGACACGCGGAAACGAGAAAACGAGAACAGATTTGGTATATTAATGAACGATGAGAGATTGAAATTTACGTAGTAAAGCCGATCGTATGTTTTCATTATGAGACAATAATAAATCGAGTCAACGATATGTTGATGATGTGATTCGATTTGTTGATAGCTCAGTCTCTATGTCAATTTAACCATGAATTAATCAGGATTTGCATTAATATATTTATTTATTTATTTATTTAAATTATCGATGCCGGCTTTTCAATATTTGAATATCGCTAAATCCGTTTCAATAACATCGATTTTTTGTGGGTGTGTAGCGATATATTTATAATATTTTATAATTATAATGAAAAATTTATATTTATATACATACATATACAATAATATCCATATACATTAATCTTCACATTATCGAAATGTAATTATCGAAAATAAAATCAACAGTTTGTTTTATGTTATTTATCAAACGTATTCTATCGTTTTACATTTTTTATTTTAATATGCATTAATTTATTTTTGAATTTTTATGCTGATTTATATTATTAATGTAATAAACATACTATAATAATGCTTTACATTTACTGTATATTACATTATATGAATGAGACCTCGATTTTCCAAGTAACAAGTATATTTGCTGATAAATTATGTTGTTTCATACCGTGATTGGTGATTTCATGCTTTCAGGTGACAGTAAAGGACGATGGTAGGCCTCCTTTGTCGTCGACCACGAGAGTCGTCGTCGAGGTGGCGGACGTTAACGATCATGGACCAGAATTCGAGGCAAAGTTCTATACGGTCCAGATTCCAGCGTCGCCGGCGACCGACAAGCCGCTCTTCCAGGTACGAATTTCTTTGAGAATTCTTTCGTGCATTACCGGCGTCTTTCCCCAAATTGACCACTCACCCAAGTATTCTTGTAAATATATTTCCACGTCGACGAATGGACCGAGTGAGAGAACAAAACGGTTGCCGAGCCAACAAACCTTTCCACAGCGAACCTTTCCCGCTTTCTCTCTCTCTCTCTCTCTCTCTCTCTCTCTCTCTCTCTCTCTCTCTCTCTCTCTCTCTCTCTCTCTCTCTCTCTCTCTCTATTGTTGTCCCCGCGTAAAAAGTATCACCTTCTCTATCTCGTTGTATGTACATACGTGCGCATTATCTGTGAAATTTTTTAATCCTCAACGCGATGATGAATCACCTCGCGACATGAGCGTTTAAAATTCCCATTCTCGTCTCGTCAGCCTCGCGATGACGATTTGACGCTATCTCGAAAGACACCGCGAATATTTCACAACTCGCAGGGAGGTACCGCATTACCTCTTTCTCTCTCTCTCTCTCTCTCTCTCTCTCTCTCTCTCTCTCTCTCTCTCTCTCTCTCTCTCTCTCTCTGTCTCTCTTTCTCTGTGTGTGTCAGGCCATAAAAAACAGTCTGATATATTACACCAACACGGAACAGACCGCTTGCGACCTCTCCTCCCTCGCTTCTCGTTATCGTTTTCCCATCAGAGCCTTCTCCTCTCGATGTGATCAAAGTAACCCGTCACCGAGTATCGTCGCGCAGAAAGGGTAGAGATTTAGCTCCACAAGCTCCAGCACGCGCGAGATTCCCAGTACAGCATCATCCCATTTCTCTCTCTCTCTCCCTCTCTCTCTCTCTCCCTCTCTTGTAACCTTTGTGAATACGAAGGCGAACCTTTATGAACGTCGCACGTCCGCTGCAAACACGAGCATCGGCCCTGGAGGTCGGCCGACGCAAATTAAATTACGAGGCGTCGTTGAAACGATGCAGACTTAATTGAAGACGGGGAAAATTAACGACCTTGATTTAAAACAGATCAATACTTAAATTGCAGCGCTCTTACAGTTAGACACGATCGCGAGATTATGTCGTCAGATGCATATAAACAATGAGAAAAACACCATTTGGATTTGACTGTCACAAAAGATTAAGAAACACACGAAAATTCGTAATATTTTTGCAATCCATATACATATAAGACCTAAGTATTAATATTATTCATTTACTGTCAACTATAATGTACATATTTATTTGTTTAATTATTTATTTAATCCGCGTAGTATCATTACGTAAGAGAAAAATGCGGATGAAATATTTTTTCTGCTGCAATATTACATCTAAAAAATATAAAACACGGAGAACGAATTTTTCGAGAAACAAAAGCTTTGCATTACGAAACAATATCTATCAAAAGGAAAAAACAACATTAAAGAAGAAAATTGCTCTCATCTTTACGTGCATTAAAGTACATAGCTCGTGATAGATTTATAATCTATACGGATAATATTGGATGTAATGTGTCGATATAAGGCCAGGGTACATATATACGAAAGTAATTATGCAAAAATGTCAGGTTTTTTCCTGCTTAAAAAAAGCATCTCGAAGTTGCGCGTGGCTTTATTGCGTCGAAACTTGAATCGACTTTGAGTTTTTCTCGGGCGACGTGACGTCGGGCAGCAAGAAGTAACGAGGATAAACGATCGCCACGTAGACACGTAGTCGCGTCGCGTCGGGAGAAAAGAAAAAAAAAAAAGAAAAAGAAAATTCGAATCGCCGATAGAAACAGAGTCCTGAGGCTAAATGCTGTCCTCTCTGGTTCTCGACAGAAATCGAAGAACCGCTCGCGGGAGTTCGACCTTTCGAGCGATACGTTACTAGAGAACGGGACTTGGGAGACATTTAGCCCCGACACCCTGTCAGGAGATCGTATCTTCAGGGTAAGGACACCTTGGCACGTAAAATAAGCGCCTGGCTCGTCGCGCGCGACCATATATAGCTAATATGTATATATAATATCTTATATATAATATATATATACATCATATATATCATATATATTATATATTTTATATTATATTTGATGATATGCGGCTGAATTATATAATTTCTGCGCAAGTTCTATTTGCGTTAGTTCACAAGCGCTTTTACATACCGATCGTGCATTTTAATCATATGTATCTTTCTATGATTATATATATTTCTTTTTTTTTCTCATGCACTGTCCATCGATAGAAAGGCTACACACGCATTTAATTGATTGCATCTTGATTAGTCGCGCATATATTATCGAATTATCAATCAGTAAAGTTAATCATTGTGGTGAATGGAAAGCACAACAGCAAAATTTCGTAATTAAGTTTTCTGTGCGCGACCACTCAAGATACAATTTTCTTCTGTGTTACATGTGAATATATATAGTATATTCACTCTTTAGCATTTTTGGCTGCGCCTTTTTTCGCTCCGTATATATCTGCCTTTCTACTTTTCTACCTCTAGTCCTCCTGTTCGTGTCCTTCTCTCTGTATCTGATAATTCGCGTACCTCTCTTGTGCTCTCGTCTATGTGTATTGTGCTCCTGAATGTTGCCTTATCGTATACGCGAAGCTGTCGCCTGAGAATGTTCCGTTATCTCTTATCGCTACTAATGATTGCACCGTCGAGGATCTTGATGCGGGAATCAAGGATATCGGTTTCGCCTTGAAATTTTCCGCACGATCCCTTGGCTTAGCACGAGCCATTTGCGTTTCATTATTACTTACAGACTCCGGAAAAATCTGCCCGCGCTCGTTTTCCAAAGGATTTTAAATGTATATATCGCGTAACATCTGCGAGAAGAGAAAAACATTAATTTTTATACGCACGATCGAACAGTCGAACGGAAATAGGGCGAAACTACAATAGATTGCGTCTGCATATATCTCACAGGCGCGTTTGAAATTTGCAAACAGCGCAGAAGCTCGGTGCATGTGCGAAAATGCATGTGCCGCGATAAAACGAGTTCGTACGCCGAGAGAGATATCCGAGAGATGTCTTCCTTCTCTTCCGCGACAACGTAATTAGTCAAATTTATATTTCGCGTCTTGATTTCTCGATTCTCTGCGCGACGTCGTCCGGAAGAGATACACGCGAAAAGAGGAATGCATCGCCATCAACAAACCAGGCATGTATGTACGAAGGAGAAAAATGTTCGCTCGGAAAGGAGAAGTATCGGAGCTACAGCGGAAACTACGGAAAATAATGTGTAGACAAGCATATGTTTCCATATATGCATATATCGGACTTTCTCTCTCTCTATCTCTTGCTGAAGATAGCAGGCGAATGCACTCGTGTAGTAGTTCTCGTTTCACACGGCTACTATCTCACGTTCTTAATGTCATCGCGATCGCGATCGTGGACACGCTTTAAACTGATCATGACACGTGGCAATAGAACGGCTGCTATACATTTCGTTATCACGATAATCTTAATTTTTTTCTTTTTATTTTTAATGTACCGCATGCGAATTGTATGAATGTGCTTCGAAGATTCATTGTTTCGCGACGCTACAAGGAACATATCATTGCGAGCACAAGTATTTTGTTTAAAAGATAAATAATACACTCCTCACACAATAATTAAGGGATCAAAAAAATTGTTTAAAAAATAGACAAACTTTAAATAGCTGTAACTTTGTTTAAAAAAATGAGAATTTAAATTTTAAAAAAGAGTTTCAAAGATTGAAATCTTTACTTTCGAAAGGTCACTGCTGTTCTTAATTTTCTTCAATTCTGATATCTTTTACATACAGAAAACGACAAATTTAACGAAATGGAAAATTTTCTTTTTACTTTGTAGACGTGTCGCATGTACAAAAAGATTTGAAAAAATTGCTGTACGATGATTTTTAACGGAGTTATGAACGATCAAAGTGAAAATGATCATTTTCTCTTCAATTCTCGATAACTTGATAAGGAAAAATCAAAATTTAAATTTTTAAAAACGATTTTGCAGGGTGTAAACTTCAAGCTTTAACGCAAAAAAGTTAAACAATTTTTTCAAATTTTTTGTACACGCGACACGTCTACAAAGTAAAAAGAAAATTTTCCATTTCGTTAAGTTTATCGTTTTCTGTATGTAAAAGATATCAGAATTGAAGAAAATTAAAAACAGCTCTGACCTTTCAAAAGTAAAGATTTCAAGCTTTGAAACTCTTTCTTTAAAATTTAAATTCTTATTTTTTGAAACAAAGTTACAGCTATTTAAAGTTTGTCTATTTTTTAGACAATTTTTCGATTTTGTTGTTAATTATTGTGTAGAGTGTATAATATATTGCGCCGACGTATCTTTTATTTCAGATTAAAAAAAATTTTTTTAATGATCTTATGATGGAAATAATTATGTTACACGAATCACTGTCCGTGCAATGTTAATTTTATTTACAGTATATTCTCTATACGCGGTTATAGATTAGACTAACATTTGATTTATACCATAGTAGATGAATTTACCCTAACACAACAATATGCGAGATAACTCTCGAAATTTGCGTTAGGTTCTTGCATACGATCAAGATATCGGAGAAAATGGAAGAATTCAGTATAGCATCAAGGGCGGTCGAGGAAAGGGCAAGTTTAAAATTCATCCCAGCACAGGCATGGTGTACTCCCAGCGTGGGTTCGAGGCTGGTCAAGAATACGAAATGATGGTAAATAGTGCACAAATAACTGTCTTATTTAAGAAAGGAATCATGATTTTATCGTAATCAAGATATCGAGTAAGATCGATTCGCGAAATTTAATAACTGGAAATAGAGACTCTTTATGTGAACGATTTAAGATAAATAATAATATAAAAGAACGAGAGATAATTGTTCACTCGTGAGTTGTGGATTAATGTCTCGTAAATAAGTGAAAATTCTTATAAAGATAATAAAAATGAAATGATAATGAATAGAGAATATCTAAATTGTTATTATATTCCTGTAAAATTGTGTAAATCTATACTGACGTATAAAAGAAGGATATTGGAGCAAGAAGAAATTGGAGTAAGATTTACATCGTATTACGCAAATTACATCAAATTGGGTCTCAGATTCTGACTTTATAATGCAGCATATTCATACCGATATAAACTCGATTCCGAATCGGAACTTCCACGTACGCTATATATTCCATAGATACGAGCGGCCGATCACGGAGAACCCCCGCGTAGTCATCAGACTCGAGTTTCCGTTCAAGTTGTAGATGCACCAAAGGAATCGGAGAACCCTCCGGCGTTCAAGACAAATAATCAAAGCGTGCAAGTCACGGAAAGCGATCAGGCGGGCTTTTTGGTCGCGCTTATGCAAGCCAGCGACAAGGACGGTGATCCTTTGTGGTACGATATTTTAGGTAAGGAATCGATACTTTTTGTTAATAACAGGCATAGTATTCTTTTTTGTACTCGAAAAAAGCATAGTCGTGCAGTGATTAAAATTTTAAATTCTACGATAGCACATACAAAGATAAAAATAGAAATGATGCAATATTAATTTTTTTATAAAAATATCGGACTTTTTTATCATCGTTTTTTAAGCGCGCAATATGATTACGTATATTAGACATATAGTATGATGGAATAAAGTGCGATATATCACGAAAAGAGAAAGATAGGTCATCCTAATGTCTACCGGTGCATTTTAGACGGCGACAAGCGCGACGAGTTCTTCATCGGCCGCGACAACGGAAACGTGCTGCTGGCCAAGAGGCTGGACTGGGAGACTCAGAACTTTTACAATCTCACGATCGGTGTAACGGACGGCGTGCACACGGCGCTGACGCAGCTACTCGTTACGGTGATCGACATCAATGATCACCGACCGGAATTCACCGAGAGCACGTATCGCGTCGACATTTCCGAGAATGTCGAGGAGGGCGAGAGGATCCTGCAGCTACACGCGACCGACGAGGACGAGGACAAGAAGGTCTTCTATAGCCTGCACGCGGCGCAGACTCAGGCCTCGCTCGAGATCTTTCACGTGGACTCGGTTCTGGGCTCGGTTACGCTGAAGAAACCGCTCGATCGAGAGACCATCGAGGAGCACGTGCTAACGGTGATGGTCAAGGATCAGGGCACCCCGGCCAAGCGTAATTACGCCCGGGTGATTGTCACCGTGCACGATCACAACGATCACCAGCCCGAGTTCATCAGCGAGATTATTCAGGGCAAGGTGTACGAGACGTCGCCGATCGGCACGGCGGTGGTCCAGATGTGCGCGATCGATTGCGATCGCGGCGAGAACGCCAGGATCACCTATTCGATCACGTCCGGCAACGTCGGCAACGCCTTCTCTATCGATCCGGATCTCGGTTTCATCCGCGTCGCTCGCGAGCTCGACCTCGGCGTCTCGTCGGAATACATACTTCTCGTGAAAGCGACCGATCACGGTTCTCCCGCGTTAACCAACTCAGTACCGGTGCACGTGATGGTGACGATGGCCGACAACGCGCCGCCGCGATTCACCCAGAAGGAGCTGTCCGCGGAGATATATGAGAATCAGCAGCTGGGCACGTACGTGAAGCACGTGGAGGCGAGGAGCACATCGTCCATGCAGTTCGAGATCGTGCGCGGTAATCGCGACGACACGTTCTTCGTGAATCCGAGCACCGGCGTGATCGTCATCAAGAGTCAGCTGGACTACGAGAAGACCAAGTTCTACAATCTGACGGTGTCGGCGACAAACATGGCTGGCGCGTCGGCCACGTGCCACGTCATTGTTCATGTTCTCGACAGGAATGACAACGCGCCGCGATTCCTGCAGGCGCTCTACAGCGGCGAGATCAGCGAAGGCGCCAGCATCGGTTCCCTCGTCCTCACCAACACCAGCGCCCCGCTGGTTATCAAGGCCGAGGATGCCGATTCCGAGTTGAACGCGTTGCTCAATTACGACATCGTCGAGGACTTACCGCGAAAATTCTTCCACATAGACTCCAGCACCGGCGCCATTCGCACGGTCATGTTGCTCGATCACGAGACCATACCGATGTTTTCGTTCCACGTGAAGGTCTCGGATCTCGGCAAGCCGAAACTCTCGTCCGAGACTACCGCCAAAGTGATGATAACCGTGACGGATGTCAACGATTGTCCGCCCAAATTCTTCAAGACTGATTACAACGTCACCCTTCTGACGCCGACGTACAAGAATGTCGCCGTTATTCGAGTGAACGCCGTGGATCCCGACAGCTCCGAGGGAACCGCATTGAGGTATGTAAAAATATCTGAAAAAAAAAACAATATGTTTTTATTCAGTTGTTAAAATTCTTAATATTCATATCTCATATTTATCGTTAACTACTGTTTAATTTATAATTGGGTTTTCAACCGTGCAATTTTTACAATTTTGAAAGAGTAAACTTGGATCAGTATCTGTGAATAATTTTTCAATTATCCATTATCTCAAAATATCGAATGTTTTAATATTATCGCGATATAATATTAATATCTGTAGCTTTTATAGACCACGCATTTTATATTCGTTACAGATACGACATCATTGACGGGAATAAGGCGCACACATTCGATATAGATGCTCAGAGCGGCATCATTACGGTTCATAATCCGGAACGTATGAAGAGAAGCTATCTCCTTCACGTGCGAGTATCAGACGGCAAGTACCCGAGCGTGACGCAGGTGAACGTGACGGTGGAGAAGTCGGAGAATTCCGGTTTGATCTTCCAGAAGAACGTCTACGAGGGTGCCATCCTGGAGAATTCCACGAAAATTACGACCGTAGTGGTGGTAAATGTCCTCGGTAGCTCGTTGAACGAACACATTGTCTTCAGCATTCTTAATCCCACCGACATGTTCGTAATCGGGCCGACTTCCGGCGCGATCAGAACCACCGGCGTACGATTCGATCGGGAGGTGTGCGATCATTACGAATTAATCGTCGAGGCCAAGAGTCACCCACCGGACCGGGAGAAGCCGAGGGTGGCTCACGTTATAGTGAACGTCACCATTCTCGACATCAATGATAATTGCCCGATGTTTGTTAATCTACCCTACTACGCTGTCGTGTCTGTCGACGCACAAAAAGGCGAAGTCATTACGAAGGTAGAGCAATTTCTTTTTAATACATGATTTAGATTTTGCTTTTTTCAATTAATCTTCAAGTCTTACATATATGTGAATTCTACAATAAAAACCTCTTGCTTGTTCAGGTTCACGCGATTGACATGGATAGCGGCGATAACGGCGAGGTGAGATACGAATTGAAGAAAGGTCACGGAGAGCTGTTCAAGGTGTGTCGAAAAACGGGCGAGATATCGTTGAAGCAGAATCTCGAAGGTCACAATCGCGAGTATCAGCTTACAATTGCCGCGTACGACGGCGGTAAGTTGGTTAAAAACAAAAAGTTGAAATACAAAGTCAATAACTCGCGCTTTCCACTTGATCCCGTCTCAAATGAGCTTCTAAATATGATTGCAGGAATAACGCCGTGCTCCATTGAAGTGCCAGTCAACGTGAAGGTGATAGATCGCTCGATGCCGGTATTTGACAAGCAATTCTACACGGATAGCGTGCTCGAGAGTATAGAAGTACATTCACCCCTGGCGTTATCCATTCAAGCTGAGTCACCTTTGAATCGCAAACTCATATACAGCATTACTAAGGGCAATGATTTTGAGGAGTTTGCTCTGGATTTCAACACGGGTAAGTAAAATGCGCGATATAAATTTCTTAGCATGTGTTGTCGGATATGACAAACGTGAATTTTACGTTAGAAAATTATTTCGTATGACATAGCGTAACGTTGTAAAAATAATATGATACGGTAAAAAATGGTAGAAACGTATAAAAATTGACGATATTATGTATTTTCGCTGTTAGTCGCGCAACAAATAAAATGTTATAAAATAAATTCATTTAAAAATTTTGTTAATCGACAAAAATGGCAAACACGCGTTATATTATTATATCAAAATCTTTTTAAACAAAAAATATGTAAAAATTATATTAAAATGAATATTTTATCGGGATCCGAGTTAAACATTCCCGTTTTTATTTCATAACTTGGCTATGGGACTTATACTCTGTTCAAACTACAGAAGGATTTCTTACGATATATTGCTAGTTTGGCTATACCTAAGTAAACATCGTCAGTTTTGTTGCATTATGGTAGCTGGTTACTAAGTTCTAATCGCATAACGGTATTGGTTAGGAGAATAAGAAGAAAATAGGGAAGTGTCGAGAAAATATATTTTTAATCTGTCATAATTTTAATAAGATTTTTTTTCAAAATCTTAGCGTCGATTCTATGTTTGATGTTATAATGCATTCTTTTCGATTTTATTGTTTCTGGCTTTTTCTAATGAATATATTTTTCGATTACGTATCTTTTAGTAGCTGCTCGTATTTATACATATTTATTTCTCATAGATTGTTTAGAATTTGCGTTTAGAATCATAATATTTGTCCTATATGTATCTCTTACGATTGCTTGTCTGGAAACTAGAAATTAAAGTTTTGTTGTATCTCCCTGTTTTCGCAGCCCCTGACAGTAACAATGGTCCTTGTGAGTATAAAATAAAAATTCTAGTTCTATCGGTCTGTGCTGTGTTGCTACGCTATGTTGCACACATGTTGGCTCTGTGTCTTTCATGCACGAATATAATATCATAGGCAAATTGCTGCAGTTGGGTCGAACGGATTGAGGGAATGCGCGAGCAACGAAATTGAACTTGAATAAATCTGAAATTCAATAACTAAATCGCGAAAGTGGCTTAACTTGATAACAAATTGAATGCAATATGAAACTTTTACATTTAAATTTCTTTGCTTGTACTTTTAATTCGAAGACTCTTAATTCATTTTCTATATCTGTATGATGAATTCTCGTATATATTCTTAGAGAAAGAAATTAGACAACTTTTTGATTCGTATTTAAAAGAAATGGATTTTTACTGTCATGCACAATATAAAATTAAAGTTTTATAATTTTTTTTACCGGAAATTGTTAATTAACAATTTAGAATATATATCGATACGTTTATCGATTCCCGCAGTGCTTGATTGCATTTCCAATTAACATTTTGATCGATGCAAATTATTCAATTATCTTATGCAATTTGGTAATTGCATAAGATCAACACGCTGAAACTACAACTGTCAATTTCCTTTTAATATATATGTAAAATATATATAGTTATTGTATTACACGAAAACTCATTTACTTCGAATTAGATGCAACTAATATAACTAAACTACAGACATTGACACGATCTATTGTCTCAAAATTTGCGCAAGATGCATTTCGTTATATTTTCCAAATTTGGCATGTTCATTTTTCCACGTCTCTTAATCTCTTCCTCCCCCAAATAATTTTATGCGATAATCTATTATTTGTAACACTTAATCAGACGTATTAATCACGATGCATGATATGCCGTAGTGAAAGTAACACTAAACGCTTGATTGCTAGCTACGATTGCTAACTTGTGATATAAGCTTGTTGCACATGTATTCACTTGGAAATTAATATTCTCTCTCACGAAGAGAAAAAGTTAAAAAAAAATATTTAATTCTGCTCTTTCGATGATCTCTCTTTCTCTCTCTTTCTCTCTTCTATTCTGTAATCCGCTTTGGTCGTATATACTATTCCACAAAATTAATTTTGTTCTTGCTTCCCGTTTTTCTACGATCGTAATCTGGACGGGTCTCGTTAAATTGTAATCGCGATGGAACCACACGAAACCGGCTTGGAGCACAATAGCTGCTTACACGCACTATCGTTCCACGATCCGAGGCCGCTCTAGACACATCATAAATATTTCGCCTGGATGTGAACGTGCGCGGCCCACCCATTTTCTCATTTTCTTCACGAGATTTCAATAGCTTCAACCTGCTCGCATGACGTGCTTGCACCTTACGTAAGGCAGAGTGCCATTATCTTTATATCCTATTTTCTGGATTATTTAAATTTAAAAAGATTTGATAACACCAAACTATGCGATATCGTAACGATGTCAATTCTTATATCTCTCGAAAGGTGCAAGCACATATTTCAATAGCATTGGCAAATTATTCACAATATTTTTTTCGACTTTTTTTATATATAAACTTGCATTCGTCGTTGTCTTCCAGTGTCTACGGATCCGTTGAATTTACAGAAATATCATCACAGCTTTACAGAAATGCCATGTCACGTAAATTTCTATGACGATCACCTGAATTCACCGTTCTAAATGATTGCAAAATAGAAACAATAATAATACAAAACCATTGTAGATTAATTTCTTACACACACATGTAGTTCCACTTTTCATAGTTAAAAAAAACGCTTGGCGTAGAAAACATTCGACGGATACGTAGACACTCCGCTGCATAGTGCTTGATGGGTCTACAATTTTCTCTTCGTATAAATCAGGTGTAATCTATGTGGTGGATGAGCTGGATTATGAACAAAAGAAGCAGTACGAACTGACGGTACGCGCCACCGACAGCGTGTCAGGCGTTTACGCCGAGGTGCTCGTCAGCATTCTCGTTCTGGACGTAAATGACTGTCCGCCCGAATTCACGCAAGACTCTTACAACATCTCGGTATCGGAAGCTGCACCGTTCGGCACCTCCGTCCTGCGAGTGACTTCGAGGGATAATGACACGGGTAAGCGTTATAAATTAAACTTTGCTTTCACCCTAATCATCGGATTATCTCTTCTAGATTTATTATATAGATAAAATTTAGAGAAAGCATCTATCAATCATATCTATCTTTCCACAGGCGTAAATCAACAAGTCCGTTACGCCATTCAAAACGACACGGAGAACAGCACGGATCTCTTCCACATCGATCCCGACGAGGGTGTGATATTTCTCAAGCGATCCTTGGACCATGAAGCTCACGAGTCTCATCATTTCACGGTGATCGCCATGGATCGTGGCATGCCGAGTTTGTCGAGCACGGCACACGTCTGGGTAAGCGTGATCGACATGAACGACAATCCGCCAAAGTTCGAGCAGCCTTCGTACACCTGTTCTCTATCGGAGCACGCCGAGCGCGGTCAATTCGTGACGGTGGTGTCGGCCAGCGATCCGGATTATGTCGATGAGAAACTGACGTATACCATCGTGGGCGGTAACGAACAGCAAACGTATAACATCGGCCAATCGACCGGCATCATCTCGCTGATAAACATGCAGAACTTTGGCGAACAGAAACTCAGCATGCTCAATGTTTCCGTCACCGATGGTGTCTACACCAGCTTCACCCGTGTCAAGATCGAGATCCTGCCGGCGAACAGGCATAATCCAAAGTTCCCGAATCCGGTGGTCGAGGTGACTGTTCTGGAGAATCAGCTGCCCGGTAGACTGGTTACTAGCGTAATCGCCGAAGACGAGGACTTTGGCGAGTACGGCGCGATCACGTACGCGATAATGTCGGAGATGATGAAGGAGATATTCGACATAAACAAACGCACCGGCGAAATCGTAACGCGCAAGAAACTCGATCGAGAAGAACAGAAACGCTACGAAATACCGGTCATGGCGATGGACGGCGGCGGTAGAGTCGGATTCGTGATGGTGCGTGTCAAGGTTGGCGACGAGAATGATAATCCGCCGGTGTTCCTTCTCAGAGAATACAAAGCGACCATTCAAGCTAACTTGTCCATGAATACATCGTTCCTGAAAGTCAAAGCGCAGGATGCGGACGAGGACGAGGCGGCCAAGATTGTTTATTCCATCTACGATTTGCAAACGTCACCAGTTAAAACTCTGTTGGGTATAAACCCCGACACAGGATCTCTCTATTTGCAGAAAAGCGCTGTACCGTGGGGTAAGTAAAAAGATTGCATTTTATTTTTACTGTAGGCATCTTGGAAACTTTATCAACATCGCGAATAAACATTCATTATTTTTAGAAAATCAATTATTCGAGCTCTTCATTCGTGCGGAAGATAAAGGTACAACTACACATCACGCCGACGTACCACTCAGCATCTATATAATGGGTCCCCACGATATTCCTCCTCTGTTTGAGCGAAAAGAAGATAAATTCTTCATAAGGGAAGACTCTTCTGTCGGCACGCCGATTACGAAACTCAAAACTGTCACCAACAGCACCGTCACGTATCGCATAGTGTCGGGTGACGAGGACAACCCGCTCTTTGCGATTGATTCTTACGGTCAAATCACTTTGGCGAGACCATTGGACCGGGAACTGAAGGACAATCACTTGATCGGTATCCTCGCCGAGACTGATTCCAGCCCGCCACTCACGGCTCTCGCTGAGATCTCTCTTCAAGTGTTGGACGAGAATGATCACGCGCCGAAATTCGAGAGCAGTCCGTATACGATTAGCTTGGCCGAAAACATCGAGGAAGGAACGTCTATATTAAAAGTTATCGCACACGACAAGGATCTCGGTAGTAATGGCGAAGTGCGTTACTCTTTTGGATCGGACATAGGGGAATTGGCAAACGTTTTTACGGTAGACGCCTATACCGGTTGGATATCGACCTTGGTGCAACTCGATAAGGAGAAGCAACCGGAATATAAGTTTCAGGTAAATATGTATAATATTATATTAATATTTAAATTAATTAATATTTATTTAATTAATATTATATATTTATATATATTAAATATATTATCTCTATATCTTATATATATTATATATATAATATATTATTATATTATATTATTATATTTTATATTTAATATATTTCTGAATACATTTATTTATTTATATATACAGTATATATGTATATATCACGTAATAATTTTCTTTCCAGGTGGTCGCCACTGACAACGGAAATCCGAAACACTTTGCGAGGACATCGGTACACGTGAAACTAAAGGATTATAACGATAACGCGCCCGCATTTGTCAACGATCGTTACGAAGCCACGGTGAACGAGGACGCTTTACCAGGAACGGTTGTAGTGAAGCTGATCACCGTCGATAAAGATTCGGACGTTAATACGCCGGTAGAATTTTACATAACGTTCGGTGATCCTAGATCGCAATTTCAAATCAGATCTACCGGTGAAGTGTACGTGGCGAAATCCTTGGATAGAGAAACCATCGATCGTTACGAGCTCGAGATTATCGGTACCGACGGAAAGTTCGTCTTCGAGACGAAAGTGACGGTGCAAGTTTTAGACGTCAATGACAATCCGCCGTATTGTCTGCGGTATCGTTACAGAGAGATACTTTCCGAAGGTTCGCATCCCGGCGCCTATGTTCTGACCGTGTTGG